>NC_135164.1:997115-1627484 GCF_050948215.1 Halictus rubicundus | reverse complement strand
TTAAGCCACATTTCTTCATATAAGAAAAATATTGGATCTGAATATTGTATACATGTACAAGAAATATAAATTGAATGTTTAACAAATATAAGCTAAATATTCAGATGATATAAACTAGATATTTAAAAAATATAAATTAAATATTCAGAGAATATAAACGAGATATTTAAAAAATATAAAGTAAATATTCAGAGGATATAAACTAGATATTTAAAACATATAAGGTAAATATTAAAAAAATATGAATCCAATACTTGAAAAATATAAATTTAATATTTAAATAACATTCAATAAAATTTTCAAATTTAAGAAAAAGTTATAACAAAAATGAGAAAATATGAATATGTATTACTTTCTGTGCATTGCTTGAGGGAATATTGCACTTTGTCTTCGAAAGGACCTTTATTACTGATGATGTCAGTAAGGATGATGTGCTTCCTCACTGAGTCATGCGAACCTATATTGTTAGATTCATTACTTTTTAGACGTATAAAGGTCAAATCGTATCAAATCGTATAATTATTAGAAGAGATAAACTTCTGTTAAAAATATTGTTTAGATAAAAATCTAACTACTTTATTTTTAATGAAGCATATTATTAATAGTATAGTAGCGACATACAGATATATATATTTTCTTAAGTACTTCCATCGTAGGTAAGCATTGAAACACATAGAATATATTTACTAAATAAACAAAAACATTTTATTGTGAAAAAATATATTTCCATAATATATTATAAAAATATAAAAAAATAATACAGCATAATATAATGAGTAGTAAAAACAATGAAATAATATAGTATAGTATAAAAATAATATAATATAGAAGTATAAAAAAATAATAAAATATAATATAATGTAAAAGTACATTTGTTATTATATATATATATATATATATAATATGTTTTAAATAATTATTTAAAATTAAGTTTTTATTCTAGATTTAGCGGTTGCTAAAAATAGAGACAGGATGGTTTTTATTTCCATGTCTGTAATAGACGCCTGCCTTCTTCTTGATGCTACTTAAAAGTTATAAGTATATTTACCAGTTACAGCATCATACAGTTTTAAACTAATAAAAGGTAATTTTTTTTTCTTCCCTGTCCTGAATAAAAAGTTGCCGCTTGGTTTGATATTAGTTTGTTCATCATATTATATATTATTTTGTTATTGGTATCGCCGCCGACTAGATAAAGTAATTGTACCTGGAAGAAGATATGCGATTATTTATTTGATAAATATTAGAAAATGGTATTGTCCTAATAATTAGTTGTAAAAATACAGCACTACGATTTTATTATTCTGGATTTATGTGAATACAAACCAGTGAATTAAATTTTTCAGAACTTTCTGATATTGTGGTATCAAAATCCGTTACTTCTTGGACAGATTTCAGTGGCAATTGGTCTAAGAAAGACCTCTCCTCGCCATGACACACGATATTTTGAGACGCATTTGCATTAACTGCTATGTTATTTAATAGGCTTTCAATTCCTTCTAATTTATTGAAAATCTGTTTTATTTCGTATTTTAATTCTATATATTGACGATTTAATAGTGTCAATTGTCCTTCAGTGAACGACGTCGACGTATCATTCATAGTTTTATCTGTACAGTTGCATAAAATATAATATTCGTATCGTTACGTTTATTATTTAACATATATGTGTAGTATATTTACCATTATATATTTCATTGATTATGATACTTTTATGTTTACAATAAGATTTAACATATGCATCATTTTTTCTACTTACTTGGCGCTACTGTTTGCGGTTGCTGAATTTCATCGCTTTCAGAATCGGAATCGGAACTGTCCAGAATCACAGTTCGCTTTTTCATTATACTTCTTTTTGAAGACATATTAAAAACTTTAGACATAACAGAAAGAAGTAATCAATATAACTAATAATAATAATAGTAATAATATAACTAATAATCAAATACTAATAATAATAATGAATAATTAATAAGATAAATGAAGAAATTCACATGCTACAAAGTATGAACAGCATTTATATATAAATGCTTTATGTGTAATTTCATTCAGAGTACATGATAAAATTTCATCTGTGAAATTATCAAATTTAAATATTCCTATGATTTTCGATTTGATAGGGTATTTGTAAAAAGTTTTCAATTTTGTGGATAATCTACCAACTATTTTATTTGTTGATATGTCTAGGATCCGTAGGACATAATCATTCCGTACAAAAACGTAAGAGTCTCGAAGTCCGTAAGCTTTTATATTAAAATAAGGGAATTGTACTTTCTTTTTATCATATTCTATACATATTTTTTTACTAGTTTCTTTAATTGTAGGTGCTCCATTTTCCGACAACCTTTTTATTATCTGTGCTAGTGGTTTATTCCACCTGCGTAACACGCTTATTAGCTTCCCTAAGTAATTTTCAAAAGGAAAACAACTTAGTTCCTCTAAAGAATATTTTAAATTTTGTACATCGTCTGTAATGTGCACTAAATTGTGAACATTATATACTAAATTCTCTGCCATACAAAATAGAAGAATCATTGACAAATTGAAATAGCATTTCTCGAGCTTTGTTTAGCCACTTTACATCTACACGTAATTTATTGAGTAATAGAATTCTCATAGCTGCATGTAGTAATAAGAAGTGGTTATAGAAGATATTTGGAAGAATTTTCTTTAAAAGAATGGGTCCTAGATACAAGAGAAATAAACGAAACTCCGTAGCTTTATATCTAGGCAATTCCGATATGGATCGTGATTTACGGTTAAATTCACTAGGTAAGTATTTTGCTGCAGAAATCATTCGTTTTGATAATTTATTCCTTTGCTGTAATCTGAACTCTACTTTACAGCAATAATGAAGTAATTTCTTCATTACTCCCAAACAGCATAAATGCATATAATCTAAAGCAAAATCTTCTATTATATTTAATGTGCTTATATTTAATAAGGGTGTCCTTTTATTGTTTTTATGGTGCTTGATGTCGCGAAAATTTTGAAAATCTTTATGTGTCCGAGCACTGGCATTATGGTTTTCGTAAATAATTCGTTTTTTATAGTATGTACCCTCTTCTGTGCATCTTTCGCAACTATTGCGACCTGTATGCCCTTTAATATGTTTTAAAAATGCTCTCGCAGGTGCATCACATGTAAAGCATATAACGCAAACTTTAAAATTAATATTATTATAAAATAATTCATGCTTTAAAATATCATTAATTCATTTGTAAAATCATTTAAATAATCAGCTAAGGAATTTGGTTTTGCATCACCATAATATAAGGCCCATCGGAAAAGGAGACACGATATAATTGTTTAATACCAGTTTGCATAAAATGGGCCAAAACGGTTTGTTCGAATTTTTTGAAACTGGAACACCATCAATATTGAAAATTAAACGAATTGTTAAAGTTTCTTTGATTTCACGAAATATACATATTTCAGTTTGCAACAAGTTTAATAGATTTTCTTTTATACCAAAATATGTAAATTGCGCTAAATTTTCCTTTTTGCTTAAAACGGACACAATATTTGATGATCGTTTAGTTTTCAACAGAGTGCGGGAATCGCATGGAATTTTGTATTCTGGAAAAGTGTCCTTTAAACCCTTTAATAAATTACTTAATTGAGTATGATTAATTTTATTTCCTAGAGACCATTTTTAAAAAAAAGTAATTAATTTCAAATTTCTAATAGCACTGCAGTTATCACTTGTACTGTAATTTATGTCATTCCTGTTATTTATCATTTGAAGATCAAATTGTTGATCCAGATCGGATATAGCGAGATCATTAGTTGTCTGTGAACTATTAGTTGGCATGATTATTCTATTTGATTCTTCATTTACTGTATCGAGACTCTGATTCTGATTGAAAGTTTTCCGTAGTTCATTCTTTATAAATTTATATTTTTTGTAACGTCGTTTTTCGGCCATTATGAAATTTGTGTAACTGCAAACTAAATACGGTGTATGAAAAACTATTCTTGAAAACTTTAATATTGCAACTCTTCAGATAATTAAAAAAAATTTTTTTTTAATATAAAAAAATATATATATTTATTTATTACATAACACATAAATGTACATACCTTTTCTGCGAACGATGAAATGCAGGTCTCGAGCACACGTACTCGGGGCACGAACAACAACACTTATTTAAAAACTTATTTAAAAACTTGATCGCGTACGTACAAGTCGATAGAGATAGTCGAGACACAAGAGATAGCCGAGATATTCAAGGTGTGTTCTATATGAGAGAATTTTGTCTTCTGATTTTCGGTGTCGTGTCGTGTATAATGTTAACTTTGATATTTTCCTATTGGCTGTCTTAAAACTGTATGGGGTGACTAAAAGTTTCCTAATTGGTGAGTGGGTGGTGCAGTTTGGTCGTCAGAGTAGGGATGCGCTTTGATGAAATTGTGTTTCGATTATATAATGAATTGGGTGCGAAAGATATGGGGAAAATAGTCTGGAAAACTAAATGTTTGTATATTGCCCTGTCAATGGGCTCGCTCACGGAGGTTTCGAAGTGGTGTCCGCTGACATCCAATAATTTTGGGACCGTCGCGTCGCGTCGAGTGCCTCGGCTATTGTCACGGCCCGATAAGACCAAGACAACAACCCTCGCAACACGTCACCAGGCCCAAGTTCACGACTGATTCAGCACCCGACAACTTTGAACCATTAAACAGTCCCAAACCTTTGTACCCCAAAGAAGATTACCCATTAATATATAAGACCCCAAACCCGTGTACCCAGCAGTCGACGATCACCTCTGCTACGGCACGTCTCGCCGATCCAACTTTCAAAATAAAAAGCAAGTTCAAATTCCCGAAATCTTCGAGTATTCAATCGCGAAAGTGAAATACGGCGTTCCTTCGCGAAACCAGCCATTTCACCGTAACATTTTGGCGATCCTGCCAGGATACCGGTTCATCTGCTGGAAGAAAATCTTCAACGGCAACCAACCACGGCTGTTTGACCACGAAGACGGACTACGAGAGCCCTTCCGAAGCAATACATCGGTATCGACGAACCAAGGTCAGTACGACATCTTAAGTTATCGAGAATAGAATCGAACAGTTCCCCTACGTTAACCAAGAAAATGGCTAAACCAAACGGAACCGTAATGGTAAGCGAAGAGATACTCAATGGAATTCTCAATTCAATGAAAGAATTGCAATCCGCGGTTACCTCTTTAAGCAAAACTACTGCTAAAGAAAACGAAAACCGACAGAAAGAAATTATAGAATTATCCAAGTTAATGAACATCACCGCTACTATGACCGACGACAGCGCATCTCGGAACAGAGGCCAAAGAAACTCCTCAAGAAGACACGGGGAACATTCATCAGGGAACAACTCGGAAGATGATGAACCCGAAATAACTGCAACTTCCAATGCAACAATTGGACAAACGGCGTCAAACGCCATTCGTACTATCCGAACGCTGAAAGGAAGAGACGACCTAGGAGTAGAAGACTTCATAAGTGATGTCAGGTACGCCAGATCCGTATGTCGCGACAAGCATATGCTTCTGAAACTCGTAATTGCGGAGAAAATCACGGATAAAGCAGAGCGAGCCATCCGATACTTACGTATAGACACCTACGAACAGCTCTACGAGGCCCTCAGGACATACGTCACCTCGCCCAATACCGTCAATACCAGCAGAAATAAGCTGCAAAACACGCGACAAGGACAAATGGAGAGCGTAATGAGTTTCAATCTGAGATTCAGACAATCCCTGAACGAATTGAAATACGCTATCCAGTACAAACACAACAACCCAGCGGCAAGGAAGATTGCCATCGATGAAGACGAAGACAATATAACCGAGGATGCAGAAGAAAGTATTATATCCATGAGAGATGAAAAAGATGACTCAAGAAACAATGTTTCAAAAGTAAATAATGTTATTTGTACAAAACAAGAGGAATACGAATCTCAACTGATGCATATAGTTACAACTAATTCAGAAAGCTCAAAGTATTCTGTTGAAACAGTTAAAACTAACGAGGCTGTGAATACTGATCTCAGTACAGAAGTAGATAATCTAACGACAAAACAGTATATTGAATCAACAGATATTTCGGAAACTACTACTCATGTTGACAAAGACTATGCCACTAACAAATCAGTGGTACCTCTGGGAAATAATGAGGGTGATACTATGAAAAGCATAAAAGACGTTTTAACAGAAGATGCAATGGTATGTTTCGATAATTCAGAAGACCATTCGAATGCTAGTTATCCTGAAAAACTACAAAATGAAAATGAAGCTAATCTTACTCGAGAATCTTCTCCAGAAAGTGAAATGCCTGATTTGTGCATGTATGACGAAACAAAAAACTCTACCTGAAACCTGTGTGAAAAGGAAATCAGATAATGAAGAGTATAAACAGGAAGAAGAAGAAAAGTGTGAGTTACCTTCCTTTGATTCTTGTAGAAACTTGGAAACAGATTCATCTCCAAGCAACACAAATGAAAAAATGATACCCAAACTCGTCATAAAGAAGACTGATGCTTCAATTCCTAAAACAGAATACTTATTGGATTCTACACAATCCGAAAATCTTTCTGATAAATATAATACAAAGTTATTACCTGGTTTGCGGCCAAAAATACCTAAAATGATAATCGTGAAAAGCAGATCACGTTCAGCAACTCCTACTACTGAAATCTTGGAAAAAAATAAATCTGAAAAGTCTCGAAGCTTTTCGTCAGAGCATAATGATACTAGCATGGATGTAGATAATAGCGATTCTGAATCATATACATTAAAATACAAAAACTACGAAAGCAAAGTTCCAAAAGTGAAAATAAAGTTGGACAACATTTTTTCTAAGGATTTGAAGGTTTATGTGAAACGAAAAGCTACTAAAAAGAACGTCTCAAGAAGTAAAGTAAAAAGAATTAAAATTCCAGAAAACAGGAATTCCTCAATAAAGTATGGAACAGAAGACAGTTCAGAGGCAGAAATTAGTGGTTCTGATGATGATGAAGCTGAGAAAATACCGAAATTAAAATTAAAGAAGCAAGATGAGGACATGATTTTATCGTTAGAAAGAACCAAGGAAAATGATACAAATACTTCAAAAACACTTATCAAGAAATCTAAAAAATCCAAAGAAGAAGGCGTTAAACACTTTAATGATGATGAAATAAGAAAAAAATGTCCGCAATATATTACTGCAAAAATTCCTAAAGTGATAATAAAAAGAATACAAGTTGGCGCAGAATTTAAATGCGAAATTAGTAAGAATAAAAAGTTTTCTAATATTGATGCATCAAAGTGGCAACCGAAAGTTCAATTAGAAAGACTGAAGATTCTAGACCACATTGCGAAAGATACAAAGGAACCAGAACTCTTGTTAAGTGATAAATTACATGTCGAACATGATATTAATAAAAACGATTCAGATTATAACGATAGAGTTAAATTATGTAGATCTAATTCAGTATCCAATTTATCGACTATTAAATATAAGCAGAGAAGATTTTCTGATCCTGATTACACGAAAATAGATGTGAAATCAACTTTAACTGATATTGATTTAAAAGATAATAAAAGTAAACCACCGAATGCTAATGAAGTAAATAATCTTAAAATAATCGATGATGAGAATAGAAACTTAAAAAGAAAAGTTGATTCTTCGGACGAAAGCCAAACTACTATAGAACTTCTACCAGCATCTCCTGATAGCAGTGACATTGACAATGAATCAAAGAACCGTGAATTTGAAAGTATATCTAGAATGCACTTAGATGATGCCATACCAACTCAATTGGAGCTGGAATTAGATCTCATTGATCTCAGAAATACCCAACATTCAGATGCGCTTACGCCAAAAATTAATATGTTAAACTACGCAAATATTGATAAATATGAGCATGCATCACATTCTAAAAACGAATGTGTAGACACTGGAACATCAAAAACATTTTTCAATGATTTACAATGCTCTCCGCAAAGTGCCTTTAATAAAAACAAAGTGCAAAGTCCAGAAAAGAAATCAAACGATTATTTTTATTGCAATGACTTATTAGTTAAGGAAGTCTTAGCTGCTAAGGAAACACTGAAGAAATGTCTATCTCAATCTGAAAATGAAAATAAGGAGAAAAGGGTATCAAGACCTAAAACTGTAGCAGAAAAGAAACAGGGTTTAAGTTTTAGTTTTCAAAATCTCGAAAAATCATGTTATAAATCGGAAGATAAGAAATTTACAAGCACAGGAAAGAAAGAATATAAATCTGTTCAGCAACTGGATATTAAAGAAGTTGAAGAAAACCATACCAAACAAGATGAACATTCTTCTAAGGGACAACAATTAAAATGGGAAGAGTCACAAGAAGAAACATCTTACAACTGTCCTACAGCTTCTACGTGTAGATCTACCAGCGTACCTGAGTTAGCTACAATTTCTTTAAAAGCAAACAAAAAAAAAAAAAAAAAAAAAATTCAGTCAAATTGCTATCAGCAAAGAATCTTTGAACATAGAAACTAATACGCTCAATCCCTCGAACAATCTGGATACCCTACAGGATACATAGAAACTTACAAAAAAAAAAAAAAAATCAGAAAAGAAAACAATAAATAGTATTCAAGATCAAAGACCGAATGATAGTTCAAGCGAAACAAAGACAAAAGAAGATAATATGCCATTATTAGTGCCAGAGTTTGCTTTAAATTTTGATTCTAAGTCGGATAGAGACAGTTCTAGATCACCACCTGTTATTACCAATCAGGAAGAAAGTGACAATGCAGTAGAAAATACGAAAGATACAAAGAATAAAGTGATAACTCCAATCGAGAAAATAGAAGAGAATATTAAACATTCCTATAAAGACTGTGAAATGACTATAGGTGATATTATAACACAACTGGCTTACCATGAAAAGGCAACAATAAAGCATAGAAGATATACAAGAAACGTATTTATACCATAACGAAGTAAGGATAATTGTAGGAATAGATATAAAACCATACGTAAAACTAGATGAGAACATTGTAGAACACTATTCGAGAATTAAAAATATATGCGAACAAGAAAATTGTACACAAAGTTTAGAAATCCAAAGCATACTTTCTAGACTTAACATACTGAAAACAAAAATAATTCATTTAAAATCTTGGTTACACATGAGAACTAAAAGAGGAGTTTTAAACTTTGTAGGAAGTATTTCCAAAACACTATTCGGTACATTAGACGAGGACGATTTAAATTTAGTTAATGAAAACAAAGACAAACTATTCGATCGGCAGAATACAATGAACCTCATACTACAGAACCAAACAGCGATCATAAAAACAATCTTAAATTATGAAGTACAAAACTCGCAAAATTTACTCAAGAAGCACATAAGGAATTCTAATCAAATCACAACACAGATAATGGCATTAGAAGCAGTAGTATTCGAAAGTATAGAACAAATAGACACACTTAACACAGCTATACTGATAGAAAAAAAAAGGAATAGTTCACCCAGACATTCTTACCAACGAAGTATTTTTAGATGGATACATTAGAATATTAAAAGAAAATAAATTACAATCAATTATAGAACCAACAGAAGGTAAAAATTGTTACACTGACAAGGGAACATATTCAAGTGCGAATTTCCGATTTTGATGAAACTTATGTGACATATAGTTCTTTGAAAAATATTTGACACGTATTTTTTTTTATCGGCAACCATCCACTTTGAAGGGGTGAAAACAGCCCTCAAAGTTGGGGGTCAAAACCATATTTTTTGAAATACCTCGGAAACCAGAGGTCGAAAAAATTTGAATTTTTTTTTAAATTGTGTGTTTTTCAATGAGAAATGTAGTCGCGCAAGAAAAATTTAACAAAAGTCTTTTGTTTAAACAATATATTGAAAATTTGATTTTTTTTTGCAGTTTCTCTTATTTATTGTTAGTTCATTTTAATGTAAACTTGGGTGTGTGATCTTTGATCAAAATTAGGGTTTACATGTTTCAGGATTTTTTTTTTTTTTGCCATTTAACAATAATTATGCATTATGGAAGATAGTCTTGCATCTGCCGTGCGTAGGAAGGAATTGTGGCTTGTTTTATCGAAATATAAGTATTTACTATAAACGTGTATAGTATTTTAAACAATACCACTGGGTTATGTGTCGTTTATTGTTTTATTAGTAGCTAAAGAAGGTGGCGCAGGTAGCAGCGTGACGCGGTGCTAATTACCGCGGCGGAGTAAGGGTACCGACTTTTATAGCCAATTCGCCTGTGAATTTCTGCAATCGTTGGGCCTTCGGTCAAAATATCCCTGCAGCCTTTTTAAACTGTGAATCCTCGAACCTGGAGTTTCCCTCGTCATTTATGGTAGCTCTAAAAAGAGCTGATTTTGAAAGAAGTGCTGTCCACAAAGATTATTCTACATAATTCTGGCAATATTGATGTCCTGTGATTGTTGGGCCTTCGGTCAAAATATCCCTGCAGCCTTTTTAAACTATGAATCCTCGAACCTGGAGTTTCCCTCGTCATTTATGGTAGCTCTGAAAAGAGCTGATTTTGAAAGAAGTGGTGTCCACAAAGATTATTCTACATAATTCTGGCAATAATGATACTCGATGATAAAATGAGAAAAACATAAATGTTCTTTGCACCAAGAACATTTCAGTACGACTACATTTGAACAATGGAAACACGTTAAACCATCTAATTTTGTAAAGCAGAACTCTACGGGATTTTCAAATTCTCCTGGCCGTTCTTCTATATATCCACTGCGGAACCAAGCATATTGAAACAGCCGTTTATAACGCGCAGCTGATAATTGGTTGTGGATTAATGACTGTAATTTAATAATATTATTTCTTGCGTGTAGATTAAAATCAATATTTAACAATATTGCAAGATCGGAAAGTTTTCTTGCAAAATTCTTCCAAATGCGGAATCCATACACGTCAAGTGGTTGGATTAATGGCGTCGTATTTTTTGGTATCGTCAATACCTCTAATTGTTTGTCTTCTGGCAGGGCGTTACGTATGATCTCGTCGTTGTATCCATTCCACGAGTCAAGAAGTAAAACAGAATTTTCTGGAGCAGATGGGAGAAATACTTCAATCAACCACGTTCTAAATAACTCCTTCGTTAGTTTTCCCGATGTGGAAGCTTCAATATGTACATTAGGTGCCGTGAACACACTTCTTCGTACACGAGGTCCTAACTGCCCTTTGACTTCTTTCAAAACAATATATAATGGCGATAGCAACTGTCCGTCAGCTGAAATTGTGGGCTGGATAGTGTAGCTGTGCGTTGTTGAAGATATCGATTGGACAAGAGCACCCGTTTCTTTTTCACCTTTGTGTGAAAGTGTTCGACCAGAGTGCAATTCCAACTGGAACCCACTTTGATCACTGTTGAAAATATTGCTTGCGCCATAATTTTCAAAATACCCTTTCACATGATGCACAAAATCTTCTGCTGCTGCGGTCAAATCTGTTAAATGGTTAGTATGATGGCGGGTAACGAGTTTCGTCGTTTTTCTCGATACTATATTATAGTTTTCTTTAAACTTCCACAACCAAAAGGACGATGCCTGGAATCCTTCTAAATTTATTGATAAATTTTCGTGCATTGCCCACCGTCTCAAATCTACGTCGTGTACCAAAATTTTATTATTTCTCGCTACAATAAATTTTTCAAGTGTAGCATGTGCAATTGCTGTAAGTTTATCGTAACGAGATCCGCCTGTATTAATTTGCTCTTCCCATCTGTATAAATCTGATTTTCTCTTCAATTTCTTGTATTTGTTCTTCACAGTTTCGAAGTTTAGTGGTCTTTTTCTTCCACTCTTCCAAAAATCTACAGCTTTCTTCTTATAATCTAAATCAATGCCTCCAAATTCTATTTCTTCTGGACTCTCGTCTGGAGAACTTGAAGACGACGGTTTAGATGTTGACGCTGATTCCAAATCTTCTTCATCTTCGGGAACATTAAATGAAGTCGGTTCGTCTGTTAGGTCATCGAATATTAATTCCTGTTGCGTTTCGAAATTCATGTACCCTGCTTCTCTGTAGCTATTAATCAGGTCTATAATTATGTTTGCCAGTTCAATTTCCTTTCCATTCGTGGGTGTTCCCTCGTTATTGTTACTGCTATATGTTGCCATCAAAATATTTATAACGTTCACCGGATTGACCTTCATGTTTGTAAAAACGAATCTAACAATACAAATAAACAATAAGCAAAAGCAAAATTAATATAATGTTCGAACTTTATTATTGCCAGAAATTATTTGATATATGTGGCACCGTTTTAAAAATCCGAAAGAAGTAGCCTTAACTTCTTGATATGTACGTTGCTTTACAAACCGTAATGCAGAAAGACTAATAGCACATACAGCAAAGTGCCCATATTTATACATTCTGAAGACTGTTTTACGTTTCCCCCTCTCTCACTCTAACAACCAATGGAATTGTTTGAAAATATTTGGGTCCTTCTTAAATGCTGTATATAACCGAGGTAAAACTGATGTGCGGCATTGGCACCAGCTCTTTTCAGAGCTACCATAAATGACGAGGGAAACTCCAGGTTCGAGGATTCATAGTTTAAAAAGGCTGCAGGGATATTTTGACCGAAGGCCCAACAATCACAGGACATCAATATTGCCAGAATTATGTAGAATAATCTTTGTGGACAGCACTTCTTTCAAAATCAGCTCTTTTTAGAGCTACCATAAATGACGAGGGAAACTCCAGGTTCGAGGATTCACAGTTTAAAAAGGCTGCAGGGATATTTTGACCGAAGGCCCAACGATTGCAGAAATTCACAGGCGAATTGGCTATAAAAGTCGGTACCCTTACTCCGCCGCGGTAATTAGCACCGCGTCACGCTGCTACCTGCGCCACCTTCTTTAGCTACTAATAAAACAATAAACGACACATAACCCAGTGGTATTGTTTAAAATACTATACACGTTTATAGTAAATACTTATATTTCGATAAAACAAGCCACAATTCCTTCCTACGCACGGCAGATGCAAGACTATCTTCCATAATGCATAATTATTGTTAAATGGCAAAAAAAAAAAAAATCCTGAAACATGTAAACCCTAATTTTGATCAAAGATCACACACCCAAGTTTACATTAAAATGAACTAACAATAAATAAGAGAAACTGCAAAAAAAAATCAAATTTTCAATATATTGTTTAAACAAAAGACTTTTGTTAAATTTTTCTTGCGCGACTACATTTCTCATTGAAAAACACACAATTTAAAAAAAAATTCAAATTTTTTCGACCTCTGGTTTCCGAGGTATTTCAAAAAATATGGTTTTGACCCCCAACTTTGAGGGCTGTTTTCACCCCTTCAAAGTGGATGGTTGCCGATAAAAAAAAATACGTGTCAAATATTTTTCAAAGAACTATATGTCACATAAGTTTCATCAAAATCGGAAATTCGCACTTGAATATGTTCCCTTGTGAGGTATCCGAAGTCAGAACCATAGAAGCCACCGCACCGGTACCATACAACAGCAGTCCTCCACCGAGTTACGACCTACCACCACAATTCAGGTTACAAGAAATGAACGACATCGAACTAGACATCGCACCTGTCAGGAGAAAACGAGTTCGTTTCGGAGCAACGAAAGTCTAATGAGGGGGGAATGTCACGGCCCGATAAGACCAAGACAACAACCCTCGCAACACGTCACCAGGCCCAAGTTCACGACTGATTCAGCACCCGACAACTTTGAACCATTAAACAGTCCCAAACCTTTGTACCCCAAAGAAGATTACCCATTAATATATAAGACCCCAAACCCGTGTACCCAGCAGTCGACGATCACCTCTGCTACGGCACGTCTCGCCGATCCAACTTTCAAAATAAAAAGCAAGTTCAAATTCCCGAAATCTTCGAGTATTCAATCGCGAAAGTGAAATACGGCGTTCCTTCGCGAAACCAGCCATTTCACCGTAACACTATCGCAACCGACCGTTCAATCTGATTGCTAGTTTGCTAACGAATGAATGCGTTTCTCGCTGCAACATGGCCAGGGCCTTTCCCAAATACATTGACCGAAGTTAAATGTTTATACTTTCTGTCGCCGCTAGTCTAATATCCAGAGTTTGTTTAGACAAAGTCGAGAAAGATCCCGAATAGGTACCAGAAATGCTATAGGTAGTCTGTTACTACGAACTTTTTAATCTTGCATACAGTTCAATAACATTGCGTAAGACGTAAGAGCTACACGATTATTTTTCATGCAATAACTTTGTCGCATTAATGTTATTATAATATAAATATATGTCGATTAAGTGACAAACACGAATTCAAAGTAAATTAAAAGTAAACATTTTACTTCGCATCATATTCGGGAACAAATATTTTTCCATGATAAACATAAAATATTTCCTGCATAGTTAAAAAAAAAATTCTATTTCTAATATTACATAAAGATTCATTTTATAATGAGAAAAAATATTTTGTTCATAATATTAAACAAATATTATTTGTATATTAGGAAAAAATATTCTACTTCTAATATTTCATAAAGATTTGTTTTATAAGGAGAAAAAAATATTTTTTTCCTGATATTAAATAAATATTATTTGTATATTAGGAAAAAATATTCTACTTCTAATATGAAATAAAGATTTATTTAATATTTAGAAAAAAATATTTTTCTCGTAACATGAAATACATATTTCCTGAATATTTAAAAAGAAATATTTTTTACTTAATATAAAATAAATATTGTATGTATGTTCGAATATTAAAAAAGATTGAATCTCTTTTTAATATTATATGAATGTGTATACAATATTTTGTGCTACTAGGGGTCTCTTTATTTTCCGAGATATTTGCAAAAAATTGTCAGAGTCACCATTGCGCATTCTGCCTATTTTGAATGACCGAATTTGTTCTTTAGGTCGGGGGAGGGTTCTTTTTGGTTAAAATTTACAAGGGCATTTTTATTATCCACCCTATGAAATTATTGAGTCGAAGTGGTCAATGTTCATTCACTTTGCAATCAAATTCGCAGAAGTAATCTATTCATGATCACTATAAGTTGTTTCTATACTATATGTATCGATTGCCAAAATGATTCCTTCAAATATCTCGATGCTTTAAATTTGACTGTGAGTTCGGACCTGACATGAGTATAGAATTGCCGCGAGTGGAAATACTGGAACATTTCGGCGAGAAAAAAAACGTAGATAAAACGAAAATATGTGCCCATAATTATGAAAGTGGTCTATGTCAAAATTAAAAAAAAAAGAGTTTATCAGTTATTTCACACCACATTATTTTAAACTAAATTTATTCAATGTAATTTTTACGATATCGTAAAAAATGAACCATTGGATAGTGGTTGTAATTTCAACATTATATGGAATTCGTTTAGTGTTAATTACACTGTCCAACACCAAAATTGTTTTGCAATACCTGTTGGGTGATTCTTATACACTTTGTCGTCCTAAAACCGAATCTGAAAGTAGAATTGCTCCATCACGCAACGTTTTCGAAAAATTTTGGTTTTTGTAAAAATGCCCGATTTTGATTGAAAATAATGTGTTACGCAAAAACCAAACACGCGAGAAAGTTCAAGTTTGAGTCAAGAGATAGAGGAGACTCTCCTCTACATATCCATATAGCCAATTAAATGGTTGTTAAAGTTTGAAAATGTGCCGACGCGGGTACTTTGTACGCTCTATTTTTGTATTTATGTGAAAAATCCTTTATCTAGCAGGAATTTACTATACAGGAATGCATTCTACAGACATTTCTGGTAAAGAAACGATTCACGAAAAGTATTTGGTTCCCTTAGTATACGAGAAGATTAAAAAAATAGTCATTGACAGCTTGTGCGCGATGCGTTCGCGCCAAACTGTCATTGCAGCCTTTTCACGACTCGCCAGGGCCGTCGCTATGCGTAGTCGACGTTGGTACCACTCAAGTATGTCTTTGCTTGCTGATCCATATCGTTATTGAATTCATTGTATTGCCATTGTGTGTATATCCGGGACGATCCATACCAGCTTATGATCGTAGTACAGCTTCTCAAAAATATACAAATATTTTGTGCAAGTTTGTGCAACGCGGATGCCGGCTCCCACAACATTGATTCCCAATGTCGGTAGCTCGGTAACCTGACCCAGTGATGGTGGTCGTCTGTTTTTTAGCTTCAGACTGCTGTTTTCTAACAGCGGTTGTGTTGAGCCCAAAGTGGTGTATCATTATGGTCACTCAAGATTGGCTTAGAGATTAGTAATTTATAGTTAATTAATTATTAATTAATTCTTACATCGAAATCATTAGTAGAACGTCTCAGGTAGAGCTCCGGCGAGTCTAGTGGGTTCCTAAATTAATAGTTAGGGGGTGGTCAAAGCCGCTCGAATGGCGCTTAAACGACATTTGTTTCCAACATGCCATCAGGCGGCAAGATGGTTGGTTTGAAGTATTTGACAGAAGTCTTGTAGAAATAGGTTTCCGAAGTTCATCAGTCGACCGTTGTATTTTTCCCGATCTTGTGATTGCTACTGCAAACTTGGAAACAATGACCAGATTTAAAGGTTATTTAATAAATAAATTTAAAATGACGCATTTAACCGAAATTGGTTACTTTTTAGGAATAAAGATTGAACGTCATGAAAACAAAATAACCTTAGATCAAAGTGAATGTATTAAAACTATTTTAGAGAAATTTAATATGAATGAATGTAATCCCGTTAGTGCACCTTTGCCAAGCAAGCTAGATTATCAAGCTTTAAATTCTGAAGAAAAATTAGAAGCGCCATGCCGTAATCTGATCGTTTGTCTGATGTATGTAATGTTATGTACAATAGTGATGGGCCTTGAGCATGTTCAAGAGGTATCGATTCCTTGTGACAAAGAATCATGGTATCACGAGCATATATGATTCTCAGTTGCTCAGAAGCCTCGATCAATTCTGTATATAACAGTGATTCTGTTTCTTACACTTCTGTCACAGTTTCCAACATGCCATCAAAATGTTTTTGTTTTTTCTGTCTTTCTTTCGCTGTAACTTATACATGTACATCTTAAATTACAATTTTGTCGTTTTTCTGTCGTCTTCAATGTTTGTAAATAGTACTTACAAAATATATTTACTAAATACTGTAGGACAAGATATATGTACAATCATACAAGATATACAAACTGATATTCAATCACATGTAAAAGTGGTGTATCTGGAGATGCAGTGCTTACTTACTGCTACTTATATAATTAATTTGACCCCGACTAAAGCTTTGAAAGAAAATGAAACTCCATTCGAATTGTGGCACGGAAAAAGGCCTAAATTAAGGTACTTAAAAATCTCTGGTTCAGCCGTTTATGTTCATAATAAAGTTAGAAAAACCAAATTCGATGAAAAATCATGGAAAGGAATTTTACTTGGCTATGAATCGAATGGTTATAAGGTGTGGGATGTGGAAAATTAAAAATACGTTGTAGCTAGAGACGTAATTGTAGACGAAGCGAATTTCTTAAAAGCTCGACCCGGAACAAGACCTGTAAAGGTTGATGGAAACATCTATAATAAAACTGATGCATCTAACAAAAGGTCAAAATCAGTGGAAATATGATGAATTGTTTTATAAATCTGATAACGATAAGCCACAGATGTATTGAAGTCGACTGTAGAAGTAAATTCGGAAGGAAAGTTAAATGAAAACCCAAATAAAATTGTAAAAGAAACAAATATGAACGGTGAACCTTCTTCTCAAAATGATAACGATGAAATAATAAAGGAAATCGAACCTAGAACCATATTTATCCAGACTTTCCTTTAGGATGTATCGTGGAACATTTGTTAATTTCTTTTTTAATTTAAGAGTTGCATTGCTAAATTTAATTTTCTGTGAATAATTAACAATAATTTGGATTTTTGTAAAAAATTTTGCCATTTGTTACAGTGCGGAATTCGCCACAGTCACAGTGGGGAATTTACTGGAAAAGTTCAATATTCGTGTATATCAAAATATGAAATACATTTCTTTTTCAGAACATGCGTATTAGAATGGAAATTGTTATTAATAATCATATAGTAATAATTTTTATGCATAATACAATTTTGCAATAATTATATATCAATTATTTACATTTCGAAAAGAGCGAGGGGGGGGGGCAAGCCTTATTAAACGTCATTTCTATATAACACTTAAAAAGTTACATACCTTCATCGCTTCCGACACCTCTCAGATGACGGATCACTCATCACTTATCACTACTGTGAAATCTCTTTGTATAGCAGTGCCATCCTTGCGTTTCCAAGTCAGTGGAAAATAAAAAGTGTATTCATGTCAATAAAAAGAACGGCGGGACTGATATACAAAGAGATTTCACTGTAGTTTCAATAGATAAAAAGATTTTTACTTCACCCTTCTACGGCTTAGGCAAGACTAACTCGCAAGTTTCGTTAGCCGGATAACCTGATCCAGTGATGGTGTAATCGTGGGTCGTCTGTTTTTTAGCTTCAGACTGCTGTTATCTAACAGCGGTTGTATTGATCCCAAAGTGGTGTATCATTATGGCCATTCAAGATAGGCTTGAAGATTAGTAATTGATAATTAATTATTTATTAATTAATCCTTACATCGAAATCTGACAGGAGATTCGGGATAATAAAACAATTGTATTATTATCACACTTTGATTAACTATATTAATGTTTAAGTATACATATTACATGTGTATCACACGACAGCGTGAAGGAGACTACATTCATCTGAACAAAGGAACAACAGAACCGTTACAATTACGCGACACGCACGCACCCAGCAACTACACATAGGTACATGTCGATAATACAGAGCCCATGTATAGTACTGATTGTCTTACATCTTCTTACACCCCTCCTATCGACATGTGTCATCTTACATTGCTTCCAAACACAAATACAATTTAACTTAAATTTAACATTCTTATACATTGTTCGTGTTTGCATTTTGTACTCAACGACTTCGTTAATATATCAGCAGGCATGCGATCCGTTGACACCGGGCGGGTCCCTCCGGCCGGGGTCTTGTAGCGTAGGCAGTGGGGGAGGTTAACCACTCCCCCGGGGTAGGATGATAGCTGGGAGGTGTCCTGTTGAGTACTCGCGTGATCCAAGCACCTCCCCTTTAGCTTAGGTGGGCGTGGGTTTTTTAGTGGGTAGCCTTCTGGGGAATCTTCCCCAGAGGTAGTCCCACATAACCCTGGCTTCCCTCAGGGAGTCGGGGTATGCGTAAAGTCATTTTCCCCACGAAAAAAAGGCATGCGATCCGTTTGCAAATACTTAATAATAATATCCCCTTTTTCTACTAGTTCCCGAGTGAAATGATAATTTATATCAATATGCTTGCTGCGCTTATGAAACTTAGCATTCTTTGATAATTCTATTGCGCTTTGATTGTCGCAAAATACAGTAATAGGAGATTTTACATATTTTTCAAAACCTATATGGCTTAACAATCGTCTATTATAAATAATTTCTCGTGAGGTTTCTGAAAGTGCGACATACTCAGCTTCCTCCATAGTGAATAAGGCAACCGAATTTTGTCTTTTTGACTTGCAGCTAATCGGACTTCCCGCTAACATCATAACACAACCCGAACAAGATATACGGTCATCACAATCTCCTCCCCAGTCAGAGTCTGTATAACCCCTAAGGCTTTCTTTATTTTTCTCGTAATTTAAACTGTAATGAGACGTAAATTTTAAATACCTCAAAATTCGCTTTGCAATTACCAATGTTGTTTACCCGGGTTGCAACAGAAACGACTCAATGTATTTGCCGCGAATGCTATGTCTGGCCGTGTAGCATTAGCCAAATAAATTAAACCACCGACCAGTTCCCTATACGGTCGACTTTCCATTTCGCGTTTTTCATCTTCCGTTGTGGGACACATTTCCTTCGTAATCTTCAGGTTTGATTCAATCGGGGCTGATACACTTTTCGCGTGTTCCATGTTGAATTTTTCTATCAAGTCTTTAACCCTTTGCGGACTGAGCGCTCTCCACCGTTTCGTTCCAGCAGGTCCGCGCTGGATTCGCAAGTGCGTGCCAGCCGGTGCGTACCAGCCAGTCCGCACAGATTTCACCAGTCACTTATTCGCTTGGTAGCGTTTACTTTGGAAAACATTTATGACCTTACTAACGTAACGTACTTATGAATTAGTAGATATATAAAATAAAATTGTAAAATTTTTTAAACATTATTTTTCGAAGACTAAAGCTAAGCTCTTAAGTTCAAGACGCATGGCCTATTTCAGATTTGCTACACTGTAGCTCTTATCTTATCTCATTTAGATTAAAATTGAGACATATTCGTGTGAAACTTGATACAGGACGCGGCAGAACACAAAGCGATGTCCAGCAACGCTCGACATACGATGCGGCAGAACACAAAGCGATGTCGAGCCACACTCGACATAAGACGCGTCAAAACGAAAAGCGATGTCGAGTCACACTCGACATAGGACCGCAAAGGGTTAATATATTTCTTTTGTGAAAGGCGTATTCTTCCGGTTGATCCTTCTCGTTGCACGTTCACTCCAAGAATATTATGGATTTGACCAAGATCCACTATTTTGAACGCAGATTTCATTTTTGATTTAATTATATTAATCTTTTCGAGTTTCTTTGATGCCAAGATCAATGCGTCTACATATACTACCATAATAACTCTGTCTTCATTCTTGCCTATGACATATACGCATGGATCTGCAGCCGTGCGCTTACCTCCGATATTTTGAATGTAATTATCCAACTTTTTATACCATTCTCGCCCTGATTGCTTTAGTCCATATAGTGGCTTGAGCAATTTGCACACACTTTCTTCGTGTCTGGACTCGACAAACATTTTGGGCTGTTCCATGTAGACATCATCGTGTAGTTCACCTTGTATATAGGCCGATGTTACGTCCATTTGGTGCATATGCATTTCTTCGTTTACTGATGCACAGCCAGTAATGTACGAGTTATCTCGTATCTCGCTACGGGTGCAAAAACCTCGACGTAATCGACTCCGTATTCCTGCGTGTGACCTCCGGCAACTAACCGTGCTTTATATTGCTCAACTTGACCATCCTGATTTTTCTTCGTCCTAAACACCCACCGGTTCGTCAATACTTTCTTGTGAATCGGTCTTGGTACAAGGGTCCAAGTGTTGTTTTCTTGCAGGGTGTTGTACCAGGCGGTCGGTCATGCCTCATTGTCATCTTGTGTTAAAATATCAGATATATTTTTAGGATCGGAGCGTTGCGTATTCTTTACCTGATAAGTTTTCCGTGGTCTGCCAGGCTTGCCGGATCTTTCAATTTTTGGACGACCTGGTCCTCGGCACATTTGATTATTTGAATCTTCAATTTGTGATTCACTCTCGTCATCGTTTTGATCGATGTTTTGAACATCGTTCTCTTGCCTTTCTTTTGGTGTATCAGGAGCGGATTCAGGCAAGAAGCACGCCCCCCTCGTCGATATTTGTGGGAACTCTATGTTTTCAAAGAATTTTACATCACGAGCCTTAATTACTACTTTGGTACCGGGTTTCCACAATCTATACGCTTTGCTCACATTCGAATAACCTACCAATACGTAGTCGTCGCCTTTTGCTTGAAATTTTCCTGTTCTACGACCTTTATTTAAAGCAATTACCTTACTTCCGAATGTTCGAAAAAATCCAACGTATGGTTTCCGTTGTGACCACGCTTCTATCGGCGTAATACCATCCAGGCATTTTGTTGCGCTCCTATTCCTCAAGTAAGTTGCGGCATTCACCGCTTCCGCCCACAAAGATTCTGGGAGGTTTGCCTGCAACATCATACACCTAGCCATTTCAACTAACGTACGGTTCGCTCGTTCCGCCACCCCGTTCTGCTGACGTGTATATTCCGTACTCAATTGATGTATGTTTCCCTCCTCCTTGAGAAATCCATCGAAGTCCTTTGATACATATTCTCTTACGTTGTCCGTACGCAGTTTCTTTATTTTTCGTCGCGTCTGTTTTCCACCTTCTGTTGGTAGTCTCTGAAAGCTTGCAAAATATCAGACCTGTTTCTAATCATGACTGTTTCCGTATATCTGGTACAGTCGTCTATAAAAGTTGCAAAATATTTCGCGCCGCCTAGCGATTGTGTTTTCATTGGACCGCAGATATCTGAATGAATCAGTCCTAAAATTTCTTTTTCGCGATTTGTTGATGGTTTGAACGGTTGATTTTGAATTTTAGATTTCGCGCATATTTCACAATTAATTTCATACGCATTCGACGCAAAGTTCAATCCGTGTACCATTTCTCCGTTTTTAATTTTTCTTAAATCGCTAACATTTAAATTCCCGTATCTCTGATGCCATTTATAGATATCTTTTCCGCGGTTTTCATTAACTAACGACGCCTATTCATTGCTCTTGTTTATTACGTACAGCTGATCGTGTTTCATGGCCGTGAGAACCGTTGAACCATCTCTACGATTGATCGTTGCACGATTTTTATCGAATGTGACCATGTAACCGTGGTCAGTAACCCTCGATACCGATAAAAGATTATTACGCAGCCCCGGAACACATAATGCATCCTTTAATTGAATAGACTTTCTCGTACGTTCGTTCAATTTAGCGTTTAAATTGATATCGCCCGCTCCTACCGAATTTTAAAAATGTTTCGCGGCCGTGTATACACGCATTTGTTCTTTATCGCTAAGCGTCACAAAATCTTTCTCGTCATTGCACATGTGCCTCGTGGCACCGCTATCTATATACCAAACTTTCGATTTTTCGATCGGTTCGACGTTACACGCAAACCGCTGTCATCGCATCACTAACACTACTCGATTCGCTTTGTTTTGATCTACAATTTTTTAACACTATTAATACGCAACCATTTTGAATGTATTTTGTAACTGAACTTGAAAAAGAAACTAAATTGAAATTTACTATATATTTTCATGTATATTTCATGTAAAAAACATAAACTTTAGCTTTAAAGAATGATCCAAAATATTAATTAATATTAGTTGTGAAATTCGATAGAGTTAAGAATTAATTAATCAATAATTATGTAGTTGAGCTTTTTTGCAAGATGTCAATCTATTTCACTACTGACTGAGAACGTAGTTGTATTATTTTCTTTCACGTTTGTAGTGAGAAAATAAACGACGAACGCAACAGAACGTCTCCTTAAGGCGCGTACAGACCTGAACATTTCGACGAACATTGCGCCGAACAGCGAACGAAACGCAAAATCGACATTCATTTCGGCGAACCGAACGGCGCGATTCTGTGTTTCGGTCGTTGTTCGGCGGGCTGTTCGGCGCAATGTTCGTCGAAATGTTCAGGTCTGTACGAGGCCTTACGTTGGTTATACTACGCACGCGCTACACACAAGCGTACATCTATTCTGTCCGCGTGAGCTGCCAGCTCGACTATTCGACGCGTTCCGCCGAATTCACGCAGAGTTGGGCAAAATATTTATCTAAATAAAAATTTCGAATAACGAATAAAAAATAAAAAAATTTTTATTCGTTATTCGAAGGTTCGAATAAAAAAATTATCTTTATTCGACGAGTATCGAATAAATAATTTTATTCGACGAGAATTTATCAGACGAATAAAGATAATTTTTTTTATTCGAAGCGGATTTATTCGAACTTCGAATAATTTTTTCATCTTTTATCTGTATCTTTTATTCAAAGGCTTCGAATAAATCTTCGAATAACTTTTGCCGAGCGCGGAGCTTCAAAGACCCAGCGATGACAGACGGCATACAATGTAAGCGGATGGAGAATCGCGCACCAATGAAAGTTTAAACTTTTAGATTTTTCAATATACCCTCATAAAATTGTGACGAGCGAATAGAGGGGATTTTCCTGATGAAAATGAGGTCAAATTAGAGTGTAATCGAACAAGTTTCACTGATACGTAATGTTACGATAAAAATTACAATCTCATTAAAGACAGTCCAAATGATGTCGTGTTTGGACTCATTTTGATCGGGATAATATAACAGTTTCAAGTACCCAATATTTGCAATTTTTGATGCTCCGCGAATTAAAAAACGGAATTTCAAACAGGAAGAATCGTAGAATACGAACATATTTTAAAAAATTTTTTACACTTTATAACCGGTGGGAGAATTTCCAGAACAAAGATGTTTCTAATATATTTTCATTAAGAAATTACATTTGCGTATAACATGATAAATTATTTAAGAAGAATTTTATATGTATAATTTACGTATGATAAAATACATATAAGTATGTGCGATGCTGTTTCACCAAGTGCCAGGAACGTTTCCTATTTCCATGGTGTTGTAAAGGAGAGATACGGATAGTTTACCTAAGGAGCTGTTGAGCCCCTAAAAACATTTTTTTTTGTGCCACGCACAGCAGGGAACTGTCAACGCGCTCTCGAAAGGCCATCTGGAAAGGGCCGAGAGGCCAGAGAAGAAATTCGGTTCCAAAGTCTGACACGGTTGCCGCTAGTAAACGCTAGGACCAAAACCAGGGTTGTAATTTTGAGCCGTCCGGCCGGGCCTGCGAGATATGCATTGACCTTTATGCGTCTGCAACTCTGAGTCAACTTGTCTGGTATCGAATCGCTAACTCATCGAAATCAATACCCTTATCCACCGTTGCAGTTCTGGACAAGGCATTCGCGACCACATCGTAGTGTCCGGAAATACGTTGAATGTTGATGGCGAATGGATTTATGAAATCTAATTGTCTACACTATAACTGGACTGAATGTTAAAAGCCTCATTCCTACACACTACATTGAGTGTAAAGAATATTGATAACAACATTCTTTTACTTTCAATGTAATCTTACTGTTTACAGTACAATTCATTTCAGGGTCCACAGAAATTCAGAGCACAGTACACAAAATTGCTAACAGAAAATGTAATGAATAATGAAGAAAGCGTACCTGTAAAATGGGACGATCCCCCCACCCCCACGGCAGTGTACACAGTAGAATCGTCACGGTCCACAGCCCTGCCGGCCAAAGCTTTACGCGACGGCAAGACACCCGAGTAACATATTATACTTCAGTGGGTCTGTGACCGCAGTGTACCTGGACAAAAATCACATGATGCTGCAGAATTCTGACGAGCATCAAGTCCTAAGAGGAAATTGTTTTTTGATTTGATTCAAAAAAGAGGATTAAACATGATTGAAAAGTAAATTGTGCATTAACCTGTCGTAATTGATCCCAGCGATGGTCCATATCGCCATGGGATGGAGCGTCGTCGTTAGGAATCCAGACAGAGTTCACTACACGTCCCCAAGCTGCCATAACCCACTGGCGAATGCCGCATTCACCAAAGCTGCTGCGAACTCCACCAGTCCCATTACCAGCGACCAGTACCCCTTCCTTTCTATTAGATTCGGGTTCATCAGCAAAAGTTGCTTTGTTTTCGGTCTAGTAACTGGTCTCTTAATAGAAATCAGTTCCACCAAATGCACAGCATTTGGCCGTTAGTCCTCGTTTGGCCACCGTTTGAGCCGCACCACTGCGCTTTGACAACGATCGTTTTCGCACAATATTATCGTATGTGACCCATTTCTCATCGCCAGTCACCATCCGTTTAAGGAATGGGTCGATTTCGTTCCGTTTGGCCAAGGTTTTGCGGATGGAAATTCAATCCATCATGTTTCTTTGCGTCAATTCGTGTGGCAGCCAAATATCAAGCTTCTTTTCGAATGTTCAAGCTCCTTTTGAATTTACGAGATATACGTATATCACTATAGCCGGCTGTAGCCGTCTAGCGAAAAAGTAATGGATTATTAATGGAGAAGTAAGGAGTGTCACTACACACGCAGCATTATCTAGCATTACCTAGCTGTTGAAAATGAAAAATTTGTTGAGATATACAGGATGAACGTAAAAAGGAACGGTAAGCTTCATGTCGAAGTACTTCAACATAAACAACAATTTTATTTTCATAACTTTGAAATACACATCTATGTTTTACATTTAAGAACCTCTCTAGGCAGAGTTAGAACCATATATCTAAACCGGTCACTTACACCCGCGCTCGTCACGCCGCACGGCCTCGTCGCGTACCTAGAAATGGCGCGGCTGGCGCCACCTCGAAAGTGTTGTTGGGATTGCAATATTTACCATATTACAACACGCCTCCTTGAATTTGCAATCCTGAACAACACCTTATGTTACATTACATTTAAGCATTCTCTGAATTTCATAAACTTTTCTTTACATAACGCTTTTGTGAATACATCTGCAATATTTTCATTTGTATCTATTTTACATACTTCAATTTTCTTGTCTTTAACATTCTCATGAACAAAATGATAATGAATTTCTATATGTTTCGAGTTTTTCGTAAAATTTCCATAATTTGCAATATTTATCGCTCCCGAGTTATCCTCAAAAGTTTTAACGGGATCATTCAGTTTAACATTGAAGAACTTTCTCAACTCAGTTAAGACTCTCACTTCACTCACTGCCTCAGACAAAGCGACATATTCCGCATGTTTTGCGATGCGACTTCGAATACTGCCGCGCGGATCTCGACCGTACATCCACCCGAGGGCGTAAAGCTCGGATTCACCGACGTGAACGCGTCGCGTACCCGTGTCGCCGAAAAGTTACCCGCCAATTTAATATTGGGTAACGGGATCCGATGGTTGTTCTGTGGTTGTGTGCGACTTGCAAGTGTCTGATGAGAACGCGATGACTGCTACGTATGGGGTGTGCGTACGGTATTTTCCCCCTCTTCCTTACAAAAAGGTATACCTTCTTCGTGTAAATAAGAAGCTATAAACGTTACTTCTATATCATAAATTTTCAATCTTGTACATAAGCATATTCTTCTTCTTTCATTTTATATTTACATACAATGATTATTATTTAAATTAAGTAGTATTTTTTTATGGAAAGGAATTATTTTTTATGAATTTGAATCTAAATTGAATTATATTGTGGGGAAGGATAAAACGCAAAGCGTTTTTGCCAAAGGACACCCGCGAGTCGCCAAAACAACGGTCGACAGGTGAATGTCCAAGAGAGCGAGTGTGAGAGAGTGAGAGCGTGAGTGAAAGAAAGAAAGAATCTTAGAAGGAAAATGACCGTGTAGTATGTATGTATGCATGTGTGTGTAACTAGTCCAATATAAATATGCGGTAGGTCGCGGGAGCGCAGGAGTTATTGTCCGAGTTTCGGCGAGTCGAGAGATTTGCGAGAGTGCGGAGTGATAGAGCGAGAGAGAGAGAGAGAGAGAGAGAGAGAGAGAGAGAGAGAGAGCGAGAGAGAGAGAGAGAGAGCGAGAGAGCCGTTCGTACGAAACAGACGAGAGAGTGAGAGAACACGTGGGTGAGCGTCAAGAGGAATATTTATACAGGTCCAATAACCGTTACTGCAATACCTGACCGCTTGGCCTCCAACAATTCCTACAGTATTTATTATTTAAATTTCTTATTGATTATTTTTCGTGTAAATAATAATTTAGATTCAAATTCATAAAAAATAATTCCTTTGTAACGAGTCCGTTTCCCGGCGGATCTCGTACAACGGTTCCTCGCGGCCGGATTTGGCTCGCCGTGCCAAGGTTCGCGGCGAAATAACGCGAGGGTTACGGCCGGATACGGGCGGTCGGGAACGGGAGATTAACGGCACGAGTTTCTCAAGTGTTCGTCGCTGTCCCGGCTTCGCGTTTCGGCGGTCGGCGGTCGCGGTTCGCGACTCAGATTACGGCGGGGTCGGGGCCGTACGCGGCGGCGTATCCGGACCAGGGTAATTTCGGCGGGCGGAGAGCCCGTGCCCCAGGACGGCCGGCGTGGGGCCGGCCGCGGGTGGTTCGCTCTCCGTGGGTGTGTGGGCGGAAGCGGAGGTATCGGATTAGGGTCTATTTATACTTACCGGGACCGGACGATTCTGTCGCCGGTCTCTAGGACTAATCCCATGTTAACCGAAATTCTGCCGCCGCCGTTCCGGCGTAGGACCAATCCCACCGTCCGCCGTTGCCAGGCGGCTGAGCAAGCGACTGATCATTACCAGATGGCCTTTCGAGAGCGCGTTGACAGTTCCCTGCTGTGCGTGGCACAAAAAAAAAAGGTTTTCGGGGCTCTACAGCTCCTTAGGTAAACTATCGGTATCTCTCTTCCACAACATTATGGAGATAGGAATCGTTCCTGCCTCTTCGTGAAACAGCATCACACATCCTTATATATTAACCTAAATTACACATACATATATTGTTAAAACGAGAATAGTTGTCTCTTTTTAAGGAAGTATTCACATTAGGAAGGGACCATGTCTCGAATTTTGATGACATTGAAATATGTTGTGGTCCAAGTGACAGTGGAAGAAATCCGAAACAATACTCCCAAAAGTGTTCGATATCGCGTGGAATGACTCAATTACATGATAATTTGTAGAATAAGCAGAATTAATTCCACATAAATTGCATCGCTTTGTCTTGCGACACGAAAAAATGTATGTGGAAACTTCTAAATTCTTGTCCATAATGATCTAAAAATGATTAGATGCCTAGGTTCCCTGGCAGGAATGCGATGGCGTATCTATATCTTGTCCAATGAGACGAGACAATAGACGGGAACATAGCCACTCGAGTGCGACAGAGTTGAAGTTACCCTTACAAGACAATTAGCAAAGGACGCACGCTGGGTGCTTCACTGCCTCCGTCTCGTTGGACAGAGCATTGGTACGAATGCGCGGCCGATTGGATCAGAGTGCAAAGGACAGGCCTCGTTTCACACGTACTTTCGGCTACAGTCGAAATATTGGCTACAGCGGTCACACATACTATGTAGCGTGTGACGTCGAAGCCAAAACACTAGGACTACGGGCGCGGCTGATATGGGCATTGGCGGACCTAACGATAGAGCCCCAAAAATGGTGGCACTTAAAAAATGGCGAAATTAAAATGGTTTTTTTTTTCTTTTTATTGCGTCGTAAGACCTTACGAACGACGCGACAAGCGTGCGACCAAGGCCAGGTATAACAATTCCCATTGACGACGTACCGACCATTGACGTCATAAATCAAAAATCCTTCCGAATGTACCTACCACTTTCGTAATTTTTAAGCCAGCTAAAAGCAGCATATGCTGAACCTTGTACACCGTTAGCGTACTCAGATTTATAACCGTAGATGCTTGCGAACCAAATGTTGTACGTATACTTCCACTTTTCCAATTTTCCACTATTCCCACCACCTTTCGTACACACCTTGCAACCAATGAATTCTAATCATTTTAAATTTGTTCTCCGGAGTTTTGGCTTATAATCACTTATAAGATATAAGATATAATTTAACAATGCTAAAATTGATTTGTGAAGCTGATTTTCATCGTTCCATCGTTAAATTAGATTATAGTTTGAACCATTACTTCTTAACATTACAACTTAGATGAACAATATTCTTTTCTCTACTTCGAACATGGATTGTGTGGTGATGCTGTCGTGGCATCGGCGGCCGATGCCACGCGGTCTGTGACAGAAGGCGGACGGCGGTGTCAGGCGATTCTGTGTCAGGCGGCAGAAAACGGATGCCCAACGGCTTGCCCAGCTCTCAGAGGATGCATAGGCATCCCCGGGGTGTAGAGGGGAGTAAACTGTTCGGGAGTTAGGTAGCGAACCCCCGCTGTGTGCGGGTCTTAGCTTTTGTTGCGAGCATCTCGAGCGCCTTCTCAGGTTGCCAGCGACGGTCCCGGCAAATATGAAGTAGGAAAACGCGGTAGTATTCATACTGACGTCGCCTCCGGCAAGTTTGAATAGACCCTTAACGGGAAAGAAAGGTACTTACCCTGGGTCCGGTCCTCGATCGCTCGGCGTTCGGGGCGGCTCTCCAGGTGGTCTCGTACGCAGCGGCGTGGATCGGTATTCGCGGGTCGCGAGTAACACGTCACACTCGCGGTTATAAGACCCGCGGGTAAAATAATACTCCGCGAGAATCGGCGGGTGGCTTCTCGGCGTCGGAATAGCGCGAGTCCGAGCGTATCCGTGCGGTCGGTATCGGCGGCTGGAGAATAACGTTCGCTAATAATACGACTGGTCGCTATGACGGCGGAAAACCGAAGAGAGTGTTTTCCGGTTCGTCTCGCTTGTCTTGCCGGGCGAGGGGGTGCGGTGCGGTACGGTTCGCGGCCGGCTTTTCCGGTGTCGTCACACATCCGGCGCGCCGGTGTCGCATCATGGCGGGTTCCGGTTCCCGCCAAGATCGGTTCGGTGTTGCGGGGCTCGCGGGGGCGCTCGCGGGTACCGGCGGATCTCGGTATCCGTCGGTCGTGTTCGGCTCGGAACAGGCCTGGCGCAGCCAGGTCTGTTACACCTTTCCATAAAAAAATTTAAATAATAATCATTGTTATGTAACTGTAAAATGAAATAAGAAGAATATGCTTATGTACAAGATTGAAAATTTATGATATAGAAGTAACGTTTATTTACATTTTAATTAAACTTATAGGAAAGGAAGAGAAGGGATGCAGGAAAATAAACTCTCCCTGTTTTAAAAAATAATTTTTTTTTATTGAGGATTTGCGTAATAAAAATACTGGTGTACAATTTTGAAGGGGGACGATTCTGGGAAACCGTCGGCTCCTCTGCGGGCTCCTCCGCGGGCTCCTCCGCGGGCTCCTCCGCGGGCTCCTCCGCGGGCTCCTCCGTGGGCTCCTCCGCGGGCTCCTCCGTGGGCTCCTCCGTGGGCTCCTCCGCTTGCTCCTCCGCGGGCTCCTCCGTGGGCTCCTCCGTGGGCTCCTCCGCGGGCTCCTCCGTGGGCTCCTCCGCGGGCTCCTCCGCGGGCTCCTCCGCGGGCTCCTCCGTGGGCTCCTCCGCGGCCTCCTCCCACGTCGAGCCGCTTCTTTTTCCGTTGGCCACGGTTTCTGTGGCGGTATTCCGCCCGCTTGATTAATTTCGCTAGCTTGTTCTGAAAAATAATTTTATTATGTATAATTGTTGACTGTTCATTATTGATTATTCTATAGTGACTTACGTATGAATATTCATCCAATCTCGGGAGCGTCATCCCGTCCCGCGTTGCGGATGCCGTGGGCGGTGTGCCACTGTGCCGTGCTGCTGCCGGCATCGCGATGCGGGAGGCGGTGGGCGGTGTCGTCTCGCCGACCCTTATTGGGATTCTTGATCCCCGAGGTCTTGACACCGACAGCCTCTCAAATTTGGCAACAGTGGGTTCCATTATTCTGGAAAAGAAAAAAAAATTATGTTATAAGATTATCGAAGGAGTAAAATGTATATATGTAAAAAAACGTTTTATAGCGTCCAGAAGAAAACTAATATACAAATGAAATAATAGTTGATTTGATTCGTTGGACGCGTGTTATGGTGTTGTGTAGAAATTGGAAGTGTGCGAGAACGGTTTTTTCGTGACCGTATCGGATTCGTGAACAAAGATTCTAAGTGACTGCAGGTGTGTAATAATTCGAAAGAATCGGGTACATAATCGTTGGGATGGGTCGGAAATCCACGGGGTGGAGACGTATCAGTGAAGAGCAAAATTGAATCAACACCGTTTTGAACAGCATTCACACCAAAAGACTTGAGTGTTTTCGAGAAGCTACAAGGATTATTTTATTAGTCGAAGATGTAGGAAAAGTTACATTTTACAACGTTTTTATCTGGGCCTCTATTGAAACTTCAAAAAATGTGTTCCATTAACTCGAACAAATTATATCCATGCTGAAAATGTTATCGATATTTGTCAATTATAAGTCGAATTCGTTAAAAATTGCAATTTTTCCCAAACGTTTATAACTCGTAAACGAAGGAAAAAACCAATATCATAGGTTTCATTGACTAAATTTCCAGCATCGATACAGTTTATTCGAGTCAATGAAACATATTTTTTAAAGTTTCAATATAGGCACAGATAAAAGAATTGTAAAATTCAACTGTAACGATTTCAAATGAAATCACAGTTCAAAATTTTTTTGCACCGAATTATTGCACACCAGCAGTCACTCACAATCCGATACGATGCCGAACAAAACATTCTCGCACACTTCCAAATTCTACACAACACTATAACACTTCACCACGCGTTCAACGAATCAAGTTTATTCGCGTAGTAAATAAAGAAAAAAAATCGACATTCAAATTGACTGACAAACGTTTCTTCACCTATATTCGCGATAGATAGACTTTCTAATACTTACGTTGTTTTCCCTTCTGAAGTCAAGCTCGGAATGAGCCTTCGGTCCCAGCGTCGAGCACGGGGGATCCACCGATTTTCATGAAAATGCACCGGTCGGTCACGAAAGATCGCACCTCCCCTTCGTCTTTCGAATTTCCCGCGACCGCTGGCCGCGGCACGAAGGTCGAAATTCAAATCATTGCCATATGTTTCAAAGCTTGGGCTTTCTGGTGGACTACCAGGAGGGGGTGAGAAAAAACTGAAAGATGCTGTTTACTGACGAAGAGAGACGCGTTCGGTCGTGAAAAAATCTCCGTCAGTAATTGTTCAAAACGCGATATTTATTTCTCATTTTTTCCTTCTTATTTTTATTCTACTGTATTCCATTCTATTCTATTCTATTAAATTTTATTCTATTCTATTCTATTCTATTCTATTCTATTCTATTCTATTCTATTCTATTCTATTATATTCCACCTCATTATATTATAATAAAATGACAAAAATTGTGACAAAAAACGACGAATGTGCATCATCCGCGTCGCTACGACATGTGAGGGAGAATGCAACAGGAAGGCTTCGTCTCTCCAGCAGAAGATTGAGTGTAAAACGAAAATTGAGGGAAACGTGAGTATAAATTTGTATTATTATGTCTAGCTTGTATTTGGTAATTTTACCACCCACGCAAAAATCTGAAAAAATCGGAACCACTGTTTTTGGTGATACCCTTTGATACAAGTAAAACGAAGAGTGCATAACTTTCCAACATGTGAAAACATTTTTTAAACATTACTAGAAAAATAGCCGTTTCATTTGTAGTGGACCTTTTACTATAAAAGACTGTAGGCCATAAAACATCTGCGTGCCAAATGCGAGTAGGTACGTCCGAAAACATTCATCGCGGTCATTTCGCAGGCAAGAAGGGATTTTTCCTGTTACCTGGTCGTTCTCATATTTTTTTCGCGCGCAGCACAACGTCCAAAGGCCCAAAAGCCGGCCAAGAAAACATTGGAAACCTTTTCAAAAGAAAACCGTGCGCAAGGGTTTTTGAGGTCGCTGGACACGAATATGTTAATTTAACATTTTAATCAATAATTTAATTTTCATTAATTGATTTTTTTATTTTGGTCGGATAACATGATTTTTCTTTTATGACAGTGTACATTCGAAACCATGTACATGCTGATGCATGGTCATGCAAGCAATTTTAATTAAGTAATAACTTTCAATCGCAAGATTGTCCTCCAAAGTGTACAGATTTGACACAATAGGAAGAAACAAGCATTACAGTTCGCAGTATTTGACTGAAGAGAACATAATAAAAATATGATTTCACAATGTTAAAATTAATTTGTAAAGTTGTTCGTTGTGGTTTGAAGAAAATGACATCGCAACTCAAATGAACAATATTCGTAATTTCGAAAAATTGTCCTATGGCCGGCTTTCGGGTGTTACGTATGGAGACGTGTCTCCACGTTCATTTCGATTAGAAGTTCTAATCTCTTTTCTGAGAACGAAAAGCGTCCCAACAGGCCCCTTGTCTAATGATTGTACTCCGGCTGGACGCAGCTGGCACGAAGCATGATTCAGTAACAGCACCGTACGATTTCCTAATATGGAAATCTTCAAAACATCCCCTTCTGGAATGTTTTGTCAAGATAGTCTTTGATAGGAAACATCCTGGCTAACCCTTCGTTTTACCCCTATAAACAAAAGATCCAGCTGCAAACCTTAAACTCACTAGAAACGACAAATACGAGTATGCGACCGTAAAATAAAACAGATACATTCCCCTCTCATTTTTAGGGTATATAAACCCATGCATTTTCATCCTCTTTGGTTAGTCGAGAAGCGGTTCAGTCAAGATTCAGACGCGGTTCAGTACTCGTGCAGTCACGTCGTGTCAAGTCTAGTGAGATCGGGTTAAAGTCCCTTTCGAATCAATTCGTAACCTTATAGATTCCGTCAGTTCGGTATATATTCTATTTGGCATTCAACAATCGCTATCTAACCCTGCATTGCCAGTGCGTCAACACCGTGCATCATTAGGTAACAATTTCTCTAATTGTACACTTACTACATCCACTCGCGACACAAACAATCACACTTGTAACTATTCCAAATCAGAATATATTTGTCTTGTTTGTTAACTCGCGTAATCTACAACCTTTAATTATTGCCTGATATCCTAATCTAATAACTGAACGTTCCCACATGATACAATCTTACCGCTCGGATTGTATCCATTAAATTATATATAAGTTACGAGGCTTACTAATCTTAGATTCAATTCAACGAAGATTTCTCCAACCTAGTGGCTCCCCGGTTTCGCATTGGGTGCGTCCACGAAAATTATACCATCCTAGCGGAACCCTGATTTCGCATTGGGTTCTTCCGTATCCTAGCAGCTCCCTGGTCTCGCATCAGGTGCGTCTGTGAGTTATCCACCTTCCTTTAAATCGGGTTCGCCGCGCGTCTCTCCTAGTGACTCCCCGATTCCGCATTGGGTGCGTTCACGAAGTTTCATCCTCCTAGTAGCTCCTCGGTTTCGCATCGGGTGCGTCTGCGTTTGACTCCAACCTCCCAGAGGTTCCCTGATTTCGCATCAGGTGCGTCCTCGACGTCAACTATCCTAGCGGCTCCCCGATCTCGCATTGGGTGCGTCCGCGTACCTAACTAACAAATTGAAACCATATTCCTGGGGTAACAACCCCTCGCCGGCCTCTCGCGTTGCTCGCAGCCCTGGCTCGTAACAAAACTGGTGACAGCGGTGGGATGCATTCAATTATTTTAGGATCGCTTTAATTTCTGGTTTTTTACAAGTTAAATTACTCGTAACTGAGTATCGACAATATACTAGTTTTCGCTAGTCACGTCGTAATATTATAAGCAATATACTAGTTTTCGCTAGTTACGCTTTTATTAAAAAATTATATACTAGTTTTCGCTAGTTATGTTTTAAAAAATGCTGAACGGAATAGCAAATACTTCTAACGCTGACATAATGAACTTGACGGTATCACTTGCAAATTCTATGTCGCTGTTGACGCAAAGGACATGTTTACAAAACGTTACTTCGACAATTCCGACTTTTAATGGGGAAGACCCACCCTTGTCTCGTTTCGCGCAGACTATAGAGGACGGGTTAACGTTGATTCCTGAGGGTACGGAAACCGAGTATCTAGCAATTGTTCTTACTAAACTCGTCGGGCCAGCACGTAGAAGCACATTAGAGCACAAGTTTACGACCGCAAAAGCATTAATTCAGCACTTAAAGAACAGATTCGCGCCTGGCAAAAGTTTGTCATATTTCCAAGTGGAAATCGCGAAGTTACGTATCCGCGAAGGTGAGAGCCTACGACAATACATCGATAGGACAAGCCACCTAGTCTATTGTACGCGCGGAGCCATTAAGGAAAAATACGAGGTCCACGCTGAAGAATTCATCAAGGAAATGGAGAAGGACGTTCTGGAAAACTTCATCGATGGATTACCGGATCGTATTGCCTTGAAGGTGTCGGCTCTCCTAAAAGATCCAGAAAATCTGGAGGAAGCTTACGACGCTGTGCTGCAAATAGATAAAAAACTAAGAAATCGAAGACAATCACCTCGGAATGAATCACCATCAAGGTGGTCCCGCCGAGATTCTTTTGACCAAGATCCTCGTTATCGCGAACGTGAAGTGTCGTATCCTCTATCTCCGAGCAGATATGATCGACACAGAGATCGACGCACGAGACCATCTGGTTTTGGGGAGGAAAGAGAAGAACGCGCTTCTGCCTGGACCTTGCGTCACAGGAGCCTCTCACACTCCCCCTCTAATCGCTCCGAGTCATCAATGGGAGATGACGGAGAAAAACGGTATACGATTCTAAAGGGCACCGATAAAAATCGCATGTCAAACATGTATTGTTGGCATTGCGGAACTTCCGGGCACGACGGGAAATTCTGCAGGAATCGTCCCCGTAGCCCGCGATTCCGACGAGATTCGCGAGATTCGCGAGATTCGTCCGTGGAATCAAAGAAATTTTTAAACTACGATCGCGCTCACCGTACAGGCGACACGATGAGCGAAAAGAAAGAAGATCGCCCAAGATCCGTCCGCTTCGAAGAGAAACCCTCATCAAGGAAGCACCTGCACCACGGATAAAAATTACGATCCCAGAACTGGAATCAGGAACGGGAGAATTTTTAATTGACGGTGGAGCGTCCGTAAATTTGGCAGTCCTCGACGCTCTAGAAAGAACAGCAGAGATTTCACGAGAGGAAATCGAAATAACTGGACTCACCACAACCCCGATTTTCACCGTAGGGACGACAATTCTTCATATCCATGAAGCCCCAGCAATATTTTACGTAGTAAAACACCTTGCCATAGAAGCAGATGGACTAATCGGAAGCCCATTCCTAAAACAAGAACAGGCTGAGATTTCCTATTACCATGGAACACTGGTATTAAAGAACAAACCTATCAGGCCTATTCGATTTTCAAATTATTTAGAAGCACCAGAAAAAACAACTAAACACCGCATTCCAGCAAGAACCTGTAACGTGGACCTCCACTCGCCGCGTAGGAAGGCGGGGGCGGGGTTCACTCCGGGAATTTATGGGCTCAGAGGCCGGGCCGCGTACGGCCGTGAATACGCGGTCCTCCCGGTACTAACCGATTCTCGAAGGTTCTCGGAAATCGGGAAGAGCCTACTGCTCGGGCGCCAGGCACCGGACGGGTGCCACGCGAAACGAGAACGAAGTCCGCCCTTAGCCGAAGCTGAGGGCGGGAGGTGAACCTTCGGGAACCGCGAGAAGGTCGAGAGGCGCGAGAAGGGCCGGGGGTTCGGACACGGAAGGGAACGAGGACAGCCCTCACGGCAGGGCGGATCGCGCAGGTGGAAATATCAGTAGTCAGACTGGGCTCTACAATTTTATTGGCGTCGGTGGTTTTACAAAGCCGCGGCCACGTGGCCGGACCCGAGAGCCCGCGCTCTTCGTACACAGTTTGCGGTAAGGTGGAGGGTTCGCAACGCGCTGTTGTCGATCGGTAAAATACGCCGCGGGGGTGCGGTAGATCGGCACGAGAATAGCCCCTCGCCGAAGCGAGGGTTTCGCGGCACGCAGGTGGTCGGCGCGATCACGGTATGACTGTCGCGGCGCAGTTTCGGTTCCGACGGACGGCGAACGCTCGGCGAAAACTTCGCGATAGACTATGCGACGGCTCGATAGGAATAACGCGAAATGTAACGTAACAAACAGATGGTTGCAAACGATAACGGCGGCAGCTCCTCCGAGGAAGACTTCCGCGCGATATTTTTCCGGGAACTCGCAGCCGAGACTCAAGGTACCGGTGAATTCGGTACTAGCGGAATGTCCGAGGCGAGAAGCGCCTCGGCGCGCGAAAACTCGGGGAACGAGACGCGATATTACGCGTCCGACGGGCGATCCGCGAGCTCGCGTTGCCGCGAGGGCACGGGATCGTCGTCGGCCGACCTCTTTTGTTCCCCGACAGAGCCTGGCGAACCAACTCGCGAAAAATACACGGAAAGGGTCACTTAAGGGACTCACCGTTCCTGTCGGTACTACTTCCGCCTTCTGTCGCGGTTCGGCCCGCCTCGCTCGGGATGGTCTACCGGGTGTTCGGCTCTGGCTTCCTATCGGTATCGAGATCGTGGTCCCGCGGTAGCTCGATATTGGAATTGCACGCACTTCGCGTGGACGGTAATCGGGACGAGTTTCGATAGAGCCGGTTACACGGCGGTCCGGGCTGGTTCGGTAATTTTCGAGACACGATTCCGTACGGAAGTCACCGCGACAGTAATTCGGCCTAGTCCGTTCGCGTTACGGCAGGGTCCTCGCATCCCCACTCCTGGCCGTAGCCCGGCTTTTCCTCTAATAGGGCGCGCGTCTGGCGCGAGATTCGGAACTCGCAGGATCGTGCCTACGTCGGGTCCTTGGGCCCCAGACCTTACGCGAAAATCATTCCGAAATTGACACGCGGGGCAGATCGGTGACCTACCCCGGTATGGAGAGGGGGGGGGGGGGGGGCGCCTACACCACCCTCGCCGAGGCCCCTTGCAATTGGCTAGGTGAGGCGACGGCAGGACCGCGAAATAGGTTGTCGGATGGTCGACAGGGGCCTTCGTCCCGCTTCGTCACCTCCGGGTTGTCTGGCCCGTGTGTGGCGTCGCCCATTCCTCGTTATTACCGGTGCACCGGATTTGCGTAATGGCCATGGTTTGGCGTAGGTGGTCCCGCGAAGCGCTGTGCCCTTTCTTCAGGTCGGCTGGATGCCGGGGCGCCGCTCGCGTACCTGAAACTTGCCGGGCTCGGCGTGCGCGAAAGGGTGAAAGTACGCGTTTCCTGTCGATTCGGGAGTTCCTCGGGGAGCGCTTCCTAACTTATCGAGCCGTGGTTCTATTCGCGACAACGTGTTTTACGGCAGTCCGGTCCCTTCGTTCGGTTGTTAGGGACCCTTAAGGGCGGCGGGGTTTGTGCAACGTCACAAACCTCACAACAAATCGCTATTCACATAGCTAATCCGAAGATCAAGGAAGGCTACTTGCCTCGCATAAGAACACATGACCGATTGTACATAGGAGAAGCAGCTGTCATAAACGATCAAGGAAGGTGTCATGTTATGGCAACCAACACCAGCGAAGAAGACCTGGACATAGAAATAGAACCACAAATTTTGGAACCCTATGACATTGTAAGCACTTCGGACGAAGACATCTACTCAGAGGTACAAGGTCATGCTAATTTCAACAACAGAGAAGATAGGGCACAGGGAATCTCCCAAATGTTAAATCTCAAGCACTTGAACAAAGAGGAACTGTGCAGCATCACTGCTCTGTTAAAGGAGTTTCCCGACCGATTTTATCTCCCCGGAGATAAGCTAGGGAAGGCCTCCGATTTCAAACATTCCATACACACGACCGACGAAATTCCAATAAACACAAGACAATATCGCTATCCTCCGATACATCAACATGAGATAAAAAAGCAGATAGACGCATTACTATCCGAAGGAATAATAACTCCGTCGAAATCCCCATATAATTCACCTTTGTGGATTGTACCTAAGAAACCGAATGCACAGGGAAACAAACGTTGGCGTATGGTCATAGACTTCCGTGCGCTTAATGATAAAACAATTTCTGATAAATACCCGCTACCACAGATTACAGAAATATTAGGTCGTCTCGGTGGAGCTAAGTACTTCTCCGTTTTCGATCTCGCAAATGGTTTTCACCAAATAGAGATGGACCCGAAAGATAGGCAGAAAACAGCCTTTACCACACCTAACGGACATTATGAATTTTCACGAATGCCGTTTGGTTTAAAAAATGCACCACCCACCTTCCAACGCCTCATGGATCAAGTACTAACTGGACTTCAGGGAACGGACGTGTTCGTTTACCTGGACGACATTGTGGTTTACGCATCATCACTACATGAAAACAACGTTAAAGTCAGGAAATTATTCAATCGTTTACGAGAACATGGCTTAACCCTTCAGACCAATAAATGTGAATGTTTACGGAAAGAAGTTACTTACCTTGGACACATTATTTCAAGACAAGGAGTAAAACCTGACCCCAGAAAATTAAAAGCCGTCAAGGATTTTCCAACACCCACCAATCAGAAGAATATACAACAATTTTTGGGATTAGTAGGATACTACAGACGATTCATATCAGATTTCACCACTAAGGCAAAACCATTGATTAGCCTCTTGGGAAAAGGAATAAAATTCAAATGGACAGAAGAACAGGGAAACAGCTTTAAACAATTACGTGAAGAACTTTGCCAAGAACCTATTTTACAATACCCCGACTTCAGCAAACCATTCATCGTTACAACGGATGCATCAGAACATGCCATTGGAGCCGTGCTTAGTCAAGGCGAGATTGGAAATGATCTGCCGATTGCTTACGCATCGCGCAGCCTCAATAAAGCAGAGAAAAATTACTCAGCTACAGAAAAAGAATGTTTGGCCATGGTTTACGCCGTTCAATATTTCAGACCGTATGTTTACGGAACCAAATTCACTCTTGTGACAGATCACAGACCTCTAGTTTGGCTACATTCTGTAAAAGATCCGACATCGAGACTCATGAAGTGGAAATTAAGACTTCTGGAGTACGATTATCAGGTTATCCATAAATCCGGAAAAACGAATATGAACGCAGATGCTCTTTCACGCAACCCTACCATTTCTTGTTTACCACTTATTCCACGTGAACTTCGAGATCCCGATTTCAAGACCCAACTACCGAAGACAGATGAAGACAGACCGGATTCAATTGGACAACGTATCAGACAATTACGTCGAGACCGAGAAAAACGACCGAAATATCAAGAAACAAGCAGTTCAGATGAAAGAGAAGAGCCCGCTCTTGGAAAAGTGCGACACTCTCCCATAATAAACAAAAACCGGTCCCTTCCGAGCCTATCTAGAGAAGTGTTGATGCCAGATGAAGACCAGGATACCACACACCAGTTTTTACCCGCAGCAAACTCCACAGAAATTTTTTCTACAGATAAGAACCAAAGCTTATCTGATGATTTAATTTCGTTTGAAGAACCGCTCGAAAATACAGTTATTGAAAATACAAACAATTTGCAAGTGGATCGGTAAACAAGCTCGGTAACCAACCTCATTCCCAACTGGTACGAACCTGAAAACATATGGAGACTATTTAACAGAGTTAATAACCAACATAGTCCGAATACATAATCTGGCAGGCAGTAAAAATGGTGCGGAGGGGCGTCCGCCCCCGTAACAACAGAAGCCATCCGCCGAATCAACACCATCTCCGGGATAGTAATGAGAGACCGAAGCGACTACGCTAGCGAAGTGACCATCACCAGTAGTGGCTAACCCTGAGGGCCACCTCCTGTTGGACCAACCACCTGATCAACCCCCACTGGATGTTGCGGAACACTGGATTCAAATGGGCTACGCAATCGAGACCACACCTAAAAATAAGTACACTAAACATCACACTACACTACACTACACCCGACATTTTTCTTTATCATAGTTCTCAGGACGTTTTTCTTTCTCAGATCGAAAGCATCACGCGAACCGCGATGTTTCATTTAAGGGGGGAGATGTTACGTATGGAGACACGTCTCCATACGTAACACGGGCATTCTCGCACACTCTGCGCAGTGGCATGCGATGATTTCCGTACATTATTCCTTTCGTTATTTCCTAACTCGTGGTGATCTGGACTTTGTCAGCCAGGTCTGTCCTGCTCAGGTACACGTGTTTCCATATTTTATGGAACCCAGCCTTATTTGCGCCAATTTGCTTTTCCCCGTCGAAGGACCCGAAATGAGAGAGCACTTGAGAGTGCCATAACCCCCCCCCCCCCCCGCCCGTACCAGGCCGAGAGGACCGGGCATGATAATTCGTTGGTTTCGTCTCTGGCAGAGTTGGGCAAAATATTTATCTAAATAAAAATTTCGAATAACGAATAAAAGATAAAAATATTTGTATTCGTTATTCGAAGGTTCGAATTAAAAAAGTATCTTTATTCGACGAGTATCGAATAAATAATTCTATTCCACGAGAATGTATCCGACGAATAAAGTTACTTTTCTATTCGAAGCGGATTTATTCGAGCTTCGAATAATTTTTCCATCTTTTATCTGTATCTTTTATTCGAAGGCTTCGAATAAATGTTCGAATAACTTTTGCCGAGCGCCGAGCATCAAAGACCCAGCGGCGACAGACGACATACAATGTAAGCGGATGGAGAATCGCGGACGAATGAAAGTTTAAACTTTTAGATTTTTCAATATATCCTCATAAAATTGTGACGAGCGTATGGAGGGGATTTTCCTGATGAGAATGAGGTCAAATTCGAGTGTAATCGAACAAGTTTCACTGATTCGTAATGTTACGATAAAAATCACAAACAAATGATGCCGTGTTTGGACTCATTTTGATCGTGAAAAGCTCTAAAACTCATTCGTATTAACAATATTGTTCTGATTAAAAATATAAAAGCATAAATTGCCAATAATGCACGATTCTCCATCCGCGTACATTGTATGGCGTTTGGCAGTCGCTGGGTCTTCGACGTTCGGCGCTCGTCGGTCTTCGTCGGGCGTCGTCGCCGTTCATTCGTCGAGCTGGCAAAAGTTATCCGAGGATTTATAGCGAATACATCCGCTTCGAATAAAAAAAATTATCTTCATTCGTCGGTTACATTCTCGTAGAATAAAATTATTTATTCGATACTCGTCGGATAAAGATACTTTTTTTATTCGAACCTTCGAATAACGAATAAAGATAAAGTATCTTTTATTCGAATCGTTATTTAAATAATTTTTTATCGAAACAATGCCCAACTCTGGTCTCTGGTGCGTGTTGAGCGCCAGTGTCGGATGACAATATGATACCTTTATTTGAAGATCTGTTCGAATAAAGTCTGATTATTTACTATTTATTTATAGAATAGAAAAATATCCGTTATATTCCAGTAATTAACTAGAATGAAATATGTTGTAGTCCATGTAACAGTTGAAGAGGTTTAGCAATAATTTCTTTTTTGCAGCTTGAGAACTATTTTTAGAAATTACAGGCGAAGTTTGCAATTTCTGCCTACATTGTCGATGAACGGGCCTCGCTTGCGAATTATTATCTCCGGGACTGTTTCTCCACTTCAGCTACACTACTTTTTGTTTAATTTAGAAAGGATACGGCTGTTATAAAATAATTTTTTCGACCATGACAAGTAACTTTACAATGTAGGAAACTGTAAACAAATTCCTCTTTTGCGTTTTTTTCCGATGATGAGCCAGTGATTCACATGTTGGAAAAAATATGGTCACATTCCCTGAAGTTTCCCCTTCAAAATGAACCCTTCAGAAGAATGGAGAATTCTGATTGATTACGTATACATGTTAGTTTGTATGTGAATTGAATATGTTCTACAAAAAAGGTGTCATTGCTCAATGAAAACCACGAGAAGGTGGTGATTATTTACTTGACAATTAGGGTTTCATAAAATATACTTCAAAACCAGAATTTCGTGTTGTCGGCTTTGCAGTCTGCGAGGTACTGTCTGCAAAATATATGTCTAAATAAAAACTTCAAATAACGAATGAAAGAAAACAAAAAATTTGATTCGTCATTCGAAGGTCATATCGTCGATTTGGGAGTTCTAGTCTTAGAATTGGAAAAAGGGTGACACGTTTTTTGAAATGTCTGTAAAATCAACAATTTGTAAGAGATCGAAAAATCCTTTGAGATTCGGTCACTAAACACTACATAGAAAGAATAAAAGCCGAAACATTACTACAACAGGGATGACCCATAGTTCTCGAGGTAAAAATAGGGTCATTTAGTCGTAAACGAAGTCTGCTGGTATTGCGGAGCGCACTACTCACCTACCTGAAACGGGGACACCCCGCGTCCTTTTCCAGCTCATTGTGAAGCCAATGTTCAATTCTCCATCCTTCTAAAGGGGTCATTACGAAGGGGAAACGTTTTTAGTAGATACTTTTATGGTTTTACTTTTCTGACTTTATAATGTAATGAAGAAAGGGTGATCCGTTTTTTAACACGTCTATTTAAAATCAACATCGAGATGTCTCATCACACAAACGTAATAGTAACTTGTTCGAAATCCGGAAAATCACAGGAAATTTATAAAATTTAATATATAATTATTATATAAAAATCGATTGAAAATATAAATACATAACGATAAAACATAATAAAATAAAAAAAAAATGCGTTAGTAGGCAGGATTTGAACGCTGGTCGGCCGGGTGAAAGCTTGGCACGCTACCGTCGCGCCACACCAATTTTTGTAGTGTACATAAAATACGGCATGACATAGACGATATATATAAATATACATATATAAATAGTATACATATATTATTACATTTATGCGCTTCGTGGCATAAAAAGAGCTGCTTTAAATTTCATTCAAATGAGATTTGAATATAATTTTCTTTCTGCCAGGAAGTAAATGCCGGCACATTTTCAAGAAGTCCTGGTAATATATATAAAATTATTATAATGTTAAGAATAAATTGATTTAACTTAATATACATCAAATGATTTCATTAGCTTTTGCATACACGTGACCGCCATTCGAGTTTCATTCCAGAGATATTAGCGAAAAACTGCAGAGGTAATGTGACAACGAGTCCTGCGTATATCTACGCGCCCGTGGCAATGTATGTGTTAGCATGTGTTGGTCGGCTGAATCGGGCTCACGAGGCAGGAATCAGTTTCACGAAACGCTTGTACATTTACGGTTTTGATGACATGGCAACAGTGAGGCGAAGGATTATATGTGGCAACCATGTCTAGTCGCTAGCTTTCTCTCTCAATTTTCGTTTCTCTCTTCCGCTACTACTCAATCTTCTTACCATCCTCAATCGGCATTTCATATATTCTTTTTTACCGATATGTCGTAGACGCGACGTAGTTCCACAAAAAAAATTTTAACCATTCCACAATGAGTTTTCCCTACTGACCGTTCGAGGACCGTTCAAGAATTGGCGTGACAGTCAAGGTCAAATTCCTGCCGGCCCCCTTTTAAATGTAAAACATAGATGTGTGTTTCAAAGTTATGAAAATAAAATTGTTGTTTATGTTGAAGTACTTCGACATGAAGTTTACCGTTCCTTTTTACGTTCATCCTGTATATCTCAACATGGTAGCAGAGCGTGGTTGCATAAATTAAGGGGGCCGGCAGGAATTTGACCTTGACTGTCACGCCAATTCTCGAACGGTCCTCGAACGGTCAGTAGGGAAAACTCAATGTGGAATGGTTAAAATTTTTTTGTGGAACTACGTCGCGTCTACGAGATATCGGTAAAAAAGAATATATGAAATGCCGACTGAGGATGGTAAGAAGATTGAGTAGTAGCGGAAGAGAGAAACGAAAATTGAGAGAGAAAGCTAGCGACTAGACATGGTTGCCACATATAATCCTTCGCCTCACTGTTGCCATGTCATCAAAACCGTAAATGTACAAGCGTTTCGTGAAACTGATTCCTGCCTCGTGAGCCCGATTACACAAGCTAACACATACATTGCCACGGGCGCGTAGATATACGCAGGACTCGTTGTCACATTACCTCTGCAGTTTTTCGCTAATATCTCTGGAATGAAACTCGAATGGCGGTCACGTGTATGCAAAAGCTAATGAAATCATTTGATGTAATTATTCTTAACATTATAATAATTTTATATATATTACCAGGACTTCTTGAAAATGTGCCGGAATTTACTTCCTGGCAGAAAGAAAATTATATTCAAATCTCATTTGAATGAAATAAAGCAGCTCTTTTTATGCCACGAAGCGCATAAATGTAATAATATATGTATACTATTATATATATATATATATATATATATATATATATATATATATATATATATATATATATATATATATATCGTCTATGTCATGCCGTATTTTATCTAGACTACAAAAATTGGTGTGGCGCGACGGTAGCGTGCCAAGCTTTCACCCGGCCGACCAGGGTTCAAATCCTGCCTACTGACGCATTTTTTAAAAATTTTATTATGTTTTATCGTTATGTATTTATATTTTCAATCGATTTTTATATAATAATTATATATTAAATTTTATAAATTTCCTGTGATTTTCCGGATTTCGAACAAGTTACTATTACGTTTGTGTGATGAGACATCTCGATATCAAATTGTTGATTTTAAATAGACGTGAAAACGGATCACCCTTTCTTCATTACATTATAAAGTCAGAAAAGTAAAACCATAAAAGTATAATATCTACTAAAAAGAAGCGCATAAAAAATTAAACAAAATTTATAATATTTTTTTTACTTTAGATGTTGAAGTAAAAACTTTAGAAGTTTTATATACGCATATGTGTGATGAGGGACGGAAGGATGCTAAAATAAATGTAACAAAATACATAGTAATAAAAGAAAATGTTTTATTTGGCAGAAAAAGAATACCAGCATTCGCTGCTAGGATAAGGAAAACTGCCAAAACCTTATCAGTATTCATAATACAAAAATTACATTATAAATATAATGAAATTGTAACAATATGATCGATTACAGAAACGTCCCCTCAGTCCTCCTATTGGACTTGGCCGCATGAATCTTATCTGTAACATGACATAAGTAAAAACGAATAAAGTATTGAAACATATAATAGATAAATTCGTATGATTGTGTATACTTACCGGGTCTGAGATGCGCAGTCGGATGGTTTGGGATCCATTGGCAGCACTCTGGAATCTATCAGGGAAGTCGAATCTGCAAAAATAAATAAATTCTAACCGCTGAAATAATCAGCGGTTCCGCAGACTGTTTCAAAGTGTGCGGCCCGACGACATCGCGTCAGGAAGCTCGAGCGAATCCAATGATTCGCGAGCTAAAGAATGATCTAGTTTGCAATTTTCAACCGCTGAAGTAATCAGCGGTTCCGCAGACCGTTTCAAAGTGTGCGGCCCGACGACATCGCGTCAGGAAGCTCGAGCGAATCCAATGATTCGCGAGCTAAAGAATGATCTAGTTTGCAATTTTCAACCGCTGAAGTAATCAGCGGTTCCGCAGACTGTTTCAAAGTGTGCGGCCCGACGACATCGCGTCAGGAAGCTCGAGCGAATCCAATGATTCGCGAGCTAAAGAATGATCTAGTTTGCAATTTTCAACCGCTGAAGTAATCAGCGGTTCCGCAGACTGTTTCAAAGTGTGCGGCCCGACGACATCGCGTCAGGAAGCTCGAGCGAATCCAATGATTTGCGAGCTAAAGAATGATCTAGTTTGCAATTTTCAACCGCTGAAGTAATCAGCGGTTCCGCAGACTGTTTCAAAGTGTGCGGCCCGACGACATCGCGTCAGGAAGCTCGAGCGATTCCAATGATTCGCGAGCTGATGATGATAGGCTTTCTTCGCTCTATATCGGAGGGCTCTCGAATGGCCATACTCCTATTGTGTCGACTGTCCACTATTTCCGGCAGCATGCAATGTATGTAAAATCGGCACAATTTCGACTGCATTTCTTGCTGCCAAAATTGGTCGTCTCTATATATCTTTAGCGATATCAAGCCTTTGCGTGTCCAAACACAAAACAGGCAATACATTTTTTGCGTAATGTGCAGCTGCCCTTGCACTTGATAATAGTAGTAATGGTTTTTGTTCATTACAGTACCCGCATCATCCACAAATATTTTGCGTACTGCAGGTACTGTTTTTATTGCTTCTTTTGGCGATATATTTTCTGCCGTTTTCGGGCATTTGATTTCGACGATACCGTCGTCATCATCGATCACGCCGTCCGGAGAAGCTCCCAAAAATGGGATTGAGTCATCGATGAAAAGGCCACATTTTCTTATTTTGATGCCTTCTTTCCGCGAGAGTTCTTCTCGGGCAATATGTTCGCACTGCCGCCCATGCTCAATGGAAGGCAGGTCCAAAACTTTTGGGTATAGCAGCGACCTTACCAAATTACCACACGGCGTTTTTTTCAAACGTCGGCACACTTGCCCGAAGTTCGATGCCGTGAGTAATTTGGATCTATACATTTGCCATTTTTGGCTCTTCACTTGCTCTGTAGTGTCCTTTTCAATGGTTTTTCTATTATTCTGCCAATCCTGCAGAATTTCCATGTGTCTTTCCTTCTCTAGGTTGAACACATGTTCCTCCATGTCCGGTTTTTCTGCGCTGGGTCCGTAATCATTGTCTCTCGTCGTCTGTGAAAACGGCTTTCGCGCCTTCTTCGGTGAGCACTTCCGCTTTTGGTTTCTGTTTTCATTCTCTTCTTTTCTTCGTTTCTCCATGGCTTCCAAACATTTCGGCGGCTCCTTTCGCTTGGCTCGCATAATGCGGGACAATACCTCTTTTGTGTTGTACTGTATAACAGCAGCGGCACATCTCGCGGTATACGATCCCCTCTGACTCCAATTTATCCTTTTGCCGCCAGTATATTTCGCAATGATTGAATTGAAGCTCTCCACTGAGTTGTTATTGCTATTATATAACAAACTTTCAGCGTGAGCTATCAGCGGACGGAAGATATCTTGAATCTTGTAATATATTCCGTTTTCCATTAGGTGCGGCACCATGTTTTCTTCGTCGTTATTTGCGATGCGGTCGCAGAAATATCCGAGTCTTCGGCACTCTTTGTGCTCTCCAAAGACGTGGCTAGGAATGTTCGTCAAATCCTTTTGCAAGTTATTTATCTTGCGATTGATCGAAACATTTTCCTTTACTCTGTATTCCGCAGCTTTCGTAATGTCCGTACGCATTCTGCGAACGCTGCTTTCCACGGCTTTTCTATATTTCCCAGGCGGAGTCGTCTTCGCAATATCTTTTAGCTTATTGCAGAAGTTGCGTAGTAAATGGTTCGTGCATTCAATCTTTTTCACACGAACCATCTCCGCTTTGTACGGATCACAATCCAAAATTTTCTTGTATACGCTGCTGTCGCCGTCAGCAATCAGTGTCGTATACACGAGACCTCTTTTTTTTATGCTGGTCTCGAAGCCATCAGCAATTGCGTCGCTCTCCATTTTTGTTGACGTTTGATGTCGTCCCCAGTTTTTGAAGCACGAATGTTTTTTCGGCTTCTCGTTTTTCTGGCAGCGTTGTGACAAATGACGCACATCTTGTTCTTCACTCCAGCAAATAAAACTTTTTGCGTGTGGTATCCAATTATTGCACCCACACCGGACATGGAGTCGTATTTTCCAGTACGGTAGGATCTCTTCATCCAACTACCGTCAGCCACGACGGGGATGAATGGAATTCCCGATGGTAGAACGTCGCCTCTTTCAATGGCTAAGCGTTTTTCTTCTTCAGCCGCTGCTATCATTTCTGCTTCTGCAGCATTGATGGAGGTCTCCACGATGTCGTCATGACATTTTCTGTATATTCATTGAGACATGCATGGAATGTTCATTGCTGAGAACATTTCTTCCATTTGCGTGTAACCACCTCCACTAGTTATTGTGCCGGCGACCGCACTGCAATTGATATTCAATCTATCGCTTTCTGCGGATTCACTATTTATTTCCGTTTTATATTTGCACATCTGGCATTCGATTAGTATTTTTGTTGCCAAGCCCAAGCGCCTCGTGCCGGTTATGGTTAAATTGGCCATGGAACATTTCAAAGTTTCCGAATGGCTCTCCAGTTTTTTCATCTCCTCGAAGATGTGCCGCAAATCCACAATGCTCAATTCCGCGATAGTGGATTTTTCGGAAGTTTCCTCCCGCGTTGATGACTCCGCGACGAAACAGTCTGAGTCGCTAGTCATTGTTGTTGTCACATCCATCTTCTCGGGAATATCCTCGATTGACTGTTCCTGCGTTTCTTGATTATGGACTTCTAGCTTGGCAACCTTATTTTTTGCTGCCTGCTTGCGTCTGAAAGTACAACATAACAACATGCATCAGTAATTTGTGTACTGGGGTCATTCCACGCGAAATCGGGCACAATTTTGGAGTACTGCTGTGGGATTTTGTTCAAAGAATATGTTGTAGTCTTTAGCGACCTATGAACGAATGTCAAAGGATTTCTCGATATCTTAAAAATTGTTGATTTTAATAGACGTGTGAAAAAAAGGATCACCCTTTTTTCATTACATTATAAAGTCAGAACTAACAAACTAAAAATGTTTCCCCTTCGTAATGAACCTTTTAGAAGGATGGAGAATTGAACATTGGCTTCACAATGAGCTGGAAAAGGACGCGAAGTATCCCCATTTTTTTCATCTTTTATCTCTGGTTTTCATTGAGCAATGACACCTTTCTTGTAGAACATATTCAATTCATATAAAAACTAACATGTATACATAATCAATCAGAATTCTCCATTCTTCTGAAGGGTTCATTTTGAATGGGAAACTTCAGAGAATGTGACCATATTTTTCCAAAATTTGAATCACTGGCTCATCATCGAGAACAAACATTGTTTATCGACAATGTAGGCAAAAATTGCAAACTTCGAGCTACAAAAAAGAAATGATTGCTAAACCTCTTCTACTGTCACATGGACTACAACATATTTCATTCAGTACAAAATCGCCGATAGGGACATCAGAAAGTAATCGATCTGACATGGTATGACCCCATATGATACTCTGCTGCGAATAAACGAAGTTACTGGAAGATAACGGATATTTTTCTATTCTATAAATAAATAGTAAATAATCAGATTTTATTCGAATAGATCTTCGAATAAAGGTATCATATGTGGGAATGATCGCATCAGCTGTGAAGGCCATCAGCTGACCGGGTCGTTGCCCTCGCGTCATAAACAAGCGTCGCGCACCCGATCGTCGAATGCCGGACGTCTTTTGGAAAAACGCGACGATACGGTCGGAATCACGGAAACGCGAAAAACGACAGTACCACGAAAACACGATCAACGAGAGTATCACGAGAACGCGATTATTACAACTCACGGCTTACGATAAAGGATGATTACAATTTACGGCAAGGATCACGAATACGGATACGTATCATTACAATGATACGATCATTTTTGTTATTCGAAGCGGATTTATTCGAACTTCGAATCATTTTTTCATGGAACCTGCGCCAACTAATTCGTGGCATTCTGACACTAAACACGGTACAAATTGGAATGTATTTACAAGGAGATGCCATGGCCTTCGGGTCACCGATTCGGTTGAAACTTTGCACACTTATACAGGGTCATCCGTTTTTAAACGGCCAAACGTCAACCAGCTATAGAGGACCCCAAATGAAACAACTTTCACCCCTAACACTTTTTTTGATTCGGTCTTGATTTTTAGATAATTGCAAAAACCCGTCATTTTTTGCGTTCACATATATTAGGACTGCAATTTTGTATCTTGATGATTTTTCCTTTGTTTGGTTTAAAATAAATAGGGGCATCTTTTTAAGTCAACTTTTTTGTATGACCTTTGGATCTTGGTTTTTTTGACATGGCGCACGCCGCACAGTGGGCAATTTGGACAAAATCGGATTCAAAATCAAGGAACTTTCGATAGGAATGAGGTAGAGCGATGAAATTTTTTTTAAATGAAAGCTGCAACGTTGTAGAATATGGGAAAAATAGAGAGATTGTGGGACGAACGTTTTTTAACCTCGAGAAAATTCGTTAAACGCGAACAAATTCAAGAAAATTTTAGTTTTTCCAATACCACGCGTGGAAAAAATTTTTTTTAACATGCTATACATCATTTCCCATAGATTTTTTCACGCTGATTTCAAATCTGGTCTCAAAATTTGTCTACGACCTCAGGATTTTGCAAAAAATAGATTTTTGTGACAAATAAAAATAAAAGAAGGTAAATAAAAGAAGGTAAATAAAAATAAAAACAGTGGTTCCGACTTTTCCAGATTTTTACGGGGTTGGAACAATTACCAAATACAAGCTAGACATAGTAATACAAATATACACTTACCTTTCCTTCATTATTTGTTTTACACTGTATCTTCTACTGGAAAGACGAAGCCTGCTTGTTGGACCCTTCCTCGCATATCGCATCGACGCGGACGATACACAATCTTGGTCACTTTCTCTCACAATTTTTGTCATATTTGAATAATAAGAAATAAATGTCGCGTTTTGTACAATTACAGCACTGAACGCGTCTCTCTTCGTCAGTAAACAACATCTTTCAGTTTTTTCTTTCGTGCCGCGGCCAGCGGTAGCGGGAAATTCGAAAGACGAAGGGGAGGTTCGAGCTTTCGTGACCAACCGACGTATTGATGACATTCAAAAAACGTTGAAAACGACTACTATTGGAACATTTCTTTATATTACCATATTCCTAACATTCTCTTCTATCTCTAAGCCTAACGGAGCTATTTAGGAGTTTTTTGGTTTTCTTTATTATGTTAAATTTTTCAGCGCTCACGCGGGCTTTGATCTGTGCCGGCGGCCGCCGAGGAGTGTGCCATACAGTGTCGGCTATATCGGTGTGAGAACAGAAGACCACCACTAATCCAATTACAAAACTTCATTATTTTTCGAAATTTTTTTATGAAACTTTTACCAACATATTCATGGCATTTTTCTGATATCAAATATGATACAATTCCGATGATATTTACTTGTGTAACAAGCGATAAAAGTTTCAAACACAGAGAAGGACAGCGTATGGGAAGGAAAGAGCCGCGGAGAGATGCGGCCGCCGGCACAGATCATAGCCCGCGTGAGCGCAGGCGAATACTCCTTTATTATTGAGACTTCCACCAATATAATTATGGCATTATAAATGATATCAAACGCGATATAATTCGGATCACATTTACACTAATTTTTAATGTAATTGTAATGGGAAGTAACTTTATCGTCCGGTTTATTTCAACCAGAGTTGGGCAAAATATTTATCTAAATAAAAATTTCGAATAACGAATAAAAGATAAAAATATTTTTATTCGTAATTCGAAGGTTCGAATAACGAATAAAGATAAAATATCTTTTATTCGAATCGTTATTTAAATAATTTCTTATCTAAATAATGCCCAACTCTGATTTCAACCGTACTCTCCCCCTGGGGATACGACGACGACTCGGTTTCGCCGGTTTTCTCATATCCGTTCGGCGGCCGGCCTTCATGGCCGTCCTCTCCGAAACGTACAGTGGAACCAGGCGTCCCTACTCTCAGGCGGCCACGAAGCTATCCCTCTTGGTATCGCGATTCGTTTCGTAAATAATTCGTTGCTAACTTTATCAATAACACGTTACTAGCAGTCTAGAAGATTCCAGACCCCGCGGTCCCCTCGAACCGCCGGCCGCGGTGCCTCGGGGCGCAATTCATCTATTACATCAGGGGGGGTGTCGAAGGATCACGACGCTTTCTTGTTCCTCGTCGCGCGTTACACAATTCTTTTATCTGTGCTCATTCCAAGTGTGACTTCGAAAGTGGAAATAACGTAAGTACAGTAAAGTCTATCGCGAATAGATGTGAAAAAAAACGTTTGTAAGTGCAACTATTTGAAAGCAGTGCAATAAAATGGATTTTCTTCTTTATTTATTACGCGAATAGACTTGATTCATTGGACACGTGGTGAAGTGTTATAGCATAGTGATATATACAATTTAGAAGTGTGCGAGAATGTTTTGTTCGACATCGTATCAGATTCTCGAACAAAGATTGTGAGTGACTGCCGGTGTGCAATAATTCGACAGAGTCGGGTACTGAATCGTTTGGACGTGTCGGAAATCCATGGGGTCGAGACGAATTAGTGATGAATTTTGCTCCTCAGTGATTCATCTCGATCCTACGGATTTCCGACCCGTCCCAACGATTGGGTAACCGATTCTTTCGAATTATTGCACACCTGCAATGACTTACAATCTTTGTTCGAGAATCCGATACGATCCCGAAAAAACCGTTCTCGCACACTTCTAAATTCCGCACAAAGCTATAACACGCGTCCAACGAATGAAATCAATTATTATTTTATTTGTATATTATTTTCCTTCTGGTTGCTATAAAACGTTTTTTTTTACATATATTCATTTTACCCCTTCTATAATTCAATTTGAACCTGATATTTTAGTAATTCTTTTTTCTTTTCCAGAATGGAACCCAACACAATAAAACTACAGAAAATGAGGTTGGACCACGAGCCGTCCACGTCAACCCGGGCCTCGCGGATACCGAGGCCTATAAAAGCTATACCGCCCTCCCTTCCGCCGTCCCTTCCGCCCACCCTTCCGCCCTCCCTTCCGCCCACCCCTCCGGCCACCCTTCCGCCCTCCCTTCCGCCCACCCCTCCGGCCACCCTTCCGCCCTCCCTTCCGCCCACCCCTCTGGCCACCCTTCCGCCCACGCTTCCGCCCACCTTATCTTACGTAAGTAAATATAGAATAAATGAATAAATAATAAGTAAATGGTAAATCGAAAAATTATAAAACAATATTATGTTTCAGAATAAGTTGGCCAAATTACTAAAGAGGGCGGAGTATCGCCAGAGGAAGCGTGGCCAAAATAAGAAAAAAAGGGTTTCTTCATATCGAGGTGGTAAAATAAACTAAAATAACTAATAATTATTATAAATTAAAATAATAATAAATAAATATAATTATTTATACACAAAATAATTATAAATTATTTTTATAATTTTATTTCTAGGAGGCCGCGGAGGTCGCGGAGGAGCCTACTCGAAACACAATCGAGGAGGCGGCCGAGGAGGCCGTGGAGGCCATGCAGGCAACGGATTCCTGCGCGGAATCAATATAAACTATTATTGTAAATAATTTATTTAATAATTTATTGCAGTTCATTGATTGATGTTTATTTAGTTGTTTCGTTTATTTTGTTTGTTTGTAAATATATAGAAAATATAAGTTTGTTTGTTTATTTGGTTTAGTTTGTTTTGATTGTTTGTTTGTTTCTTGTAAAAAAAAAAAAATTTGTATTGAATCAATAATAAAAATTTATTTGAATGAATTTTTTATATAAAATTATTTATGAAAAGAATTATTAGGGAAATTTTATTTGTAAAAAAAATTGTATTGGATTAGTAATAAAAATTTATTTGAATGAATTTTTTATATAAAATTATTTATGAAAAGAATTTATATAAAATTGAATATTTAAAATTTATTGAATTAATAAATTTCGTTCGAAGCGACGTTACGAGATGCGTAGCGAAACGTGCAGGGGTCAAAATCTTGACAAATTGACGCTTCAATATTGCAACGAGCAGTTTAAAAGTGGTCACTTGTGTTTCCCAAAAGTCCAATCTACGTCTGTCCAGAGCCCAAATGGGGAATTTCAACCTCATCGTCGAGTAATTTGCAATATTCGGCAGCATACTGCCAGTCGCGAGGCGTTCGAAGCGACGTTACGAGATGCGTAGCGAAACGTGCAGGGGTCAAAATCTTGACAAATTGACGCTTCAATATTGCAACGAGCAGTTTAAAAGTGGTCACTTGTGTTTCCCAAAAGTCCAATCTACGTCTGTCCCGAGCCCAAATGGGGAATTTCAACCTCATCGTCGAGTAATTTGCAATATTCGGCAGCATACTGCCAGTCGCGAGGCGTTCGAAGCGACGTTACGAGATGCGTAGCGAAACGTGCAGGGGTCAAAATCTTGACAAATTGACGCTTCAATATTGCAACGAGCAGTTTAAAAGTGGTCACTTGTGTTTCCCAAAAGTCCAATCTACGTCTGTCCCGAGCCCAAATGGGGAATTTCAACCTCATCGTCGAGTAATTTGCAATATTCGGCAGCATACTGCCAGTCGCGAGGCGTTCGAAGCGACGTTACGAGATGCGTAGCGAAACGTGCAGGGGTCAAAATCTTGACAAATTGACGCTTCAATATTGCAACGAGCAGTTTAAAAGTGGTCACTTGTGTTTCCCAAAAGTCCAATCTACGTCTGTCCCGAGCCCAAATGGGGAATTTCAACCTCATCGTCGAGTAATTTGCAATATTCGGCAGCATACTGCCAGTCGCGAGGCGTTCGAAGCGACGTTACGAGATGCGTAGCGAAACGTGCAGGGGTCAAAATCTTGACAAATTGACGCTTCAATATTGCAACGAGCAGTTTAAAAGTGGTCACTTGTGTTTCCCAAAAGTCCAATCTACGTCTGTCCCGAGCCCAAATGGGGAATTTCAACCTCATCGTCGAGTAATTTGCAATATTCGGCAGCATACTGCCAGTCGCGAGGCGTTCGAAGCGACGTTACGAGATGCGTAGCGAAACGTGCAGGGGTCAAAATCTTGACAAATTGACGCTTCAATATTGCAACGAGCAGTTTAAAAGTGGTCACTTGTGTTTCCCAAAAGTCCAATCTACGTCTGTCCCGAGCCCAAATGGGGAATTTCAACCTCATCGTCGAGTAATTTGCAATATTCGGCAGCATACTGCCAGTCGCGAGGCGTTCGAAGCGACGTTACGAGATGCGTAGCGAAACGTGCAGGGGTCAAAATCTTGACAAATTGACGCTTCAATATTGCAACGAGCAGTTTAAAAGTGGTCACTTGTGTTTCCCAAAAGTCCAATCTACGTCTGTCCCGAGCCCAAATGGGGAATTTCAACCTCATCGTCGAGTAATTTGCAATATTCGGCAGCATACTGCCAGTCGCGAGGCGTTCGAAGCGACGTTACGAGATGCGTAGCGAAACGTGCAGGGGTCAAAATCTTGACAAATTGACGCTTCAATATTGCAACGAGCAGTTTAAAAGTGGTCACTTGTGTTTCCCAAAAGTCCAATCTACGTCTGTCCAGAGCCCAAATGGGGAATTTCAACCTCATGGTCGAGTAATTTGCAATATTCGGCAGCATACTGCCAGTCGCGAGGCGTTCGAAGCGACGTTACGAGATGCGTAGCGAAACGTGCAGGGGTCAAAATCTTGACAAATTGACGCTTCAATATTGCAACGAGCAGTTTAAAAGTGGTCACTTGTGTTTCCCAAAAGTCCAATCTACGTCTGTCCAGAGCCCAAATGGGGAATTTCAACCTCATCGTCGAGTAATTTGCAATATTCGGCAGCATACTGCCAGTCGCGAGGCGTTCGAAGCGACGTTACGAGATGCGTAGCGAAACGTGCAGGGGTCAAAATCTTGACAAATTGACGCTTCAATATTGCAACGAGCAGTTTAAAAGTGGTCACTTGTGTTTCCCAAAAGTCCAATCTACGTCTGTCCAGAGCCCAAATGGGGAATTTCAACCTCATCGTCGAGTAATTTGCAATATTCGGCAGCATACTGCCAGTCGCGAGGCGTTCGAAGCGACGTTACGAGATGCGTAGCGAAACGTGCAGGGGTCAAAATCTTGACAAATTGACGCTTCAATATTGCAACGAGCAGTTTAAAAGTGGTCACTTGTGTTTCCCAAAAGTCCAATCTACGTCTGTCCAGAGCCCAAATGGGGAATTTCAACCTCATCGTCGAGTAATTTGCAATATTCGGCAGCATACTGCCAGTCGCGAGGCGTTCGAAGCGACGTTACGAGATGCGTAGCGAAACGTGCAGGGGTCAAAATCTTGACAAATTGACGCTTCAATATTGCAACGAGCAGTTTAAAAGTGGTCACTTGTGTTTCCCAAAAGTCCAATCTACGTCTGTCCAGAGCCCAAATGGGGAATTTCAACCTCATGGTCGAGTAATTTGCAATATTCGGCAGCATACTGCCAGTCGCGAGGCGTTCGAAGCGACGTTACGAGATGCGTAGCGAAACGTGCAGGGGTCAAAATCTTGACAAATTGACGCTTCAATATTGCAACGAGCAGTTTAAAAGTGGTCACTTGTGTTTCCCAAAAGTCCAATCTACGTCTGTCCAGAGCCCAAATGGGGAATTTCAACCTCATCGTCGAGTAATTTGCAATATTCGGCAGCATACTGCCAGTCGCGAGGCGTTCGAAGCGACGTTACGAGATGCGTAGCGAAACGTGCAGGGGTCAAAATCTTGACAAATTGACGCTTCAATATTGCAACGAGCAGTTTAAAAGTGGTCACTTGTGTTTCCCAAAAGTCCAATCTACGTCTGTCCAGAGCCCAAATGGGGAATTTCAACCTCATCGTCGAGTAATTTGCAATATTCGGCAGCATACTGCCAGTCGCGAGGCGTTCGAAGCGACGTTACGAGATGCGTAGCGAAACGTGCAGGGGTCAAAATCTTGACAAATTGACGCTTCAATATTGCAACGAGCAGTTTAAAAGTGGTCACTTGTGTTTCCCAAAAGTCCAATCTACGTCTGTCCAGAGCCCAAATGGGGAATTTCAACCTCATCGTCGAGTAATTTGCAATATTCGGCAGCATACTGCCAGTCGCGAGGCGTTCGAAGCGACGTTACGAGATGCGTAGCGAAACGTGCAGGGGTCAAAATCTTGACAAATTGACGCTTCAATATTGCAACGAGCAGTTTAAAAGTGGTCACTTGTGTTTCCCAAAAGTCCAATCTACGTCTGTCCAGAGCCCAAATGGGGAATTTCAACCTCATCGTCGAGTAATTTGCAATATTCGGCAGCATACTGCCAGTCGCGAGGCGTTCGAAGCGACGTTACGAGATGCGTAGCGAAACGTGCAGGGGTCAAAATCTTGACAAATTGACGCTTCAATATTGCAACGAGCAGTTTAAAAGTGGTCACTTGTGTTTCCCAAAAGTCCAATCTACGTCTGTCCAGAGCCCAAATGGGGAATTTCAACCTCATCGTCGAGTAATTTGCAATATTCGGCAGCATACTGCCAGTCGCGAGGCGTTCGAAGCGACGTTACGAGATGCGTAGCGAAACGTGCAGGGGTCAAAATCTTGACAAATTGACGCTTCAATATTGCAACGAGCAGTTTAAAAGTGGTCACTTGTGTTTCCCAAAAGTCCAATCTACGTCTGTCCAGAGCCCAAATGGGGAATTTCAACCTCATCGTCGAGTAATTTGCAATATTCGGCAGCATACTGCCAGTCGCGAGGCGTTCGAAGCGACGTTACGAGATGCGTAGCGAAACGTGCAGGGGTCAAAATCTTGACAAATTGACGCTTCAATATTGCAACGAGCAGTTTAAAAGTGGTCACTTGTGTTTCCCAAAAGTCCAATCTACGTCTGTCCAGAGCCCAAATGGGGAATTTCAACCTCATCGTCGAGTAATTTGCAATATTCGGCAGCATACTGCCAGTCGCGAGGCGTTCGAAGCGACGTTACGAGATGCGTAGCGAAACGTGCAGGGGTCAAAATCTTGACAAATTGACGCTTCAATATTGCAACGAGCAGTTTAAAAGTGGTCACTTGTGTTTCCCAAAAGTCCAATCTACGTCTGTCCAGAGCCCAAATGGGGAATTTCAACCTCATCGTCGAGTAATTTGCAATATTCGGCAGCATACTGCCAGTCGCGAGGCGTTCGAAGCGACGTTACGAGATGCGTAGCGAAACGTGCAGGGGTCAAAATCTTGACAAATTGACGCTTCAATATTGCAACGAGCAGTTTAAAAGTGGTCACTTGTGTTTCCCAAAAGTCCAATCTACGTCTGTCCAGAGCCCAAATGGGGAATTTCAACCTCATCGTCGAGTAATTTGCAATATTCGGCAGCATACTGCCAGTCGCGAGGCGTTCGAAGCGACGTTACGAGATGCGTAGCGAAACGTGCAGGGGTCAAAATCTTGACAAATTGACGCTTCAATATTGCAACGAGCAGTTTAAAAGTGGTCACTTGTGTTTCCCAAAAGTCCAATCTACGTCTGTCCAGAGCCCAAATGGGGAATTTCAACCTCATCGTCGAGTAATTTGCAATATTCGGCAGCATACTGCCAGTCGCGAGGCGTTCGAAGCGACGTTACGAGATGCGTAGCGAAACGTGCAGGGGTCAAAATCTTGACAAATTGACGCTTCAATATTGCAACGAGCAGTTTAAAAGTGGTCACTTGTGTTTCCCAAAAGTCCAATCTACGTCTGTCCAGAGCCCAAATGGGGAATTTCAACCTCATCGTCGAGTAATTTGCAATATTCGGCAGCATACTGCCAGTCGCGAGGCGTTCGAAGCGACGTTACGAGATGCGTAGCGAAACGTGCAGGGGTCAAAATCTTGACAAATTGACGCTTCAATATTGCAACGAGCAGTTTAAAAGTGGTCACTTGTGTTTCCCAAAAGTCCAATCTACGTCTGTCCAGAGCCCAAATGGGGAATTTCAACCTCATCGTCGAGTAATTTGCAATATTCGGCAGCATACTGCCAGTCGCGAGGCGTTCGAAGCGACGTTACGAGATGCGTAGCGAAACGTGCAGGGGTCAAAATCTTGACAAATTGACGCTTCAATATTGCAACGAGCAGTTTAAAAGTGGTCACTTGTGTTTCCCAAAAGTCCAATCTACGTCTGTCCAGAGCCCAAATGGGGAATTTCAACCTCATCGTCGAGTAATTTGCAATATTCGGCAGCATACTGCCAGTCGCGAGGCGTTCGAAGCGACGTTACGAGATGCGTAGCGAAACGTGCAGGGGTCAAAATCTTGACAAATTGACGCTTCAATATTGCAACGAGCAGTTTAAAAGTGGTCACTTGTGTTTCCCAAAAGTCCAATCTACGTCTGTCCAGAGCCCAAATGGGGAATTTCAACCTCATCGTCGAGTAATTTGCAATATTCGGCAGCATACTGCCAGTCGCGAGGCGTTCGAAGCGACGTTACGAGATGCGTAGCGAAACGTGCAGGGGTCAAAATCTTGACAAATTGACGCTTCAATATTGCAACGAGCAGTTTAAAAGTGGTCACTTGTGTTTCCCAAAAGTCCAATCTACGTCTGTCCAGAGCCCAAATGGGGAATTTCAACCTCATCGTCGAGTAATTTGCAATATTCGGCAGCATACTGCCAGTCGCGAGGCGTTCGAAGCGACGTTACGAGATGCGTAGCGAAACGTGCAGGGGTCAAAATCTTGACAAATTGACGCTTCAATATTGCAACGAGCAGTTTAAAAGTGGTCACTTGTGTTTCCCAAAAGTCCAATCTACGTCTGTCCAGAGCCCAAATGGGGAATTTCAACCTCATCGTCGAGTAATTTGCAATATTCGGCAGCATACTGCCAGTCGCGAGGCGTTCGAAGCGACGTTACGAGATGCGTAGCGAAACGTGCAGGGGTCAAAATCTTGACAAATTGACGCTTCAATATTGCAACGAGCAGTTTAAAAGTGGTCACTTGTGTTTCCCAAAAGTCCAATCTACGTCTGTCCAGAGCCCAAATGGGGAATTTCAACCTCATCGTCGAGTAATTTGCAATATTCGGCAGCATACTGCCAGTCGCGAGGCGTTCGAAGCGACGTTACGAGATGCGTAGCGAAACGTGCAGGGGTCAAAATCTTGACAAATTGACGCTTCAATATTGCAACGAGCAGTTTAAAAGTGGTCACTTGTGTTTCCCAAAAGTCCAATCTACGTCTGTCCAGAGCCCAAATGGGGAATTTCAACCTCATCGTCGAGTAATTTGCAATATTCGGCAGCATACTGCCAGTCGCGAGGCGTTCGAAGCGACGTTACGAGATGCGTAGCGAAACGTGCAGGGGTCAAAATCTTGACAAATTGACGCTTCAATATTGCAACGAGCAGTTTAAAAGTGGTCACTTGTGTTTCCCAAAAGTCCAATCTACGTCTGTCCAGAGCCCAAATGGGGAATTTCAACCTCATCGTCGAGTAATTTGCAATATTCGGCAGCATACTGCCAGTCGCGAGGCGTTCGAAGCGACGTTACGAGATGCGTAGCGAAACGTGCAGGGGTCAAAATCTTGACAAATTGACGCTTCAATATTGCAACGAGCAGTTTAAAAGTGGTCACTTGTGTTTCCCAAAAGTCCAATCTACGTCTGTCCAGAGCCCAAATGGGGAATTTCAACCTCATCGTCGAGTAATTTGCAATATTCGGCAGCATACTGCCAGTCGCGAGGCGTTCGAAGCGACGTTACGAGATGCGTAGCGAAACGTGCAGGGGTCAAAATCTTGACAAATTGACGCTTCAATATTGCAACGAGCAGTTTAAAAGTGGTCACTTGTGTTTCCCAAAAGTCCAATCTACGTCTGTCCAGAGCCCAAATGGGGAATTTCAACCTCATCGTCGAGTAATTTGCAATATTCGGCAGCATACTGCCAGTCGCGAGGCGTTCGAAGCGACGTTACGAGATGCGTAGCGAAACGTGCAGGGGTCAAAATCTTGACAAATTGACGCTTCAATATTGCAACGAGCAGTTTAAAAGTGGTCACTTGTGTTTCCCAAAAGTCCAATCTACGTCTGTCCAGAGCCCAAATGGGGAATTTCAACCTCATCGTCGAGTAATTTGCAATATTCGGCAGCATACTGCCAGTCGCGAGGCGTTCGAAGCGACGTTACGAGATGCGTAGCGAAACGTGCAGGGGTCAAAATCTTGACAAATTGACGCTTCAATATTGCAACGAGCAGTTTAAAAGTGGTCACTTGTGTTTCCCAAAAGTCCAATCTACGTCTGTCCAGAGCCCAAATGGGGAATTTCAACCTCATCGTCGAGTAATTTGCAATATTCGGCAGCATACTGCCAGTCGCGAGGCGTTCGAAGCGACGTTACGAGATGCGTAGCGAAACGTGCAGGGGTCAAAATCTTGACAAATTGACGCTTCAATATTGCAACGAGCAGTTTAAAAGTGGTCACTTGTGTTTCCCAAAAGTCCAATCTACGTCTGTCCAGAGCCCAAATGGGGAATTTCAACCTCATCGTCGAGTAATTTGCAATATTCGGCAGCATACTGCCAGTCGCGAGGCGTTCGAAGCGACGTTACGAGATGCGTAGCGAAACGTGCAGGGGTCAAAATCTTGACAAATTGACGCTTCAATATTGCAACGAGCAGTTTAAAAGTGGTCACTTGTGTTTCCCAAAAGTCCAATCTACGTCTGTCCAGAGCCCAAATGGGGAATTTCAACCTCATCGTCGAGTAATTTGCAATATTCGGCAGCATACTGCCAGTCGCGAGGCGTTCGAAGCGACGTTACGAGATGCGTAGCGAAACGTGCAGGGGTCAAAATCTTGACAAATTGACGCTTCAATATTGCAACGAGCAGTTTAAAAGTGGTCACTTGTGTTTCCCAAAAGTCCAATCTACGTCTGTCCAGAGCCCAAATGGGGAATTTCAACCTCATCGTCGAGTAATTTGCAATATTCGGCAGCATACTGCCAGTCGCGAGGCGTTCGAAGCGACGTTACGAGATGCGTAGCGAAACGTGCAGGGGTCAAAATCTTGACAAATTGACGCTTCAATATTGCAACGAGCAGTTTAAAAGTGGTCACTTGTGTTTCCCAAAAGTCCAATCTACGTCTGTCCAGAGCCCAAATGGGGAATTTCAACCTCATCGTCGAGTAATTTGCAATATTCGGCAGCATACTGCCAGTCGCGAGGCGTTCGAAGCGACGTTACGAGATGCGTAGCGAAACGTGCAGGGGTCAAAATCTTGACAAATTGACGCTTCAATATTGCAACGAGCAGTTTAAAAGTGGTCACTTGTGTTTCCCAAAAGTCCAATCTACGTCTGTCCAGAGCCCAAATGGGGAATTTCAACCTCATCGTCGAGTAATTTGCAATATTCGGCAGCATACTGCCAGTCGCGAGGCGTTCGAAGCGACGTTACGAGATGCGTAGCGAAACGTGCAGGGGTCAAAATCTTGACAAATTGACGCTTCAATATTGCAACGAGCAGTTTAAAAGTGGTCACTTGTGTTTCCCAAAAGTCCAATCTACGTCTGTCCAGAGCCCAAATGGGGAATTTCAACCTCATCGTCGAGTAATTTGCAATATTCGGCAGCATACTGCCAGTCGCGAGGCGTTCGAAGCGACGTTACGAGATGCGTAGCGAAACGTGCAGGGGTCAAAATCTTGACAAATTGACGCTTCAATATTGCAACGAGCAGTTTAAAAGTGGTCACTTGTGTTTCCCAAAAGTCCAATCTACGTCTGTCCAGAGCCCAAATGGGGAATTTCAACCTCATCGTCGAGTAATTTGCAATATTCGGCAGCATACTGCCAGTCGCGAGGCGTTCGAAGCGACGTTACGAGATGCGTAGCGAAACGTGCAGGGGTCAAAATCTTGACAAATTGACGCTTCAATATTGCAACGAGCAGTTTAAAAGTGGTCACTTGTGTTTCCCAAAAGTCCAATCTACGTCTGTCCAGAGCCCAAATGGGGAATTTCAACCTCATGGTCGAGTAATTTGCAATATTCGGCAGCATACTGCCAGTCGCGAGGCGTTCGAAGCGACGTTACGAGATGCGTAGCGAAACGTGCAGGGGTCAAAATCTTGACAAATTGACGCTTCAATATTGCAACGAGCAGTTTAAAAGTGGTCACTTGTGTTTCCCAAAAGTCCAATCTACGTCTGTCCAGAGCCCAAATGGGGAATTTCAACCTCATCGTCGAGTAATTTGCAATATTCGGCAGCATACTGCCAGTCGCGAGGCGTTCGAAGCGACGTTACGAGATGCGTAGCGAAACGTGCAGGGGTCAAAATCTTGACAAATTGACGCTTCAATATTGCAACGAGCAGTTTAAAAGTGGTCACTTGTGTTTCCCAAAAGTCCAATCTACGTCTGTCCCGAGCCCAAATGGGGAATTTCAACCTCATCGTCGAGTAATTTGCAATATTCGGCAGCATACTGCCAGTCGCGAGGCGTTCGAAGCGACGTTACGAGATGCGTAGCGAAACGTGCAGGGGTCAAAATCTTGACAAATTGACGCTTCAATATTGCAACGAGCAGTTTAAAAGTGGTCACTTGTGTTTCCCAAAAGTCCAATCTACGTCTGTCCAGAGCCCAAATGGGGAATTTCAACCTCATCGTCGAGTAATTTGCAATATTCGGCAGCATACTGCCAGTCGCGAGGCGTTCGAAGCGACGTTACGAGATGCGTAGCGAAACGTGCAGGGGTCAAAATCTTGACAAATTGACGCTTCAATATTGCAACGAGCAGTTTAAAAGTGGTCACTTGTGTTTCCCAAAAGTCCAATCTACGTCTGTCCAGAGCCCAAATGGGGAATTTCAACCTCATCGTCGAGTAATTTGCAATATTCGGCAGCATACTGCCAGTCGCGAGGCGTTCGAAGCGACGTTACGAGATGCGTAGCGAAACGTGCAGGGGTCAAAATCTTGACAAATTGACGCTTCAATATTGCAACGAGCAGTTTAAAAGTGGTCACTTGTGTTTCCCAAAAGTCCAATCTACGTCTGTCCAGAGCCCAAATGGGGAATTTCAACCTCATCGTCGAGTAATTTGCAATATTCGGCAGCATACTGCCAGTCGCGAGGCGTTCGAAGCGACGTTACGAGATGCGTAGCGAAACGTGCAGGGGTCAAAATCTTGACAAATTGACGCTTCAATATTGCAACGAGCAGTTTAAAAGTGGTCACTTGTGTTTCCCAAAAGTCCAATCTACGTCTGTCCAGAGCCCAAATGGGGAATTTCAACCTCATCGTCGAGTAATTTGCAATATTCGGCAGCATACTGCCAGTCGCGAGGCGTTCGAAGCGACGTTACGAGATGCGTAGCGAAACGTGCAGGGGTCAAAATCTTGACAAATTGACGCTTCAATATTGCAACGAGCAGTTTAAAAGTGGTCACTTGTGTTTCCCAAAAGTCCAATCTACGTCTGTCCAGAGCCCAAATGGGGAATTTCAACCTCATCGTCGAGTAATTTGCAATATTCGGCAGCATACTGCCAGTCGCGAGGCGTTCGAAGCGACGTTACGAGATGCGTAGCGAAACGTGCAGGGGTCAAAATCTTGACAAATTGACGCTTCAATATTGCAACGAGCAGTTTAAAAGTGGTCACTTGTGTTTCCCAAAAGTCCAATCTACGTCTGTCCAGAGCCCAAATGGGGAATTTCAACCTCATCGTCGAGTAATTTGCAATATTCGGCAGCATACTGCCAGTCGCGAGGCGTTCGAAGCGACGTTACGAGATGCGTAGCGAAACGTGCAGGGGTCAAAATCTTGACAAATTGACGCTTCAATATTGCAACGAGCAGTTTAAAAGTGGTCACTTGTGTTTCCCAAAAGTCCAATCTACGTCTGTCCAGAGCCCAAATGGGGAATTTCAACCTCATCGTCGAGTAATTTGCAATATTCGGCAGCATACATATTGTACATATGTAAACCTGTAATAGCGATCTGCATTATCGACCGTATTCTATCGATAGGTACAGTGTTTGCCGCGGGGAGACCGGGGCGCTAGCAAGCGGAACCGCGAAATGGTGCGTTTTTTTCTCGACATTTTACGCCTTAAATAAGTAAGTAATCAATTAAAAATGCATACCACCGTGTTCGTACATGTCTTTGCTACGTCTGTCCAGAGCGTTTTTTTCGATACGAACACTAAATCTCTCGAAATTAAGAGAATCTCTCTGCGGCAGCCATCTTGTGACGTCATCCTTGCTTCAGAAAGCGAGATTTCTGCCGAATATTACAAATTACTCGACGATGAGGTAGAAATTCGCAATTTGGGCTCTGGACAGACCTAGATTGGACTTTTAGGAAACCCAAGTGACCACTTTTAAACTGCTCATTGCGATATTGAAGCGTCAATTTGTCAACATTTTGACCCTTGCAAGTTCATATACGTGTATGGATTTCATGTATGTGTGTGGTTACACAGAGTCGACCTGCCGGCCCCCTTAATAGATACACAAAAATTGAGGTTGGAAAACGCCACGTGGAAAGCAGCTTACGGCTATTGTTATTTAAGTAAGTAGAGTGAATCACACAGTGAAATTTGAACATAAAACAAAAATTTTCATTGGGAAAAGCTAAATGCTCGAGGAGCATGAAATCTTGTGTGATAAAAGTTGGTAAAGTGCCAGTATAGAGCACGTGGCAAATTTGAGGTTAAGCACATGTTCACGTGGTCGTGGTTAAGCACGAATAATGAGGAAAAGTTAGATGAAGAAATACAAATAGCAAATAAAGAAGATAAAGTGAATAGGAAACTAAGAAACCAGATTCGGAAAATATTTTTGAAAGAAACCAAGAAAATTATTATAGTGAAAAATCAGATTTACAAAAACATAAGTGCTGAAGAAGTAAAAATGGCTAAACAAGCAAAGATTGAAGAGATCACGATACCCATCTTTGATGGTGCAAATTACTCAAGTTGGAAAATTAGATTGATGACGCTTTTAGAATATAAAGATTGCCACGAACCAGCAATCAGTACAATAACGAATGCATACAGAGATAGAGAAGCACAATGGAAGAAAATGGATTTGAAAGCAAGAAATATGATAATCAGCACGATTTCTGATAAACAATTAGAGTATGTGGGTGAATATAAAACTGCTCTAGAAATGATGCAAAAATTCGAAAAGATGTATACGACTAAGTCTACAGCTCTACAGATAATATGTAGAGGGAAAATTGAAGAAGTCAAATTAAATAATTACAATACAGTGGAAGAATTTTTTGTCGAGTTTGAGAAAACGACAAACGACTTTAAAGCGGCTGGTGGAAAATTAGATGAAGCAGAAAAGATGAGATATTTACTCAGAGCATTGCCACCAAGCTACAGCTACATCGGAGATTTCATAGATGTCATTCCAGAAGATAAAAGAACCGTAGACTACGTAAAAACAAAAATCAAAGAGAAGAATATGGCTGCACAGATCATATTATAAAAGATGATAAATTCTTTGATAAATATATAGTCTTGAAAAATCCTGTAGATGTGAAATTACCGGATGGTAAAAAGTTAAAGGCCACTAAATTAGGAAATGTAACAATTTATTTTAAAAATTACTATAATGAGAAGCAAGTTGATTTAAAAAATGTTTATTATGTAGAAGGCATTAGACAACATTTATTGAGTCTCTCTAAAATCACAGCAAAGTGTACATTAGTAGCAAGAAATGAAAATGCAAAAATCTATAATAAATATAGAGATCTAATAGCTGTTGCTTATAAAAAGGATAGTTTATACTTTATGAAAAGCTATGTACAAAAAAAGGATAATAATGAAACGTACGTAAATGCAGTAAAATTAACAGACAAAGAGAAATGGCACAGGATACTTGGTCATGTAAATTTTCAATATTTAAATAAATTAGTAAAAGATAAATTAGTAGAAGGCTTGCCAGAAACAATCGAAAATGTCGAGATGAAATGTGCAAATTGCATAGAAAGTAAAATGGCAAATATACCTTTTAAAAATAATAGAACAAAGACAACTGAAATACTAGAATTGATCCATACCGACTTGAATGGCCCACATAACATAGTTGGCTATGGTGGAGAAAAATATTTTTTAACATTTATTGATGACTACAGTAAATGTACTAGAATCTTCTGTATCAAAAATAAATCAGAGACTGCAAGTTGTTTGAAAGAATTTGTCAATTTGGTAGAAAATAAATTTAACAAAAGAGTTAAGAAAATACGCTGTGATAATGGCAAAGAATATCTAAATCGCGAAATTTATGATTTTGTAAAATCAAAAGGAATAGAGTTATCACAGTGCCCACCTTACGTTCACGAACTGAATGGAGTAGCAGAGAGATATAATAGATCTGCTATGGATATGGGTAGATGCTTAATGAATGAAGCGAGAATACATAGAAGGTACTGGCCTGAAATAATGAAGACTGTAGCGTATTTAAAAAATCGATCAATTGCAAATACAACGGAGAATAAAACACCGTATGAAATATTTTTCGGAAAAAAACCTAAAGCTAAAAATTTAAAAATTTATGGTAGTCGAGTCTTTGTGAGGGATCCGGAAGTTCTAAGGAAAAGTAAGTGGGACAATAAATCTAAACTGGGAGTATTAGTAGGTTACGTTGAAGACGGTTATAGAGTTTTAATTAATACTAGAGTAATTAATGGTAGACATGTAGAAATAGTCGAAGAAAATACTCAGTTAATTTGTTTAGAAAAAGCTGATGATCAAAAGGATAGAGTCTCGATAAATAATGAAAGTGAATCTCAAGTCGATGAAAATGATAAAACTGACAATTTACTGTCTACTCTGACTTTCGAGTCAAGTAGAGATAACGAAACTAATTTCGATAATGTTATAAGTGATCACGAAAGTAACGTTGAATCGAATGTTAAAAATCCAAATAAACTAAAAACTGAGAATAGAGAAAATTTAACAGTTCAAAGAAAATCAGACAGAAAGAAAAGTCCTATAAATAGATTTGGAAATCCTGTATCCCATTTTATTTACGTAAATTATATTGATGCAAATACACCGTATACATTTGAGGAGGCGATGAATAGTAAAGAATGTGAAAATTGGAAGAAAGCTATGGACAAAGAAATGGAAAGTCTGTATGAAAATAAAACTTGGGAATTAGTTGATAATGTAAAAAATAAGAAAGTTTTAGATGTAAAATGGGTGTACACAAGAAAATCTGATGATAGACTCAAGGCTAGATTAGTAGTAAGAGGGTTTCAACAAACAAATGTTATTGATGACACATACGCTCCAGTAGCAAAAACACAAACATTGAAAATTTTGTTGTCATTCTGTTGTCAGTTTGGTTTTATTATAGAACAAATGGATGTAGTTACGTAGATAACAACGGTAATGTACGCTCAGAGGTATATGTCAATCAACCTAAAGGTTATAATGATGGAACAAAGAGAGTGTGTAAATTGTCAAAAGCGTTATACGGATTAAGAGAAAGTCCAAGAGCGTGGTATGAGTGTTTTGATGAATATTTAACAAAACTAAAATTTAAAAGGAGTAATATTGATTATTGCCTATATGCTTATGGAAAAGGAGATGAGATTATATATTTGTTAATGTATGTAGATGATTTACTAATTTGTTGTAAAAGTAAGAAAAGTATTCAAAACTTAAAGAATGCGTTAAAAGACAAATTTAAAATGAAAGATTTAGGAGAGATAAGCGAATATCTTGGTATAAATATAGAGTATAATTATAAAGATTACGAAATCAAATTGAACCAAACTAAGTATATAGAGTCATTGGCTAATAAATATCAATTGCAAAACAGCAAATTATATAGTACTCCTATGGAAACGAACTTAAAACTTGAAAAGGCTGAAAATTGTGAGTCTGATATAAAATACAGAAACAGAACCTCTCTAGGCAGAGTTAGAACCATATATCTAAACCGGTCACTTACACCCGCGCTCGTCACGCCGCACGGCCTCGTCGCGTACCTAGAAATGGCGCGGCTGGCGCCACCTCGAAAGTGTTGTTGGGATTGCAATATTTACCATATTACAACAAAATTGATCGTTGTAATTGTTACATTACATTAATTTCAATATCACTGTCAAAAAGTCTATAACCTTTCTTTTTGTTTATGGGCGGTGGGGGAATCCATTGACAGTCGGATATAGTCATCATTTAGACAGTCGACACAATTGCGCATCACAAGGAGAGGCCGACCCTTCGGGTCACCGATTGCGTTGAAACTTCTGCCCCTAGAATGGTGTATATTCGTGAACAGGAGAACAAGATCTATAAGTGTGCGAAGTTTCAATACTGTCTGTTATGAGGACGGTTCTCTGGCTTATGTCGGTTACGGTTATGGTTCTTAAGTACCAATATTATATCGATCCTATAACTGTTCTATTTTTTTCCAGTTTCGTTTATAATTCGGTTCTGTGACAGAACGTAGAGTATACAATGTGTGCAAGCAACTAAAATACCACGACGATCGGTCGTGGCGTTGAGCAGTGTGTTACAGTAGTGTAAGAATGCGCATAAAGGTATCTTTCTGGTCAATCTCTCGTCGACAGTTAGTAGATCGCGGTAAGTGCGTTCCACTAAGAGCGGAAAAGTAGAGAAATCCAAATTATGTGCATAATTTTGCGTAATTGGGATCATCGGCCCCGCAGAAGTTACGGCATATAGGTCTTCCTCGGCCGGAGGAGTTGAGATCTTAGCGCGGAAAAGTGGCTCTTTCGAGCCTTCATCGCGCTTCGAGGCTTGACGCTTCGGTGTTTCGCGCCAGGCCTCAGATCGCTTCCGATTATGGGTCTGTCTACTAGGCGTTGATTTCCGCCCTTCCGCGACAGCCCTTTCGTAGCGCTCCTCAATGTCAGCATTGTCGGCCCAACTAAGGCCGGAAGCTGTATTCTTCGCATCGTTAAACGCCCGCATGCGAGAATATTCGTCTCGGGGTTTTCCCCGGTAGTTATTCTTGCTTCCGGAATTCCGATCCATGATCTTCTCCGAAACAAATTAAATCTCTCAGATTGTAAAAACGACCAAAACTGTAAAACGAATCAAACTGTTCGACGAGATCGGTCAGCTATCGATATCTCTACCATCTCACCTCACCTATTTCGATGATTTTTTAATACGTTGTAGATGTCAACATCGTGAACACAAATGTAAAAACTCGTCTATTCATAGTTTTGTTCCGATAAAAGACGAACGTTCGGGATCGGCTTTCGCCGTATTTCAGATTAGGGTACCTATGCGACTTGACTTTGTTATGGAGTCGCCCGAGAGTGAACACGGAGAATGAGAGAGGAGAGAGAGAGAGGTAGTTGCAGACCATAAAGTTGTCAGCCGAGTAGCAATACAGTATTCCCTCAGAAAGTGATAAAACCTCCGGGTTCTGGAGTACAGTTTTCTTTTGCTATAAGTCGATGGCTCGGTACGACTTTCGACCTATTATGAATAACGGTACCTATTTCGCTTCGCTTTGTTCCTGAGCGGACCGCGAGTGAGTAAGGAGAATGGCTTGAATGTGGCGGCACACTACAAAGTGGTCGGCCGAGCAGTCATATCTTCCGTTGCAAAAAGGATAGACTGTGGCATACTCTCTCGTTCTGGCACCAAGCGGTGTCGAGGGGACAATTTCAAAAGAAAGAGAGGGGATGAACATTTTCTTGGTGCGAGAAACCATCGTCGTCTTATTTCGAAAGAAAACTGTATCAATGATTGTGTAGGTCGTAGGTATTTACTACGTTATTTGAAGTTTGCCGACGATAGAGAAGGATAGCGCGGTGACCACAAAGAGGGATTGATTAAAATGAGTGTAATCACAGCATAAGTTTGATCATGTATACTTATTTAATGAATGACCATAGCACACTATGATAGAAGTAAATATCATTAAAACTCTATCGAGCTTGGCGTCCTTCCAGCTATAAAAATATGATAAATCTATAAAGAAATTACAGTGTCTTGTTCACATTGATTACTCTTGGAATTGTCGAAGGGAATTCGGATGCTAACAGTGATCACTGTCGGGATAGAGTGGTAGCGAATTTTGACCGCTGTTGGCGGTGTAGGTCATTCACTAGACCTTTAAAACATTATGTTTACATTGACCACTTGTGGAATAGTGGAAGGAGCCTCATCACATTCATTGAATTGATGATTTAATGGAACCTGGTGCATTACTAATTGATCAACCTGTAATGCACAGTTTTACTGTTGTCACAAAACAACTGTAAGGAACTACGAAGATAAAGAACATGACGCTGATACTTTATCGATAGCAACGAAAATGAAAACGAAGATGAAGATTACAGAGAAGTTAAGATGAAGATTAGAGAGAAGTTAACGAATTGCGGAGACCAGTACAGCAAGATATCAAGAAGAAAGATGTTGGAGCGAGTGGAAATGTATACTCGATAACAGCGTGTTCAGCTTGAACACGAACGGGCATTATTAGCATGCTCTCTACAATTACATTTGGAGGCCATGGAAACATTTTACTTGATAAACAAAACTTACAAAAACATAATACAGTTTTGTTGGAGAAACGGAAATGGATCAGAACGGCTTCTGCCGTTTCTCGGATCACACTACCTATGCGGCTTGACTTTGCGAGAGGATCGAATGTAGCGGCTAACTGTAAAGTGGTTGGCCGAGCAGTGGTACAAGTGTAACATGTCCTCTTATTCTGCTGCATATGTACATCTTGTATTTTACTTGACTTTGTTCTCGAGTGAGTCGAGAGAGGAGCAAGATGGAGAGTCAGCAAGAGTGGAGAGGTAGCGCAAGATCATAAAGTTGTCCTTCTCCTTCTGGCAGTAAACGGTATCGGAAAAATATCGTCCGCAAAGATGTTTTGATATATTCTATCTCGAGAAATGGCACCAACGTTCGTTTCGTGAATAGGAAATTTGTGTCTTCTCTGCTTCTTTTCAAGAATCCATCATACATGTATTTCATCAGTACTGAAGAACACGAAGTCGACCACTGAGACAGCTGAGCGATGAAAACCCTGAGATAAAGATCAAAGAGGAGCTACTATGAATTAGTACACAAGTAAAAAATTCCAAATTATGCCGTGTTTAGACTCATTTTAATCAGAAAATCTTCCAAATATGTTATTAAAATTTCTAGAAGAAAGAAAAAGAAAGTTTTGTACATATGTCGACTACTACGACTCTGTGCGTCTCCTTCTTTCCACACGCTGTCCTTGTTTGCGTTTTAAACATTCGTTGCTTCTTAAATAAGTAAGTATAATCGAAATTCCTCCATAGTAGTGGGGATAAAATTTTATCACTCGTGGAAGGAAGACTGTATCTTTCGTTGGAAAACGATAAAATATGACATACCCTCATGTTGCGACACTAAGCGGTGGGAGGGGATAGCGATTTCCTTATTTCGGAACAAACACCGTCGCCTTATAACGGAATAAAACTGTCTTATTTCAATAATTATTTATTATTATTTATTACTTAAACAGTTATTTACATAAATACGATTGTCGATCGTCGATCATTCATTTGCTTGTATACATTGTATATTCTGATATATGGCCGAACAAAATAACAGAATCGAAATATAACCGAAACTAGAACCAAAATACAGAATCGAGAAATAACCTTTTACAGAATCATAGCTTCGATGCCTAAGGGGCAGAGTTGGGCAAACATTTATTTTAAAATTTCGAATACAAATAAATGAAATCTATCTTTTATTCGAACTCGTTTCTCTCGATTTTCTTTCTTTCTTTTTTTTCGATTTTCATTTGTCGTCCGTGGGTCATCCGAATCGCGAAGTAACGGCTATGCGTATTCGACGCCTCTAGCGGCGAGAATTTATTTGAGAGAATTTATTCGAAGATACTGCTGATGAGTTGCAAAGTATCTTTGACTTTTATTCGAGAGTTCGAGGCAGCGCCACCATTTATTCGACGGTCAATTTCGGCAGATACTCGCAACTCAGAATGTATCTTTGGTTTTCGACGTACGATTTTTGCGTGGCCCTGAGATTTATTCGGATGGTCGATGTAGGGAAGATGATTTATTCGATTTTTTATTCGAGACGAGCATGAGGAATACATGAAAATCAAATGTATCTTTTATTCGAAATTGTAGTCGAAGTTCGGATAAAAGACCGAGCGACGTTGTCAAGTCGTAATATATAAATGTATGTACAAATAAACGGTTTAAAAACTTTGGACTTCGTGGAACAAGGAGCTTGTAACCTACTATAAATATCTTATTTTTTAAAGTTAAACAAATTTATTTAAAATGCAACGAAATCACTTATTTATCACGGTAACGTACGAAATATTGTCAATATCTTGTGAAATATTGTCGATATTTAATTATACCTCATACCATATTTAACTAAGTAAATGTTATTAATAAATTAATTCACTTTATTTGTCAGTAACGTTTAAAACAATAATTGGTCGTCAAATAACATGATAAATTTAATTTTTATTATAATTTGTACAGGGTGTATAAATAATTTCTACTTATTTGTATAATTTTAACTTAAATATATAAATAATTGGTACAGGGTGTATAAATAATTTCTACCTGTTTGTATTAATAATTTTTATTTATTTTTATAATTTATACTTGTATATATAAATAATTGGTGCAGGGTGTATAAATGATTTTTACTCATTTGTTAACAGTTTTTATTTATTTTTATAATTTTAACTTATCTATATATATATAATTAAATAATTTTTTTTAAACATATTTTGGTTTTTAATAGAATCATGAAGATAAGTATCTGATCACCCTCATTACCATATATTACCTTGTTTCTTTTCATCCGGCAATCTAGTGTTAAATAATGTAGTAGTCTCTTAAGTAAACATAAGTACATAAAATGCATAAAGCGTAACGGCAACACGTGGTCGATGCCTCTAATGTTCTAACGCGACTACTTTCTTTTCTTTTCCTTTTTTCCGTTGATCGGCGCTCTTCGCCGATCATCGGAAACCTTCGACGAACGTTAGGCGTTTGTCCTGCCTCGTCCCCGACGCTTCGCCGCGCGCTCACGCTCGTCGGTCGAACGCATCGAGTCTCTCGCACGACTCCCAAATATCTACTATAATAAGTTTAAATAATGGTCATTGATGCTTGACATTTTTTTTTATGAACAAGAAAACTGAAGTAAATTATTGCGGCAAAGTCGGCCTCTCTCAATTTTATGCTAACAATTATTTAATATGTAACTGTTACTATCTCACTACGTGTTTCTATTTACCATTTCGATAGAGTTGTGTATTAAATATAAATTAATTGAATCGCTGCAAACCTTGAGGCGGACAAGGGCGGTCGTCGCGACGATGTCCGCGAGCGTAGCTGAGGGAAATGTGACGTCAGCGGGAAAAATATTGTTATAGAAAAAAATAAAAAATATTTTTATGGAACGGAAAATGATACCAAATATGATATAATTCCGATGATATTTACTTGTATAATCAACGACGAAAGTTACTTCCCATTACAATTACATTAACGGAAAATTACTGTAAATATGATCTGAACGATATTGTGTTTGATATCATTTTCATTAGAAAAATGCCACGAATATGTAGGTGAAAGGCCCATAAAAAATAATGAAAAATAAAAAAGTTTCGTTATTGGATTAGTAGTGGTCCCGAATTGTTACACTCCTCGGCGGCCGAGGTCACTCAAGCTTCTTGGCCCCTCACGGGGTATACCCCACGGCAGTGGGGATAATTGTGGGACTTTTATCGGCTAGACATTTGGGACAAAGATCGAGAAAAGACTGTACATACTTTTGAGCGGGAGTGTACACAGAACTCCAAGATTATGACGCGACTGAAATGTTCAGATCGCGAAAGGCATGCAGCGTTAACATTGTGCACAGATTAACATTTTTTAACAACGCCTGAAGCGTGCGTCAACTCGAATTATCCGCTTCATGGATTCAATCGTTTGCCACTGACGTTTCAACAAGTAATAATAACACTTCCTCCACTGTATTTAAATAAACATGTCAATCCCCAATTCCTTGTATCTAGTGAATCAGGCCAAAGCTATTTATGAACATTCCACCCCAAACAAGTGCAGATCCATCACCTACTTTTATCGTTGGTTTAGTACAATTTCGTCGATATTCCTCCCTGATACGTCGTTGTCTGACATACATTTTACTATCGGGTGTGAGTGTACACACACTAAAAAATCGTTCGTAAAAAGTAATGGATGTAAGTCATTTTCCACAGCTCCAATTTAAATGGTCTTTCGCAAAATTCATCCTAGCTCGTACATTTTTCTCCAAAATAAATTGCCTCTATTTTATAATTCTCACCTCAGCTTGTAAAACCATTGCCGAATACAGTGTCTATTCGATAATTGTCGAAAACACGGGTCCAGAAAGGGACAATTATCGACTAGAAGATACTATTCTTTTATCCATTGCCGAACGTAGAAAAGGACAGCGAAGCTTCGAGGGCCTTGGTCGTTGAGGAGTGTAAACATAATACGGGTCGGCTATATCGGTGTGAGACTATATATAATTATGTACACTAATTTCTCGTTAATGTAATTGTAATGGGAAGTAATTTTCATTATTCATTACAGAAGTAAATATCGTCAGAATTATATCGTATTCGGTATTATTTTCATTAGAAAAATTCCACGAATATGATGGTGAGAGTCTCATAAAAAAATAACGAAAAATAAAGAAGTTTTTTTATTGGATTAGTTGTGATTTTCACCGATATACCCGACCCGTATTATGTTTATACTGCTTAACAACCGAGGCCTCTCGAGCTTCGTGGCCTCTCACGCGGTATGGCTCGCGATAGTGGGGATAGTTCTGGGACAATTATAGGCTAGATATTTGAGACAGTTATCGAGTAGAGACTGCGTTAGGTGTCTGAGCTACCAAAAATTTGGCTACTTTTTAACATCTTCCTTTGTGGATTTCTTTCTGAAATGCAAAGATCTTTCAGTGATCCAATTCATTCGTTTGTATTTGTTTCTAAAATTAAAAGATCTTTCTGTGATCCAATTTATTCTTTATAGAAATTATTGTCCTAGTCAATCGAACAATTTAAAGTTGTGAAAAAAATCTTGCACAAAAGTTTTCACTACATACATATAACGAAGGTCCATCCTAAAGATCCACAATTATAAAACAATGATTCAGGCATATTTCACAGTTTAGGACCTTACAAATGGATATTTAACACAATTCATAACATTTCACAGTGATACATGACCTCGTATATTGCACCTCGTTGAATTCCTCTAAGCAAACGCCATCTTATTATGAACAAAAGTGTATATCATTTTATTAGAAAAAAGAAATAAAATTGACTTTGAAATTTTTCCTATTACACAATGTTTTTTTAGAACGGTAATTATAGCTGTGATTAAATATCACATAAACCTTGAAATCGGTTCGCATAATATTTGTTGTGTAAATTACGTCACATCATGACCAGCAAAACGTTTTACGACTTCGATGACGATAATAAAACCATGGCAACTTCCCTTTTTACGTTGAGCGCATGAGCTACGTATTGCGATATACGACCTACTTGGTGTAAGGTAGAATGTTTTTCTCTAAAACCGAACTGTTGACCAATGATGATATTGTTCATTTTGACGTGATCCAGTATGAGATTGAATATTATTCTCTCTAAGAGTTTACCCGGGATGGGTAGCAAACTAATCGGCCGATAGCCAGAAGGATCAGATGAAGGTTTTCCCGGTTTGTGGACCGGGATCACTTTTGCAAGTCTCCATGCCCTGGGGAAATAGTTATATTTAAGTGAAGCCTTGAATATGTAGTGGAATTGACAGAAGATTTTATGCGAGGCGTTAGCCAGCATCGGAACGGTAATTTTGTCAGGGCCAGGGGCCTTTTTGGCCTTCATTTTCCTGACAAGATCGTATATGTCCTTGGGTGAGGGCACCTTGACGGGGACACCGCCTCTCAACTCCCCCCAGTCAAATTGATTATAGAAATTGTTGACAGACTGTTCATGTCTTGAGGCGATCAGGGCCGCGTCCATATGTACCTTGGCAAAGTTATTTGCTAAAGCATCAGATTTGTCATGGTCAGAGTGCAAGGTTCTGCCTTCAACGTTGAGGACTGGTATTACTAACTGACGTTTTTTAGCTAACGTTTGGTACGTGCTCCAAAACGTAGGATCAGGTTTTATAAAGCTTTGTAGCATTTTAGCCCAGGCTAGTTCCCGGATTTTATAAATTCGGGTTCGTATTACTTTGTTTATTTCCTTCAATTGCTGGAGGAAGTAAGAGTCGTACGAGATTTGGTATAGTCGTCGTAGTCTCCGCCTAGTCCTCAACAGGGCAGTTAGACGATCATCATTTGCTATTTGCTTTCTTCTGATTGCAACAGGAGAATTTACCATGTTCGGGTCCCTGTACGTGGAATCCCATTTGGATCCAATCAAGAATGCTGTAAGTGAGTCTATGCACACACGAGTCAATATCAGTAGGGGATTGTAAGTGAGCGACGATGCCCCAGCTCAAAGTGACCTCTTTGTACTTTTCCCAGTCAACAGATTGATAAAATAATGAACCCTGGGAGGGGTCAGTGGGTGCAATTCTTTTAATGGAAACTGGCCTGTGTACCGTCCCGAATGTGTCAAGTGTTACGCATTTAAATGACGCTGTGGAGTTTGTAATGAAAAAGTCAATGATGGTAGGTGAGACCCAAAGCCAACTCCGACCTAAACTTTTTTTTTTTTTTGTTGGTTTAAATGAGTGTTAGGACGGAGAAGGAGGGGGGTCTACACACTTCTAGGCCTATTTAAGCCGCACCTGGAGGCCTTTGCCTCCTTATCGGCTGATAGAATAGGATTGGTATTACCAATGGATGTTGGTGAGCCGAAGCTAATTAATTAAGACTCAGGAAATTTTCAAAAACCTGAGTAGGTTTACAAGGAAGGATGTGTTAAACATCCGTGGCGAAATGCCATGGAGTATAGCCCCGAGGGCTGTTGTTAAGGATTTTCTCCCATGGTTCCGGAGGGCTTGCAAAACAAGCCCAGGGAAGTTGGGAATGCATCTATCTGACTATGAGATGATATAATAACCTTATAGAGGAGCACCCATAAGGAGGGAAGGAAGCAAGATAATCGTGAAGATATTAAGCTAGAATAGAATAAATGAAGTTAGAATGCAAGAGGAAATGAGACTTTGATTTTATACGGTATATTGTCTACAGTGTAACTCCCCGTTAGTTTTACTAACGGGTTTTCATGCTCGGAGACATTATAGTTAGCAATCATTTTGTTTATAAAATTATTAATCAACGGTATGGATGTGATTTGATGTAATAGTTTTGTGGGGAACCGTCTATCCTTGTTTAGGATATTTTTTAAGATTTTAGACTGAGTCCGCTGTAGACAAATCCGGATGGAGATAGGGGTGGCGTAATACCAGATGAGAGCCCCATAAGTGAGTACGGGTCTGAGGCACATCAAATAGGTGGTTAAGCGAAGCTTGAGTGGTAGATGCGAAGAAGGCGCAATAAAAGATTTTAATGCTGCGTGAGCGCGCAGAGTTTTATCTATGCGATCCTTAAGAGCAGGTGACCATAGCAGTTTATCATGCAGGATAACACCCAGGTATCTGACCTGGCTCGCCCAACTCACAGGTTCACCGTTTATCATGAATTTGTTGTGTTCCTTACAGGCGTCCGTACGAGATCTTAGAGCCTTAGAGAAAAGAATGGCTTCAGATTTAGAGGGATTTGACACGAGTTTCCAGTCACTGAAGTATTGTATAATATTATCAAGGTATTTTTGCATTCTACGAAAAAGGGTCAATCGACCCTTTCTCGTAGTGGAGGAGTATATTGCTGTGTCATCAGCATATAATGCTTTTTCACACGAGGGCATGGAGGGAATGTCGTTGATGTACAGAATGAACAATAATGGTCCCAGTATGGAGCCTTGGGGTACTCCTGTTTGGCATTTATAGATGACAGATTTGTGTGAATTTAAGCACACGTAGCACGTGCGCTCAAGTAGATATGAGTTTAGTAGTCTTAATATTGAATGAGGCAGGGCCATTTTATAGAGTTTATATAGAATGGCCCTGTGCCATACCGTATCGAATGCCTTGGAGAGATCCAGTAAGACCATGGCAACCTCCCTCTTCACGTTGAGCGCATGAGCCACGTGTTGAGATATGCGGCCTACTTGATGTAAAGTAGAGTGCTTCTCTCTGAATCCGAATTGTTGGGCAATGATTATATTGTTCGTTTTGACATGATCCAGTATAAGATTGAATATTGCTCTCTCTAGGAGTTTACCCGGGATGGGTAACAAGCTAATTGGTCGATATCCCGAAGGATCCGATGAAGGTTTGCCCGGTTTGTGGACCGGGATTACTTTTGCACTTCTCCATGCCCTGGGAAAATAATTATATTTGAGTGAAGCCTTCAATATATAATGAAATTGACAAAAAATTTTGTGCGAGGCATTTGCCAACATTGGAACGGTAATTTTGTCAGGACCAGGGGCCTTTTTGGCCTTCATTTTTCTGACAAGATCGTATATGTCCTTGGGTGAGGGTACCTTGACGGGGACACCGTCGCTCAACTTCTCCCAGTCAAATTGCTCGTAGAAATGATTTACAGTCTGTTCGTGTCTTGAGGCAATCAGAGCCGCGTCCGTATGGACCTTGGCAAAGTTATTTGCTAAAGCATCAGATTTATCATGGTCAGAATGTAAGGTTCTGCCTTGAATGTTGAGTACTGGTAATGCTAACTGACGTTTTTTAGCTAACGTTTGGTGCATGGCCCAGAACGTATGGTCAGGTTTTATAAAACTTTGTAACATTTTAGCCCAAGCTAATTCCCGGATTTTGTAAATTCGGGTTCGTATTACTTTGTTAATATCCTTCAATTGTTGAAGGAAGTAAGGGTCGTACGAGATTTGATATAGACGTCGTATTTTTCGCCTAGTCCTCATCAAGGCAGTTAGACGATCATCATTTGCTATTTGCTTTCTTCTGATTGCAACAGGAGAGTTTACCATGTTCGGATCCCTGTACGTGGAATCCCATTTAGATCCAATCAAAAATGATGTAAGAGAGTCTATACACGAGTCAATATCAGCAGGGGATTGTAAGTGAGCGACGATGCCCCAGTTCAGGGTAACCTCTTTGTACTTTTCCCAGTCGACAGATTGATAGAATAATGAGCCCTGTGAAGGGTCAGTGAGTGCAGTTACGGCTTCAAAGGATGCTGTAGAGTTGGTAATGAAAAAATCAATGATGGTGGGTGAGACCCGCGGAGCGTAATGAGTGGGCGAGCCAGGTGCGACTATTGTAAAGTTAGATTTAAGCATATAGTTGTATAAAGAAATACCGGCTGCGTTTGCTCTAGCATTCTTCCAGAACCTGTGTTTGGCATTCCAGTCTCCGCCGATTAAATACGGAGACCCGTAATTAGTTATGTGCCTCAGATCCATCTCGGAGAGGGGCTGTTTGGGTTTTGCATAGATGACTCCGACAAAGAGAACTGGATGGTCAAGTTTGACAGCCAGGAATTCCAGGTCAGTGCGAGTACGAACTACTGAAAATTTAATATTATTATTAATTATGATGGCTACGCCACCCTTCCCGTCATCACGGTCCTTTCGGATGACCGAGTAGCCAGGTATTGAGAAGGTAAAGTTTGGTTTTAGCCAGGTCTCGGTCACCAGGAGGAGATCGCACTCCAGGTGGTCGAGTTGAGCAATGATTTCGTGACGCCTATGCAGAATAGATTGTGCGTTCCAGGTTACGATGTGCGGGAAATTAGCCATTTTTAACAGCAAGGAAAAGAAAGGAAATAGAATTGTTTATTCCAGAGTCGAGAGGACTTCTAGGAATGTCTGGAATTTTTGGGTATTTGTGGTGCATGTTCTTAATTTGTTTGCAAGGGTATGAGCGGTAGTAAGCATGAGATTAACGTCGCATAGTTGAGATATTTCTCGTATGGAGTCTGCAAGTTGAAGGAATTGATGAGTGTTTGTACTAGGGTAAGAGTGAGCAAGATTTGGCAAAAGATTTTGTTTGTCAGCGTCAGATTTTGTTTGATTTCGGTTTGTCAGACTGGATTTGGTGGCTTGGGCGTAGGATATGTTGCTCCTAACCTGTGCTTGGGATGAGTTTGGTTGTATCACCTGCAAACTGGGGTTATGAATATTTGATCGGCTAGCACGTGAGGGCTGTAAAGGCTGATTTTCAGTCACTAGTGGTGATTTAGTGTAGACAGGAGTCCTGGGTGGTTTGGGAGCCCGTTTCTGTAGGTAAGCAGCCAGCGCAGGGCACTGCGAATAATTGGCAGTGTGATCTCCTTTGCAGTTGGCACAAGTGGGTGAGACATCGTAAGCCTTATTACATTCCGCTGAGGAGTGTGAAGCAGCACATTTGACACATCTCGCCGGGAGATTACAGTTTTTTGCGGAGTGACCAAAGGATTGGCATCTAAAACACTGGGTGTAAGCCCTTTTAGATAGATACTTCTCCCAGTATATTCGGGTGTTGTATATGAAGCCAACCTTATTAATGGAGGCAATGGAGATTTCCGGAGAGAAAATGACTTTATATAGTGCATAGTGCGATTTAGTGTTTTTGGGGGTAATTTCGGTGATAGAAGTGGTCACTAGACCAGTAGATTGTATTTCCTCCTTCAGTTCTTCAAGGGGGATTTGTGGCAGTCCCTTGAGTACCATTATTGGGTTTTTATCAGTGTTCTGACTGAACGTGAAAAACGGAATTTTAGCTTCAGCCAGAATGTTTCGGAATTCTTGGTGCTTGTCCTGGTTGAAAAACTGTATTCTAATACGTCTACCTAAGAATTTCGCTGAGTAGGCATCTTTTCCTACATCAGCGTTCATTCTTTGGTAGAATGCAGGGATGTTTAAGTCGAAATTAGAGAGATATATAGGAGGTGGTCTGGGTTTGTGATTACCAGTCCGATTTGTATTTTTAAGAGTCGGGCCCGAATTTTGGGTCTGCTCAATGGGGATTGGGGAAGTTCTTCCCTGGGGTCTCTGGCCATGTCCAGATGTACCAGGGAAAGGCCTATCAGGATTTAGTATCCCCTCGAAAGAAGATAGTACCTGGAACTTGTTAGCTAGGGGAATGTCAGTAGAATGCATCTTGTCTGAATTGCTATTTGAGGCAATCTCTAGCCCAGAAGGAGATTTATCTTTATGACATTTTTTGGATTTAGGTGATTGGACGACCTGAAAATTGTCCTCGTTTTCAGGAAGGATCATTGGTTCCTGAGAGGCAGAATCCTTCGAGGATGGAATAGGATTTAAAGTGGGATGTCTGGTGAATTCCAATACATTGTCAAAGAACAGTAGGTTGTCAGCGGTTAACTGGTGTACGATAGGTGGATTTATGTCAGGGACGCTCTGCGACAGAGTCGTCAGTACTGGAGAAGAGGCGTTTAACGCCGGTCAAGAGGTGGAGAAATGCGATGAGCTATCTTGTTCATCCTTGGGAGTTGAGCTTGTGGTTGGGAACAGTAATCGTTTATAAATGTTTTTAGTATTGCCTTTCTTGCTTTTGGCAAGGGCAAGTCTTCTGTTTACTGGGGGAGCCAGTTTAACAGTGGGGGGGGGGGATTTCCCCCCTCCTACAGCGTGCTAAGTTTGTATGTACGAAATAAAGTTATGAACCGTGTTAAAAATTAATCAAGGAAAAAATAATACTCTTATGTACTAAATACACATAGGGGAAATCTGTACCCGAATGGAACGTACATAAGTTTTTGTGCACTAGGTAAGGATTATGTCACATCCGCTCACTAGCAGAGTTGGTGACAGAAGGAGTATGATTTTTATAATATAATTAAATAATTAGGAAAGTATGCTCCTGTGTTAATATTGTGGAGTAATATTATTACACAAGATAAAACGCTTAGTATGTGTCACACACTAAGATAATTAGGTGTGATAATATTATATTGGCTGTATCAATGATAAACAAGAGAATAATAAACAAAATGATAATATTTATTTTGTAATTAATTGAAAATAAGAAAGGAATTTCACTAGTTAGGCATGTTGTCGATACGTGAGGTTATGTTTCTAAGAGTTCCATGAATACTAGAGTATTGAAAATGAACAAAATTGATTTATATGATATTACGCACTAATATATTATAATAATTATTACTATAAGTAGAAAGAGTTTTACTATACTTGCTATACTATGAGCAAGTCTAGCAAAAAGTCGGGGTATGTCACGCGGGGAAGCGTGAGGTACCAAAAGAGACGATTAAAGAGAAAAAGTATATTAATATGATAATAAGAAAATAATAACTATACTATGATTATAATTATGAAAAGGAAAGATCTCATATATATGGGCATGTGGCCCGCGCTATGAGGTTATGTTCCCACGTGGTCCGTGGGAACTAGAATTTCAATTATATGAACAAAATGATTTATAGGATATTACACACTAAGATATTATAATAATTATTACTATTAAATAAAGAGAATTAACTATACTTTACTATACAAGGAGCAAGTCGACCAGAAAGTCAGAGTATATCACGCCGCGATGCGTGATTTACCAAAATTGACGAGTGAAAGAAAAAATAAATTTACATAATAATATATTGATATAATGATACGATATGAAATAGGGATAATAACTAAACTATGGTTATACTTATAAAAGGAAAGTTTCACATATATGGGCATGTGGCCCACGCAATGAGGTTATGTTCCCACGTGGCCCGTGGGAACTGGAATTTCAATTATATGAACAAAAATAATTATTTTTATGGTATGCATATGCACAGAATAAAATAGAAAAATGTTTACATCACCAATTTGTGTAGAACAGGGTCTTTTAGATATTAGATTCCTGGAATAATTCGCAGAGGAGATTTTGAAACCTTTGTGGACACGTGGTCCGCTGTTCACGTTGTGGTTATAAGTTGATTATACAGGAGAGATGATGAGTAAAAACACAATAATATATAGTATTCAGCACTGGCTAAACTGAAATAAACTAATTTGATATTAAAGAAAGTATAATCCGTATAAACGGAGATTTTTCCGCGATACCCGCGAATGATCTGAGCCAAGATGGCGCAGGGACGGATTCTCGATCGCGAGAGAGCTGTGTGTAAAAGCGTCCGCTCACTGGCACGGTTCGCGACAGACTGCCGAAAGCCAACTCCGACCTAAACGCGGTTCGCGCCGATATTTATGGAGAAAGCGCGGACTACGAGGAGCGCGCCGTCTCGCGAAATGTTCGCGAAGCGGCGGCGTGCTCTGATTGGTTCGCGCTCGGGACGGTTGCGGATTGGCTCGCACTTGGGTCCGTTGTGCGAGCTCGCGACGGAACGCGGATTTCGCCGTTTCGTCGCAAATGTTTTTTTAGAACGGTAATTATAGCTGTGATAAAATATCACATAAACCTTGAAATCGGTTCGCATAATATTTGTTGTGTAAACTACGTCACATCATGACCAGCAAAACGTTTTACGACTTCGATGACGCAGTGTGTGGTTGCGAAAATATGTATAGAAAATGAAATAGCTTTGCATATGTGTTAAGAATTATATGTATTATGTTAATTCGTCGATAATTTGGTAATTATCATAAGAGTGTACATTTTCTTGGCAATTTCAGTCGATTTCGACTATTATTTACATGTACCGGTTACGCATTTAATAAAAGAATGTACATTTTTATGTGATGATAAATCAAATGTGAAATGTATTAAATCTTGATAATAATAATAATAATAATGTTTACGATTACATGATAATGATTATGACAAAAATGGATTTGTCAAATAAACAAATTGAATGATATTACATTGTTTTCGACTTATTAAAATTACTAAATGAGAAAATACGTTTTCAATTAACTTCTGGTTCTTGCAATTGACATCGACAGTTTTTATATTGCATGGTATTTCAGTCAGTGTCCCAGAGACAGTGAACAGACGAGGTCCTTCCGGAATTACCATTATTGCGGATATTAACTTGTTAATATAATTCATGTTCACTGATTTTTGTAACGCGCGTTGATCAAATATAAAATTCCAGTTTATTTTCCAATTCCTTTCCACCGCCTGTGAAGGGTCGTATGAGGCTCCTTGAAGTCTCTAGCCGCCACTCGGATGGCACTTCCATTTCTGAAATACGGAAACGGTACGCATAAGTATCAAAAGCCGATTCCTTCCTGGATTTTAATTTAAAATAAGGTATATTACTTTATTGCATTTAAGGCTTGTAGCATCGTATCCTCTGACCAACGGGGCTTTCTGCCTGGTTTGGTGGATGCTGAAACCATATAGTCAAACATAAATCCTTAGAATCAATTTCAAGATGAAAATAGCGTGAAACAAGACCATACCTGTTTTTTTATTGCTTTTATGCGTCGTAACGGCGCCACGCGTCGTAATTCGCGTGGTCTTTTTGCCTCGGCAAAACTGGACGATGATTGCCTACGAAAAAAAAAAAATAAATTATACTTTTACAAGTGATCATACGGGATCAATGTTGAATGAAATAATATTTAACTTTTGACATACCTATTCAACATATTCTTCACCCTCGGTATTTTCGATGCCGTCTCCTGAGGGTGAGGATGTGCCAGGCGGGCAAAGTGCTGGATCTTCTACAACAAGATTCAAAAGTTTAACAAATTGTAAAATTTGTTATTCATTGAATATACGAAAAATAATATTTATTATATTCACACGTATATCAAATATGACGATACAAAGGAGTACTCTTAACAAGAAATCTAGATTGACGAAAAATATAATACTGTGAGAACATTTGACAAGCAATATGAACATACTGACTGAAAGTATGCATGACAGCAGTGTATGCAAAAAACGTGAACGAATGAATGAATGAAACGGTAGAAAAGCATGCATCAATAAATTTATGCACTATACTTGTGATAGGAATGCTAAACAAATTACGGTAAGAACGTACAAATGAATTTTTACAGAATTTAGCTAACCTCATGCAGCAATTTAATAAATTTAAGTCATTAAAGGGAGGATAAACAATCGAAACTTTGGAGAACAATCTCTGCCAAAATTTCTTTCCCCTATCCCCCCGGACCCCCTCTTCCGCTCGCACCCCATTCACACCATTCCTCCGTTCACCCCTTCTCTCCATTCCTCCACCTAAGAATTAGGGAGAGTTACTGGTGCGTAACCGCGCACAATCTATTTAAATAAATAGTACAAGTTTTGTAAGACTTGTAAATACTAAGTTTTGTAAGTTCCCATACCAGTTTCGCCTATTATATAAACGCGCACACATTATAAACACACACACACACACACACACAAGCATTGTAAAAATATACACACACGCACACTTACTGTAAATATACACACATCTTAACATGTATTTTCGATTTTAAAACAGTTTTCCTTATAAGACATATACATATTTATACATAAATTCTATTAACATTGACAAGCCAACAATTTCCCTTACCAGCGAAACCAAATTTTAGAAAAAAAAAAAAAAACAGCTAACAGAGTCCTTCCATATCTTTTAATAAAACAATTTTCCCAAATCCCAACATAGATAAATGATTTCTAACTTACCTTATCAATGTTCATTTTTTTTTAAGCCACTGTCCAGTAATTTATAGTTTTTAATACAATCGTATTCGGTTTTTGCGTTTGTTAGAGATTTATTTCATCATACATCCATTGTTCATAACTCCTCATTTCATTATAACAAGTTTTACAACGTACAATTTTATATCAATGCACAATGTACACGAAACACGAAAATAAATAACGACAACGATCTATCGATCGGCCTCGGCACGCTGCTGTCCCCGCACCGCGCCTCTCGCTCCCCGCGAACGCCTCGGGTGGATCGAGCAGCTCGAGCCTCGCGGGTGCGGCGGGGGGGGGGGCGGACGCGGCGGATCGACACGACCTGCTGATCGATCAGTTCGTCTATTGACACTACAACCGACAGTTCTAACGTGATTCAAACCCATCCCGCCTGATCACCTAGAGTTTCGTCGATCGTTAGCTTTTGCATTTACCTTAGACTGACCGGTAAGATTTCAATGCTGAAATCCCCCAGAAGTCTAAAACAGCGTTGTTTTTGAGTTTGTTAATTTGAATAGCGTCTGGGAACGCTTTCTCAAACAATATGCAATACAGGACACCTGTTTTTAAATCGGATAACTGATTTAACCGAATCGTCGTCTTCACACGCAGCCAATCTTCTATTTCGCGAATGCTCCACATTGACTTGTTGGTCTGCATCACGATGGCTGTCTGATTTTTCTGTTATCTGAAATAGAACAATGAAGGAATTATTTTTCCGTTGAAAAGATATTCTGGTTGACTTACGCATGCTTCTATCCATGTTGTTTAATGCTAATCTAAAAAACTTCGAGAAATTTTTTCATCTTTCATCTGTATCTTTTATTCGAAGGCTTCGAATAAATGTTGAAACAACTTTTGCCGAGCGCCGAGCTTCAAAGACCCAGCGATGACAGACGGCATACAATGTAAGCGGATGGAGAATCGCGCACCAATGAAAGTTTAAACTTTTAGATTTTTCAATATACCCTCATAAAATTGTGACGAGCGAATAGAGGGGATTTTCCTGATGAAAATGAGGTCAAATTCGAGTGTAATCGAACAAGTTTCACTGATACGCAATGTTACGATAAAAATTACAATCTCATTTCAGACGTAAAAACGACGTCTTATTTCAGACGTCTTTAAGCCAAATTTCAATGTCACGTCCCAGAGGGGGTTATTTCCGACGGAAAATGAGAGAGGGGGTTGAACCGACCTCCTCACCCCTAGGCAGTGACAGTGTGTGTGTGAGCGATCTTCGATCCACGCGGCACGTACGCCCGCGTCTAATCTAGGCCCGTATCCGGCGATTTCCCGATTTAAGGGTTGACGCGCGCGAAAGGGGAGGAGAAACGGGAAGGGGGTGTACTTTTACTTACCTCCCCTGTGCTTAAGAGGGGGAGTGGAGGCGCCTAGAAGTGGCGGTAGAGGATACGGCGGCGGAGGAGCACGTATCTTTCGTATCGAGGGTCGTCGATGGCGATGTCCTCGAGGTGCGGCAGCGAGGGGGTGAATTCCACCCTATCGAGCTTCCACGGCGGGGGAGACTGCTGGGCCGGCCGGAGGGTGATCCGGAATCCAGGAAGAAGGCACTTGACCGATACGATGCGGCAGCGCGGAGCGGTTAACGCGGAGACTTCGCGGGGGTGGCTCGCGAGGGTGGCCACCAGAACCGGGGGCGGTACGCGCCCGGATGGATTGTAGGGGTACACTTAAAAACGTCTTTTTGGAGTCGTCATTTTTACGTCTAAAATAAAACGTCTTTAAGACGTCTTTTTCGAGACGTTTCATTTCAGAGGTCTTATTAAAAATCTTTAAGACATCGATGTCTTTTTCAAGACTAAATATTTCGGTTCTTCATAACTGTTTTAAACAGAACCGATAAATATAAGAGTTGGAAACTGTTATTTTCAGAACCATATCGCTCCCTGATTCAAATAAAGTGGGTAATCTTCCATTACCACCCGTTGAGGTGTTACCCGCTGGCACGTTACTTTTTTTTTTTTAATGTGGGTAGTTCGCCGGTAGCCCTATCGTCCCACAATTTGACTGGCTTTATACCTGTATATATATATATCTGGTTGTATTGCAGGATTACTACTGTAGCGGCTAGCTGGGCGCCGGAAGAGTAATCTTCAGCGCACCGGCACCAAGAAAGATTTATGGTTTGCACAGCATAAGACGCTATTTGTGAGAAAACGTCTGTAACGTTTTTGGCCACTTAGCGGACAGATGTGCCCTTGTAGTTCCTAGCGACGAACTCAATAGCGCAAGTGGACGCCATAAATTTTGGGTAGTCTAAGGGTCTCCGGCCTAGAGTGTCCCAGCGACGCGTGCCTGGTTTCTATCACCCGGAAAAGCTGGGCCCGTTGACGTAAGCCAGCAGCCACGTACCGCACTTAGCACTGGGCCCGGAAGACACCCCGCTGCATCACCAAAATTAGCTTTTAACAAAACGACGCGCTCACCCTTCTCACGCACGAGAGGCGTGGAACGGGGGCGTGTTATGCAAAATGCACGGATTGGTGGAAGTTCCTCGCAAGGACTTCCACCAATCAGCCGACAAGCATTTTCGAGGATATAAGGCAGCAGACTACCGACGCGAGCAGTCAGTCTCGAAGAAGTCATAGCCGAATCTCCGCCGAGTCATATCCTAGTCCGGTCGCTGCTAAATCGCAATAACAGTTCAACCGCGAGTCGAAGTGAATCGCCTGTTTTAGTTGAACCACGCCGGACGCTCTCGCGACATCACTCCTATTGCTAAATAAACGACTCAGCCACGAACCTGATTTGAACACTTATTCTAAGGCACCCGCCTTACATATCACTGTTCCTTCTGAAAGGATTCGTGAATAAAAGGCTCTGTTTATAACTATAACTGGAAAAACTAAATTAACTTTATTATAAAACACAACGTCTGAGAAACTCTTCTATGACAATACAGCTCGAACGCCGGCCAACGAATAAGAAACAAAACACTGTTCGCTTACCGGTCGCATCATCTGCGCAGCGCTTCCTGCGCAGCGTCTCCACACACACAATATAAATGTACCATATATCTTAACACGCCTCCTTACATTTATATTGCACACTTGATCTCATACATATTTGCTTACTCTACGTTTAATAGTTTCCTAAACTTTTCGAACTTTTCTCTACATAATGCTTTTGTAAATATGTCCGCAATATTTTCGTCCGTTGCAACCTTACATACTTTAATCAAATTTTCTTTTACGCTTTCGTGCACATAATGATAATGGATCTCTATATGCTTAGAGTTTTTTTGTAAAATTTCCATAATTCGCAATTTCTATTGCTCCAGAATTGTCCTCAAAAATCTTTACAGGATCACACACTTTGACATTAAAAATATTAATTAACTCTCGTATAAACTTGACTTCACTAACTGCTTCAGATAGTGCTACGTATTCGGCATAAGTAGATGCTTTTGTTACGCTCTTTTGTTTCCTTGATTTCCAATCAATTACATTTCCGTAAAATCTAATAACATACCCGGAGGTGGACTTCCTGTCTACACAGTCATCAGCCCAACTTGCATCTACATAGCAGTCTATAATTTCACAATCTTTATTTCTTTTATAATTCAAACTCAATTCTTTGGTTAAATACAAGTATTTCAATATGCGCATAGCATATTTCCAATGTGTCTCATTATAACTATTTTGATATCGGCTTAAATAATTTACACTATGGCTTACGTCAGGTCTGGTGTTTGAGCTTATATATAATAGAGCACCTATTAAGTTTCTATATTTAATATCCGATTTGCAATTTTCACTCTTTTCTAATTTGAGATCTGTTTCCATAGGAGTACTATACAATTTACTGTTCTGCAGTTGATACTTACTAAATAATGACTCTATATATTTAGTTTGGCTTAACATCATTTCACCTTTTCGATAGTCATACTTCACACTTATACCGAGATATTCTTTGACTTCACCTAAATCTTTCATTTTGAACTTTTCTGAAAGAGCTTCTTTTATACTCTGAATCTTTCTTTTGCTTTTACCACAAATCAACAAATCGTCTACGTATATTAGTAGATATATAGCTTCTACACCTTTTCCATGAGTATATAAACAATTTTCAACATTACTTTTTCTAAATCCTAAGCCTATTAAGTATTCATCAAAACATTTATACCACGCTCTTGGGCTTTCTCGTATTCCATACAGAGCTTTTAACAATTTACAGACTCTACTTGTTCCATCATTATAACCTTCAGGTTGACTGACATATACTTCTGAGCTTATTTTACAGTTAAGAAATGCTGTAATTACATCCATTTGCTCTATAATAAAACCATACTGGCAACAAAAAGACAACATGACTTTTAAAGTCTGTGCTTTTGCTACAGGAGCGTATATGTCATCAATTACATTTTTCTGTTGAAAGCCTCTTGCAACTAACCTTGCTTTAAATGTATCGTCAGACTTTCTTGCATAAACCCATTTTACATCTATGACTTCTTTTCCTTGTACTCTATCGACTAATTCCCATGTTTTGTTTTCATTTAAACTCTCTATTTCTTTGTTCATAGCTCTTATCCAATTTTTAGAATTTTTACTATTTACCGCCTCCTCAAATGCACATGGAGTGTCTATTCTACAATAGTTTACATAAATATTACTTGAACTATTCTCTGGGTATCTTACTGGACTTTTTCTTTCGCGTGTAGATCTACGTGGAAACTTTAACTCTAGGTTTTCAGTCTTTCTTTTTTCTTCCTTTGGTTCGACAGCATCCTCAAACACATCAACACTTTCATTATCACTATTATCTTCCTCTAGACTAGCATTGCTTTCAATATCATCATTGTAACTAATACCAATACACTTTTCATCCTTTTCTATAATGTTTACATGTCTAGCAACTACTATTTTGTTATTTAAAAGAACCCTATATCCAACATCGCTATATCCCAATAGAATACCCATATCAGCCTTCGCGTCCCATTTAGAAACTCTACACTGTTCTGGCCTTTTTACAAAAACTTTGCTACCATACAAACGTAAATTTTCTACATTTGGTCTTTTTTTGAAGAATATTTCATACGGAGTTTTCTTTTCTATCGTAGACGCTAACGTCCTATTTTTCAAATATGTCGCTGCACAAATTATTTCTGGCCAATATCTTTTATGCACATTTACCTCTGCTAATAGACAACGTGCCATATTCATTATGGTTCTATTAAATCTCTCTGCAGTACCATTCAGTTCATGTACGTACGTTGGACAGCTGTTTATAATTATTCCCTTTTCTGAAGTAAATTTATAGAATTTGTTATTTAAATATTCTTTACCATTATCGCATCGCAATACTTTAACTTTCTTTTCAGTTAAGTTTTCAACTTCATTAATAAATCGTACTAAACTATCGAATACTTCATCCTTAGATTTTATGCAGTAAACTTTGGCTATTTTACTGTAATCATCGATAAAGGAAACAAAATATTTTTCTCCTTTTAAACCAGTTGTTCGAAAACTACCACAAACATCAGTATGAATGATTTCTAAGATTTCTTTGGCTTTAGTTCTATGATTACTGAAAGGTAGATTATGCATCTTATTCTCAAAGCAGGTCTTGCACTTCATGACTTCTGAACCCAAATCACCCGGAATACCTGTCAACAACTGTTGCTTACTTAATGTATTTAGATAGCCAAAATTTACGTGTCCTAACATTTTATGCCATTTTTCTTTCAAACACATGTTTACTTTATTATTGTTATTGTTGCAATTGACTGTATTTACTATCTTTTCTCTGTTATCTAATATGCTCTTTATCTTGTACGTTCGATTTTCTTTAAACGCTACAGCTATTAACTTATTATTTCCATCTATTATTTTCGCTATATTTCCCGTTGAAATAATCGTATTTTTATCTGTTAATTTTCCAAAACTTATTAAATTTGTATTCATTTTTTCCGCATAGAACACATTGCTCATTATTACTTTATTCCGCTCGCCAAACGCATTAAAATAACTCACTACAGTTCCTATTTTCGTTGCTTGTATATATCTATTATCACCTAAATATATATTGACAGGTTCTTTGAGCACAACACTTTTTTCAAAAAACTTTTCATCGTTGATTATATGATCGGTACACCCGCTATCTAGTAGCCACTCTATTGTATAGTTTTCTAACCTTTTTATCTCACTGTTCTGTGACACGTGCACTGTTGCTACCCAAGCGCTTGCGCCGAATCCGCTCTGCTCATGCGTGCTTGTTCCTTGTGGACCACGGAAACTACCGCGTCCCCTGTCGTTCCTGCTCCTTCCGGCCCTGCCTCGGCTGCGACTACGTGTTGATCCTCGCCATGTTCCACGATTGAAAGCATTATTTCCTGTTTGGCCGCCATCTTGACAGTCACGTGCAATGTGGCCGGGTTTTCCACATTTGAAACAATTTCTCTCTTGTTCCTTTTTCACAGCGAACACGTTAGATCTTGCTTCACCAATGTCATTATTATTTTTCATTTCAGCCAGTTGAATTTTGTTTTTAACATAAGCTGCTGTTTGATCCTCTTCTTTCAGAGTATCTACTAAATCACCAATATAACTGTATTGGCTCGGCAATGTGTTAAGCATATAGTTTAGCTTTTCTTTTTCATTTATTTTTGCACCCGCACTTCTCAATTCATTTATTGATTTTTCGAAGTCACCGAAAAATGTTGCTGTATCGCTATACTTTTCTAACCTCATCTTTTCTATTTTATTTCTACACACTATTTGTAAAGCCGTAGATTCCTTTAAGTATATCTCGTCTAGTTTCTTTATAATACTTCGAGCTGTAGTTTCTTCAGAGACAAATTCCAGTTGTTTATTCGATATGGCGCTATAAATATAATTTATCGCTTTCAAGTCCTTTTCATCCCAGTCTTCTTTTTCGGCTTCCACTTTTTCTCTGGTTATTACTTCTTCACATTTTTTAAGCTTTAGAAACATTGTAATCCTTTTCTTCCACATGGAATAGTCTTCGCCATCGAATACTGGTATCGTGATTTCCTTTTTGTCCATCTTGAATTGTTCTTTGTTCTCGAACGTTCCTTCGTGTTCGAAACCTTTTCTCTTTCACGATACTTTACCACTTAATCAAAAAACAGCCAATTTAACCATGCTCTGCTACCATGAAAGGATTCGTGAATAAAAGGCTCTGTTTATAACTATAACTGGAAAAACTAAATTAACTTTATTATAAAACACAACGTCTGAGAAACTCTTCTATGACAATACAGCTCGAACGCCGGCCAACGAATAAGAAACAAAACACTGTTCGCTTACCGGTCGCATCATCTGCGCAGCGCTTCCTGCGCAGCGTCTCCACACACACAATATAAATGTACCATATATCTTAACACCTTCACTACTGTTGCTGTCGTTTCTACGTTGGTTTCCTATTCTATAAACAATTAATCGGCATTTGTTACAAAATTCAGATCCAACAGTCACAGTTCCGTCACAGTAAGCCTGATACTTCGCCGCTTCATCTTCTGTAGTTATCTTTTTTATTCTCCCAACACCTTTTTTTAAACAGACATTACACTTCATGGACTTATTGTCTGTATTGTTTTCAGACAGTTTGTAGGTGTATGGATGGATTGGACCTCTATTTTGACCTTTCTTACACTTAAACCCGCGTTAGATAACAATTGAACTTCAAGAAGAACTTGTGACTTATAAGAAGAATTATCGAAAACTGAGAATTCGGAAGAGAAGATGCTATTTAAGGGATGTGAAAATTGTAGGGGAGATGGTAAAACCTAGTGGGAGAAATTGGGGGTGAATTGTGGAAACAGAGGAAACATTGTGTTTGCATGTTATTGCTATGGCGTCCTAAGATGCACGGAAATCTGGCGGGTCTCACCGTGTCGCGTTGAAGAGCCCTCGACTCGTGGGCCAAATTGCTTCGAGTCGGGTGGTCGAAGTGCTTAACAATTGGTGTCGAATTTCTAGACATCGCGCGGAGTATCGCGCGTAACGTATGAATAACAAGGGTTTGGACCGGGGGTCCAAGGGTTTAGACTGAGCGATAAATATCGAGAATGATGTCGAAGAATGACATGAGACAGTCGAGCGCGATGCAGCTGATGTTTGTGATTTTAGGTTCAAGACCAAGTAGCCGTTGGGGACTAAATAGAAGGATTGAGAAGTCTTAAGAGCGAGTCGCAGAAAAGCCGAATGTGCCTAAGAATGTCACACTGAGAATCGTAGCCAGAATATCTTAGAATCAATAATAAACACGTAAGGATTTTAAGTGAACGGGAATTTATTCTTCTGAAGACGAAAGTAAAAACAAGAATATTTAATGACGGAGCAAAAATAAAGAAAGAAACAAAATGATATATATGATAAACTCGCTCGTTTGCTAATTAGATTTGAACTCGACCTCTCACACAGCTCCTCACGCTCTCACGACTCGCAATACTCTGCCCTTCACCTCTAACCCCGAAAACAATTTCCACACGCCACACTCATTCATACCGATAACATGGACACGCACTCCCTACGATCTATAATTCGTAGGATCCTCGAGACAAGGACCCCACAAATACATATTACCATTAATCAAATCTACCACCAATAGTATTATCCCTACATTATAATACCGTAATTTCATTTGTTTTTCAATATTTAACTATGTTCCACCAATCCGACGATCTTGAAACTTTTGTACGTATTAGATAGGTAACAGAACATTGTTCTTGAATTTTTTGGAAGTGGTCACTCGAAGGGTTGCTTGCTACCCCCACGCCTAAAAAAAAATTAAAAATTAAATAACTTTTTTCTAGTCTTAATAATTTAATTACAATTATGAAAAAAATATACGATATGAAGGAAGTAAGTTCGAATATTTTCGATTTTAGTTCATCTCAATATCTTAATTAACAACCGAGAAAAAAATGTTAAAGTTGAGGGTGTTTACCCTCATATCACCCTTAAATGAAGGGTTAGCGACTTAAAATTTTAGGGGATTGTTTTTCAACCTAAAATGATGGTTTTCCACACAATACCAATAAAATTTCCGCCGGGGCCGCTAGACCTGTCTTATCCACCTAGACCCTTTCTGCACACTTATTTGCAAGTGTGCAGCTCCCCAGATAGCATAGAGACGTCTTAAAGACGTCTTAAAGACGTCTGTCGATGGACATTCAGACGTCTTAAAGACGTCTTGAATGTCCTACGAACGTCTTCCGAACGTCTTGTGAACGTCTCTGGAACGTCTTTGTTATAAAACTGTACGTCTTAAAGACGTCTTTAAAACGTCTGTTAGACGTCTTTAAAACGTCTGTCAGACGCCTTTAAAACGTCTGTTAGACGTCTTTAAAACGTCTGTCAGACGTCTTTAAGACGTCTCGAAACAGGGGTCTTTAAGACGTTCATAAATTTTAGTAAAATGCAATTAAAGAGGGATTAAATAGGGATTAATTAGGGATTGGGAGAGAAAAATTTTTAAAGAAAAACGAGTTCAAAGTATATTCATTTTATTATCAAGCTCAAACAAATAATACTACATAAAGTTAAACTTAAAATTAAACACACTTAAACAAATAATACTATTTAAAGATAAACTTAAAATTAACATTAAACAAATTAAACGAATAATACAACATAAACTTAATATCAATCAATTAGTTTATTTGATCCCCTCAGGGTTACAAATTCATACCCTTCCCCTCACTTAAACCTAAATCGCTCTTAACCTAATTACATCTAACGCCGCACCCTACTCGCCAGAACATAAACTTAATATTAAATAAGTTAAAGTTAAACTTAAAAGTAAAATTAAAACTAAAATTAAAATTAAAATTAAAATTAAAATTAAAATTAAATTTAAATTGTACATTTATGGTGTATAATAGTTGTAACATACCGAAAGTGCTATTTTTAAAAATTTTTACTTTATATTTGGACCATAAATTGCTACTGGCCTCCATTTTTTTAAGGGCTGTGATTAAACGTGCCCTTTGGTACGGTGGCCAATAACAATTCTCGCCCTCTAACCACCTGGACGGAACAGCCTCTACGCTGCCATCCTCTATAAATTGTACCACTGTCCACGTTTTCATCTCCATTCTGTAGTTGCCTAGAATTGGAAAATACAGTAAAAATTTGTGTAGCATGACTGAATACAGTGAAATCTCGTTGTATAACAGTGCCAACTTTACGTTTCCAACGAAGAAGCTCGAGAGCCGTTGCGGCCACAACATTGTCCGATTTCGTATTCGTGTAGGTAAAAATAACGGCGGTACATACAACGAGATTTCACTGTATTGTAGTTCACAGGATTATATAAAAAAAAATATATAGCGAAAAAGCGTAAGAGAAAACACTAATGGTAACAAATAATAGCAATAAAAATACTTACTTGTCTATGTGGATCTCGGGTGAAATAAATGAGACTAAATGAGGCTCGTTGATATGTATGGTTCGTTATTTGTACGGATCGTCGACCGTCCTGTTCCAGCGTACGCGAGCGAATGTTCGTCGTTTGCATTCGTTTGTCCGAACTTTTGTCTCGCCATTCGATTATTTTACAAACGACGATCGACCTCGGAACCGATCTTCGCGTGTTTCGTTTCCCGAGGATGGTCGCCGCCGCGCATACTATGTATCTGGTGGTTCGTCGGTGTGCTCGTTGCACAGGCCGCCACATCGAATTAAAGGACTCGAGCGCGTATAATTCCATAACGCTATTTCCGAGCGCTTCAAGTACCTACAACTCGAAACTTCAAACTGTTATATCTCATCATGGAAGTATCTGACAAAAAAATGTTTCCGACAAAATTGACTTGTTTTTTCCTGTAGAATCTAAATATGTAACATTTTATAGGGGGTTCCATTTAAAATTATAAATGTACCTCCCCTCCCTCGTTAAAAGGGAAGGGAGGCCACTTCACGTTTATGTAGTCAGAAAGGCCCTTCAGTTCCATGCAATTTAAGACTAAGAACTTTAAAATCGATGGCATAGTTTTCGAGATATTGAGTTGTTCAGAGTTATGTGGGCCACCCTGTATATGGCAGTTGTTGCATGAATAAGGATGCTCCTTACCGATTTTGAAAACAATTTATATAAATATATTGTAACTCAATATTTTGAACAATATTTGTGTGCCTATACACTATGCATGTTACCGCATTTTTTCCGTATATGTTACCGCATTTTTCCAACGACGACGTCGCTGACCAGGATTTCTTGCAGTAGTATATATACAGTAATAAAGTTTTTCGCAAATATCTCTAAAACTGACCTTTATACATAACATTTAACAATCATCGAAATCGGTGAAGTGTAACTTACTGTACATATATACACTTACTACAATTAAATCTGCCCTAGCCAATTGTAACATTATATTGCAGTTGTGCTATATATACATGTATAAAGCCAGTCAAATTGTGGGACGATAGGGCTACCGGCGAACTACCCACATAAAAAAAAAACAGCAACGTGCCAGGGGGTAACACCTCAATGGGTGGTAATGGAAGATTACCCATTATATTTGTATCAGGGAGCAAAATGGTACTGAGAATAACAGTTTCCAACTCTTATATTGATCGGTTCTGTTTAAAACAGTTATGAAGAACCGAAATATTTAGTTTTGAAAAAGACATCGATGTCTTAAAGATTTTTAATAAGACCTCTGAAATGAAACGTCTCGAAAAAGACGTTTTATTTTAGACGTAAAAATGACGACTCCAAAAAGACGTCTTAAAGACGTCTGAAATAAGACGTCGTTTTTACGTCTGAAATAAGACGTCGTTTTTACGTCTGAAATAAGACGTCGTTTTTACGTCTGAAACGAGACGTCTTAAAGACGTCTTTTTCGGGACGTCGTTTTTACGTCTGAAATAAGACGCCTTAAAGACGCCTTTTCCAGACGTAAGACTTTCAGACGTAAAATGGACGTAAAACAGACGTCTTTAAGACGTCGCGTGCTATCTGGGTCGATGTCGGTCATTTACAACTTTATTATGATATTTTGATATTTTATTCAATCACTGATGGAATCAGCGATTCTGCACACTTATTTGCAAGTGTGCAGCTCGACATCGGTCAGTTGCAACTGTATGATGATATATTAATCTGGAATATGTTATTACAATTATAATTAACAACAATTATATAATTAACAATTATAATGTTCATGTTTCCGTGTATTTTATATTTTCCTTTAAGATAACTCTTTTCTCAAAGAGTTTCGCCGATGTCCTACTTCTTATTGGACAATTTGTCATCGTCGCATATGAAAATAATCTTTCCACGGGTGCGGAAGACGGAACGGGAGTATTATATTTGAAGAAGACTTTCTTTACATGGACATAGTTATCTAAAATTGCCATATCTCTGCGTAAATCTTCGAAGAATTGTAGCAACTGAAACAAAAATAAAAAATAAAAAATTAGAGTTTCATATTATCCATCGGTATCTTTATGCCTTCAAACCAGAGTTGGCCATTATTTAGATAAAAAATTATATAAATAACGATTTGAATAAAGGGTACTTTATCTTTATTCGTTATTGAAAGGTTCGAATAAAAGATGATAAAATTATTCGAAGTTCGAATAAATCTGCTTCGAATAAAGAAATTATCTTTATTCGTCGAATAAGTTCTTGTCGAATAAAATTATTTATTCGATACTTGTCGAATAAAGATACTTTTTTATTCGAACCTTCGAATAACGAATAAAAATTTTTGAATTTTTTATTCGTAATTTGAAATTTTTATTTAAATAAATATTTTGCTCAACTCTGCTTGAAACCATTAATATATTAAGGTGTAGGAAATTAACCAACCTCTAAAGCAGCTTTCACATTATAATCCATGTCTTCTTGTCCTGTGTCAGTGCTGTCCCCAAAATCAAAAAAATCATCCGGCGATTCTGATGAATTTACATCTGCTGCAATTTCTAAATTTTCGTTCCGCATTTCTTCCATGATTGCAGTCTTCGCTAACTTTGTTTGTTACCCATTCTACTTGTGTACGGTCTACACATGACAACCACCGATCCTTGAAGTTGGGGTGACTCATGGCGGCTATTGCTGCATGTTCAGATTCTTTCGACGAAAACGTTTGTTACGTCCCGCGGGTCACGTTTGCGTTTTTAAAAACTATCGCGAGACCTTACCGCGGATCTAGACGTTATTTTCCTAACTTTCGGTCCAATCGGCACGTTCGTCCGTAATCTGACTCGGGAATCGCGACGATTGCTAAACTCGGCACTTACCCGCGCTGCTTCGCTGCCCTATTGTTGTCCTCAACGCGGACCCTTGCGTGAGTCGGTTTTATGACCTTGTTGACGTCTGCGCTGACCCTCGCGTAGAGCCGCTTCCTCGGGTCGCGGGCAGGTATTCGGGAGACGTCGTGGTTTATCCGCGAAAGGGTTAGTGGGACGAGCTCGTACGGTCGTTTAGCTGCAGGCTCTGTCATCCAAGAAGGGGTTGCAGCTTCCTCTCGTCTCTGCTGCGGCTCGTTCGGTGATGGTCCGGGAACAATTATTATTCTCGCGTGGAACGCGGTTTCGCGGACGATACGCGGAATTGAGTGTACACCGACGTACGGGCTGAATCGATACGAGTTCACGTCCGTTTCGTACTCGCGCGAGCTAAACGCTTTAATTGATATTTGCGTCCGGCGCGGCGCGGCATGAAAAGCCTTCAGAATACAATCACGAATTTACGATGCACTGTATAATCATTCGGGAATCTTCCGTTATCGTGCCGAGACTGCCTGGTGGGCTCAGACACACGCTAAGGGAAAGATTCAGTCTTATTTCGCGAGAAATTCCGTTTTTGCGCCGAGACAGCCTGGTGGGCTCAGACACGCAATCAGGGAACTTATTGATGATGTTTTGATTATTATGTCGCGATGCACTTCACTTCGCGTAGAACCGGAATAGGAATAATGAACATTGAGTTTAATAATAATACTTGTTTAATACGTGAAAGGATAATACAAAGATATAAGTAAACTAAAGATATAATTGATACGCGTAATACTGGTTAACGATATAAGAAATAGAATAGAATATGGAAATAGTAGGAACTAGAAGACGCTTGATATAGTAACGCTTTGGAATGGAATTGCTAGATGTGAGCGCGACTGAAGGGGGATCAAGAGCGAGCTTCCGAGCTTCCGATCAAGGGCGAAGCGTGAGGCAACCGGGTATCGCGGTGGGGATAGCTAGCACCCGGTGACGTACTGCCAAGCGTCTTGGCGCGCTCGCGGATGGAAATGATGGGAATGTCTACGGATGACGCGATTATAATAACTTATAATTAACTTATCTTCTACCTTAACCTATGATGCGTCGCGGGTGACGTCATCAACAACACGTCGGTCGTCCGACGTGACAGGTTAAATCGTTTTTCCACACTCCTTTGTAGTGACGCACTAATTACCTCGCTAAATCTCCATTCGTTGGAATCTAAAAGGTGCGTAGTTTCCTTCGCAAGGAGAATAAGCAAGGCACAAGCGTTCCATAGAATATATTTGTATCACCTTGCAATATGTCGATTGCTTGTGCAATAGGTGCAGTGCATTTCAAATGCTCTTCGATGTATACAATATCAGTTTCTGTTAATATTTTTTTTATCCATAAAGCTTTGCCAATTTCGACCATTTTTGGCCTTAACTCTACAATCCGTTGTAGAGCATCGTACAGGGAGTTCCATCGGGTGTCCCCCGGCCTTTTCAGCATGTGGCCCGTTACATTCTTAAATATTTCTGACGACTTCGGTCGATTGCAACTTTTCCATAAGAGATTGCACATTTGCATGACCTCTGTGTGCAATAGTGCCACTTGTTCGGTACTTTTTATTGTTTGCGCCAGGTCGCTTGTGACGCACATGTGCAACTTGTGCACAGCACACCGAATGTGCCGAGGTAGTGCATTTTCAAGAATTAGTTCTTGTTCTTCTTCTACCTCTTTTTCTACTTCTTCTTCTTCATCTTCCATTTCTATTTCTGTGTCTTCTTCTTCTTCTTCTTCGGCTTCACCGTGAAGAAGAGTATCATTGTCCTGTGACGCAATACAATTTAGTTGTATACCAAATGTGGCAAAGGCTTTAACAAAATTGCTGGCGTTGTCGGTGACAGTTGCGACAATTTTTTCTGCGTCCAGATTATACTCGCAATGTATAACATGCAGCAAGCTTTTCAATCTATCATAGGAATGAATCCCGCAGAATTGCCGACAGCCTAAAGCTGCAGATCTTCTCTCATAGCTTTCGGTGATCCAATGGGCAGTTACGCCCAGAAAACTACGGTGTTTGCTACTCCAAATATCCGCAGTTGTGCATGTGAATTGTGTAGCTGATAGATCTGCTTTTACTCTGTCCTTTACTAGTACATATAGTCTATCGATGCGGCGGCCTACTGTCCGTCGACTGATATTTTTGACTTTATTAGTCACGTTGAGATTTTCGAATATGCGCCTAAAATGCACATTCTCATCGACTCGGAGGGGAATCATCGCATCGATGACGAGTCGCGCCACGACCATTTCGAATCTTTCTTGAATCCTTGCAGCATTGGTGTCAATATTTCTCCGTTTGATTCCTGCCACCTCCTCTGTATATTCCATATATTCCTCAGGGTGCTTCCTTTTCAGGTGCGCAACGAAATTGGAGGTGGAAGACCATTGGCCTTTAATTCCGTGCTCAAACAGGTCCGACTCTTGCATTTTCGAGCAACATTTTGCATTATTCGGTCGCATGGTGCCTGCCGTAGCTTCGTTCGAACAGCTGTGCCTCGGCACACTCACACACCGCCAGGTCGGCGCGTACGTGTACCAACGAGAATAGCAAGGGTCCGGGATGCCGCGAATCATTCCTCGATAATGCAGAGATGGGGCTCATCAGTAGTCAAAAGCGCTAGATAAAAGATAAATCTAGAGCGCTCGCCATCAAACAGGTCCTACTCTTGCATTTTTGAGCAACATTTTGCATTATTCGGTCGAATGATGCCTGCCGTAGCTTCGTTCGAACAGCCGTGCCTCGGCACACTCACACACCGCCAGGTCGGCGTGCACGTGTACCGATGAGAATAGCAAGGGTCCGGGATGCCGCGAATCATTCCTCGATAACGGCGAGGAGAAAAAATGGGGAAAAAATGGATGCATATTTTGAGGATGATATGAAAAAGGAAAAGTTAGGAAAATAAAAAAACATAATAGAATATGTGTATATTTTTTTTACATATTTATTGTAATATGTTTTTTGCCACGCCCCCGCTGCCGCCACGCCCCCCGCGCCCCCTGTAGCCGCCTCGCCAGCCACGGCCACCGCGCCGGCCCCCTCTTCGATAGGAATTTCTTCTGATGTTTTTCATAAGCTTTGACTGAAACATGTACACAACATTTATATACAAGATTTATATTTAACATATATATAACATATTTTTATGTTTTTCTAACTCACAAGCATTTCTTCCGTCATTTGGATGACGGGGCTTGGTTGGGGGGGGGGGGAGGCGTTGATGCCGAGGCAGCGGATGGGTTGGTAACGCCGCCGCGGCCGTTTTCAATTTTCTGTTGGAAATTAAATGTAACGTTTTAGAAATAAATAATAAATCTTTACGAATGATAAAATATACCGTCTACTCACTACATTTGCGATTGGCCTCCCAATCGTAAGGCGGGCGACGGCCGCCGTCACTGCCGCCGGTAGTGACAGCGTTGCTGGAGCCGTCGGTGGTGCTGGCACCACCCCCGCCGGTGCTGGCACCACTGCCGCTGTGTCGGTGGGAATCTGTTCCATCTACATTACAAACAAAAACACAATACACTATAAAATATCATTATCACATGATATTGGGTAGGGATGAAAGTTCGTAGGGTTTTCAAATTGAAATTGAAAAATAGCAAAGGTATTTAGAAATACAGTAAGAAGTCATATAACAGAAGGGAAAATATGTTATTGAGTAATTCTATGAATACATATCTATCGGTAATTCTGCATAAGAAGTCACACGACATCGACTTCGAAGCTCTTTGAATATGTTGTCGGGATGAAGATTTTGAACAATTTTTCTCCATGCAGGCCGCCGCACAGTGGGCAATTTGAACGAAATCGGATTCAAAATCAAAGAACTTTCGATAGAAATGAGGTAGAGCGATGAAACTTTTTTTAAATTAAAGCTGAAACTTTGTAGAATATGGGAAAAATAGGGAGATTATGGTACGAACGTTTTTTAACCTTGAGGAAATTCGTTAAACTTGCACAATTTCAAGAAAATTATGGTTTTTCCAATACCACGCGCGGAAAAAATTTCTTTTTAACATGCTATACATCATTTCCCATAGATTTTTTCACGCTGATTTCAAATCTGGTCTCAAAATTTGTCTTCAATCTCAGGATTTTGTAAAAAATAGATTTTTGTGACAAAAACTAATGAAGTCATTTTTTCGTTGAAATGATTGGATGGTAATAATCTCCCTATTTTTCCCATATTCTACAAAGTTTCAGCTTTCATTTAAAAAAAATTTCATCGCTCTACCTCATTCCTATCGAAAGTTCCTTGATTTTGAATCCGATTTTGTCCAAATTGCCCACTGTGCGGTGCCCGACGAGGACCGACGAGCGCCGAACATCGAAGACCCAGCGACTGCCAAACGGCATACAATGTAAGCGGATGGAGAATCGCGCATTATTGGCAATTTATAAATACCGGGCGTTCATATCTTATCGCGTCGGAGAAAGCGGGGTGTTCTTATATTATTGTGTCTAAAAAATAGTTTTAAGATAGAACCGGGTGTTCTTATCTTATCGCGTCGGAGAAAGCGGAGTGTTCCTTATCTTATTATATCTAAAAAATAGTTTTAAGTTAGAACCGACCCAGATAGCACAGAGACGTCTTAAAGACGTCTTAAAGACGTCTGTCGATGGACATTCAGACGTCTTAAAGACGTCTTGAATGTCCTACGAACGTCTTCCGAACGTCTTGTGAACGTCTCTGGAACGTCTTTGTTATAAAACTGTACGTCTTAAAGACGTCTTTAAGACGTTCATAAATTTTAGTAAAATACAATTAAATAGGGATTAAATAGGGATTAATTAGGGATTGGGAGAGAAAAAAATTTTTAAAGAAAAACGAGTTCAAACTATATTCATTTTATTATTTATGAAACTTAAAATTAAAATTAAACAAGCTCAAACAAATAATACTACCTGAACTTAAAATTAAAATTAAACAAGCTCAAACAAATAATACTACATAAAGTTAAACTTGAAATTAAAAACACTTAAACAAATAATACTATTTAAAATTAAAATTAAAATTAAAATTAAAATTAAAATTAAAATTAAAATTAAACTTAAATTAAAATTAAAATTAAAATTAAAATTAAAATTAAAATTAAAATTAAAATTAAAATTAAAATTAAAATTAAAATTAAAATTAAAATTAAAATTAAAATTAAAATTAAAATTAAAATTAAAATTAAAATTAAAATTAAAATTAAAATTAAAATTAAAATTAAAATTAAAATTAAAATTAAAATTAAAATTAAAATTAAAATTAAAATTAAAATTAAAATTAAAATTAAAATTAAAATTAAAATTAAAATTAAAATTAAAATTAAAATTAAAATTAAAATTAAAATTAAAATTAAAATTAAAATTAAAATTAAAATTAAAATTAAAATTAAAATTAAAATTAAAATTAAAATTAAAATTAAAATTAAAATTAAAATTAAAATTAAAATTAAAATTAAAATTAAAATTAAAATTAAAATTAAAATTAAAATTAAAATTAAAATTAAAATTAAAATTAAAATTAAAATTAAAATTAAAATTAAAATTAAAATTAAAATTAAAATTAAAATTAAAATTAAAATTAAAATTAAAATTAAAATTAAAATTAAAATTAAAATTAAAATTAAAATTAAAATTAAAATTAATATTAAAATTAATATTAAAATTAAAATTAAAATTAATATTAAAATTAATATTAAAATTAAAATTAAAACAAAACTAAAATTTTTTTTGTATTACATTCTTTCGGTCGGCTGCCCTCTTCAACCATAGTTGAATGGCTACTTCGGTGTCTCGCCGACTGCCGTTTATTTTCGCCCTTTCTGCAGCACCTTGAATAAGAGTTTCTTTTTTTAGTGATTTGCATATGAATCATCGTTATTATAGCAATACCAAATTAAGGGTGATAATTACATATTACGAGCTCCGCAATTTTTATGCAGTGGAAGGGCTTTTTCCACTTCCTCCCCATCCAGCTGTATTCCAGAGCAACGTCGTTCGTAAATAGCGTGGTAAGGATCCTTTTTACAAAGGAATACATGGTATTACCACCTTTTTTTTTCTATTGGTCGTCTATTTATTCAATCTCCTTGAATCTCTTGTACAAAATCGGTGTAATATTCTATGTTTGCTTATATCTACTCTACGTTTCGTACTCGAGAAAAAATCGCCTTATAGATTAACTGTACAAAAATAAAAAAGGAAGAAAATGTTTCGCATTCGCACTCTTATTTTCTAACGCACTTATCTTAATTCACTCTCTCTCTCCTCTCTTATATTACTATAATCGCTTGTTTAAATACTCCTGTAGGATTTCTCCCCTCACTTACATGAATTTCTTCAGGAAGTGGGACGGAAATCTATACCTTTTTTGTCCTAGGCGAAGTACCGGCCTAACTTTTCGGAAAAAGCAGGAATTCGAAATTTTGAGAAAAAAAAATAAAAAATTTCTTTTTTATGCCCTTCGCGTCCCTAGGCCCTTGTCCTAACCCCTAGTACCCTTATCTGCCGAAATTTGCCTGACTGGCCCTATCCTGGTCCAAAAACTCCTTTGTTCACGAAGGTTTCCGCTCGAATCCTTCGCTACCAGCCCCCAGGGGAGCCCCTAGGCGCGTATACGCGTTTTCGCGGATTTTTGTTCTAAACGCGCCTGCTCTTATATTTCGCTACCTTGTTTGGTGTGCGCTCCGATCCGCTCGTAGCTGTCGCTACCTATCTACCCGGTGCCCGGCTTACAAAAAAGGTTTGGCCTTCGATTACTCGGCTACTATTTGAGCTAGCTGGAAAGTTCCTTTTGCTGCGTATAGCCCTTACTTGGGCGCACCGATCGTATATCTTGCGTCTATCAAAGATATCCCTGCTTCTACCGGGTGACCTCGTTATCTCGGCCCCCGGTGGTCCGATCGGAAATCCGACCCGCCGGCAATCGTAATCGATCGATTTCGATTGTCGGGAGCGTTTTCCCTCCTGGATGTCTATAACACCCCCACCGAGTTTCAAGCCCCAACTCGGGTATTTACCTGAGGTTGATTTTAATGGAGCACCCGGTATTTATGAAAATTAGGTGGCGGGTCCGGAGGGCCCTGAACCTTCCCATTCCGTTTGGACCTTCCCGACAGCTATTTTGGTTGAATAGTTATTTAATAATAACCGTCGGGCCACCAAACTTGTAACGTCCTGTAGAACCAAAAATGTTCCAAATCGTGCCCAAAACCACCTCCTAAAAAATTTCCGGAATCGGATGATTTTTTCCTGTGTTTAATTTTAATTAACCCTTTCAGGAGCCTCAGACGAAAAATTTTTATATAGGCAAGTTTGTTCCTTGTCCTGTATAGTTTTGATTCCCCTGATCTTTTTCCCTAAAATCCTATTTATTTTTGTAGAAACCCCATAAACCAGCTAAAATAGCCTATTCCGGCTATATTGAAACAACCTGTACTAAACTATTTTTATTCTAACCTATTTTAGACCTGTTTTAAATTATCCAAACTGTGTAATTTTAATCCTAACCCTTAATTTTCGTGTACTAAACCCTATAGATAAGCCTACTGCTACGGTATTCTAATTTTTTAATTTTATTTATATACTAACCTATTTATTAAATATTTCTAGAAACGCTTACCCCTCTAAACAGCTTTAAACGCTGGGCTAAAGCTCTTTCCCCGCCTAGCTGGCCACTCGAGCCCTTTCCTGGTCGGGTCGGCACTTCACCACACTGTTACTATTTAATTGTTATATAACAACGAACTAATAGTCACCGCGTGGCTAATTGCCTCGTATATTTAAACTGGAATTAGATTCCTTTGTACTCCCGCTATTCTCTATAGAGATCACTCCGCGAAAATTGCTCTTTGATCGACCTGTCACCTTTGCCGTTTCAAATCGCTCTCAATGGTATTACCACCTATTTTATACATTTCCGTAACCTAAAATAAAAATTTATTAATAGTACATTCTTTTAATTCAATGAAAACGAAATGTCAATTACTTTTAATTTATTTATAACATCTGTAAATTTGGCTTACTGCATTTCCAAATTCGTCCCGATTGTTCAGAATTTCTTCCGGCAATGGGACATCCGACGAAGAATTTTAAGGAAATTTTAATGTATCGAATTTTCGGAGGAAGGAGATGTTGCTCGGTGTCCCACTTCCTTTGTTCGACTGGGCCTCCTTGATGGAGCGTACCTCCGCTAACAGCTCGGTCAGCAGAACCCTTATTAATTGGTTCTGTTCTATTACCGTCTTCATTTCAACGTCTCGCTTTTGACATCCCTGACAGCACGCATTCCCCGTTTGCTCTCCTACTGATTATTTGTTAGATATTATATTTTTTAAAAGAACTTATTTATCTCTAAAAAATATTTTTCTTAACTTACCAGTACTGCACTGCTCATCATAATTTACTGGAACGGCTTCCCCCTGCGATTCCTCAGTAATAAACTGCGAACAAGCGGCTGAAAATAAAATGTTTTGATTAAAAAGATATACTAATTACAGAAACAGAATGATGTATAACTATGAATGTAATACAGGGTGTCCAAGCTAACTTGACCACCTTGAACATCTCGCTTAGTATTAATGATAGAAGAAAACGTTATAGGACAATATTAACCTAACCGAAGGGGCAATACAATGATTTGGAAAAAACTTTTTTCAAGGTCATTTTTTCTAGATATCAAGATCATCACTTTTTTAATGCAACTACATTTTTTTCTAATCGCGATGTAATAGTAGGGGTGACGACCTCTTCAATGACATATTATACAATATTGTATATGACCTTGTAACGGTTCACGCCTCGTGCGGGAAGCGCTGCGAGGCGTGCGGGCCCTCCCCGGATTGGCTCAGCGGCCAGGGTTCTTTGGGGAGGGAGGACAAGGTGACTAAATGAGGAACGCTAAATTAAAGTGAAAAAAAAAACAGTGATACTTTATTCTTAAGTCCGGTCGCCCGGATTCCCCGATGGTCCGGCGACGGGTTCACGGTGAGAGCCTGTCTCTCCACCGGCCTGGTTACATAAGAAAACAAAAAAAAGAATCGTGAGCGTGGACGCCCGGTAATGACGCGAATTGGAAGAACACCTAAACAACATTATTAAATTACCTAGACAACATTAAACAAACAACATTAAACAAGAAAAGAGAAGGAGGAAGCAAGAAGGCCGCGATTAGGGTGCATCCTCAAATGCAAACAATGGTAAACGTCTTCAGGAGTGATCAATGAGAAAAAGCGGCCGCGGCTTCAAGACTTGTTTTCTCCTTCTCGGAGTGTTCGAAGCGCCAGGACGGCACGCGGGAGAAACTACGCGTCGCTGAGGCGCCACAACCACTCCCCCCTCAGAGACCTTCGCAGGGGGCGAAGGGAACGAAACTCTTCGTGACGGTGTGGCGGTCGGTGAGGATGGATGTTGTGATGGTGTCAATGGTGTCGAGATGTTAGGTGATGCGGTTGATTCCAGGAAGGCCGGCTTGAGGCAGTCTGTTGAAACCGTCTTAACTGTGCCTCTGAATTTAATAACGAAAGTTTTATCGTTGATCCTCTTCACTACCTCGTGTGGGCCGGTGTAAGGTGGATCCAAAGGTTTCCGTATAGAATCCACCCTTTTGAAAACGTGCGAACAAGTATCAAGGTCCTTATGGGGAAAAGGATGTAAATTGCTGTGCCTGGACGCAGGAACTGGTTTGATCCTTCTCATCAAATCGCGGAGCCTGGATACAAAAATAGGAGGTTCTGTAGGGGTGACCCCTTTAACAAAAAATTCACCCGGAATACGCAGGTTGCAGCCGTAAAGCATCTCCGCCGGTGAAGCTTGCAAGTCCTCCTTGAAGGCGCTGCGTAAACCCAGTAAAACTGTCGGAAGGAGATCCGGCCAAGGAGTCTCAGGACTACACATCAAGGCAGCCTTGAGGGATCGGTGAAACCTCTCCACCATACCATTGGACTGCCTGTTCCGCACTCGGTGTCCATGCCAGCGGCTTTTTGGAGGACTTGGCGGTTCCAATGAGGAGGTCATTTAACGGTGCCTGGATACGAGCAGCATCCACAATACAACGCCTGTAATAATTCAGCATTCCAAGAAAACGCCGGAGGTGTGTGTTGGTCTCCGGTTTGGGAAAATTTTCTATTGCTTTGATTTTGGCAGGAGGGGGCGATAGCCCTCCTTGGAAATTGAGTAGCCCAGATAAATGACCTCAGGTTGCGCAAAAACACATTTCTGCAGATTGATCGTCAGTTTGGCCCCTCGCAGCACCTCGAAGACAAGTCGAAGATGACGCGTGTGTTCGTCGATAGATCTTGACATCACGAAAAGATCATCCAGGTAGCAACGCACAAAGGGCATGGAACGGAACAGCCAGTCCATGAAGCGTTGAAATGTCTGCGAGGCGTTCCGTAGGCCAAAAGGCATACCCAAGTACTCGAACAAGCTAAAGGGAGTGGTAATAGCCGTCTTGGCGATGTCTTCTGTCGCAACCGGAATCTGATGGTAAGCCTTCTGCAAGTCGATGGTTGAAAAAATTGAACAATCGTGACAGTCCTGGAGGAGGTCTTCAATGATCGGTAAAGGGTAGCGATCGGGAATGGTGACAGCGTTCAGTCGGCGATAATCTCCTGTGGTACGCCAAGCTCCGGAAGATTTCCTTACCATGTGCAGAGGGCTAGCCCATTGGCTTGACGACGGACGAATGATGCCTCCGTCGAGCAACAGACCGAATTCTGCCTTGGCAGCAGCAAGTCTTTCCCCAGACAGTCTGCGGGGCCGCTCGAAAACCGGGGGTCCCTCTGTATGGATGTGGTGCTGGAGCAACGGATCCTTAATCCGCGTGGCGGTGCTGATGAAAACAGTTAAATCGCTGAATTCAGTGATTAATTTAGAAATTATTTCACATGGAACGGGACCCGGTGAGTTGCCGCTCTCCACCAGTGAGACAGAATGAATATGGGCCGGCGCGAAATCCCCTGTGGACGTGATAGAGGTCAGAGGGTCCAGGATGCGTCGACGCTTGACATCCACTAGAAGACCATAATGGGCAAGAAGATCAGCACCGATGATGGCTGATGCAACTCCAGCAATAATGAAAGGCCATTTAATGGACCGGCGGAGACCCAGGTTGAGCTCGATCATTTGGAGGCCGAAAGTAGGAATGGAAGTCGAATTTGCTGCTGATAAGACAAGCCTCTGTGGAGTTAGGGATCTCTTGACAGCTGAACGTGGCAGGAGGGATACCACTGAGCCAGAGTCCACAAGAAATCTCATACCGGATTGTCTATCGTGAACATGGAGACGATTTTCTTGAAAACTGCTGCCGGCATCAGCCGCCTGTACTAATGCCGGTTCTTCTAGTTTTCCGAATGGCCTATCACTTGTGTTATCGGTTTGAAAGAACACGGCTGTTCGCACTTGTTGACATCCATCCCATAACGCCTATGATAGAAGCAGAAACCTGAGGCGAGGGAGGCAGGGGAACGTGCACGGGCTGGACTGCGGGCTCGATCATCTGAGCGTCGGTAAGAACCCCCTCTTGAAAGGACGGAAACCTTTTCCAGTAACTGTCGATTTTGTTCAATGATCTGTATCAGCGAAGTGTTAATGTTGGCTACAGTTGACGTTAATTCGTCTTGCCGAGCAGGTGAAATTGAAGAGGGTAAACTTCGAGGCATATGGGTTGGTGAATGCGGGCGCACACGGGATCCCACCGCCGAAACAAAACAACTGGTTGACGAACCTCCAACAAGTTCGTCTGCAGCAATAGCCAATTCTTCAAGATCAGCCGCCTTGAAAATCCTCAAGGGACGTTGAATATTGCCTGGCAGTAAATCCAACCACTTAACTCGCAACAACAACTCGGATACGCGGTCTCCCGCCAGAGCTTTCATTCGACGGAGCAGCTGTGATGGTTTCTTATCTCCGAGCTCTAATTGCGTGAGAAGTCTGTGTAATTGGCGATCCGTGGAGTCTACGAATTGGCGCAGAATGGCCGCCTTTAAATTTTCATATTTTCCAGTTGGCGGCGGGGACTTGACTATGTCGGTCACCTCCTGGAGAGAGTCTTGATCCAGTTTTGATAATACCAGATTGTATTTCGACTCGTCCGACCTTATACGATGGATTCCGAAAGCTGCTTCTACTTGGAAGAACCACAGTTCCGGATTTGTTCTCCAGAAGGGCGGAAGGCGACAACCAGCCACAGCGTCTACTCGTAGCTTCGCAGCAGCGTCGAACAATTCTGTATCAGAACAACTCTCAAACGAGTCCCGTCTCTGGTTTCCATGATCCGTCACATTATCTGGCGGAGGTCCGAAATCATCCTGAGGGAGTGAATCCGTAAATTGTCCCGGAATTGGAGAGCGAGAGATCGGCATGATTGGGACGCACTTTTTGAACGTTATACGCGAAACTACGAACGAATTGAATGAAGGTTGAAATTAAGAAAAATATCACGTCGGGGTCACCAGTTTAGACTTCGCGTGTTCGTTAACTGAGCGGTAATAATAGTTAAATTAATTAACTAGTAAAATTATGTTAAAAATGGTTTATTTGTAAAATAAAGACTTTGAGAGAGAAATGTACGTAATAATCATGAGACATGTACAGATGGAATGAACAACGAGGAACAAATTGTAATAAAAATGAAAGTTAAATTAATTGCTATTTTTAAATTACCTAGACAATACCATTTATTTAGTCTCGAAAAAGACATCTTTAAGGATGTCTGAAATGAAACGTCTTAAAAACGTCTCGGGAAAGACGTCTTAACGACGTCTGAAATGAAACGTCTTAAAGACGTCTTATTTCGGACGCAAAAACGACGTCTCGAGAAAGACGTCTTATTGTTAACAACATAATAGTTATTTAATGAGAATAATATAATAGTTATTTAATGAGAATAATCTTTGGCGCTACATATACTTCTGTCTCTACACAACGACTACAACCTCGTGTCCTTCGCGTTTCTTTCCTGTTACCCATTCGCTTGTTTTTGGCTCGGACATGCGTACACGTTCCATTCCGCGACTCTCTCTCTCTCTCTCTCTCTCTCTCTCTCTCTCTCTCTCTCTCTCTCTCTCTCTCTCTCAAGATAAATGTATTCATCTTTTCACACTTATTTCGGACCTAAAAACGACTTCTCAGGAAAGACGTCTTTTTGGGACGTAAGACGTTCAGACCAAAAATGGACGTAAAACAGACGTCTTTAAGACACGGACACGGACACGGTGTCACATTCCCCCCTTTTTAGACTGTTTTTCCCCCTGAAAAACTATTTTGTAAATTTAACGCGCTTGGGTCTCTCTATGAGTCTAATGGTTGGTTCTTGGAATTTCACGGTTGGGGTTCTATGTACGGGTCTGAAGAAGTCTTCGTCTTCTGGTGGAGCAGTCGAGATTGTTGTTTGTCGTCTGTCGCCTTCAATGGTGGCTTTGCTGGAGATGCAGCAAATGTTTAGGGTCAGTCCTCCGCAGGTCTTGAGCAGGTGGAGGGCCCCACATTTGTTGAGCCCGTAGATGAAACAAGCTGCGATGCCGGTGTATCCTGTCCATTGGAGTATGGACCATCCGGTTGACGTCCACGTTATGATGCGTTTCATATTTCGGAACTTGCTTATTTTATTGTCTAGGCTATCTAGTGAAATTTCGAAATCGGTGTATGTTCGTGTGAGAGTAGGTGCTTGTGGCAGCGTGTTACGTCCCAGGTAGGACGGATTATGATTTTTATGAGATAGGACGCAGTTTTGAACCTACCTGCATTCACCGGCTACGGTTCGGGAAATTGAGGATTGTTTAAATAACTTGTATTCTTATTTTCCAAAACAAACAAAATTATTGATTTATTCAAAATTAGGTGCTGAATCAGAAGTTTTAAACATGATTTGACAAATAGAGATTATGTCTAGTTAACGCATAAACTAGATAGCTTACAAATATTTCGTTGAATAATAGTAATGTTAATTTACCGAGTTGTTGTGTTCGCTTCGTGGTGTGGACACCGCAAGTCCACAAGTCGCAGGTTCCGTAGATCGCAGTTACCGCAGGTCGGGAATACCGCTAATCGCAGTTGCTGCGGTTCGCAGGTCGCAGGTTGCAGCTTTCACCAATTCCAATTATCACTGGTTTTGAACTTTATAAAACTTTCACTGAATTTGAACTTTATTAAAAACTTTATTAAAACTGAAATTGACACTATAACGGACTGGTCCGGTCTAAACTTTATGACAGAATGAATGATCTTTGAAGTATTGGTTCCCTTTTATAGGATGGACAGTCCATTGTTTCAATAGGATGATTTGATCTTTTATCTAATGCGCGTCATTCTTACCATGGGATTAGTGTGCCTTCTTGGAACTTGATGCAACTAGACACACTTTCTGTTTATTTTTCGGGGTGACATCGATCTTTGCTGCGTTTCTCGCAGGAGGATAATTGGAATTGTTTTGTTCGCTATCTAATTTTCTAGAAATTTTAACGCCTATCCTAATCCCATTTATCTTCTTCTCCTTGCGTGACATTATTGGGTTTCAACAATAGTTCATAATAATTCTTTGTCTGAAGTTTTATTCGTTTGATTCTTAAGCGGTCGAATCACCGGACATGACACCGTCTTACTTCCTAGAATCTTAAGGCTTATCTTAATCTTATTTATTCTTCTCTCCTCGCGTGGCATAATTTTTATTTGAAGTTTTATTTGTCTTATTCACGAGCGATCGAACCACCGGACGTGACACTATCTATATCTATATATTTCCTCTCTGTCTATATGTAAGGCTATGTATATCTCTTATTTCCTATACAGTATTTGTTTACAGTTTTCTCGGGTTGGTACTTAGCTATGTGGTTTCTATCACATTTTCTTTACGAGGTCACTTCTACTTGTCTTATTGTCTATATACCTTAAGTTTACGCTCTTACATTTACTCAGTCTTTATATTCTTATATTTAGTATCTGGATACTAGATTAACCTATTTGATTTGGTTCTTGTATTGCACGTATATTGCCTTATGTCTATTCTCATTTGTAATGGTAATTATCGGACTTATCTTACTATTCTTATACTATTTAATACTGATTAATTGAGCAGTATGAGGAGTGCTTGTAGATTTGGGGTGTTATAAGAATATGTTATTTGCAGCGCAGAAGGCATTGATGGTGTTTAAGGCCGTAACGTTGAGGTTCTTTAGGAAGGTGTCTATTTTAAACGGGGGTTTCCAGTTAGTTTTCAGTAATTTGGAGACCATTAGATTTCTGTTCTTACGTCGATGAGGACAGTACCATATTAGATGGTCTATGTCTTGGGTGGGGTGCGAACACTCACAAGTGGCATGCTGTATTATTTTGAGTCTGGCCAGGGATTCATGTGTGTTAACATGATTGGTCCTCATTCTTCCGAATCTTACTATCAGTTCTCTGGGAAGGTCAAGATCTCTATACCAGGGTTTCTTATGCGGATTGAAGAATTGTTGAAAATATTTAACTCCTTTGCTATGAAACCTATCCCTGAGGAGGGATTGGAACTCGTTCCACATTTCGTTTTTGAAAAGCTCTTTGTAATCTGTATAAGGGATTTTGTGTTGTAAGGATGGTGCTTTTTTTGTGGCTTCTTTTGCAAGATTATCTGCTACTTCGTTCCCATGTATTCCACTATGGGCTGGGATCCATATATATGAAACGTGTTTGTGATTGTTAAATTTGGTTGTTAGACTGTATGTTTTTTGTTTGATATCAATGATATGATAGTTGGTTCTAGTATTTGGGAAGGCGTTATTTAGTGAGGTAAGGGTACTGAGAGAGTCGGAGCAGATTAGCAGAGGTTGGTCGGAGTTGTTAAAGAGATCTAGGGCTATTGATATAGCTGCACATTCAGCTGTGTATACTGAAGCTGTGGGGTTAATGTGGATAGGGAGTGAGAACTTTCTTTCAAGGCAGACGATACCTGCACCTGTTGAGAGTCCGCCTTGAACTTTAGAGCCGTCAGTGAAAATACAAAGATGGTTTGGATAGTGGGTTTTAATGTGGTCTATAAATTCTGTGTTTGGGGATGGGGATCCTTGTAATTGAAATCCTGTTTTGAGGTCGCAGGAAATTTGGAAATTCATGGCATTGTAGGATGCGGCTATGCAGGGGAAGTTATCGTCTTTATGGCAAGTATGGGAGATCTTTTGAATATTGCTGATGCAGTGCATGAGAACATTGGAGGCTTTATGGAGTAAATTGCCAGGGTTCGAGGAGGTTATTTGATCAAATTCTTTTATGTACCTGTTGGAAATGTGGTTTACGTTGCAAGTAATCTTGATGAGATGGGTTTTGCCTAAAAAGGATGCTCTGTTTTGGAGATATGGTATCCCTGCTTCTGCCAAAACTACATTAGTAGGAGCGGATGTTCTGAGTCCGAGGGCCAGTTTGAGGGCACGCACTTGAATGGACTCGAGTTTGGTTATGTGAGATTGTTGGCTTGGAAAGTATATGTGGGAGGCATAATCCAGTCTGGATCTGATCAGGGCTTTATATAGTACAATTAATGTGTCTGGGTGGGCTCCTCACCAGACGCCTCTAAGGAATTTAATTATGTTCATGGTTCGTAAGCAGCGGTTGTGGAGAGAAAGTATGTGAGCTTTGAAGTTTAGTCTGTTGTCAAAGTGAATTCCCAGAAATTTTGCAGAGTCTACATCCGTCTTTTCTGTAGTGCCTAATCGAAATTGGGTACGTCCGGCTGGTAATCTTCCGTTGTTAAAGACTACTATATTGGTCTTTTCTGATGAAAGATCGAGGCCTATTGCAGAGAGATTGGTTCGTACCTTTTCAAAAGATTTTTCAATAGTTGTTTTGGCTTCTTCCAGGCTTGAGCTTCTTGTGTATATGGCTATGTCGTCTGCGTACTGGGAGATGTGCACTTTCTTGGGAATATCTTGGAAGATGTTGGCGACGTAAAGATTGTAGAGAAGTGGGCTGAGGACTCCTCCTTGTGGCAGGCCTTTGTAGATTACCCTCATGCCATGGAAGCTGGGGGACCAAGCGAAGCGGCAGTATGACCAGTTGGCTATAAAGTGTAATATGGTGCGTGAGATTCCCATCTTGGCTAGAGTATTCAGCAGAATGTGGCATTGGACGTTATCAAAGGCAGCGCTGACATCGAGAAAAGCTGCAGTTGTGAGTTGGTTAAGAGCGAAGCCTGACCGTATGTAGGTTGCTAGGTTGAGGATGTTGTCGGTAGATGAGCGGCCCTTTCTGAAGCCTGCCTGAGTTGGGGGTATGAGGTCTACGATCTCACACCACCACAGTAATCTGTTGTTTATTAATCTTTCCACGATTTTACTCATGCAAGACGTGAGTGAGATGGGTCTAAAGTTTTGATTGTCCGGTTTTTTAATGAATAGTACCTGGGTTTTGTTCCAGTCTTCTGGTGTGCGGTGATTTGTGAATAATTCGTTGTAAATGTCAAGTAGATGAAGTCTAGCTTTGGTTGATAATTTTTGAATCATCCTATAATGTACTCCATCGAGTCCAGGGGATGATTTGGGGTTGGATCGGTCTATGGCATTGTTGAATTCGGTGAAGTCGAACGGGCAGTCTAGGAATGGGTTTGGAGTAACTTTTATGTTTATGATGGGATTTATTGGAACCCAAGGAGGGCAGAGTTTGTCTGAGGCTTTGTTAATATTTTCCTTGAGTAGCTCAGAGTTTGTACTTTCTTTGTTCTTCGTGGATGTCCACTTGTTTTTAAGTACCCTGATGTGGTTCCAGATGTAGGTGAGTGAAGTTTTGTGTGAGAGGTTGGCGGCAAATTGTCGGAAGTTTTCTCTTTTTTTCTTTTTTATAAGTTTTTTGGTCAGAGCTACTTGTTTTTTATAAAGGAACCAGTTGTTGGTGGTTGACTGATGCTGCCATGTTTTAAAGCGTGCCTTTCTAATTCTGACGGATCTATCACACTCCTGATCCCACCAAGGGACTGGATTTCTGTGGGCGTATGTATGTCCTGAACTTTTCTTTGGTGTGCACTCGAGTACTGCTTGGGTCATACCCTGTACGAAGTGGTTATATTTATCAGTAGAGGAGGTTTCCATTGCCAACATGGATGATTCAAGTTGATAATCCATTTTTGCTGTGTATGCCTCCCAATCGGTTCTCTGTGAGGATATTCTGTTATTCTTTCGTCTATATATATTTTTGCAAATGTTGATTGTGATATGGAGTGGAAAGTGGTCTGATCCGAACGGTTCCTCTTCCTGGAATACAGTTGTTTCTTCTCCAATGCTTCCATATGTTAACACGAGATCCAGGTTATTGAACGAGCCATTTCTGGCATCAAAGTGGGAAGAAGTGTCATGGTTAATTATGGTTACTTCATGTTTATCTAAAATTTGTATAAGTGTTCTTCCAGGGCTGTCTATTTTGGAGCAGTTCCATTCTGAATGTTTGGCGTTGAAGTCTCCCATAATAATGAATGGTCCTATGTCTTGGAGTGATTGAATGAACTCGTCCCAGTGTGATTCTGTAATTTTGTTGGCTGGAGGTCTGTAACATGCAGCTATTGTGGTATTTTCTGACACGTTTGTTATCTGAATACAACAAGTTTCGGTATGGCCGTCTGCTATTCCAAGATTATTAAGGGGGATGTACTTTAGGTGCTTGGCGATGAAGATGGCTATTCCGCCACCATGTTGGTGTTGACGATCTTTCCTTACTGAATGGAATCCTGGTAATTGGAAATCCATTTCTGGTCTCAACCAGGTGAGTTATTTTCTGTTTTGTTTTGTTGTTTAGGTGCAGAGGTGGATGCTCTAGAGGAGGCGTTGTTTGCTGGGTTTGCTTGAGACCATGCTTTGGAAGAGGAAGAGGTAGAAGCCGAAGCAGGTACCTTTTGACCTCCAAACTCTTTGAGTTGAAGGATGCGTTGTTGGGATGGTTGGCGTAGGGGAGGAAAGTTCTCCTTGTTGTCCTGTATAGTTCTGGAATTGTTCTTGAGCGAATGTCTCGTGACCAACTGTTTGGCTTCGTAGAAGCTTACGTTTAGTAGTGACATCTGTCTATTTATTTCCTTGTTGGTTTGGAGTGACGAGCAGCTTGGGTGTAAAGTAGGATGTGCTTCTTTGCAGTGAGCACAGGTAGGTGTATCTATTGTAGGGCAATCAGTGATATTGTGTCCTGGATTTCCACAATTTTTGCACAGTTTTTCGCTGCGGCAGAATTTGGCAGTGTGTCCTGTTTTAAAGCAGTTATAGCATATTTTTAACGGATCTATGTATAGTTCTACAGGTGTATGGATTAGTTTGTATAGTTTAATGTAATCTGGAAGAGTCGTGCCCTCAAAGGTGATAACTATGGATTCGCTAGGAATCCACTCCCATGTGTTTGTTTGTGGGTTTCTTATTTTCCTATTGAGTCTCCTGGCGTCTAGTATGGGAACTGGGGAGTCTGTGAATTCCTTTATATCTTCCAAATCGCAATCAGTGGAGAAGCCCTTGATGAGGCCTCTCCTTGTGATTCGGAATTTGGGGATATATATATTGATTCCCTGTAGGTCCTTATTGTCAGATTTCACGAAGTTGTTTGCCTGGGTGCCTGTTCTGAACTTTATATTGAATTTTCCAAATCCTTCGTTTTTGATTTCTTCTACGCCTTCATGGTTTTTACTCAAGGCTTTGGCTAACATGAGGGCGTTTTGGGAGTTCCTGGGTTTGGCATGGGTCCTACTGAATGTGGCCGAGACATATGCTGGGCCCTTGTGAGAGGCTGGGTATTGGTTGATGACATATTCGCGTTTTCTTTTGTATAAGTATTCATTCTCTATTATATTCTTTGTGTCTGTTACCTTTGTTCCCGTGTGCTCTGAGTTGGATGGTTCATTTGATTTTCTCTTGTTATTGTTTGTTTTGGTCACTGTTTGGTACTTGGATGGCGGCGTGGGATTTCCTGCCATGCCTTTGTCATTGGCGTTGTTTTTGGACGCCATTATGGCTTCTCCGTTGCCTGAGGCCCCGAGGGCCCAGGCTTCTAATTCTTCTAAATCCTGGAACAGTATGAAGGGATTCAGAGGTGAAAAAAAAGATTTCTGTACAGGTAAATTGGACAGCGTCATTGGGAGTTGGTACACCGGTTTTCTTGTATTTTCACTTGGGAATTCTCGCGATCAAAAAAGAAAAGAAAAAAGCCACAAGACGTAGTGGCAAATCGCCCAAGTTTCGTGCCACGAGAGTATTGTCACGTCTGCCGACGTGTTGCTGCGCTAGGTTATAACTAGATGTTACGCCTATCGACATGTTGCGTTAGCTTCTGAATAGATGTCGCGCCCGTCGGGATGTTTGTAGGTTGTAAAGGTTGATTCACTCGCGGTGAAAGTCTAAAGCCTCTGGAGGGCTAAGAGGCACGTAGCCTACTCTACGTATATTCTGTGATGGGAAGGCACGAGGCAGGACCGCCGAATTGACAACACTCCCGTGTGGTTCTACGAGAACCTGAATGTTCAGTTTTATTTAACGCGGCCACGTGAGGCCGATAAGTACAAAAGAACAGCGTGAGCACTTCGCGGGCACGTGTGTATTTCGCGAGGTATCCGGAAGGAAAAGAGGTCGAGTTTCGGCTCGCACGCGGGTCGTTCCCGCGTTCGCTATGAGAGAGGAAACTCGACCGTACGGCGTGGCCTAGGGGAATGGCGACGGTGGCGCCATCCACCCTACATGTTGTGTTTGGTTGTAACTAAATGTCGCGTTAGGTCATAAGTTGTATAATATATTGATAGCCACTACGTTACATCACATAGAATTCTAAGTCCCGTATTCCCCATCTCCGAGGCGCGCCAAGATGCGCGACATTACGTCACCGCGCTCTAGCGAGCCCCACTACGACGCGTAAGGGTAGACACATACAAGACGGGTTTCACCAGGACCGGGAACGGGGCACGTTTTCCCTATGCCATACAGACTTGAGAGGCGCTCAAGATGCTCGCAACAAAGGCCAAGTGCCGCGCACCACGGGGGTTAGCTACCAGAACCCCAGCACCGTTTACTCCCCGCATACCCCTGGGGATCCTATGGTAGAGCCGACCGGGCCCGGCCCGGGGTTTCACGAAATATTCTTGCGAAGAATACTCAGCGACCCCGGTCGCCGTGGCGAAGGGAGAAAAACATTATAAATGTTGTATTATTTTAAAAACTACTTCACCGATGATGATGACCTATCAATCGAACTCAATGGATTTTCGATGTTTTAAAAATTGTTGGTTTTACAGACGCGTAAAAATACGTGTCACCCTTTTTTCATTATATTATAAGACCAGAACTGTCACACCGATGAAAATGAGTTTTTGGAAGCTTATAGCGAAAACATAAAACTGTTTGCCGAAAATGTTGTCATTTTCGACCCCGGTCGCCGTGGCGAAGGGAGAAAAACATTATAAATGTTGTATTATTTTAAAAACTACTTCACCGATGATGATGACCTATCAATCGAACTCAATGGATTTTCGATGTTTTAAAAATTGTTGGTTTTACAGACGCGTAAAAATGCGTGTCACCCTTTTTTCATTATATTATAAGATCTAGCAGGTACCTTGGTAAAAATTTGAAAAAAATTGAGGCTATAGCCCCAAGTGTCTCCTTTACGGACCTGTTTTTAAAAAAGTGGAAACTTTAAAATTGACGAAATTGAAGTTATTTCAAGCGACCGCTGCATCGCGATACACAGCCTCGCACGGTTGGCCCTGTGCCCGGGAGGCCATAGGTCTAACAGCCTCCCGGGCTCTGCTTCTACCGGGGCGCCAACCGTGCTAGGCTATGTACCGCGGTGCAGCGTCCACTTCACATAATTTTTATTTCGCCATTTTTAAAGTGTCTCCATTTTTGAGAAGCCCACCGTTGGGTATGCCTATCCCCACCTCAGTTGCGTCCGTAGTCCCATTGTTTTGGCTTCGACGTCACCCCCTACATAGTATGTGTGACCGCTGTAGTCAATATTTGGACTGCAGCCGAAAATGCGTGTGAAACGAGGCCTGCCCCTTCCAGTCTGAACCAATCAGCCGCGCGGTACCTCTACTCTGTCGAACGAAACGAGGCAGTGAAGTATCAGCGTGCGTCCTTTGCTAATTATCTTGGAAGGATAATAACTTCAACTCTATCCCACTCGACTGGCTATGTTTACGTCTACTGCCTCGTCTCATTGGACAAGATATAGATGCGACGTCGCGGCTTGCGCCATACTTTATGCCAGGGAACCTTCCCCCTAACCATGTTTAGGCCATCATGGACAAGAATTTAGGAGTTTTCCCTATACATTTTTCGTGTCGTAAGACAAAACGATGTAATTTATGTCGAATTAATTCGTCTTATTCCACAAATTAGTATGTAATTGAGTCATTCCACGCGATAAGGGACACTTTTGAATGTAGTGTTTCGGATTTTGTTAAAATTTGAATACATATGCATGCAGTGGTAACACAAAAGTATCTAATGAAAATGGCGTTAGTTGGAAAGGATGATGTTTTCACCATTTATTTTGCAATTACTTCAAACAAATGTTAGAAATTCAGGGTTTTCGGTCGCACGGGTCTTCGACCGTCCTGCAATTTCCGGGAAATTGTTTTATGAGGGTCGACCAAGGACACGGCCAGATGCGAGCCTTTTTCTGGCCTCCATAATATAATCATATAAACGTTGATTGTGAACGCGCAGAAATATGTCCTACCAATAAACTGTCCTTGAGATGGTGAAAAACTAATATCAATCTACAGTCAGTTAAAAAGGTCTCCGTACAACCTTTAAAAAAAACCTTCGCTCGCGAGTGGTCTAGTCGCGGAAATTCCACCCCCATCCATGTCCTTGTGGAGGGGAGGTTGCTGGTAGTGTATTTAAGGGCCGCGAAGCGAGATTTTAGCACCATTTTTTGCCAAACCAGTCTGGTATTTCGTACTTTACGTCTTGCGCTGTATTTTATTACGATGGAGGCGGACCTCATTCAGTTGGAATCTGTTGCCAATCAATTGAATGGAACAACAATGGCGTTAGACGACGTGGACACATTGATCGACCTCCATGTAGAAGAGGAACTGCGTGAGCAACAGCGAGCAGCACCCCGAAGAAGACGCTACAGCGTCCACCCACTCTGGCGAACGCGAGACACAGAAGGAGAACTTGTTCTATTCCACCAAATGCTGGAGGACAATGAGGAGAAGTTCTACGGATACTTCCGCATGTCCAGGGCCTGCTTCGCCTCCTTGCTGGAAAAAATCGAGGAGGACCTAACGAAAATGGCTACTCCGTGGAAGACGCCGATTGCACCAAAGGATCGACTGGCAGTTTGCTTACGGTGAGTGTACAATGGGGTTGCTCTTATGTCACCGTAAAATGATACCGCTCTGTTTATCTTTGGGAGGGTGGTGGGGGGTGCCGTAAAAGAATTGAAATTTCAGTCACTACCTCAAATAAACAATAAACAATGTATTTCAATTGACTTAACTTACTTAACTTATTGTACAACTTAATCTAACGTAATCTACCTTAATCTACCTTAATATACCTTAATATACCTTAATATACCTTAAATTAGGAATGCTCTCGCCCCATTTGAATATCGTGCACTAATTTAAAAATCTTCCCCCTAACTTCCAACTGTTTCTTCTTCTCGAACGAGTGCACCGTTGCGGCGATGCTTTTAAAAAATATTTCGTGCTCGGCGTCGGCGGCGGTGTCGGTGGCGGCGGCGGTGGCGGCGGCTCTCGAGGCCGCCATACCTTTAATCTCTTGTAGGCAGTTTTTTACCTGCTCTCTGAGTTCTTCCTGCATCTTTCTCAGCTCAGCCACCTTTCTCCTTTTGGGCAACGGCAACTGCTCCTCTCTCCACCCGGTTCTGTCGGAGATTGAGTCCCTTCGTGGCTGCTTTCCGGTGGGCTGGCTGCCGGGTTCTCCACGTCCACGAACGAAAGACCCGAAGTACTGCGTAAAATAATGTTTCAATTAGTAATCATATTTATTTCAAAGCATACATCAAATAGTATTTCAAATATTTATTTGATCAAATATTACCCACCTCTGGATACTCGATAGCATATTCCGCTCCTGGAAGTACGGGCACAGAAATTGAAGCACATCTTCGTATTTGTATTTGCGGACCGGGGCATCCGCGGCCTGCCCGCTCCGCACCGTGCCGGTTTTCGCGCGGTGTTTTCTGAATTGGTCGCGAATATTTGCCCACCTTTTTTTGCAAAGTGCAGCTGTGAACAAACATATTTTATAATTAACATTATATTATTATTTCAGGTATTTAGCAACGGGCGACTCGTATAAGACACTGAGCTACAGCTTCAGGATGGGCCGATCAACCGTGGAACTGATTGTAAAAGAAACGTGCAAAGCAATAGTGACACGGTTGACGCCGGAGACCATGCCGACGCCCACCCAGGAAATGTGGGGAAGAATCAGGGAGCAGTTCTGGGAAAAATGCCAGTTCCCCAATTGCGTTGGCGCAATCGACGGAAACATATCACCATCCAGGCCCCAGCGAATTCGGGATCGCTGTATTTTAATTACAAGAGAAACTACTCTATTGTCCTGCTTGCCTTGGCTGACGCCAACTCCAACTTTATCGCCGTTGAAGTTGGAGCATATGGCAAAAATAGCGACGGCGGAATTTTCGCCCAATCGAGAGTGGGACGCGAATGGATTAACGGTGACTCTGAGATGTTGCCCGACTGTAATTTGCCGGGCACATCAATACGAGCACCGTGTGTCATTGTGGGGGATGAGGCGTTCCCCCTCAAGAGGCACTTGCTAAGGCCGTATCCGGGCAGCCAAGCAGAGGGAACCGAAGATAAGACGTTCTTCAATACACGGCTGTCAATTGCTCGGCGTGTAGTTGAGAGTGCGTTCGGAATACTCTCGCAAAAGTTCCGGCTGTACAACCGGCGAATCCAAGGCAAGCCGGACAATATTGATACTATTGTGCTGGCCACGTGCCATCTGCACAATTTCATACGTGCGCACGAGGGGACACATGGCCCCCAAACATCCGTAGAGGAGGATGCACCGAACGCCTCCTGGGCTGAATTGAGCCATCACGGCGGAAATTCCACGCGGGAGGCGTTCGAGGTCCGCGATAGTTTTAAGGATTATATTTTTGCGCGATAGTTTTAAGAAACTGTTTTGTAAATAGATTGTACATAGGGTAGAAATGAGTGCATGTGCGAGCGATGAACGAGCGAGTGTGCGAGCGATGAATGAGTGCAGCTGTTAGTGTAGAATTGTAAGAGTTACATTTAAGAAAATGTTATAATAAAATGTTGTAAATGCTTACCTGGTTGGTTCAATTCTTCTGCTATTTCCCTCCACGCGACATTTTTATATTTTGCGTCCATGTATTTCGCATGCTTCAAATTATATAAAAACTCCCTATTTCTGACACACTCGATGAGCCGCTCGTCCTGCATTTTCTTCTTCTTTCCTCACTTCGCGATAGTCAGAAGTACAAGTGATTTTTGTGACGAGCATTTGTCGCAGGTAACCTCGTAATTTGCCTTGGGGTGGGGGTCAGGTTTGAAGTTATAATTGGGGTAAAGAGGGGTCTGCAACCGACCAACCTGACTCTCATTGACCTATCAATCAATGGATTTTTCCATATCTTAAAAATTGTTGATTTCATAGACGCGCAAAACAGCGTGTTAACCCTGTAACGGTGGCGTCTCGCCTGCGTGGAGGCGCGAGCGAGGCGCGCGGTCCCTCCCCTAGATTCGCTCAGCGACCAGGGTTCGGCGGAGAGGGAGAAGGAAGTGGTCTAATAACTCAGGCCGTGTTGGTGAAAACAAAACTGATTTATTAATCGAAAAAACGTGGTTGAAAGAAACAACAGGAATAAACTGATTTATTAATCGGAAGACGTGGTTTAATGAAACAAAAGAATAAACTTGATTAAATATAAAATGAACCGTGACGCGGTCTGCGGCTTATCCGCCCGGATTCCCAGACGGTCCGGCGGTGAGCTGCTGATGGCCGGTGGCCTAATAACCAAAAAAATAAATAGACCGTAACGGTGGATTCCGACGCGAGTATCTTATATTACTTATCTACGAGAACTAGCCTATAGTAACCGCGGGACGCCGGCACGGTCTTCGGTCTTGTTCGTACGCGGGAAATATTCGACGCGGGCGAGACGCGCTCGCGGGACCGGTGCCTGCCGTCGGACGTCCTCGGCGCGGCTCGGGTACGGTCGCGGTGTGTATCGAGAACGCGGTGCGCGGGGAGCGCGGGTGAGCCGTGCTCGCTAACGCGGTCCTGAGTCGGGCGCTCTCGGCGCGGTCCCGAGCTCTCCCGATCCTCGAGATGGTATCTGCACCGCGGCCCAGCGAACGAGAGTGGATCGGCTTCGTTTCCTGGTGGCTAGGCACGCGGGCGCGGAGAGGAGAGGGTTAGGAATCCGCGGAACCCCCCACCCGTCGTCCCCGCCCGGCCGCGGCTCGAGCACGTAGGCACAGACGTAAACCTAATGCCTACGGCCCGAAACCGGCGAGGGCGCTCGTCTCCGGTAGTATACCGAGAGGCGAGCTCCACACGCTGCTGCGGCCGATCGACGACTAACGTGCGGAGCGCGACGCTGGATCCCCGAGGGGAGAGCGGGACGCGGGAACAGGTCCAGGTGGTGGGGATGACGGTCCGGAGTGTCGTATCCTCGGTGCTCTGAAAAGAGCAGGCCGGTGATCGACTGCCTCCCAGAATCCTGGTCGCGGTCTCGGTTTCGCGTAGGGGACGTAAACCCACTTACGCTCTGCCGATTCCAGCGCCTCGTCGTGTTTGCCCGATCGTAAACCGCGGCTAGCACGAGTTGGCGCGGCTGCGAGAGGATCTGGGCCCGGGTGTTCACCCGAGAGCTGCTCCAGACCAACTTCGCTTCGGCTGGTTCCGTCGCGATCTTTATAGCCCGAACGCGGACCTCGTGTGCTCGTTCGCGAATCTTCGGCACACTGCGATTGGTCCGCGCTCGGGCTGGATTCCGCGGATTGGCGCGCGGCTATCCCGCACCGGTGATTGGTGCGGGCTAAGGTACAGAATGACTCGCAACGAGACACATACGTCTCGTTGCAACCCCCATGCATTTTTACGCGTCTGTAAAATCAACAATATTTAAAACATCGAAAAATCCTTCAACATTCGTCGACAGGTCACCAGAGACTACAACATATTCAAATTTCAATAAAATCTGAACCATCCCCAATAATTCAGAATGGTATGAAATCATGTGGTTGTCGCATACACTCGCGGCGGGAAGTATATTGACACCTTTTCAAGTGGAATGACTTTTTTAAAATTGGTCCAAATGAGTAGAATCTTTTTTATATGATAGACCAACTAGTTTGCTAGAGGATGACTAAAGAAACATTGTTGAAACTATAGACAGGAGACTGAGGCACGGAGTGGCTCAGGATCGGCAGGAAAGTGATATAGGTAGGTGACTGGAGAATGGATGTAAGAAAGGTGCAGGTGGAGTAAATACTGAGTATAATGGAAATTAAATATATTAAAACAATCGGTAAATACAGAGGCACGTACAATGGATTGAGACGTCGTCACGAAAAATACGTACTAAAAGCGAAGCCCGCGAGTACAGAAACTGAACGATACAGCGATCAGTCGATCGTATAATATGACGCGTGAGATGATGATCAGTCGATCAGAATGTTGCCAAAGGACGCCGTGCTGGGGTTGTCGCGGGTTATTTATACTGTGCGGGGCCACCGACAGCGGAAGGAATAAGGAGTGGGGTTTTTGAAAATGACAAAGGATTTGGCAGTGTCGAGCGTTAGTTAGCGGACGAGGGCAATGCTCTAACGGCCGCTGCTGCACAGGAAACAAGGACGATGGGTAACGGGTTTGATATTTTGGAATATGGGAATCGGTGGCTCACGCGACAAGTAATCCGTCAGACGTAAACATAAAGTTTACGTCTGCGTGCGTTGACCCGGTTTCGGCGCCGAGCTCGATCGGCTGTCTATTGTCGCCCGAGAACCGAGGCCGCTCGCCTGCGGATTAGCGCAAAAACTTTATGGTGGGTCTGTTTGTGTCGCACGGTTTCTTGCGTTACCGGGGTTCCCGGTAACGCCTGCAATGATTTTGAACATTCCGCCCGCCTTCGACAATCGTCGAACGGAAATGATCGCGCGTGGGTGAACGGGCATGATGGTGTGGCAATGAACGAATGACTAAACGTTGAAATGGATCGATGAGATGAATTACAGCGAGGTATTTGAATGTTGAAATAGAATGTGTGAAACTGTCAATTGAATGGGATGAAATGTGATGTTTACGTGGCCGCTGCGCGGCGTAGGAGAACGATTTTTGTTACTGGTCGCGTGAGCGAGCTGGTGGCAATTCTCACCGTGACGACTCGGACGTGGCCATCGGAACCTGGGTGGACGTTGGTGATGCGGGCGAGGGGCCACTTGGTGGGGGGCGTGATTTCTGACTTCACCAAGGTGAGGTCTCCGATGTTTAGGGACGGCTGGGCGGTGGTCCACTTCCTTCGGGACTGGAGCTGATGGAGGTACTCTGATGCCCATCGTCGCCAGAAGTGCTCCAGTCTCTGCTGCAGCTGTTGCCATCGGGTGAGCCGCGGTGTTGGCACGTCGTGCAGCGTGGGATCTGGGATGGCCAGGAGTGGTCCACCGATGAGGAAGTGGCCCGGCGTGAGGGGGGTCAGGTCCTCGGGATCGTCGGTCAATGCCTGGAGTGGGCGGGAGTTCAGGCATGCCTCGACCTGGCAAAGGAAGGTCGCCAGCTCCTCGAATGTGTAGGGTAGGTCGCCGACGACCCGGCGGAGGTGATGTTTTACGGAGCGGACGGCTGCTTCCCAGATCCCGCCGAAGTGGGGCGCGCCCGCTGGATTGAACTTCCACCTCACTCCCTCTTTGGCCAGCTGACTCGCGATGAAGGTTGCCTCCTTGGAGGACGCCCGGAACATGCGACGTAGCTCCTGATCCGCCCCCACGAAGTTCGTCCCGCAGTCGCTCGTCATTGAGGCACATTGCCCGCGCCGGCCCGTGAACCGTCGGAAGGCCGCGAGGAATGCAGGGGTGGAGTAGTCGGTGACTGCTTCCAGGTGGACGGCTCTCGTGCTGAAACAGATAAATATTGCGACGTAGCCCTTGATGGACTTGTGACCGCGTCCTGGTGCTGTCTTCAGTCTAAACCGGCGTAGTCCACCCCCGTGTGCGTGAAGGGTCGTGATGGCGTGACCCGGTGGGAAGGGAGGTCGCCCATAAGTTGAGTGGCGGTTGCCGCCCGCCATCGCAGGCACGTGATGCAGTGGGAGATGCATCCCTTGACCCTTTGGCGTCCTTGGGGTATCCAGTACCGCTGTCGGATGGAGGCCAGTGTGAGCTGTACCCCCCCGTGTAATGTCCGCTGGTGATGCTGCTCGACGATTAGTTGCGTGAGTCGGGACCCGGGTGGCAGGATGATCGGGTGCTGCTCGTCGTACGGGAGCAGCGAGTTTTTTATCCGTCCCCCTACCCGGAGTATGCCTTGACGGTCGAGGAACGGTGACATGGTTCGAAGTTTGCTGGCCGCTCGAACGGGTTGTCCGTGGGTGAGGGCTGCGATCTCCGTCCCGAATTCGTGTCGCTGTGCGATCTTGGTCCAGCGGGTTTCCGCGCCTTCCAGCTCCTCCGGTCGCAGCTGAGGTGTCGCAGCTGAGGTGTCGCTGCTGGCTTTGGCGAGGGTGGTCGGCGCTCCCTCCACCGCAGGCACCAGGCGCTGATTCGGAGCAGGCGGTTCACGGACGAATATCGATGCAGCATCGTCTCCTCTTCGGCGTTCTCCAGCTGGGTGTGCAGGCAGGTGGAGGGTTGTCGCTCTTCCTCGGTGGTGTCGATTATCGGGGAGGTCGTGTCCCACACTGTGGGAGGCTCCGTCAGCCAGGCGGGTCCGCTCCACCAGAGTGGGTGGTGTGTCAGTTGGCTCGCGGGAATGCCTCGCGAGGCGCAGTCTGCTGGGTTGTCCTTGGTGCTGACGTGGTGTAGGCAGACGTCCGGCACGGTCGTCTGGACTTCAGACACCCGGTTGGCGACGTAGGTGCGCCATCGCGTCGGTTCGCCGTGCAGCCAGGCCAGGGTGACCGTGGAATCGGACCAGAGGTGGCTCGTGTCAATCGGTACCCGTAGCTCCCTGCGTAGGTGCGCCAGTAACCGTGCCCCCAGGACCGCGGCGCACAGCTCCAATCGCGGGAGCGACACACTTTGTAGCGGGGCTGTCTTCGTCTTCGCCGCGATCAGGGTGACCCGTGTCCCCGGTGGGCCGCTGGTTCGGATGTATGCTGCTGCGGCGTAGGCCTTTTCAGAGGCATCCACGAAGACGTGCAGCTGCTGTGTTGTCGCCGGCGTCTCGGTCCCGAGCCATCGGGGAAGACGTATTTGGTTGAGGTCAGCTGCGTCAGCGGTGAGCCTCTTCCAGGTATCTGCGGCGGCGGGTGGGAGCTGCTCGTCCCAGTCGAGTGGCTCCTGCCACAGCTGCTGGAGGAATATCTTTCCTCGGACAATGAACGGTGACAGCCATCCGAGTAGGTCGAACAGTTTAGCCACCTGCGACAGGACGTAGCGCTTCGTCACGGTCGAAGGTGGAGGAGTTGGGGGACCTTGGAAGGAGAAGGTCAGGGTGTCGTTGTGTGGATGCCACTTTAGTCCCAGAGCGCTGCATCCCAGCTCTGGGTACCACGGCAAGGTGGATGAAGTGGCGAGGTACTCGTCCGGCAGGTGGTTCGTCAGTGTGTCGCTGTTCGAGCTCCACTTCTTCAAGGTGAAGCCGCCCGCCCTGCAGATTCCGATCAGTTCGGTCCGAGTTTTTACGGCTTCCTCCTCGCTGCTGTCGCCTGAGAGAATGTCATCCACGTAGGTGGCTTCCCGGAGTGTGGTGGCGCCTCTCGGGAACTGGTCTTCCTCGTCGTCCGCGAGCTGCAGTAGAGTGCGGATGGCCAGGAAGGGGGCGCAAGTGAGCCCGTAGGTGACGGTGGTGAGGTGGTACACCAGGATTTTGTCTTCTGGGTTGTCCCGCCAGAGGATCCGCTGGAAATCACGGTCGTCCGGATGTATCTGGATCTGCCGGTACATCTTTTCGACGTCGGCGAGAAAGGCGATTTTGTGGCGCCTCCACCTCAGCAGTACGTCCATCAGGTTTCGTTGCAGTTTGGGTCCGGCTGACAAGTAGTGGTTCAGCGATTGGCCGGTTAAAGACGGCCGGGATCCGTTGAACACCACCCGTAGTTTGGCGGAGGCGCCAATGCCCTTCAGTACTCCGTGATGAGGGAGGTAGAAATGCGGTGTTCTGACGCACTCCTCGTCCCTTGGGACTTCCTGCATGTGGCCCAGATGCCGGTATTCCCGCATGAAGTCGTGGTAAGCGGCACCGAGGGCAGGATTGTCCCGGAGGCGCCGCTCGGTCGACAGTAGGATGCGCCGGGCGATGCTGTGGCTTTCTCCTAGGCTGGGGGATGCGTCCTTGAAGCAGAGCCGTACCACGTACCGCCCGTCCGCCTGTCTGTAGTGGGTCCGGCGGAAGGTCTCTTCGACTGCTTTTTCTTCTGCGGTCCGGTGGGTGGATGTTGGCGCTGCTACCTCCTCTTGCTCCCAGAATCGTCTTACGAGAGACGTTAGGTCGTCGGTGGTGCAGGTGTGGGTGGATACGGCTTGGGTTGGCGATCGTCGTCTCGCCGTCGGTCCTGATAGAATCCACCCGAAGATCGTCTCCTGGGCGATTGGCGCGTATCGCCCGCCGTGGCGGATGCCCTCCAGCACAATCTGCGGGTATACGTCCGCCCCTAGCAGCAGCTCGATCGGCGTGGTCGAGGTTGTCCTGGGGTCGGCGAGCGGCAGGCCGGAGGTGTGAGGCCAGTGAGGCGTTTGGGCGGCACAGGAGGGCTGGTAGGCTGTCAGCCGAGATAGTACCAGCGCCTCCACCTTACACGACTGGCTGCAGACGGGCGCGGTCGACGTCAGGGTCAGGTTGACTCTTCCTCGCGTGGCCGCCGTGACCTTGCCTCCGGCGCCGAGGACCAGTTGGGAGCTTGACGTGCGGGGAAGTCGCATTCGTTGGACCAGGGACTCGCTGATCAGCGACACCTCCGAGCAGGGGTCGATCAGAGCTCGAGCGGTGACCTTCCGATTTCCTGCAGATGCGGTGACGAGGGCGGTGGCGAGTAGAACGGAGACTGTCCCCGTGGTCAGTTCGTGCCGCTTGGTGGTGTGCAGTGTCGCGACTGACGTCGTGGTTGGTTCGTTGGCCGCCTCGTGAAGCATCGTGTGATGCATCTGGGCGCATCGCTGACATCTCTTAGCGGATGGGCAGGCCGTAGTATTGTGTGGACCGAGGCAGTTCCTGCACCAACGGCGACTTGTCACCATCTGCAGCCGAGCAGCAGGGATCAGCGATCGGAAGGCGCTGCAGAAACAGAGAATGTGGTTCCCCTGACACAGGTTGCATCGCGACCGGGATGCTGCTTCGGTGGCGGTGTGTAGCGCCTTGACCCTCGACGGTGGTGGCGTCGCGGGCATGGGAGCGCGCGTCCCTTGACGGAACTCGAACGCCTCGAGTGTCCGGATCGTCGTCTCCAGAAATTCGAGGAGCTCTGAAAATGCTGGAGGGTCGACGCGGCTTCCCAACGACTTTTCCCACTCCTTCAGGGTGTGTCGGTCCAGTCTTCGCACGGTGTGGTGGACGATCCAGTGCGATTCGTCGTTGACCGGGATGCCCAGGCTGTTCAGCACAGCCGCCACGTTGCACGTGGTGTTTAATACGGCCTTCAGCTCGGTCGCGTTGTGGGTGGTGCACGATTTTACGCCGTACAACGCGTCGAACTGAGCGGCGACCAGCAAGCGACGGTTCTGGTACCGGTGCTCCAGCAATTCCCAGGCCTGTGAGAAATTGGCGGCGTTCGCTGGAATTCGCTGGACCAGTTGCGCAGCTTCTCCTGTGAGGCTCGCAGACAGATAGTGGAATCGCTCCGCGTCGGACCAGGCCTCGTCGTTGACGACCAGGGACGTGAAGAGGTCCCTAAATCTCGTCCACTCGGTGAATTGTCCGGAGAATGTTGGCAGCGTGATGCGCGGCAGCGCCGAGCGTGGTCTGGGACCTGACGTGGGTGGAGGTACGGCGGGCGACAGGGTCTGGGTCTGCACGAAGTCGTCGAGCATCGCCAGGAGCTGATCTCTCTGCACGCAGCATGCTCCTTCCGCTTGATCGTAGAGGTCCAGCGTGAAATAGTCCGTTTCACGATCGTCGGCGTTCGCTGCACTCACGATCTGGTCATCCAGAGCTTGAAATTGCGCCCAGGCGGCGTCCAAATGATCCAGTTTGGACTGGATCGTCCCCTTCGTCATGTTGGCCTTCCCCAACTTCTTTAGGTTATCCACCGTCCGGGATATGCGTCCGAAGAGGACGTGTTGGCGAGACACTAGCGCGTCCATGACGTCTCAATTGTACAGGAAGAAGAAAAATAGGATGGATATCCGGCTCGAAGGACCAATGTTGATACTATAGACAGGAGACTGAGGCACGGAGTGGCTCAGGATCGGCAGGAAAGTGATATAGGTAGGTGACTGGAGAATGGATGTAAGAAAGGTGCAGGTGGAGTAAATACTGAGTATAATGGAAATTAAATATATTAAAACAATCGGTAAATACAGAGGCACGTACAATGGATTGAGACGTCGTCACGAAAAATACGTACTAAAAGCGAAGCCCGCGAGTACAGAAACTGAACGATACAGCGATCAGTCGATCGTATAATATGACGCGTGAGATGATGATCAGTCGATCAGAATGTTGCCAAAGGACGCCGTGCTGGGGTTGTCGCGGGTTATTTATACTGTGCGGGGCCACCGACAGTGGAAGGAATAAGGAGTGGGGTTTTTGAAAATGACAAAGGATTTGGCAGTGTCGAGCGTTAGTTAGCGGACGAGGGCAATGCCCTAACGGCCGCTGCTGCACAGGAAACAAGGACGATGGGTAACGGGTTTGATATTTTGGAATATGGGAATCGGTGGCTCACGCGACAAGTAATCCGTCAGACGTAAACATAAAGTTTACGTCTGCGTGCGTTGACCCGGTTTCGGCGCCGAGCTCGATCGGCTGTCTATTGACGCCCGAGAACCGAGGCCGCTCGCCTGCGGATTAGCGCAAAAACTTTATGGTGGGTCTGTTTGTGTCGCACGGTTTCTTGCGTTACCGGGGTTCCCGGTAACGCCTGCAATGATTTTGAACAAACATTTTTTTAGATTACGATTGGTTGGAATGATAAAAAAATGAAAAATTGTGATTTTTCAACTTTTTCATCAGAGCCTATAACAATAATTTGAAAAATGCGTTTGGAGATATCGATAACATATGCATACTGAAAATGTCATCGATATCGGTCAATGTTGCAATGAGCTAAAAACGTTTCAAGAAGATCACATAAGGGCGATATTCACTGGCAAGGTCGAAAATCTGCGACTTTAACCCTTACACTCTCATCTTGAAATGTTTGTAGCACATTGCAACGTTGACCGATTTCGATGAAATTTTCGGTATGCATGTAAGTTACCGAAATCAACAAAACGCATTTTTTAAATTATCGTTATAGGCTCCGATATAAAAATTGAAAAATCATAATTTTTTCATTTCTTTATCATTCCAACCGATTGCAATCTAAAAAGATGTTTGTTTAGTCATTCTGCAGCAAACTAGTTGGTCTAACATCTAAAAGAGATTCAAGTCATTTGGACCAATTTCAAAAAAGTTATACCGCTTGAAAAGGTGTCAACATACTTCCCGTCGCTACTGCATGCACATGGTGTAAGGACGACAAGTACAGCTGCCCGGCCGCTGCTCGTAATCGCTCGTCTGCCGTCAAAAAGGAGGCAACACCACGGTTCAGCGTACAGTTGAAATCAACAGCAAACACTCTTAATTCTTCTGGATATTCCTTGTGGTTTCGTTGGTCGGTGGTCATAAAGTAATTTACACGTCGCAGGTACTAATGACCAGCATGTGACTTTGTCTGCCATACAAATTTAGAGGGAATGAGGATATAGCCCCAAGAATCCTTCGAGATTCGATGGACAGGTCAAAAAATGAATATCACGGTTCTTTTAATATAATAGTTACAGAGCAGTACTTCGATGCTGCCTCTTTGAAATTTTGGTTTTTAATTTATGGAGCCTCCAAGGTTTCAAGCAGGTAAAACCAGGTAAGGACGCGACGTTCGGCGATTCAGGTAGCCAATTGTAAGTGCACGACTGATCGACCGCTATCCTCCGACAGGTTTGGAAAAACCAATGTCCTCTGTGCTAATGATGGTATTCACCTTTCCTGTACACTCCGACTGCACAATACCCCAATAAAATACGGACCTCTTTTCCTGTTTTCTTTCTCGTTGCTACGTGAAAGTTTCAATTTTAGGACAAACTCTGCGAACCCCCACTTCAGAATGTTTAAAGAACATTATAAACGTTGTATTATTTAAAAAAATGAGGTTATAGCCCCAAGTGTCCCCTCTACAGACCCGGTTTTTAAGTAAGTGGATACTTCAAAATTGACGAAACTAAATTATTTCAAGTGAACCCGGGCCCGGGAGGCCATAGGCCTAACAGCCTCCCGGGCTCTGCTTCTACCGTGCGCCAACCGTGCTGCTAGGCTATGTATCGCGTTGCAGCGTTCACTTCAAATAATTTTAGTTTCGTCAATTTTGAAGTGTCCGATTTTTTAAAAACAGGTCCGTGAAGTGAATTTCTCTAACAATTCATAATTGTATTAGATCATGTGGCAGTCGCATATGTACATGGTGTAAGGACAACAAGTACAGCTGCTCGGTTGCTGTTCGTAACCGCTCGTCTGCCGTCAAAAAGAAGGCAATGTCGCGGTGCAGCGTACACTTGAAACCATTTTAATTTCGCCATTTTTAAAGTGTCACCATTCTTGAGAAGCCCACCGTTAGGTATGCCTATCCCCCCCACAGCTGCGCCCGTAGTCCCATTGTTTTGGCTTCGACGTCACCCGCTACATAGTGTGTGTGACCGCTGTAGCCAATATCTCGACTGTAGCCAAAAGTACGCGTGAAACGAGGCCTGTCCCTTGCACTCTGATCCAATCGGCCGTGCATTCGTACCTACGCTCTGTCCAACGAGACCAAGGCAGTGAAGCACCCAGCGTGCGTCCTTTGCTAATTGTCTTGTAAGGGTAACTTCAACTCTGTCGCACTCGAGCGCCTATGTTTACGTCTACTGTCTCGTCTCATTGGACAAGATATAGATACGCCATCGCATTCCTGCCAGGGAACCTTCCATCTAACCATGTTTAGGCTATCATGGACAAGAATTTAGGAGTTTTCCATATACATACATTTTTTCGCTAGCGACCCTTACTTCAGAATGTCTAAAGAATATCCAGCAATTTTATGAACCTAAAATAATGAATAGTACAATAAATAGTTTTGCGGCTCCGCGAATTACAAAACGAAATTTCAAAGAGAAACATGAAGAAACGTAAAATACAGCCATATTTATTCAAATTTTTTCACACTTGAACCAGTGGTAAAATTTGCAAAACAAAGATATTTCTAATATTTTTTAATTAAGAAATGACATTCACCAAGGAAAAAATAAATTATTTGAGAACAGCAGTCTTTTGTGATAACCCGGCTCAACCCCCGCCTCCCATTTTCTCTTGGACCACAACATACTTCAATGTCATCAAAATTCGAGACATAGTCCCCAAAAAGTGATCGAATTCACATGGAATGATCCCCTTCCTAATGTGGATATTTCCTTAAAAAAAAAAGTAACAACTATTCTCGTTTTTACAATATATGTATGTATAATTTACATACAATACAAGGATGTATGATGTTTCACCAAGAGGTAGGAAGGTTTCCTATTTCCATGGTATTGTAAAGGGGAGATACCGATAGTTTACCTAAGGAACCGTGAAGGCCCTAAAAACATTTTTTTCGTGCCATGCACAGCAGGGAACTGTCAACGCGCTCCCGAAAGGCCTTCTGGAAATGGTCAAACGCTCGAGATAATGACCCAACCGGGGCGAGCAGAAATATAGTTTGGAACACTGAAGCCCCGTCGACTCCAAACCCTACACCCTGGTTTCGAATCTAGCGGCCAAACGTCCCCGGTCCCGTCCCGGTCTTGTATGGGTCGACCCTAATACGTCACGCGCCCCTCCACGCGATCTCCGAGCGAAGGAGGTCTGGACAATTCCCGAGGAAGTCGGTTATCATCCGCGACCTGGTCGCGTCAACATCTCGCGTTTCCATTTCAAGCGTTACTACCTCTTACTATATCTAACTGTTCCAATACTTAGTATTAAGAGTCTTTGTATTCCAACTACTTTTTGAATATATATATTTAGTGTTAACCATTCAAATCCTGTCATTTATTACCCGCCAATCCCGCGCAAGAGGGTGCCGCGTCGCGCCGGTTGTAAACATTAATTACGCCAGTTATTTCGCCCTCTCGTGTCTAACAATCCAATCCATTCGGCGAACGTCCGCACCATCTCGCGGCCGCGCAGCATCAGGACCAGCATCTTCAGAGAGAGAGAGAGAGAGCCATCGACCTAAGAGGGACAAGGACACCGACCCATTCTCCGTAGCCAATCCGAGGGAGCACGGTTGCCCCATCTGTCTCTGTTTCTTGCAACCTGTCCAGGACTGTTGGTGAGTGGCATATCTACGTATTTACGTGGAACCGTGGACCCGGCTAGACTTCGAACGTACGAGTCGAGTGAGCCAAATGGTTGTAATTTTGAAGCGTCTCTCCGCGGTAAAATCACGAAGCGTCTTTACCATCGCGTAACCAACCGCGGGACGTAACAGTATCTTGACATTGGGGCCGTTACCGACCGATCCCAGTACCCACCTGGGACCCACTTTGAGACTCGCAGTTTAACACGGGGGCTGGCAGTCTTTATATATATCTCGTCGGTGACCCAGCTCTCCATACTGAACGAAAATGTTACGATTTAGCTTCTTCTAGTAGCCGTTATAGCGGTACTATCGATTCGTCAAGGCCACCTGGGGCCCCTGGTTCTTAGGTTACCAACTTTTCTACTCCTCAGTGAAGCGGCGAGCAAGTAACGTACACTGGCTCGCGAAAGTGTTCGTACGCCCTTTAAGGGCCCGGAGCGCCAAAAGTAGAGTGACTACATTACCGACAAAATATGGTTTTACGGGGATCAAGTTTTCGTCCTTAAAAAGGAATATTTTGTCGCTGGTAAAGGGCTCATTCAAAAGAGGAAGGTTCAATCTAATGCGGGCTGGTCATGAGCTGACGAGATTATGGAGATATTTAGAAATATGAGCGTTAGAAGTAGGCCAAACATTGACGATGCACGTGCCGTGGAATTCAAGCAGTTTTATGCCATTCGATGAGTTTTCTGGATGATGTCGAGATCAGCCCGCAATAGAAAATATCTCCAGCTACAAATTGAGCTATAATTTGTCTTGATTCTGTTGCGAAATAAAGGCGAAAACTTGTTTCCCGTTTCGGCATGGCTTTCTAGCGTCAGAATTCATGATATCGATAATATAGAGCAAAAAATGTGACAAGTTTAGTTGAACTGGAGCTCATCAGGTGGCGCCTAAGTAGAAAGACTGTCGAAGTGGGATTGGAGGAAACTGCAAGCGTAGATTGTGGTTATGTTCGACGCCTATTCGCTCATCGGCAACGTGCGTCTGTTTATGTGTGTATATGTATATAATTTTCCTATACATACAAATACTCCGCTAGTTTGATGTTTCGGACTCATGCAAGCAATGTGCAGTTGTCCATATACGCATATAGCATAGTCGTAGCTGTAGCTTCATGTATCATATGAAATTGCGATCACATTTGTATACCGATGAGCTTACATACAGTACCACATTATACAAAAGAGAAAAAGAAATTGTTAACCCTTTGCACTCGAGTGGTGACTCTGAACCACCACTAGAAATTGTTGTGGCATTATTTCAAAGAAATTACAACAAATATTACAATGTATTTATTACATTACAAAATTTGAATTTAACAGATTACTAAACATTTAAATATTCTATGTGGAAATCGGATCAGTTTCGTATGAATAAAATGAAAATATTCTAAAACAGTAGAGAAAAATTTAGTTTTAGAATGTGTAAGGAATTCGAGCGACCGCGACCCATGCGGGCCGCAACTATAGGCCGGCCAAGGGCGCAGTTTATGATTACGGTGCGGACGTGACTTCAGGCTATTTTTGAGATTTAGCGGAACTTCCTGTTTTATGATGATTTATTAGTGACTTCGTATTTTAGCTAAAGGTCTCAATAGCCGTTGACGTACCGTAAGACATCTGCGGACCAAATGCGTAACGTTAAGGGCCCTAGGTAGGCGACGAGGATTCGGGGCGAGGGTACCCTAATAAACTGGTCGGTTTCCCTCACCCTGTCGCCTCTCGGAGGGCGTACTTTAGAATTTAGACACCCGTGATTGGCTTCCGAAATGTAACCGCCTACACGGCAAAAACCGTTAAAAGTGTAGAGCGGAGAAGAAGCCAACGTTGTTGTAGCGCGCACGAGGGTAACCTATAGTCTCTGTCTTTTTCTGAATAAACGTGTTTATGAAATTACATTATAAGATCCTCGACATCCTTACAAATGAAAATAGCGCCGAGTGCAAAGGGTTACTTTTACAGGTCTTGAAAATAAAGTGTCAACCTTTTTCATTAAATTATAACAATTGAACTACCAAGTTCATGAAAATAATCTTTTAGGTGCATACAGTAGACACACGAGAGTAGAATGATAAAATTAATTTTAATTGAAAAAGGAATATTTTGGATTTTAGGAAAGGAATAACGCAAAGGCAAGATGGAGAATATAACAAAAAAGATTAAACATATTAGGTTTAAATTCTATATTTTAAATTAATTTTTAAATATATAATAATTTTTTTCGGCAATTTTATTAGTGCCTCTGATCCAGTTACCGCTGCCTCCTCTGCCACCTCTGCCTCCTCTGCTTCCTCTGCTTCCTCTGTAACCCCAGCCACCCCTGCCGCCACTTCCTCCTCGTCTCATTGATTTTAACTCTTTTTGTATTTCGTGCAGCTGTAACGTGAAAAACAAACATTATTAAACGGACAATTTTTTAAATGTTCTCATTCATATACAGTAACGAGCAAAACTGAGTCTACACTATTTGAAGCAACATAACTTTTTAAAAATTAGATCAAATGACTTGAATGTTATTGAGAAGTTAGAAGGATTAGTTTATTAGACGAGGTGTAAAAAATTTTTGAAAAAAATTTGAATTGGTCGGAATCGCAAAAGAAATAGTAAAAGTTAGTTTTTCAGCTTTTTTATCTGAGCCTGTATTGAAAATTTAAAGAATGTATTTGATTCGGTCGAATAAATTATATCCATGCTGGAAATTTCACCGATATTGGTTAATTCGTTTACGAGTTATAAACGCAAGTGGAAAAGTTGCCATTTTTCACGATTTTCGACCGCACTTTTAATCGTTTATAACTCGTAAACGAATTAACCAATATAGATGAAATTTTCAAACACATTTTTTAAATTTTCAATACAGGCTCAGATAAAAAAGCTAAAAAAAAAACCAACTTTTACTATTTCTTTTGCGATTCCGACCAATTCAAACTTTTTTCAAAAATTTTTTACACCTCGTCTAATAAACTAATCCTTCTAACTTCTCAATAACATTCAAGTCATTTGATCTAATCACAAAACTATTGTACGTACCTTCTTGGCGAAAAAGACTTTCGTCCGACCGCCTAAATGATGTACGCGGCGATCGGGAAGATTGATACTGAGACGATTGTGATGGCCCTGTTGGCGACCCCGACCGCGACCCGCGCCGCGAGCATCGCGATCGCGACCCGCGTCTCGGGGAACGCGACTCGGGCCAGGAGCATCGCGATCGCGATCTGCGCCTCGGCGATCGCGAGCTCCGGCGCGAATATGCCGGCGAGCGGCGCGACGTCAGCTTCCTATCCGTTTGAGTCGCTACGGTTGGCATCTGAAAAAAATTACAAAAATTATTGTAGCAGACTCTACAAAACTCTACATATCTATATCTTGAAATATGTTTGCTAAATGAAATATTTTGATTGAATGAATTTTTATATTTTAAATTGGTTTTTGTAGAGTTTGCCTTGGTTTGACACAACTTTCCTACTTTTCGGTACATCTGTTTGCACACAGTTTATTCTGCGTGCATTGTTCCTGTTTCTGCACAAATATCTTTATTTTTATTCTACTTCTAGTTCTGCGCTTCACTGTATGCTCAGTGAAGGTTACAAAATCAGATACACGTCGGTGTCATTTTACACGGTGGATACGTACCGTATAAAAAGACCGTGCAAAATAAGGAAACAGAATGGAATAAAAATACAAAACTTGTGTAAAGAAAGGAACCATGTACGCAGAATATACATACCGCGTGAAAACAGATTTGCAAATAAATAGGAAACTTGTATTAAACCAAAGCAAACTGTACAAAAACCAATTTAAAATATGAAGATGCTTTCGATCAAAATATTTGATTTCATAGAAAAGCCGCGTTAAAATTAGTGACACGAAAAAAAGAATAAGAGATTTCCTGCAAGAGACAGGCGTAGCAAGAGTGAAGGGTACTTACGATGTTTCCAGCTGGACGACAACTTTCTTTCTAACGATCGCACCCTTGCCAGGTCCTATCGGCAAGGCCCAGGGCGCCTGTTGCATTCATTTGTCTTTGAGTGGGGGGTGAGAGTGACAGAGCGGTGGTGAGAGTGAGAGAGAAAGGTTGAGGAAGCGGGGGTGAGAGCGAGAGAGAAAAAGAGAGAAAGCGGGGGTGTGAGCGAGAGAGAAAAAGAGAGAGAAATACTTCAATCATATGTTTGCACTATCTTTTGCTCTCTCACCGATTTGTAACCGATGTGTGACGGAATTGGTTGACCAGTTCATCGTCGCGCGCTTTACAGTACGAAAGTACGAAGCGATTCGTTATTACAACGCGGTTTGTTAATAATTTTGTAAAGTGTAAAGTGTAATTGCGTGAATATAGTGTAAAGTGTAAAATGTAAATGTGAATATAGTGTAAAGTGTAATTGTGTGAAGATAGTGTAAAGTGTAAATGTGAATATAGTATAAAGTGTAATTGTGTGAAGATAGTGTAAAGTGTAAATGTGAATATAGTGTAAAGTGTCATTGTGTGGGTGTTACAATCATGGAAGGAAGAATACAAGGTGATGAAGCGCAAAGCAACGTGGGGCGTAAAAGAAAAAACCATTATACACCATTTGGGACCCACGCATCTAAAAATAAAAAGTGGCGAGAAAGGTAAGTTACGTTTTATACTATGAATTTGCTGTTAGTAATATTTATTTATGTATGTATGATATATGTCGAATGTAATAGAGGGAAAGACATGGTAACTTGGTAACGTGGTAATATGGTCTCCCAATTATATATATACATATATATGCAGGGTGTCACTGCTAACTTGACCACCTTGAATATCTCGCTTAGTGTTAGTAATAGAAATAAACATAATAGGACAATATTAATCTAACCGAAAGAGCAATATAATGATTCGGAAAAAACTTTTTTCGAGGTCATTTTTTCTAGATATCAAGATCATAAATTTTTTTTTAATGGAACTATATATTTTTTTATCGTAGAGGTAAAGACCTCTTCAATGACATATTATACAATGACCTTCGTGTGACCTTGGGTATGAAAAATCCAAACAGCATTATAGGTATTATCAGTGATTAATTTACCATACTAATTGGTTTGATTGAACTACTCGACATCGAAGCTCCTTGGAGAAGGATGACGTCTTTCCGGGTATCTCTCCGCGTATAAACGGGATGCTTCCGCAGAGTTTCCAGCCTCACCATAAATAAATATATCTGTTTTCTATTGTAAACTGACATCGAACTAACAGTAGTAAACGAAATCAAAAGCTTATCAGCGTTTATAAATTGAAATTATTCATTATTGAGGATAAGAAAAACTTATTCACTAACATTCAATACATTCCATTCATCGGTGCGGTCGGCGCAATAGACGCAGTTATAAATAAATATAAAACCATGGCTGTTGGACAGGAAAAGAGATTTTACTGTACATCATATGTTCCAATATTAGCAATTAAACTATTAGAACAGCCAGAGAATCATTTATTTTCCGTATACAACAATGTATTGCAAACAATGGTCATCATTTCGAACATTTATTGAAATAGAGTAGTTCAATCAAACCAATTAGTGTAGTAAATTATCGCTGATAATACCTGCAATGCTTTTTGGATTTTTCGTACCCAAAGTCATACGAAGGTCATTGTATAATATGTCATTGAAGAGGTCTTCACCCCAACTATTACATCGCCATAAAAAAAATATACAGTTCCTTTTAGAAAAAATTGATGACCTTGATATCTAGAAAAAAATGACCTTGAAAAAAGTTTTTCAGAATCATTATATTGCCCCTTCGGTTAGGTTAATATTGCCCTATAACGTTTTTTTTTCTATGACTAACACTAAGCGAGGATGGTCCAGTTAGCTGGGATACCCTGTATATATTTCTTTCTAAAATTTGATTCATAATACCCGCCGGCGCACAGTGCGGACAAACGGTCTGTTTTTGGGGACTTCTCGTAGTTTGGTTAGTATATATAGAGGAAATTTCTTACAGACAATTATATTTACCAATGTAGTTAATAATTATAACAAAACAAATTCACAATTTTTATGCATAAAAATAATTGTTACATGATTTTTAAATGAATAATAATATGAATTTCCTGCTAATATACAGTTCTGCCAAAGGAAGTTTTCGTACATCGTCAAATAAACATGTAGTGAGATACATCTACAGTGTTCCCGTGCGGCGCACAGTGGGCAATTTGGACAAAATCGGAATCGAAATCAAGGAACTTTCGATAAGAATGAGGTAGAGCGATGAAATTTTTTTTAAATGAAAGCTGCATCTTTGTAGAATATGGGAAAAATAGAGAGATTGTGGTACGAACGTTTTTTAACCTCGAGAAAATTCGTTAAACGCGAACAAATTCAAGAAAATTTTAGTTTTTCCAATACCACGCGCGGAAAATTTTTTTTTTAACATACTATACATCATTTCCCATAGATTTTTTCACGCTGATTTCAAATCTGGTCTCAAAATTTGTCTACGACCTCAGGATTTTGCAAAAAATAGATTTTTCTGACAAAAACTAATGAAGTCATTTTTTCGTTGAAATGATTGGATGGTAATAATCTCCCTATTTTTTCCCATATTCTACAAAGTTGCAGCTTTCATTTAAAAAAAATTTCATCGCTCTACCTCATTCCTATCGAAAGTTCCTTGATTTTGAATCCAATTTTGTTCAAATTGCCCACTGTGCGCCGCAGCGCACAGTGCAGACAAGTGGAGCACATCTCACTAGACGTTTATATCAGGATGTACGAAAAATTCCCTTGGCAAAACTGCATATTAGGAGCATATTAAATCTGCATATAACAATTATTTTTATGCATAAATATTGTGAATTTTTTTTAATTTTTTAATTTTATTGTTAAATTTAATTTTTTGTGACTAATTAACAATACATATACATTCGTAAACACATTTGGATTTTTGTCCAAAATTTTGCCACTTGTTCGCCTTAGTCACAGTGCGGAATTTACTGTTCAAGATTTACTTTTTGAAATTCAATGTTCGTGTATATCACGATATGAAATACATTTCTTTCGCAAAAATGGATATTAGGATGAAAATTGGTAATTTTTCCATTAGAATTATAATTTCGTTGAATTATAATCTTCTACACCATTTTTTACTTTTTGCATATGTATTTTATATTTATCTTTTTGTATTCAATGCATACCAAAATTACCGAGAAGGCAAAAACGCATCACAGGCGTGTCAAAAAGTATTTTTTATAATCATTCATTATAATTATAGATAATTTTTCAATTATCTTAAAATAATTTCCATGCTATATATTACGCCCTTTGTTATTTCGTATTATTTCACATACGTGTTATGCGTTTATAAAAGATAAAGGTATAAACAAAAATATAACAAATATAAAAGATAAGCCAATTAATTTAACCAGTACGTTTTCAAATTGATGAACTTTTGGTCAATTTGTCTAGTCAAATTAATTATCTGGAGCTTTTGGATGTCTGCAGGCAAAGTTTGCAGAAAACGTAAAAAATTAAGTTTTAGTTTTGTTATGATTCAATGAAAGATATACAATACTTACCCAAAAACAATGTGAATACTCACTATGAAAAACTGAAGCACATTGTTCATATTTTGCATTGACTCGGTTCGATTGTTATAAAGAAAATATCCCATTACGTAGCATTCACAGTGAATTTATATTCTTCCTCCTTGTTAACGTTTATAACCTTGAACGACCTTGAATGACCATGACTATGTCGTTGAAATTGTCTGGAGAAGGGCTACAATCGTAGCAGTTCAAAAATATGTGGTTCCCATAAAAAAAAATAATAACATCGAATAATCAGCCGCTCGATACCAAATAATTTTGGCCTGATGCGTTTTTTCCCATCACCAATAGCAACCAAGTTATTCAGGTGGCCGGTTTTAGTGCCTCACCCTGTGTAACAGTACATGCTCGAAACATGTGTTTTCTGACGTCAGTTCGAATTTCAGTTTGGGTTTCTGTTATGGTCGAGTTAGGCGATGTCATTTTGCAGAGCCTCTTCCTGTCTCTTAGGCGAATTTATTACTTTACGACTCGGGTACGGCAAAAAAACCATTCTCACGTCCTTGAGAAAGTCTGCCCGTTCGTACCGTTTCACAATGAAACTTGACGTACCACAGACCCACGCAGGGTGTGTTTGAAAACTGCTTCAATTTCCGGTAAAGTTTATTTCTTCTACCTTCACTGCATTTCTCCATTCGACTGCTGTATCCTCATTTCTTTCCAAATTTTTAAAAATGTCCCTGCTATGAAAACACTGCAGTTGTTTAAAACAATTACAAAATAAATGTTGAGAAAACATTTTTCTCAAATGACAACATTTTTAGCAGATACTCCTATGTTTTCACTATAAGCTCCTAAAAACTCATTCTCATCGGTTTGTTAATTCTAGTCTTATCATTTAATGAAAAAAGGGTGGCACGTTTTTTTACACTTCTGTAAAATGAACAATTTTTAAGATATCGAAAAATCATTGAAGATTCCTTCATAGGTCACTGAAGAATAGAACATATTCAAATTTGAACAACACCCGCAACATTATTCCAAGAAGTGTCCGGTTTTGCGTGGAATAACCGTATTATTATTATTATCTTCAGTGAGCTGACATGCTTTCTGGTTTACAATAAATACAAATAAGTAAACGTATGTTAATATACAATACGAACGTTTAATACAAAGCAGTAGTAGTTATTGACGAAGGAAACGCTCAGGTATAGGCCCGTGGGGGGTCGCGCGCTTCGTAATGCCCGAAGCAGGATCGCATCTGGAGGTTTATGATACGTAAATCGCTATTTAGAGGGTCAGAGCCGTAGAGGTGCACGTGTCCAAAAAAAAAAAAAACGAACCTTAGGCCTGACTGCAATAATGAGTTAAAAACATCTGGAATACCAGTTGTACCTTTTGCACAAAAATAGCGGGACTCAAGCGTCCGTATCATAAACCTCTCTATTCATCTAAAAATACAAAATAGTATCTTTTCAATAATTTTTAAATAAGAAAAATAATGACCCCCTCCCACGGGGGGCGGGGTTCCCCTTTCAATTACATATGAACTACAGCATATTTCAAATTCATCAAAATCCCTGACATCGAGGCCAAAAAAGTAATCGATTTGACGTAGAATCACCCGTATGAATTATGTAGGCATAGTTGTGCTAATTCAGTTACGTTGTAATTCAATTGCACAATTGAATTACATTATATTTCAATTATATAGTAATTCAACTACGTTGTAACTGAATTACATAATTCAAACCTTTCAATTAATTCAATTACTTACTAATTATTTTAATCAGATGTTAAATTGAAAAATGTGAAACTATTTCTCGTTAAACAAACTATATGTTCAGGCGACGACAATGGAATGCAGCAGCATGCAACAGCGAAGCAGGCAATAACAAAATAGAAGTAGATTTCTGTGCGGATAATTATCGTGAAATGCTGCCAGCTACGTCGATGTACAATACGGAAAACATAGAGATAATAGAAGAAATTGTAGAAGAAATTGTAGAAGAATCACACAGTGCCAACACTATACAAGAAGCAGCAAAGAACGAAGAAAAAGATACAGATGTCGAATATGGCACTAATTCCGAATCCTGCTGGATCATAGAGAATGAAGAATCGGATACAGTGGAACCAGCAATATCGCAAGGAATAGACTTTGTTGACTTCAGCTATGTCTTCGATCAAATTGTAAAGCTTGAAGAACATTCACAAATAAATTGCGGCATCAGGCATTTAAAGATAGTTGGGTGTCAACAAAACGGAATAGAGAAAATCTATCACGTGCAATGCCAGATGTGCAATCACAAGGAGCGCACCGATGTATTCAAGAAAATAATGACGCCATGGATATCAATCGCAGCGCAGTTTCCGCAACAATACTGACAGGAGGCGGATATAAACAGCTGGAAGAAATGATATGTGGCATGAATATGTCGTGCATGTCTAAGCATTTATACCGAAAATGCCACGACGAAATAATCGATGCCTTCGAAGTGGCTGCACAACGAGAGATGGAAGATGCTGGAAGACAGGAGAGGGAATTAGCCATAGCAAGAGGCGACGTACATCCAGGATGTAATATACCGTTCATTCCTTCCTTCATTCATACATGAAGAGGTCATATCGTGGCGGCGATTATAATTCCCTTTCTGGTGTAGGAGCCATCGTGGGATATTACACGAAGAAGGTTCTACACCTCAGTGTAAAAAATAAATTCTGCTTCGTTTGCCACGCAGCAGCTAAAAAGAAGGAAGTGGCACGCGAGCATCGCTGCTACAAAAACTGGGGTCGCGATCAGAGTTCAACGGGCATGGAAAGTGCTGCTATTGTGGAAGGATTCCAATATAGCGTAGAAATGCACGGCCTAATATACAACATTTTGGTTGCCGACGGTGATAGTAGCGTCTATAAAAAGATCTTGGATAACGATCCGTATAAAGAGTACATGGTACAAGTGCGGAAAATTGAATGCACCAACCATCTTTTGCGGAATTTCAGCAGAAAGATAAATGAGATCGTCGCAAAAGGCCGCTACAAAAATCTAAGAGGTATCGTGAAGCAAAATGCCCTCCGTCTGCGCACTGGTGTAAAGAAAGCTGCAGAACACCGCTTCAAAGAAAAGCTGAGATTATCAGACCAAATAAAAAATTTAAAAATAGATCTGAGAAACGTGCCAAGTCACGTGTTCGGTGAACACAAAGAGTGTCAGAAATTGGCTTACTTTTGTAGCAAATACTCTGACCCCGAACAAATCAATTATGTCCCGCAATTAAAAGAAACGGGTATATATCAAAACATCGAAGAAGCAATGCAGCCGCTCTTCGTCCATGCGGAAAGTTTATTATATGCATTGAATAATAACGCCGTAGAGTGCTTTAATAATATAATTGCGAAATTCATCGCAGGGAAACGCATAAACTATGGACAAAGAGGTTCTTATCAGGGTAGAGTCTCTGCTGCTGTCGTCCAATTCAACACAAAAGAAATATTTAGTCGATTGAGCGCTGCAACGAGCAAAGAACCGACAACCTTAGTAAAACAGTTGGAAAATCGACGTAAGCGTGAAGTGGAAAAGGAAATTGAATATAGAGCACGAAAGAAAGCATCCTCCTTCCGACAGGAGAAACAACAATGCGACAAAGATTATGGCCCCAGTGCTGCAAAACCAGACATGGAGGAGACAGTATATCTTTCTGAATGTGAGAGACACATGGCAACGCTCCTCGAGTGGCAATCGATGCGACACACGATCGAGGCTGAAACTCGTAGTCAAGGGAACAGCGAAAGATGGGTGGCTTATAGGAAGAAATTATTAACAGCATCCAATTTCGGCCCAGTATGCCGATTACGAAAGACTACATCACGAGCAAGTTGTTTGAAAGCTGTGGTGTATCCACAAATCGAAAGTCTGCCAGCCGTACAATACGGAAGGGAAAACGAGATGAACGCCCTGAGACAAATGGAAGTAGAATTAGGAATCTCTATTCTACCGTGTGGGCTGTTCATCGATTCTTTCGTGCCTTACTTAGGTGCGACACCAGATGGACTTGTACAGGACGATACAATCGTCGAGATAAAGTGTCCATATTCGGCGAGGGATTTAACTCCCGATGAAGCAATGGAGAAGTTTTATGCGATACGACGCATTTTTCAGGGTGATAAAATGAATAAAACTCACCATTACTATCATCAAGTGCAAGGACAATTGCACATAACAAATAGACAAAATGCTCTATTCTGTTTATGGACGCCAAAAGGAATGAAGATAATACAAGTAAAAAGAGACGATGCATTCTGGGCAGCAGAGATGGAAGAAAAATTAAAAAGATTCTACGAGGACTACATGCTGCCAGAAATAATAGACAGTAGATACAACAGAGGCCAGCCGTTTAGGGAACCATTGTTGGCACAGAAAGAAAGTGCATGTGCAGTAGAACCAGGTACATCTAATCAAAGATAAGAGGCCTATATTGCACCGGCGAGTGCAATACAGCGCACATGAAGAGCTGTTTTATGGCCTATTGCGACTGCACCGGCGAGTGCAATACAGCGCATATGGAGAGCTGTTCTAATAGATTCATGAGCACAAATATCCGTACGTATATTAATTCTAATTTTTCATTTTGTATTTATCTTACGTTTTATAATTTTAATATAATAATATTTTTGCATGTGTTCAGGAAGAATCTGAAGTAATGACTAGATTCCGGATCATTATGGAAAATGCACCTATAAAATCCGCAGTCTAGTAATTACAACCAAAGAGGAGTCAAGTGTTGGGAGGAGGTTTAGTGGGTAGGCCAACAGTACCATATGATGGAGAATCCCACACTCCCGGGGGTTGGAATGGCCCCTGGACATAGTGTATAAAACATTTTACCTCCCTGCACTCAAAACACTACAAAAAAAAAAAAAAACATTATGCTGATAATTTTCAATATTTTTAGATTGTAATATGTTTTGACTTGACTTTTTCTTATTGTAGACCCCCGTGGGAAGGAAAAGTGACACTTGGGTGTGCCATAAATTAGTCCTCCCTAGCTACTGCCCCGCCGATGACAAGGGGACTGTCCTGCGACCTTGGCCCAGAACTCACACAAAACATCCTTGCTTCGGTCGATTGTACGAGAACTTGTGTGCAGCAAGCTTGTACTTGATAGAATTTGTAATCGTCAATTAAATGTGATGCTAATTATATCATGTTCGGTGTAATTTTTATCAGAAAAGAAAAGAGCTTATTCCGATGAAATTGAGTCCAAACACGACATCATTTGAACTATCTTCAATGAGATTGTAATTTTTATCGTAACATTACGTATCAATGAAAATTGTTCGATTACACTCGAATTTGAACTCATTTTCATCAGGAAAATCCCATCAATTCACTCGTCACAATTTCATTAAGGTATATTAATAATAATAATATTGCTTTATTCAGCCTTACGGCCAAGAATTGGACTCGGTTTACAATAACCTATGAATACAAAAAATAACTATCTTATCCACGCATTAATTCTCTCTCTCTCTCTCTCTCTCTCTCTCTCTCTCTCTCTCTCTCTCCCCCCTTCCCTCTTCGACTCACCCATCCCTACCCTGACTACTCTACCTATATTCTGCCTGTTCCTATTCTTATTCCGATTATTGCACCATTTCCTACTCTGTTATCTTTAGTTTACGCTTCCTTATATTACCTTTATATTTCTGCTCGCTTATCTCTCTTCTTTCTGAGCTTTTGAAGCCACGCTTCAACATTTGTATCTATCCTCCCACTCACTATGTCTTCCATCCTGATCCTTCCCTCCATTTCCCTGCATTCTCTTGTTAGATGCTCCAGATTGCCATACCTGTCCCCACACAGGTCGCATCCTCTTGCTTCGTCTCCCAGCCAGTATTTGTTCCAGTTTTCTGCATTTCCGCATCTTACTTGGGCTACTAACTTTTGACTTTCCCCTCTTCCCTCCTTACTTAGGTATTCTGGTAACTCTGCCACTCTTATAAACTTGTACCTTTTGTTATATTTTGACTGCTCTATCCTTGTATATTGTTCTTGCCGTTGTACCTCAATGTCTCTCTCCTTTAGCCTCTCCGCTACCTCCATCTCTAGCCTTATCATCTCTTCCACCCCTGCTTGGCTCCATCCGTTTCTCTTTAAGTATTCCTCCCTTTCTTTCCCGCTTTCGCCCTGAACTTTCCCTGATTCCTTTTCCTTCAGACATTCCTTGACTATCTTCCTCCCTGCTCTGTTTCTTACTCCTTCCGTGTATTTCCATGCCCTAATTCCTGCCTTTACTCTAAGCCTCGCCCTTTTTGTTTCTTCCAGTACCAAGTATCCTGGGGTACGCACGTCCAAACCAAGTGTCCACTTTATATATTTCAGCTGAATCCTTTCTACTTCTGTTCTCTCCTTAAAGCCCCATAGCTCTACCCCGTATAGGAGTACCCCCAGTACCAACGTATCAAAGAGAAACATTCTCATTTTAAAATCATTTTTAAATTTCCTTTCGCCGATTCCCCATACTTGATTTAGGACCACGTTCGCTCTCTTTATCCTTTCCTTTACGTGACCTGCTATCTTTCCGTTGCTTTCAAACTTTATTCCTAAATAACAGAATTCCTTGACGTCCTCTACCGTTTCCCTCTTCCAGTTCCATGCAGCTTTCTTCTTTTTTCTCTCCCTCTCTTAAAAATCATTATTTTAGTCTTCTCCGTGTTTAGCGTCAATTCCTTTTTGTCCAAGTACCTTTCCAGCCTCTTCATCATGCATTTCAAATCTCCCTCTTTACTTGCTACTGCCACCACATCGTCTGCATAGGCTAGGGACCAGAATCTTTCTTCACCCACTCTTATTCCTCCCACCAGTCCTTTCCTGAATTCTTCCTCCATGTCGGCTATATATATTGTGAACAGGGTCGGACTGAGCGGGCAACCCTGCCTGAGTCCCTCTCCCGTCCAGAATTCCCCTGATTCCCCCTTACTTGTCCTCACAACGTTCACCGTTTCCTCATACACCTCCTTTACTCTTTCAGTTAACCCCTTTCTTACTCCACACTTCTCCATCACTTCCCACATCTTTCTCCTTTTTACCGTGTCGAATGCCGCTCTTAGGTCCACGAACATGGCGTAGACCTTACCTTCCCTCTTTTTAAGCTCCCTCTCCACCACATGTTGCAGGATGTATGCGTTATCTATTGTCCCTCTGTGTCTCCGAAATCCGGCTTGCGTATCTGGTAAAATTCCTTTGTCCTCTATGTCCTTTTTCAATCTTTCATTGAGCAGTGAAACATATATCTTGTAAGCCGTGCATAGTAAACTTATCCCTCTGTAATTACCAGGATTGTTCTCGTCTCCCTTTTTGTACAGGGGGGTTATTACCGCCTTCTTCCAGTCCTCCGGGAAGCCTTCCCCTGCCCATACTTTCCTAATTACCTCTTTTAATTTCATCCTTGTCCCTCCCTCACTATACACCCATGCCTCGTTCGGGATGCTGTCTCCTCCCGGGGCTTTTTTCTTTTTCAGTTTTCCTATTTGTTCCTCCAGCTCCTCCTCTGACAAGCTCTCTTCATCCTCTACCGCTGGTACCTGCTCTCTCTTTTCCCCTGTTAGTCTTTCATCTGCTCCCCCCAATAGTTCTTTGAAATGTTTTCTCCATACTTCTATTTGTATCTTGTTTTCGTTACTCGATTTCCTTTTCCTTTCTTTATTGATGTATTTCCAAATTTGCCTCTCTTCTTTTGCCTTCCTAATTTTTTCTTTCTCTTCCTGTTTTCTCATTGCTTCCTTACTTTCGCAAAATTTTTTGAAGTCCGCTTTTTCTTTCAGGTAAACTTCCTTATCCACTTTACCCTCTTTCCACCTTCTGTAGCATCTACTCACTTTCCTCTTCTCTCTAGTACAATCCCTGTCCCACCAATATTTGCATCCTATCTTCCATTTCTTCCTTCTTACTCTTCTTGATTCCATCGACTCCTTCACCGCTGTCTTCAGCTCTTCCCAGTCCTCTGTTGTCCTTTCATTCTGTGTATATACCTTTTCGCCTGTTCTCTCTTTATATCTCTCAATCGCTCCTATATCCCAGTTTATTACCTCTTTTTCCACTTGCTCCTCCTCTCGATACTTTCCTCCTCCTGCTGTAACCTCTACTTCCAGCGGAAGGTGGTCGGACTCCGTCCTACTTCCTACCACCAGTTTTTCTATCCTATCCCACCCTTTTGAGTTGGCTACTACATAATCAACAACCGACACCCCTTTCCTGTCTATATAGGTGAGCTCTCCCCCTTTATCGCCTCTTTTATTCCCATTCAAAATATGTAACCCTCTTTCTTCTGTCATTCGTAACATTTTTTCTCCCTGTCCGTTTTTCACCTTGTCTTTCGATTTCCTCCTTTCCTGCTCTTCTTCCCACTCTCCATTATATAAACTTCCCTGTTCTCCTATCCTCGCATTGAAGTCCCCGCCCATAATAACCACTTCGCCTGCTGTTTGATCCACTTGTTCTTCTACCGCTTTTGCTATTCTGTCCATCTCCTGGTTGCTGTACACCGCCCATACATTCCATATTTCCTCTCCCACACCTATTTTCCTTTCTACCAGGCCCTGTACTTTATCATTCACCTCCAATGTCTTCCAACACTCTCTTACTCCTGTTATTATTCCCCCCCCCCCCCCCCCCGCGGCCTCCCCTTCTTTTTTTCCTTAATCGCCGCTTGACACTTCCATTCGTACCCTTTTGGCAGATTTTTCCTTAGTGTTTCCCATTTTCTCTGATCCACCCAGGTTTCTAGTAATCCTACGTAGTCAAATCCTTGCACAAATTTCCAAAATTCTCTATCCTTTTTGACTATACCTGCTACGTTCCAGAATAAAATTTTCCCTTTGTTATTCTCTGTACCTTTGTCTTCGTTTTTTCTATATTCTGTCTCCTCTCCCTCCCTGCGTTGCCACGTTTCTGTGTTTTGTTTGTTTCTACTTATTTTGCCATTCTTCTCTTTTCCCTCCCCTTTTCCAAGCCTACCTTTTTCTACCCGTAAGGCTATTCTCGAAAAACCTTGCTCTCCTGTAGCTCCTCCCTCTCCTCGTTCCAACTATACCATTTTCCCTGAATGCAGATCTTCCTGTAACCTACCTTCACTATCCTCCCCTCTTCTCTTTCATTCCTTGCTCTGTTTCTTATCATACTCTGCACCTTCCTCTCCTCTTCCGTCAGGTCGTGGTCTATGTATATTTTCTTGTTTCTTATCTTACTCTTCTTCTGCATTATCTCCTGTTTTATCTCCCAGTTTTTCATTTCCACTATTAGAATTTTGGGCTCCTCTTTTCCTCTGGACTCCACTGTATTCACCCCTCCTTCTATCTGAAATTCTTCTTTCAAATATGTTTCGACTCCTTCCTTTACATCCTCCTCCCTTACTTTTAACCCTCTAATGACTACATTATTTTTCCTTGCTCTCCTATCTTGCTCTGACATTTTCCTTTTAATTTTCTTTATTTCTTCCCACGTCGTCGCGTTCTCGTTCTTTGATTTACATTCCTTTCCCTGTTCTGCCACTTTCTCTATCCTTTCTTCCACTCTTCTTAAGACTTCCCCCATGAATTCTGCCTTTTCTTTTTCCCTTCTCTGCCTTTCTTCCCGCTCTTGTTCCTCCCATTTTTTCAGCATTTCCTCCATCTTCATACATATATCTTCTTCCTTATTTTTCCAGCGGCATTCCATTGCTTCTATTCTGTTGGCCAGACCCTTTATCTCCTTCTTGATTTCTTTTTCCAGTCCTTCTCTTCCTTGTATTATTTCATTTTTCAGGCTCTCCATTCTCATCACTATTATATTCACCATTCCTTGTGTTTGTTCTCCCTCCCCTTTTTCTATTTCCTTCTGTGGTGTTTTTTTCAAGTCTATCCTTTTTATAGCCTGATTCTCCTCGTTATCTTCCTTTTCTGGCTCTTTATGATTTCCTTTCCCCCATAACTCAGTTATCTTTCTAATACTGTGGTTTTCTCCTGTTACGTCCCGCGGTTGGTTACACGATGGTAAAGACGCTTCGCGATTTTACCGCGGAGAGACGCTTCAAAATTACAACCATTTGGCTCACTCGACTCGTACGTTCGAAGTCTAGCCGGGTCCACGGTTCCACATAAATATGTAGATATGCTACTCACCAACAGTCCTGGACAGATTGCAAGAAACAGAGGCAGATGGGGCAGCCGTGATCCCTCGGATTGGCTACGGAGAATGGGTCGGTGTCCTTGTCCCTCTTAGGTCGATCTCTCTCTCTCTCTCTCTCCCTGGAGATTGGTCCTGATGCTGCGCGGCCGCGAGATGGTGCGGACGTTCGCCGAATGGATTGGATTGTTAGACACGAGAGGGCGAGATAACTGGCGTGATTAGTGTTTACAACCGGCGCGACGCGGCACTCTCTTGCGCGGGATTGGTGGATAATAAATGACAGGATTTGAATGGTTAACACTAAGTATATTGACGCGACCAGGTCGCGGATGAGAACCGACTTTCTCGGGAATTGTCCAGACCTCCTTCGCTCGGAGATCGCGTGGAGGGGCGCGTGACGTATTACGCGTCGTAGTGGGGCTCGCTAGAGCGCGGTGACGTAATAACGGGACTTAGAATTCTATGTGATGTAATGTAGTGGCTATCTATATATTATACAACTTATGGCCTAACGCGACATCTAGTTATAACTAAACACAACATCCCGACGGCGCGACATCTATTCAGAAGCTAACGCAACATTGTGGCGGTTGTAGATAATGTAGATTTCTGTATCGATTAATTTGTTTATATATAGTTGTTAACATTTATTTTGTTTTTGGTTTCCCTACCAACAAAAATTATTTACATAACAAATTGCTTCAGATTAAAGTAAATACTGAAAGAGATAACACGTCTTTTATTTGGAGAAATATATTACACTCCTACAATTTGGTGACCCCGACGTGATCCTTTTTAAGAAAGAAGGATGCCGCTTCATCATTCTCCAACAAGAATTGAAGGGAAATCAAATCAAGATCTTAGTACGGAGACGGATAAGGATTTGTTAGAAGAAGAATTACCTTCGACGAGTAAAACCAACAATTTAAGTCAAGTCAATGCAACATCAATGGTTAAACTTCCACCCTTTTGGAAAGAGAATCCGATATTGTGGTTTACCCAGATTGAGGCAGCCTTCGCAATTAGCAGAATCTCCTCTGACGATACCAAATACCGGTATACTATAGTTAATTTAGATACGACAGTTCTTCCTTTTGTTTCCGATATTTTAAATAATCCTCCAATTAAAGAAAAATATGAAACTCTTAAAACAAGAATTATTTCCTCGTTCGACGAATCAAGCGAGTCAAAATTAAGAAGATTAATTAGGGGAAATGAGATGATTAACGAAAAACCGTCAAATTTCTTACAAAAATTAAGAAATTTGGCAGGTGGTTTGTGTAGCGAGAGTGTTCTAAAAACATTATTTCTGGAACAACTACCAGAAAATGTTCGAGGAATTTTAGCCATTAGTGAAGTACAAGAGCTTTCCAAATTGGCTTATCAAGCTGATAAAATTGTAGAAGTAATAAAACCAAATAACATTTGTAACATTACTTCAAAAGAAAATTATACTTCTAATTCTTCACAGGAAGAAAAAAATCAGACATTAAATTCACAGATTCTGGAGTTACAAAAACAAATAGAAGTTTTAAATATTAATTTTCGAAGAAATAATTACAGAAATAGATCAAGATCTAGATTTTTTAGGAGAGATAGAAGCATTTCAAAGCCAAGATTTCGAAATGAAGAACCCTTATGTTATTATCATCAAAAATTTAGAGAAAATTCCTTTAAATGTAAAAAACCCTGTTCTTGGAGTGGAAAGGATAAAAGAGATCGATCAAATGAAAGGTTAGAGGAAAACTAAGAAAGCTGTCTGGAGTACAGACGATCCATGATAGCTCAAATGTTAATTATCGTCTGACGATTGCCGACAAGACGTCAGGTATGAGATATTTAATTGATACTGGTTCTGATATTTCGTTGTTACCAAGGAAAATGTTAAAAGGAAAGTTGACAGAAACAAATCTTATACTTTTTGCTGCAAATGGTTCTGAGATTAAAACATATGGTCAAAAATTAATTACCGTAAATTTGGGATTACGCAGAAATTTTACTTGGGAATTCATTGTAGCTGATGCCGTAATGCCGATTATAGGATCAGATTTTATAGGTCATTACGATCTATTAGTAGATTTAAATGGCAAAAGGGTTTTAGATAAAGAGACGAAATTACAATCATTTGGAATCTTGAAGCGAGTACATACAATTTCAATTTCAACAATAAATAATTCCTTTAAATATAATAAATTATTACAAGAATATATTGATATTACTAAACCGGTTAGGAAAGAGATTGTTAAAAAAAATGTTTATCATTATATTGTAACAAAAGGTCAACCGATAGCGGAAAAAGCTAGACGTTTGACACCTGAAAAATTTAAAATTGCCAAAGCAGAATTCGAAGAAATGATTCGGAAAGGAGTGTGTAGGCCATCATCCAGTCAATGGGCGAGTCCTTTACACATGGTTCCGAAGAAAAATGGGGAATGGCGACCGTGTGGAGATTATCGAAGATTAAATTCAATAACAATTCCGGATCGCTATCCTGTACCTCATATACAAGATTTTTCTTTTAAATTAGCAGGTGCAACAATTTTTTCAACCTTAGATCTTATTAAAGCCTATAATCAGATACCCATGGCACCCGAAGACATTCCCAAAACAGCAGTTATCACACCATTTGGATTATTTGAATTTTTAGCAATGCCATTTGGATTAAGAAATGCAGCACAAACATTTCAAAGATATTTAGACAATGTATTAAGAGGTTTGAATTTTTGTCATGGTTATATTGATGATATAATTATTGCGTCAAAAAACGAAGAAGAACATAAACAACATTTAAAGATAGTTTTTGAACGATTACGAAAATTCAAATTGTCAATAAATGTGAATAAATCGAGCTTTGGTGTTAAAGAAGTTAAATATTTAGGATATTTAATTAATACAGAAGGTATGAGACCTACCGAGGAAAAAGTTCAAGCATTAAAAGATTTTCCAATTCCAAAAGATAGGACAGAATTACGAAGATTTTTAGGAATAGTAAACTTTTATCGTCGTTTTATTCCTATGGCAGCAAAAATTCAAGCTCCTTTACATTCGTTACTTATTGGTGCAAAAAAGAAGGATAAAAGGTTAATTGAATGGACAGAAGAACAAAAAGTTGCTTTTAATAAAACGAAAGAACAATTAATCAATGCTATATTATTGGTACATCCAGTAGCAAACGCACGTTTAGCGCTAACTACAGATGCATCGGATACAGCAATGGGAGCTGTTTTAGAACAATACGTTGGTAAAAGCTGGCAACCATTAGCATTCTATTCAAAAAAATTTACGGAAACTCAACAAAAATACAGTACTTATGATCGAGAGCTTTTGGCGATATATTCTGCAATTAAATTTTTCCGATTTATGGTAGAAGGACGAGATTTAGTTGTGAAAACGGATCATAAACCATTGGTTTTTGCATTTAAACAGAAATCAGTTAAAGCTTCTCCTCGACAACTTCGACATTTAGATTTTATAGGTCAATTCACTACTGAATTAAGTTATGTTAAAGGGGACGAAAATGTAATTGCAGATGCCTTCTCAAGAGTTGAAGCAATTGAAATGCCTATTGTTGTAACCACAGAAGAATTAGCGGAAGCACAACAGGCAGATGAAGAATTAAAAAAGATAATTTCAGAAGGAAATTCGGCATTACAATTACAAAAATTGAGAGTTGGTAATACAAATCTTGTATTATATTGCAACATTTTAGAAGATAATATTCGACCTTATGTTCCGAAAATTCTAAGAATACGAATTTTAAAAATTGTACATAATTTATCACATCCTGGTAGTAGAGCTATGAAAAAGACATTGTCTCAAAGATTTGTCTGGCCGAATATGGCAAAAGATGCTGCAGAATGGGTGAGAACTTGTTTACCTTGTCAAAAGAGTAAAATCCATCGTCATCAGAAAAATTTGCCAGAACATATACCAGTACCTAAAGAAAGATTTAATCATGTACATATAGATCTTATTGGGCCACTTCCGACTGTTAACGGATATCGTTATTGTTTAACTATGATTGATAGATTTTCACGTTGGCCTGAAGCAATACCAATTAAGGAAATTTCAGCAGATACAATAACGAATACATTTTTCAATACATGGATTTCAAGATTTGGTACACCGTTATCTGTAACCACAGATAGAGGAAGTCAATTTGAATCACAAATTTTCAATGCACTATCAAAGATGGTTGGATTCAAGAAGATAAGAACAACTTCTTACCATCCTGCTTCAAATGGGATTGTAGAAAGATGGCATCGGTCACTGAAAACAGCGATTTATTGTCATGAAAAAGAAGATTGGACGAAGATTATACCGATTGTTCTTTTAGGATTAAGAACAGTATATAAAGAAAATTTAGGCTCATCAGCTGCAGAGATGTTATATGGACAAACTTTAAGATTACCCGGCGAATTCTTTTTGGAAGAAGAGATTCCGGTTGATCAAAGAATTTTTTTACAAGAATTGAGAGAACGCATGAAATTACTCAAGCCACATCAGACGATACATAATATTAAAAAAAAGGTATTTATACATAAGAATTTAAATTGTTGTACACATGTGTTTTTGAGAATAGATGCAGTCAAACCACCTTTAACACCACCGTACGAGGGTCCATTCGAGGTAATTGCAAGACCATCAGAGAAGGTTTTCACAATTAAAATTAATGGACAGTCGATCAATGTCAGTACTGAAAGATTGAAACCTGCCTACTTTGAAAATTCAGAACAAGATGAAAATTTAGAAGAAATTGCGGATACTTCTCCATTTTCCAATAAAGGACAACTTAAAACTTATCCTGGACCAAAAGAAAAAAAGAAAACAAGATTTGTAGAGTTCAATATTTAGAAAATATTGTCAAAACTCGGAGGGGAGTAATGTGGCGGTTGTAGATAATGTAGATTTCTGTATCGATTAATTTGTTTATATATAGTTGTTAACATTTATTTTGTTTTTGGTTTCCCTACCAACAAAAATTATTTACATAACAAATTGCTTCAGATTAAAGTAAATACTGAAAGAGATAACACGTCTTTTATTTGGAGAAATATATTACACTCCTACAACATGTCGATAGGCGTGACATCTAGTTATAACCTAGCGCAGCAACACGTCGGCAGACGTGACATCCCCCCCCTTGGGAAAATAATTTTTACTACGGGAAAAATTATTCTTCCTCGTCTGAATGGTAATTAAATGTCCTTCGCACTGGTTTATCGGGGCGGTTTGGTCTATTTAAATTTGGGGGCGTAGTGTTCTCGTCACTCGGGGATCTTATAACTATTGTAGGAAGTTCGTCACTCGTAGAGTTTGTGGACACTTCACTGGGGATACACTCTAACCTCTTTTGGGGGGAACTCTCACTAATTGTCTCTTCGTTTTTCTGTTTCAAGAACAGACAGAAGTGGGTGAGGGCACTCCATGATGCAGCAAGGAGCTGGATGCTCCATCCATAAGCCGCATGCAGTGCGATTCCGTTGAGGATGACGTTGACGGTGACCTTGATGAGGCGGACCACCATGTAGATTCCAATCAGCCCTGCGACCACGGATCCGAATTCGGTGAATCTTTCCCAGATTCGTTGCCCGGTCGATTCTGCTATTTTCTCTAATGTTGCTTTATCCATTAGGTTAAACAGCGATGCGGAGCCTTCGGCATAGCTTCTTCCGGAGGCACCCTGAGCAAGTGAATCAATCACTGCGGTCTTCTCAATTGGAAACATTATATGTTCGTTTAATTTGTTGATGTCGTCGGAGGAATATATTCCTCCGTTAGCCAGGTTCTGAGGGTCGACGTACTTCCATGCTGATTTTGTTAGCGGTTGGACAGGCGGAAACGGCATACTTTCGACAGGGTTTGGCATCAGTTTGAACCAGGTTCCGTGTAGTTTGTATGCCGGAGGTATCAGCTCGTTGCATTTGCGTTGGGTACCAACAGAGGTAAGTATATGGTTTCTAGGTGTTAGAAAATAAGATGTATTTCTGTATGTCACGGGGAGCTCTTCGTAACATTCTTCTGTCTTCCTCAGTGCGCAGTCTATTGGTGTACATTTGATGAGATGTATGACCTCTCCAGCTTGGACGGCCATGAAACCATGGTCCCTGGCAAGAGTCGTGGCTACTTCTGCTGGATCGATACGGATCGTAGCTATTGCATTCTCCAGGATTTGTTGTTCTAGTTTGCACTTTTGTTGAAGTACATCTCGATACATCGATACTACTTGGTTCTTCATATGGCGCTCGAGATATACGAATTTGGCGTTTACGTAGGTAAAGATGTCCAAATTATTCACTTGGATGGGTTCCATCTCCTTGAAACGTCCTTCCTTCTCTGTCTCCAGAATAAGAAGTTTCGGGTGCTCGGTCCTAATGAGGGTATAGCCGCACACGAATGTTCGGCTTGTGCTGGTCAGGGAGAATGCGGTCTCACCTGTTGTAACTGTGTAGATAGCTGCCCAGTTGGACTCTGGTGCTTTGGTACGTATCGATTTCCCATCGTAAAGGACGTGGTACTGGTTTAGTTGACATCTATCTGCAGGTAGACTGGTCCAGAATGTATATCCATCTTCAGAATCCAGGCAGGATTCTCTCTGGAGGTTGCATCTCTGGCCCGAAGGTAGGTAGATCTCGTTGGAAGTCAGCTTAAGGGGGCCGGCAGGCATTTGGCCTTGACTGTCACGCCAATTCTCGAACGGTCCTCGAACGGTCAGTAGGGAAAACTCATTGTGGAATGGTTAAAATTTTTTTTGTGGAACTACGTCGCGTCTACGAGATATCGGTAAAAAAGAATATATGCAATGCCGACTTGAGTAGTAGCAGAAGAGAGAAACGAAAATTGAGAGAGAAAGCTTGCGACTAGACATGGTTGCCACATATCATCGTTCGCCTCACTGTTGCCATGTCGTCAAACCCGTAAATGTACAAGCGTTTCGTGAAACTGATTCCTGCCTCATGAGCCCAATTCAGCCGACCAACACATGCTAACACATACATTGCCACGGGCGCGTAGATATACGCAGGACTTGTTGTCACATTACCTCTGCAGTTTTTCGCTAATATCTCTGAAATGAAACTCGAATGGCGGTCAGTGTATGCAAAAGCTAAGGAAATCATTTGATTTATATTAAATTGAATCAGTTTATTCTTAACATTATAATAATTTTATACATATTACCAGGACTTCTTGAAAATGAGCCGGAATTTACTTCCTGTCAGAAAGAAAATTATATTCAAATCTCATTTAAATGAAATTTAAAGCAACTCTTTTTATGCCACGAAGCGCATAAATGTAATAATATATTTATATTATTATATATATGTCTCATATTACGATATTATAAATTGTATATATATATAAATGTATATATCTTCTATGTCATGCCGTATTTGTTCTAGACTTCAAAAATTGGTGTGGCGCGACGGTAGCGTGCCAAGCTTTCACCCCGACGACCAGGGTTCAAATCCTGCCTACTAACGCATTTTTTTAAAATTTTATTATGTTTTATCATTATGTATTTATATTTTCAATCGATTAACACGCATAAAATTGCATTCTGAATTATAAATAGCATGTATTTATTTACTAACAACAAGATTATTTACTATTATTATATATTATTATTTATATAATAATTATATATTAAATTTTATAAATTTCCTGTGATTTTCCGGATTTCGAACAAGTTACTATTACGTTTGTGTGATGTGACATAAGTTCATCTACCTTTTCTTGAACAAATGCGGTCTTTTCTCCCTTATATGATATTATCCTTTCGAACGTTGACTGATACTGACATCCTGTCTGATCCGTAATTAGAATTGCGAGGTGATATTTTTTACTACTTTCCGATAATTTTCGGCGGCCTGCTATATTTTATTCCGCGCTTCTTCATTATGGACTTCAAGCTTCATGCATCAGTCATTTGTGTACCGAGGTCATTCCACGCGAAATCGGGCACATTTTCGAGTACTACTGTGGGATTTTGTTCAAATTTGAATATGTTGTAGTCTTTGGCGACCTATGAACAAATGTCAAAGGATTTCTCGATATCTTAAAAATTGTTGATTTTACATAGACGTGTTAAAAAAAGGATCACCCTTTCTTCATTACATTATAAAGTCAGAAAAGTAAAACCATAAAAGTATCTACTAAAAATGTTTCCCCTTCGTAATGACCCCTTTAGAAGGATGGAGAATTGAACATTGGCTTCACAATGAGCTGGAAAAGGACGCGGAGTGTCCCCGTTTCAGGTAGGTGAGTGGTGCGCTCCGCAATACCTGCAGACTTCGTTTACGACTAGACATGTGCGGGCCGCCCGGTATTCGGGTTCGGGTCGGGTCGCAGAAAGTCGGGCGGTCTCGATTCGGGCTACCCGAGAGTTTCGGGCTGCCTGCTCGACTTCGTCGGGCGGGTTCGGAATGAATCGGACAAGTTCGAGCGAGCGAGTTATCGCGATACCTGAGATTCAACTCTGCGTTCTTATGAAATACATAATGGCAATAATGATACTTCTTTCATAGCTTAATTAACGTAATTTTTAATATACTTGGTTTTTTTCATAATTACCGTAGGTATAATTGGCAAACATATGCATAATCTTTATTTGTATGAAAAATTTAAGAGACAATATTTCTGGCATTCTGACGAATTTGTTCCTCCGAATGAACTTGCATATGTATCGATAATGTCGTTAAAATATCCTTACGAAATTACATACAACTAGAACGTATGAGAATATGGTAAATTATGACAATTTTTTACATTTTGTGCTGTTTTCTCTTAAATTTTTCACGTGTAACGTGCATTATTTCGAAATCATATATCATTGTTACCATTATGTATTTCATAAGAACGCAGAGTTGAATCTCAGGTATCGCGATAACTCGCTCGCCCGAACTTGTCCGATTCATTCCGAACCCGCCCGACGAAGTCGAGCAGGCTTCCCGAAACTCTCGGGTAGCCCGAAACGCTCGGGCCGCCCGATGTGTCATGAAGTATCGCGCGCCCGACTTTCTGCGACCCGACCCGACGATTCGGGCGCCCGACAATCGGGCGGCCCGCACATCCCTATTTACGACTAAATGACCCTTTTTTTACCTCGAGAACTATGGGTCATCCCTGTTGTAGTAATGTTTCGGCTTTTATTCAAATTTTAATATATGTAGTGTTTAGTGACCGAATCTCAAAGTATTTTTCGATCTCTTATAAATTGTTGATTTTACAGACATTTCAAAAAACGTGTCGCCCTTTTTCCATTAAATTCTAAGACTAGAACTCCCAAATCGACGATATGACCTTCCAATAACGAATAAAATTTTTTTTATCTTTTATTCGTTATTTGAAATTTTTATTTAAACATATATATTGCAGACAGTACCTTGCAGACTGCAAAGCCGACAACATAAAATTCTGGTTTTGAAGTATATTTTATGAAACCCTAATTGTCAAGTAAATAATCACCACGTTCTCGTGGTTTTCATTGAGAAATGACACCTTTCTTGTAGAACATATTCAAGTCACATACAAACTCACATCTATACATAATCAATCAGAATTCTCCATTCTTCTGAAGGGTTCATTTTGAAGGGGAAATTTCAGGGAATGTGACCACATTTTTTCCAACATGTGAATCACTGGCTCATCATCGAAAAAAAACGTAAAAAAAAATTTGTTTACACTTTCCTACACTATAAAGTTACTTGTCATGGTCGAAAACATTATTTTACAACAGCCGTATCCTTTCTAAATTAAACAAAAAGGAGTGTAGCTGAAGTGGAGAAACAGTTCCGGTGATAATAATTCGCAAGCGAAGCCCGTTCATCGACAATGTACGCAGAAATTGCAAACTTCGCCTGTAATTTCTAAAAATAGTCCTCAAGCTGCAAAAAAGAAATTATTGCTAAACCTCTTCTACTGTCACATGGACAACAACATATTTCATTCTAGTTAGTTACTGGAATATAACGGATATTTCGAAGCAACCTGGCGTTACGAGACGCGTAGCGACACGTACAAGGGTCAGAAACCTTTCCAAATTGCCGCTTCAATGTTGCAACGAGCAGTTCATAAATGATCAATTGTCTTTGCCAAACGTTCAATACATGTCTGTACAGAGCCCAAATTTCGAATTTCCACCTCATCGGGGAGTAATTAACAATATTCGGCAGCATGATGCCGGTCGCGAGGCGTACGAAACAAGCCTGACGTTACGAGCCGCGTAGCGGCAAGTGCAAGGGTCAGAAACCTTTTCATATTATCGCTTCAATATTGCAATGAGCAGTTTATAAATGGTCAATTATGATTCCCAAAGGTTCAATACATGTCTGTACAGAGCCCAAATTTCGAATTTCCACCTCATCGGGGAGTAATTAACAATATTCGGCAGCATGATGCCGGTCGCGAGGCGTACGAAACAAGCCTGACGTTACGAGCCGCGTAGCGGCAAGTGCAAGGGTCAGAAACCTTTTCAAACTATCGCTTCAATATTGCAATGAGCAGTTTATAAATGGTCGATTGTGATTCCCAAAGGTTCAATACATGTCTGTACAGAGCCCAAATTTCGAATTTCCACCTCATCGGGGAGTAATTAACAATATTCGGCAGCATGCCGCCGGTCGCGAGGCGTACGAAACAAGCCTGACGTTACGAGCCGCGTAGCGGCAAGTGCAAGGGTCAGAAACCTTTTCATATTATCGCTTCAATATTGCAATGAGCAGTTTATAAATGGTCAATTATGATTCCCAAAGGTTCAATACATGTCTGTACAGAGCCCAAATTTCGAATTTCCACCTCATCGGGGAGTAATTAACAATATTCGGCAGCATGATGCCGGTCGCGAGGCGTACGAAACAAGCCTGACGTTACGAGCCGCGTAGCGGCAAGTGCAAGGGTCAGAAACCTTTTCAAACTATCGCTTCAATATTGCAATGAGCAGTTTATAAATGGTCGATTGTGATTCCCAAAGGTTCAATACATGTCTGTACAGAGCCCAAATTTCGAATTTCCACCTCATCGGGGAGTAATTAACAATATTCGGCAGCATGCCGCCGGTCGCGAGGCGTACGAAACAAGCCTGACGTTACGAGCCGCGTAGCGGCAAGTGCAAGGGTCAGAAACCTTTTCAAACTATCGCTTCAATATTGCAATGAGCAGTTTATAAATGGTCGATTGTGATTCCCAAAGGTTCAATACATGTCTGTACAGAGCCCAAATTTCGAATTTCCACCTCATCGGGGAGTAATTAACAATATTCGGCAGCATACATATCGTACATACGTAAACCTGTACTATCGATCTGCATTATCGACCGTATTCTATCGCAACGTACAGTGTTTGCCGCGGAGAGACCGTGGCGCTAGTAACCTGAACCGCAAAATTGTGCCTTTTTTTCTAGTCATTTTACGTCTTAAATAAGTAAGTAATCAATTAAAAATGCATACCACCGTGTTTGTACATGTCTTCGCTATGTCTGTATAGAGCCCTTTTTTCGATACGAACACTAAATCTCGCGAAATTAAGAGAATCTCTCAGCGGCAGCCATCTTGTGACGTCATACTTGCTTCAGAATTCGAATTTTCTGCCGAATATTGTTAATTACTCTGCGATGAGGTAGAAATTCAAAATTTGGGCTCTATACAGACATAAATTGGACTTTTAGGAAACACAAGTGACCACTTTTAAACTGCTCATTGCAATATTGAAGCGATAGTTTGAAAAGGTTTTTCCCCATGCATAAGCATATGGATTTCAAACCCTGCCGGCCCCCTTAACTGAGGCATAAAAATCTTTTAGGGTGATCCGGATGACTGCTTGGACCACCACGTCGGTCCATGTACCGAATGGATCGCTGTAGGTTGCCCCACTGCATGTGCCATCCTGCTGGACAGCACCAGCTAGGGCGATGCTCCTTGTTGAGGTACGGTTCGACATGAGACCGGCGATTTGTATGAATGGTGGCAGGTAGAGGATACCGGTGTCGTGCATTTGTTGACAGATTTCTCTGGGAGTATTCATGATATATTGCTGTCTCCCGTTCTGCACTATAGATACGTGGGAGTACATCCCGCAATGGTAGATCGTGCGGTCGATTTCTACTCGGCATTGGATGGTGGCCGTATCCTCGAATTCGGTAATCTGGAGCAGCTGGATTTTAGTTTCCTCGTTAGTTGGCATGGCGTCGGCGGTATCGCAGCTCGGTTTGTCGACGGTAGAAAAAGATGTGGTGTTGAGTGTGGGCCCACCACAGTCGTAGCCGATGAGGGCAGACGTCGTCTGGAGGACGGTGAGCGTGCAGAGAAGTACGATGTGTCCCTTCATGGTTGGCGATGTCGGAATTGACTGACGCTGTCGCAATTTGTTCGTCGTCTTATACCCACCGGAGGTGTTATTGGTGGGGGCGACGAAGGGGTGTTGTTTCACCTGGATTAGTTCGGGTGGGGGGTGGGGATGGTGGCGAGTTTCAAGGAACAGTCGCGGCAGTCTGCTATTGGGGTGACGCGGCATATTTCCTTCCCACATTCGTGGCATTTGTTCTTCATTGTTTCCTGAATGGTGTGGATGTGAAACACCTCCAGGATCTGGTGCACCCTGCTGCACCGCTCGCAGAGCTCGTCTCCCTCGCTTGTCGTGTGTAGGGTGCCCTGATAGCACCTTATGCGCAGGAACCTGTTCAGATAGATCAGGCGCTTCTGTTCCGACGTTTTCCTGGGTCTGGCTAAGCGACACATTTTGATGGTTGTCGTTGCTGGAATGGCCCGTCAGTTTTTCGGGTGCCGTTTTATATCCAACCTTATCGGTAAATTTTTGGCCGGGCACGGGAGGGGGTTGGCGCGTCATCGCCCTTACTAGGAATATTCCATGGTTCTTATTTCTTGTTTGGCCCACAGGCGTATCCGGTCCCACCAGCGTTGAATTTATATTAAGATTATCAGATCTAGCGGATGTCGCGTCTAACGTAACCGAATCGGGTTCTTTGATTATCGCTTCTAGTGTAATCGGATTCGCTTTCTTCGCGTGCTTAATTTTATTCGTATGAACGACTCGGGTTCCTCTCTTAAAGTCTAAGCGGACGTTGTTATCGCCTAAACATTCCAGTATCTTGAACGGACCGATATACTCGTCGTCAAATTTCCCTTTACGCGGTTCTTTCAGAAGGAAAACGCTATCTCCCACGGAAAAGGTTCTGGTACTGAGTTTCCTGTCGTAGTATGATTTAGAACGGATTTTCGCAGCTTTCAGGTTCTCGCGGGCTTGGCCAATGGTTCCTAATAATTTATCTTGGAGGTTTGACAGATAATTTGCGTAGGATTCGTCCGAGGAATCGTACTTCTGGGCGTCAGCCGAAGGGGTTCTTGCCAGCGAGCCGAAAACTAGCTCGTGAGGCGTGAACAGCGTTCCTTCGTGAACACTGGTGTTGTAACTGAAGGTCGCGTAAGGCAACCATTCATCCCAGTTTCTTTTATTAATGAATTGTTTTAGGTACTCGGTTAGTACGTGGTGGGAGCGTTCGATGGAACCGTTACTTTGCGGATGATATGCCGTTGTTTTAAACTGCGTGATTTTGAATTTCTTGGCAATACTTCTCATCAGTGAACTTAGAAAATTGGTTCCTCGATCGGTGAGGATTGCCTTAGGTGCGCCGAATCGACAGATAAAATGTTTTATAAATGCGTCGGCGGTGTCTATCGCAGTGGCGGACTCGATTGGGATTGCGAGGGAGTATTTTGTGAGGAGGTCTTGGATAGTGAGTATATTGTTGAACCCGTTAAGGGATGTGGGAAGGGGGCCGACAATGTCCATGGAAACCTTGTCGAAGGCCTTGCCGGGGGTGTCTGTTAATGTCATGGGTTGTCGTGTTTTGACTCTGTCCAATTTCTTCCTTTGGCATGATATGCAGCTGTTAACAAAGTTCTGAACTTCTCGCTTCAACGTGGGCCAATAATAATTTTCGCGGATACGTCTATAGGTTTTCGTAATGCCTTTATGTCCGGCGAAAGCTGATACGTGATTTTCTGTTATAATGTCTTCGCGTCTGTCTGTCGCGGGGATTGTAACTTCGTGAGAACAGCAGAAAATTTGTACATTGGTCGTCGAAAAGAATTCTAACAATAAATTTTTGAGAGAGGGCCAAGACACGTCTTCTACTGCTGATTTAGATATGCTAAATGTTGATAATTGAAGCTCCGTTATGACGTCGAGTAATGATCGGATGCATTCGATTACGTCCTCGTAGGAAGCTGAGTAGAGAGCGGATTGTTTAACTGGGAGTAAGATTAATTTCTTCGAATTGTAATTTAAAACTTTAGCACGGTGAAGCGTAGTGTCTTTGAGGAGAGGAATTTTGTTGTTCAGGGTCAGATCTATGGTTCCAGTGTCGAGGGGATGTCCGTCGAGTGTGATGAAGCCTACCAAATTGTCATTTCGCATAATTAATCGGTCTCTGGTATAAATTAAAGTTCGCCTGTGCGTCATAGTCGTCGGTGTGTTTAGAGGCTCGGAAACGTCCTCGTCGCTGTCTTCGTCTTCGTCGGTCATTGAGTCGGTCGGCGATGGGGGGGTGTTATTGGACGAAACGGGAGTGGGAGGAATTCCGCGTGGTAACGGGGTTGGAGTGGTGTCGCGGGGCGTTGGTCTTGGAGGAGGGGCGCGCTGTAGGCGTAAGGGAAAGCTAGGAAGTGGAAGGACAGGGGTCGGAGAAAGACGAGGTTCCGGAGATAAGGAACGTGATGGCGGCTCGGGTGTGCTGATTAGTTGGCGATTCTGAGAGGCGGGCGCGGTCGAATGGCTATCGGCCTTTGCGGATCGGGTAGGAATGGCGTCGAAAATAGCGGATTCTGAGGAATCGGATAGAGGCAACATTGATACGGGGTTTCGAGACAACGCGTCTGCATTTAAATTTGTCTTACCGGTTTTGTACGTTACACGGTAATCATACTCGGCTAATTTTAATCGCCAACGCAGAAGGCGTGACGTAGGATCCTTGACTGAGTTGACCCAGACTAAGGGTTGGTGATCGGTGATTAAGTTGAATTTGTGTCCGTAAACGTACGGTCTGAAATGCTGTACGCAGTAAACTATGGCGAGGCATTCCTTTTCGATAGTTGAGTAATTTAGCTCTGCCCCATGTAGTAACCGAGACGCGTATGCGATAGGTCGATCTTTCCCTGGCTCGCCTTGGCTAAGAACTCCTCCTATGGCATAGCCTGACGCGTCGGTAGTGATGTTGAATTCACGAGAGAAATCCGGATATTGCAATAAAGGTTCTGTTGTCAAAATTTCACGCAAGGTGTTAAAAGCGGACTCCTGTTCAGAACCCCATTCGAACTTCTTTTCCTTTTTCAATAGGATAGTCAGTGGTTTAGAAATTTGCGAAAACTGGTTTATGAATCGGCGGTAGTAGCCCGCGAGCCCTAAAAATTCGCGGACGCTCTTAACATTTTTGGGGCGAGGAAACTCTTTAACCGCTATTATCTTTTTAGGACACGGTTTTACTCCGTCTTCCCCGATGACGTGGCCAAGGTATGCGACTTCGCGGTGCAAGAGCCCACACTTTGAGGGTTGTAATTTCAAATTTGCTCGTCGCAACCTGCCAGCGAGCTTCTCGAATTTTATTTTGTGCTCGGTAAGACTTCGAGCATATATGACGATATCGTCCAGGTACACGAATAATTCCGTGCCCTGGAGTCCTGTTAGAATATTATCCATTAACCGCTGGAAGGTGGCGGGGGCGTTACGGAGACCGAAGGGCATTCTTTTAAATTCGTAGTGCCCATACGGCGTGGAAAATGCCGTCTTGGCCGCGTCCTCGGGTTCCATGCCGATCTGATGAAACCCGTTCGCGAGATCGAAGACGCTGAAGTATTTTGCGCTCCCGAGCTGGTCCAAGATCTCTAGTATGCTTGGCAGAGGGTATGCGTCTGGGATCGATTTTTCATTTAGCGCACGGAAATCGATTACCATACGCCAGCGCTTGTTGCCGTGCTCGTCCGGCTTTTTAGGAACAATCCACAAGGGGCTGTTGTACGGAGACACGGAAGGAGTAACAATTTCGCTTTCCAAAAGTTCCTTCATTTGCTTATCTATCTCTTCCTTGTGGATTGGTGGATATCTATACTGTTTTACATGAACCGGCATCTGATCTGTCGTTACGATTTTATGGCGTACGGCGTTCGTTTTTCCCAGGCGATCTCCTGGGAGATGGAAGAGATCGTGGTGATCTCGAATTAAATTTTCGACGTGATGCTTCTCGTCCTCGCCGAGGTGACCAGTGCTTATTATGCCTGATATCTCCTCGATTCGCGAGGCGGGAGAGCGTGAATTGGAAGAACCAGTGGATATAGAAGATATGGTAGAGCTCGTGTTCGAGTTGGAATTAGAATAGAGATTGGAGTTTGCATTTGAATTTAGCGGAATAGGGGGTTGAATGGACTCCGCGGATTCCACGATTTCTTCCACCTCCTCCAGCTCCATGATCGGCATGGGGAGATTGATATCGGATTCTGTCGTGTTGATAACCTTAATAAAGATTTTTCCGTCGGAGATGCGGGCGAGGCAATGCGGGACGAGTACACCGGTCGTTAGCTCGCACCTCGGTACGTAGCCGAATTCGGGGCCGGTGGCGAGTATCGCAATGCACGCAGAAGATCGTGCCTTAATGTGACACGTGTTTAAGTTAATGAAGGGTATGTCTTTCCCCTTCCACGAAACGCAGTGTCGGACATATGAAATTTCCGCGCCTTTCGCGAGAAATGCTGATCCCAGTATTCCGTCGGTAGGAATTGGGAATGCGTCCGGCACGACGTGAAATTCTATTTCGGTCTCGTCGACCGTCAACATCGCGGAGCCAAGAGTCGATACGTGCCCTTCCGTGATACCGGATATATTTACAGCGTTATTGGTATTGATTGACACGCCGGGTTTTAGTAGCGAGATCTTAATTATGTTCGGTTCAGCTCCGGTATCTACCATTAAGTTCGCTTCGTCGCGAAGCTCGGGACAAGCGACCCGGACGTGGGGCACGGTGGTATCGGACCTTAGTTCGATTCGGGAGATGGCTCGCGGTTCTCCCTGGGCTCCTCTTGGCTTATTGCTCGAACTCGGTGTGGGTCGCGGGGACTCGTTTCCTCCCGTCGGGGACCCGAAGCAGATGGGAGGTTTCGTCCGTTTCCCGACTGGTTTCCACGGATGCGATTATTATACTCGCGCTTCCTGCACTCATGAATGTCATGACCCGCGTTCTTACAGTAGTTGCAGGATTTAGCGGGTGAGCGCGGTGCGACTTCCGGTCTATGTGAGTCATGGTGGGGCGGCATATACGCATCGCGGGATCGAGGGTTATCGCGCGTGATATCGTTTCGGATGGCACGCGAATCGTGTCGCGTTGCGTAGGGGGACTGATATCGGTATCTGTCCGGCGTCGGGCTTCTGTTACGATTCGCGTTATCATTATCGCGATAGGGCGAATAGAATCGCTCAGGGCGGCGGTAATCCGATCGCTGATTATAACGCGAGGACAAGTGTGAGGTGTCGTCGTTACCAGCCTTATCGGTTCCGGATTCGGTGAATCGCACCTGTCGCTCTGGGCGGTCGTAGCGGATTTTGTCGATTTCCGCTTCCTTGTGGAATTCGATGGCCTCGTCGAAAACGCGGTTCAACGGGGCGTTGCGGTACGTGCGCATTCCGGATCGGAGGTTTGGTATTAGACCGCTTATGAAGCTATCGCGTGTCAATGCGTCTACGTCAGCAACGTTGGGACGCGATCTGTCGCAATCTAGTATTGCGGCTCGGAGGTCTTTCACGCGGCTAATGAAATCGAGGATGTGCTCGTTCGATTTCATATATATGTTGGTCATTTCGCCGCGGTAATGATCAACTGAGTGTCGCGGTCCTAGCACATCTTTAAGGCGATTGCAGATGTGGGCGACGGTGTCTAGGTGTTCGTCTTCTACAGCTGTGTAGGCGCGACCGCGTAATTTTGTAATTATCAATTTAGCCAAGGTTTGCTCGGCTTGGGTCGGCACGAGGTCACGGGCGCGACGACAAGTGCGTACGAATTGTAACACGGGCATGTTATTCCCGTCGAACGTGGGGATCGAGTCTATAGCGGCTTTCATCGTGTAGCTCGCGCTTTCTGACGGCATTTCGGGTTGACCGTGGCTTGTGCCGGGAAGATTACGACTCGCGTCTTCGTCCGGAATTGGTATAGGTCGCGGCGTCACGCGGTGGTCGTCGAGGGCCTTAGTATCTCCTTGCAACTGGGAGATTTGTGCGCGGAGACTCGCGTTATCCGAAAGGGCGTCGCGGAGGGAGTCGCGGTCTTTCCGGTACTTCTGTTTTGCCTGCTCGGCATCGACGAGAAATTGTGATCTTTCCGCTTCAAAAGCAACTGCTTCTTCGCGGAGTCTACGCTCTTTCTCGCGGAGTTGACTCTGTAGCATTTTAATTTCATCTTCGGACATTTTCGATGAGTTATTGCGAAGATTTCCTGCGGGACCGTCTGGAGTTTTTAACATTTTGAACCGTGGTGGTTGAGATCCCACCGCTGCCACCAATTTGTTACGTCCCGCGGTTGGTTACACGATGGTAAAGACGCTTCGCGATTTTACCGCGGAGAGACGCTTCAAAATTACAACCATTTGGCTCACTCGACTCGTACGTTCGAAGTCTAGCCGGGTCCACGGTTCCACATAAATATGTAGATATGCTACTCACCAACAGTCCTGGACAGATTGCAAGAAACAGAGGCAGATGGGGCAGCCGTGATCCCTCGGATTGGCTACGGAGAATGGGTCGGTGTCCTTGTCCCTCTTAGGTCGATCTCTCTCTCTCTCTCTCTCCCTGGAGATTGGTCCTGATGCTGCGCGGCCGCGAGATGGTGCGGACGTTCGCCGAATGGATTGGATTGTTAGACACGAGAGGGCGAGATAACTGGCGTGATTAGTGTTTAGGACGCTGTTTACAGATTTTGTTGGAAGATGTAGGTAGGTGGGAAGTTGTAGGGCTGTTTGCAGATTTTGCAGGAAGATATAGGTCATTATTTAACACAGTGGATACAAAAGTTTCTATCGGAACCGCGGTATCAAATCAAAGTGTTCGAGGATATAGAAAACCCCGAGGCCTGGGCCCCTGGGGCCTCAGGTAAAAGCAAAGCCACGATGGCTAACAAGAAAAAAATGGAGACACCGACAACCACCAAAAGACAGAGATCGGAAACAGAGGTAAGAGACCCAAAATACAAAGAGGAAGACACCATTTCCAACAAAAGAAAACGCGAAAATATCATAAACCAATATCCAGCCTCCCATAGGGGCCCTGCGTATGTGACGGCCATTTTTAACAACAGTGCCAGAAAACCAAGAAACTCCCAAAACGCTCTCATGTTAGCCAAAATACTTAATAAGAGCCATGAAGGAGTCGAAGAAATTAAAAACGAAGGATATGGGAAATTTAATATTAAATTTAAAACAGGAAACCATGCTAATCAATTTGTAAAAACGGAAAACAAGGATCTACAGGAAATTAAAGTATTCATCCCCAAATTCCGTATTACAAGAAAAGGCCTCATCAAGGGCTTTTCCACAGATTGCGAAATAGGAGACATTAAGAAATATACAGATTCCCCAGTACCCATTCTAGAAGCCAGAAGATTGAATCGCAAAACAAGAAATCTACAAACAGGATTATGGGAATGGAAACCCAGTGAATCCATAGTTATTACCTTTGAGGGCACAAATCTTCCAGACTACATCAAACTTTACAATTTGATCCACACTCCAGTAGAACTATACATTGAACCCCTTAAAATTTGTTATAACTGCTTCAAGACAGGACATACGACAAAATTCTGCCGTAGCGAACAGATATGCAAAAACTGCGGAAACCCAGGACACAATCTCTCGGACTGTCCAACAACAGATGCACCAACATGTGCACATTGTCGAGAGTCACACCAGACTTTACACCCAAGCTGCTCAACGTTTCAAACAACCAAAGAAATAAACAAGCAAATGTCGCTACTAAATATAAGCTTTTACGAAGCAAAACAAATAGTAACTAGAACCAACCCAGAAATAAAGTCAAAAAGTGTACAAAACAACAAGGAAAACTATCCCCCCCTACGTTCTCAATCTCAAAATCACATCTTGCAACTCAAGGCAATCGGAGGACAACAGGCACCCGCCTCGTCATCAACTCCCACAAAAGCATGGACACAATCAACCACAGAAAACAACTATTTACGCAAAGTAACCACCACTGCACCAGTACAACAACAAAGACCAATATACAACCCACACGGTAACAACCCAGAAATTAGACAGAACTCATCTCCATCTATCATACGCACAACAACGATAACCAAAAAAACATCCAATCCCCCTAATACAGTAGTCCTCACACATTCTCCTCCTAACACAAAACCATCCCCAGTAATCAAGCAATATAAACCAGCCCCTTCCACATCCTCAAAACCATAAACAAATAAATTCAAATCCTATACACAAGGACACTATAAAATGGAAAACAATCTGCACATTCTATTCTGGAACTGCAGAAGTATTCAACAAAAGAAAATGGAAATAACCCACCTAGCAAAGGAGACAGATATTATCATCTGCGTGGAAACCTGGCTTAGACCAGATACCGAATTCCAACTAACAGGATTCCACTCCATAAGAAAAGACCGACAACAAAGAAAAGGCGGAGGTATAGCAATATTCATTGCCAAACACTTAAAATACACTCCCCTCCCAAACCTAGTAATAGCAGACGGCCATACAGAAACATGTTGCTTTCAAATAACAAACCTCTCAGAAAAAATCACAATAGCAGCATGCTACAGACCACCAGATAACAGAATATCAGAATCGCACTGGAACACCCTAATCCAATCTCTAAAAGACACAGGACCGTTTCTCATCATGGGAGATTTCAATGCCCATCATACAGAATGGAACTGCGACCAAACAAACGCCCAGGGAAGAACACTTATACAAATTTTAGAAAAAGAAAATATAGACATAATCAACCATCACACATCATCTCACATCGACGCAAGGAATGGCACGTACAACAACCTCGATCTCGTACTATCACATGGCAGTATAGGAGAAGAAACAACAGTAACACAGGAAGAAGAACCCTTTGCCTCAGACCATTTCCCACTACACGTAACGATAAACGTAACAAAGAATATCTACAGACCAAAGAACAATAGATTATCTTCACAGAGAACCAACTGGGAACAATACACAAACCTAATAGATCACTACTTAGACACCTCCACTCTGCCTTTGAACACTCCCACAATAGATAAATACAATCACTTCGTCCAGGGCATGACACAAGCAGTCCTCATGAGTACTCCGAAGAGAAAGCCAGTAAACACATACGTCCACAGAAATCCTGTATCGTGGTGGGATCCTGAGTGTGACAGGGCAGTCAGACTTAGGAAGGCTCTCTTTAAGACATGGCAATATCAGTCAACCACCAGCAATTGGTATCTCTACAAAAGACAAGTAGCAGTAACAAAAAAACTATTAAAAAAGAAAAAAAGAGAAAGCTTTCGAAGCTTTGCCGCAAACCTTTCTCATAGGACATCACCGACATACATCTGGAACCATATTAGAATCCTGAAAAACAAATGGACATCAACTAAGAAAAAAGAGTATATAAACGCCAATATTATCAAGGAAAAAATCAACCTAGCTGCAGACAAACTCTCCCCTCCCTGGGTTCCGATCAACCCTACCATGAACGTGGTAGTAAATCCAAACACATTTCTTGATTCACCTTTCGACCTCATCGAACTCAACTCAGCCATCGACCGATCCAATCCTGACTCCTCTCCTGGGCTTGATGGAATCGACTATAAAATGATAAAAAACTTATCAATCAAATCAAGACTCGTATTACTTGACATATACAATGAAGTATACACAACTCACCGTATACCAGAAGACTGGACCCAAACCCAGGTCCTTTTCATAAAAAAGTCGGATAACCTAAACTACAGACCTATCTCGCTCACGTCTTGCATGAGCAAAATTATGGAAAGACTAATTAACAACAGATTACTCTGGTGGTGCGAGACCGAAGGTCTCATCCCTCCGTCCCAGGCAGGATTCAGGAAAGGCCGTTCATCGACAGACAATATCCTCAATCTGGCTACTTATATACGTTCTGGTTTTACACAAAACCAATATACTATCGCAGCATTCCTTGATGTTAGCGCAGCTTTCGATAATGTACAATGCCATATTCTACTGAAAAAACTAGCCAAGATGGGTATTTCATACAACATTTCACACTTCATAGCAAACTGGTCATATTGCCGATTTGCCTGGTCCCCCAGCTTTCACGGAATGAGGGTCATATATAAGGGTCTACCGCAAGGAGGAGTCCTCAGCCCTCTCCTATATAACCTATATGTCGCCAACATCCTTCAAGATCTTGCCAACAATGTTCAAATATCCCAATTTGCAGATGACATAGCAATATACACAAGAAGCACTCTCCTTAACATAGCCAAAACTAATATAGAAAAGTCTTTTACAAAGATAAAATCCAACCTCTGTGCAATAGGTCTTGACCTTTCTTCAGAAAAGACCAATATAGTAATTTTTAACAACCAAAGACTAACAGCTGGACGTACTCAATTTCAATTAGACTCGACTGAGAAGACGGACGTAGACTCTGCAAAATTCCTAGGAATTATATTCGACAACAGACTAAACTTTAAAGCTCACATTCTATCCCTACACAACCGCTGCTCTCGCACCATGAATATTATTAAATTCCTTAGAGGCGTCTGGTGGGGAGCTCATCCAGACACTCTAATTCTAATCTACAAGAGTCTTATCAGATCCAGACTAGACTACGCTTCCCATATATACTTCCCTAGACAACAAACTTTGATAACTAAACTCGAGTCTATCCAAGTACGTGCCCTGAAACTGGCCCTCGGACTCAGAACATCCTCCCCAACTAATGTAGTTCTGGCTGAAGCAGGAATCCCCTACCTCCAAAACAGAGCATCCTTTCTAGGCAAAATCCACCTCACCAAAATCATCTCCAATATAAACCATATAACAAACAATAACCTAAAAGAATTACAACAAATAATCTCCAAAAACCCAAGTATTATTCTCAATAATACCTCCAATGTACTCCTACACTGCATCGTCAACGTACAAAAGATATCTGACATCTGTCACAAAGATTTGCATTTTCCCTGCGTTGCTGCGCCATACAGTGTACTCAAAAATCCAATTTCCTGCGACATTACAATAGGACTTCACCTACAAGGCTCCCCTCACCCCAATGCAGAATTCATAGACCATATTAGGACCCACTATCCCAACTACCTTTGCATATTCACTGATGGCTCCAAGACCAAAGGCGGACTCTCAACTGGTGCAGGAATAGTCTGCCCTGAAAGAAAAATTCAAATTTCCATCGCCATAAACCCCACAGCATCAGTGTATACAGCAGAATGTGCCGCTATATCTATAGCTCTTGACCATTTTAACAATACCGACAAACCATTACTAATTTGCTCCGATTCTCTTAGTGCTCTCACAGCACTTAACAGCTCCTCCATAAACACCCGAACCAATTACCACATAATCGACATAAAAAAGAAAACATTTCATTTAACAAACAAGTCTCACAATCCAAACCAAGTAAAATTTATATGGATCCCCGCCCATTGTGGCATACAAGGGAATGAAGTTGCAGACAAGTTAGCCAAACAAGCAACGAAAAATGCACCATCTTCCCAACTCACAATTCCCTACACAGATTTTAAAGAAACATTTAAAAAAGATTTATGGAACGAGTTTCAAACTACTCTCAGTGTAACATCTCACAACAAGGGAACACATTATTTCCAAACATTCTATAAACCGCAGAAGAAATCGTGGTTCAATGATTTCGATCTCCCTAGAGAACTTATAGTTAGGTTTGGCAGAATGCGAACGAATCATATTAACACCTTCGAATCATTATCCAGATTAAAAATAATAGACTACTCCACTTGTGAATGCAACTACCCCATTCAGAACATAGACCATCTATTATGGAATTGTCCCCTTAGGGCAAAAAATAGACAACAAATGATCTCCAAATTGGCCAAAAATAACTGGAAACCTCCTTTAAAAATTGAAACCTTTTTGAAAAACATAAATATCAAAGCTCTAAATATCATAAATGACTTCTGCATCGCAAACAACATAATCGTATAAACTACAATATTGACAAGAATCTCATACTCATCTCAACAACACTATACAAAAAACAGGGTGCGAGATGTGCGACTGAAAAGACATTGAATGGAGAATGGATAGTGTGATAAAGTATGCTATTCGCTTAGTGTCGAATTTGTGGGGCATTATATATGGACATAAAGTAGACATAAGTTTAGTAAAATGTAAGCTTTAAGTGCAATGTATCGTAAGATAAGTTCTATACTATATAATGCATCGACTCAAACCAGCAGATAGGCCTTTAAAGGCTCAAACTTTAAACAAATACAAAACAGGGTAAACTATTTAGATACATCAAGTAAGAACAAACTATTAATAGAATAGTAAGACAGTAAATAAGAAATATAAGACTGAATAGACATTTAATAGAGCGTAGACATTAAGAAATACATACAATACAATTGTTACCAAAGTATTAGTAATAACTTCTAGGAAATAAGTTGTAAGTGCAATGCACCATTGTGATATCCTCGGTAAAATAATGTATTTACTCAAACCAGCTTATGGGCCAATAAATGCTCAAAGTTTTATATTAAAAAAAAAAAAAAAAAAAAAAAAAAAGTGATTAGTGTTTACAACCGGCGCGACGCGGCACTCTCTTGCGCGGGATTGGTGGATAATAAATGACAGGATTTGAATGGTTAACACTAAGTATATATATTCAAAAATAGTTGAGATACAGAGGCGCTAAATACTAAGATTGGAATAGCTAGATATAGTAACGCTTGAAGATAGAAACGCGAGATGTTGACGCGACCAGGTCGCGGATGAGAACCGACTTTCTCGGGAATTGTCCAGACCTCCTTCGCTCGGAGATCGCGTGGAGGGGCGCGTGACGTATTACGCGTCGTAGTGGGGCTCGCTAGAGCGCGGTGACGTAATAACGGGACTTAGAATTCTATGTGATGTAATGTAGTGGCTATCTATATATTATACAACTTATGGCCTAACGCGACATCTAGTTATAACTAAACACAACATCCCGACGGCGCGACATCTATTCAGAAGCTAACGCAACATGTCGATAGGCGTGACATCTAGTTATAACCTAGCGCAGCAACACGTCGGCAGACGTGACACTCCCATGGCTCTATCCCTTTTTCTCTTCTCTATTTTCTGTATCTCGTCTGTCTTGTCTCCTGTTTTCTTTTCCCTGCCTGGGTCTTCTTCCTTTTCCCCAAATTTCCTCACCCCTCCTTCTCCAGTTTCCATATCTTTTCCCTTTCCGTTTCCGTTTCACTTTTCTTTCTTCTCCTGTGCTGCCTTCCTTACCGACCTTCTTTACCACTCATTTTTACTCTTTCTCTTTCACTTTTTTTTTCTCTGTGCTGCCTTCTTTACCGACCGGCCTTACCTGTCACGTTGTCGCGCTTCCTAACCTCAATCACAGACGAGGTATAGGAGTAGACCAATCACCATATGGGGTTTCGTGTCTCACATGTAAACAACTGGTTTTCTTACGCCCTCTACGCTGACGAACGATAACTGCTGGAACTAGATCCACAAGAATGATCAAATTTGGTCAAATACAAATGATTGACGAGTTATGTATGTGATGACTATATGTTCAAATTATATTTTTTTATTTGATGCCATAAAAAATATAATATTAATTATTACAGATACAACATTAAATAAATATAGATACAACATTTTCAAATTATAGAAATACAATTTTCATACATTTATTTTATACATTTTATTTATACATTTCTCCATGCGTATAATTATTATTTGCATTTCTATAATTTTTTAACACTATTGATGCGCATCCATTTTGAATATATTTTGTAACTGAATTTGAAAAAGAAATTAAATTGAAATTTACTATATATTTTCATGTATATTTCATTTAAACAACATAAACTTTAGCTTTAAAGAATCATGTAAAATATCAATTAATATTAATTGTGAAATTCGAAAGAGTTAAGAGTTAATTAATCAATAATTATGTAATTGATCGTTTTTTGCGAGATGTCAATCTATGTGACTCAGAATGTAGTTGTGTTATTTTCTTTCACGTTTGTAGTGAGAAAATAAACGACGAACGCAATAGTACGACACGTACGAACACAACTGTATTCATCGAGCTCGATCAGACTCGTCCAGTCGTGATGCCAGAATCATGGGACGCCGCACAGTGGGCAATTTGGACGAAATCGGATTCAAAATCAAGGAACTTTCGATAGGAATGAGGTAGAGCGATGAAATTTTTTTTAAATGAAAGCTGAAACTTAGTCCAAATTGATCACTGTATGCCGCGTGCCGCACAATGGACAATTTGGACGAAATCGGATTCAAAATCAAAGAACTTTCGATAGGAATGAGGTAGAACGATGAAATTTTTTTAAAATGAAAGCTGAACCTTTGTAAAATATGGGAAAATTAGAGAGATTATTACCATTCAATCATTTCAACGAAAAAATGACTTCATTAGTTTTTGTCACAAAAATCTAGTTTTTGCAAAATCCTGAGGTCGTAGACAAATTTTGAGACCAGATTTGAAATCAGCGTGAAGAAATCTATGGGAAATGATGTATAGCATGTTAGAAAAAATTTTTTTCCGGGCGTGGTATTGAAAAAACTAACATTTTCTTGAATTTGTGCGCGTTTAACGAATTTTCTCGAGGTTAAAAAACGTTCGGACCACAATCTCTCTATTTTTCCCATATTCTACTAAGTTTCAGCTTTCATTTAAAAAAAATTTCATCGCTCTACCTCATTCCTATCGAAAGTTCCTTGATTTTGAATCCGATTTCGTCCAAATTGCCCACTGTTGATTTTATTAAAGGAACGGTGAGAGTAAAAAAGGGCACTTCACAAAACAGTCGAGGATTCCGAATAGACAAGAAACAAGGCTTTATTAATTATATCCGAACCGAAATTAAAACCGTCAATGTCAGCGTGTCGCGTATACTTGAGCACTAAAAATCTCGACACACCGAAAACACTCTACAGTCCGAATGCTTGAATCCTAACTTTCTGCTGCGGGGTCAGCTCTATTTAAACTAAAATTGACTGGGCGGAGGTATCCGCTAACGGGGGAAAAATCATCCCTATTCGCTAAACGACTTGGGGCAGGAGGGTCTTCTTGATCCGTGGAGGAGAAAGTCACTCCCTCAAGTCGTTTTAGTGCACTTCTAAAAAGTATGACTCCCGGAGCAGCGCGTTTACGGTACCCTAAAATGGGCCTCTTAATTTATGGCCCCCTCGACTGGCGCAGGCCAAGGGTAGTGCCAATTGCACGGATGGCCTGCACATGTACTAGGACCCACTCTGTCCGTTCGGGGCCTTCGTTTACCATTTTATGGCCTCCTTTTCCGTAGTCATTTAGGAAACGGCGGAAAAAAGGGAAGGCCTGTTCGAAAAAATATGCTAGGTAGTCGAGGGGCCATCTGTGCCGCTTGTAAATGCACGTGCATTTCTCACATCCTCCCACCTTGAGTCCTGGACTCAATACGCTTTCGCTGAATGACGTTCATAAATCGCTTAAGACATAAAACGGAATACCTACTAAACAACATAAAATGAAAATACATGGAGTTCCGCTTGGGATAATCTTCACGAAACATAATAATCGGGTTTTCGAATAATACGCCCGCTTCGAGTCCTAACAACGTTTTCGATATTATAAGTAGGTTGAGCCTCGCGGTTTTTTTCGTTGTCGCCGTTACGAATGGTTTGCTCGTTTAACAAAACTTCACGCATATCTTTCCCGTTTATATCACTCCGTTCGATCTCTAATGGCAGACAACTTTGGGTCCTTTTTTGGTGAGAACATTTCTTTTTGCAAACATTTTAATAGTTTTACTTCTGTTTCGTAAATCTCTTTATATGTCAAATATCTCTCTTTTATGCTTTCTTTTCTCAAAAATTTCTTAAATCTCAGCATAATACCAAAAAATCTTATTAGCTTGTTATACGATGAAAATCTATTTACCAAGCTTACATCTATGTGTTTGACATTAAGCATTGAGATCTCGGCGGACTTTTTTAGCTCACTATTTACCTCACTTTCGTCAATTTTGCCCTTTATACTTGGCCAATCTTGCTGACGTCCGCGCAACCAATCAGGCCCCTCCCACCAGCGCGAATCGAGTAACTGTTTAGCTTGACATCCGCGCGACGGAAGATCGGCTGGATTTAGTGGTCCGGGTACATATTTCCACGTCCACGATTCTGATAGACGGCGAATCTCGCGTACGCGATTCCATACAAAAATACCCCATTGACTGTCTCGATTTATCCAGGTCAAAACTGTAGTTGAATCGGACCAACAAAAAACGGGAATGTCTCTACAACTGAGGGCTTGTAAAATGTCGTCAGTTTGACGGCTACCTATGCACGCGGCCAGGAGTTCGAGACGTGGAATAGTTGCGTTATCCGGTGCGATTCGCGCTTTCGCGGCAAGTAAATGCAATTCTACAGGACTATCGTTTTCCACGCGCAAGAAGGTGACGGTAGCGTATGCTGCCCGGCTTGCATCACAAAAGGTGTGCAGCGAAAAGACGCCCGTGCCGAATTTTCTCGGCAGTTCAATATCACTTAAATAGTGTAATTGTTTCTGCCAATTACAAAACTCTTTCCGCGTATTTTCGTCTACCGGTGTGTCCCAGTCATACCCCGCGTTCCACAGACCTTTTAATATTAATCTCGGAATTAGTGTGACCGGTGCCGTAAAACCGATGGGGTCGAACACCCTATGTGCCATTGAAAGAATTTTTCGTTTCGTTACTTCATTACCGCGGTTGTCGAGAATTGCAGGATTGATCGATATCGTATCGCGAGCTTTATTAAATAAAATTCCGAGTACGAGTGTGGTTTCTTTTCCCGAAAAATCGTGAGTATACTCCCACCCTCGTAATTCAAAATTACCCTCGGCAATTATTCCCTTCGCTTGTTGCATAAAAGAGCTTAATTCTGAACGAGATCCGACACTCGTGACACAGTTGTCCACATAAAAGGATTTTGCTAATTGGTTAATAACATCTTTGGACCATAACTGTTGATTCTGCATCTTCAAAATTCTCGCGAAATGGTATTCTAAAACTGCCCCCAACAAAAATGGGCTACTTGTAAGGCCAAATACTACGCGCTTATGACGCAATGTTACTAGTTTTCCTTCCGAAAACCATAGAAAACGCAAATAATCGCGGCCTTTTGAATTAATCTCGATTTGTAAGAAAGCTTTACGAATGTCCGCAAGAACCGCTATTGCATTTCTACGAAATCTCAATAACGTCGCTGGAATCAACTCGATTAGATTGGGTCCCTTCTCTAAACACTGATTCAATGACGGAAAACCCTTCTCGCTCGCCGAGGCATCAAATACTGGTCGTATCGGCGTAGTACTTCCGGGTTTTAAAACGTGACGATGAGGCAAATAGTGGGCTAAGTTTTTCAATTGATTGTCTGGTACGCGCTCAATTATGCCCTGTTCGAGCCACTCTGCTAATATTTTATCATATTCTTCATACAGGCCATCTCTGTTTAGTTTTTTCACTGTACCATTTAATCTACTTTTGGCTAACTCGAAATTACGTGAAATTGGTGCGTGGTTCTCGACCCAGGGCAATCCAACGGTGTACCTTCCGTCTTTGCTTAAAGAAATGTTTTTTAGAAAATTTTCCTTAACCCTTAATTCTTTAGTGATCTGGGTCGTTCTTTCGATCGGATCCTGTATACCTATGAGGTCTAATCTCCAAAGATCCGAAATACCCATCTCACCCGCGAACATCATCAATGCGGTAGAGGAACAGTTTTCCTGATCGTTTGTAGGGTTTTTTCCCATAACTACCCAGCCTAATCTCGTCTCGAAGGCTGTTAAATCGCTCGGTAGATCGCGTTTCTTCCCGGTAAAAAGTTTGCCCGCCACGTCAGCGCCTATTAATACATCTATATTCCTATCCGAAACATTCGTAGTCTCCAGATCGATGAGAGAAACGTTGGCTTTTCCCAATTCTTTTACCCAAGGACCCGATTTAATCGTTGGGATGTCCGTGCAAATCGTATCCTCGTTCATGACTTGAAAATTGCATGAATATTTCCCATCTAAACTCTTCATACGAATCAAATAAATATCGTGTTCCTTGGATCCAGAGTTCGCACCGCCAAACAGTGTGTGAGTCACTGCTCTTTTTCCGAGAGGTTCATACCCCATAAATTTCGCTACCTCGGAACGAACATACGATCTGTGTGAACCCTGATCCATAACTACGCGTGCAACCTTTCTCTCTGAATCGGAATACAGTACGACGCGCAATGTTTGCAAAATGACGTCAGGCATATTAACAAAACTCGCGAGGCTCTGTTCGACGTTTTCTTTTCTATCACGCGTTTCGCTTTTACTCGGAGTCGCATTTCGCGTTGCGTTACATAAACTCGGACACATAAGTACCGAATGACGGTTACCACAAAATGCACACGATATCCTAACTCGGCAATTACTCGACTGATGATTCGGTTTTAAGCATTTGAAACAGCATCTTTTTTGTTTGATCAAATCTTTTCGTTCGTCATATGATAATTTTTTAGCCTTGTCACAATTCGCATTTTCGTGATTACCGTCGCAAAATATACATTTCAAACGTCTTTCCTCACCCGAAAACAAAACGCTGGCGCTCGGCAGTTCCGTCAGTGGTCCGGTCTTCTCCTTTCCCTTGCTGTCCCTACTTCTTTTTTCGGCAAGGGTTGATGATGTGAAGCCGCTGATCGCCATATTTATTCTCTCCTCATTGCTGACCTCGGCCTTGAGGAACTGGAGAAGTCGTGTCAGACGATCCGGAACTTCGCCACCGTCCACTGGTTCGTTGCTGGTACTGAACGCCGACCGTTGCCACGTTCGAAGAATTTCCTCTGGTAGCGAGGATTCGACGAGTGGGTACAACATCGTTGCACAATTGTCCGTTTTGACGCCAAGCGTCTCAAGTGCGCGAATATGCGCTGATATCTTGTCGTAGATTGTCGAAACATCTACTTGTTTCCCTTTATTAGTCGCATTCTGCAACGCAAGCGAAAGTAGCTCTCGGGTGTAAAACTCGATGAGCAAATCGTCTCGACCAAAACGGTTTTTGAGACTCTCGAAAGCTTTTTCGTAATTTTCCGCCGTTGTCGGGAATCCGTTGACGACACTTTCCGCTTTAGAGCCTTCTTCCATCATCTGTTTCAAGTATTCTAATTTATCTTCCTGGGAAACAGATCGGTCCTCGTGAATCTTTCGGAAATGTGACCAGAATTGCAGCCATGTGCTCACACTTCCGCTGTATTTTACGACCTTCAGGAACGGCCTCTTAAATGGTTTCTCGGTCTGGGTCGATGGTTGACCATTTGTTTCTTGTCGACTGTTTGTGGTGATTTGTCCTATAAACCTCAACTTGGCCTCCAGAAACTTTTCTTTATATTTGTCCTGAGCCTCCATGTCCGTTACGATGTCTTCTTCAGTGGCTGTCTCTGATAGAAAATCTACATACTTCGAGTTAGCAAGTTCCAGATCTTGCATCCTTGACTCGAGCATCTGCAGCGCAACTTGTCGATCTTCGAACGGAACAGTCGCGTTGTTGCATTTTGCAATAAAGTTGTTGAGGCTCTTCGTAAACAGCGTGCGGTGGACCGTCCTTTGTTTCTTCGAGGTGTCCATTTTTTCTTGAGATTGTTCTACCACCACTAGTCCTGTCACGGTCGCCAGATGTTGATTTTATTAAAGGAACGGTGAGAGTAAAAAAGGGCACTTCACAAAACAGTCGAGGATTCCGAATAGACAAGAAACAAGGCTTTATTAATTATATCCGGACCGAAATTAAAACCGTCAATGTGAGCGTGTCGCGTATACTTGAGCACTAAAAATCTCGACACACCGAAAACACTCTACAGTCCGAATGCTTGAATCCTAACTTTCTGCTGCGGGGTCAGCTCTATTTAAACTAAAATTGACTGGGCGGAGGTATCCGCTAACGGGGGAAAAATCATCCCTATTCGCTAAACGACTTGGGGCAGGAGGGTCTTCTTGATCCGTGGAGGAGAAAGTCACTCCCTCAAGTCGTTTTAGTGCACTTCTAAAAAGTATGACTCCCGGAGCAGCGCGTTTACGGTACCCTAAAATGGGCCTCTTAATTTATGGCCCCCTCGACAGGCGCAGGCCAAGGGTAGTGCCAATTGCACGGATGGCCTGCACATGTACTAGGACCCACTCTGTCCGTTCGGGGCCTTCGTTTACCATTTTATGGCCTCCTTTTCCGTAGTCATTTAGGAAACGGCGGAAAAAAGGGAAGGCCTGTTCGAAAAAGTATGCTAGGTAGTCGATGGGCCATCTGTGCCGCTTGTAAATGCACGTGCATTTCTCACACCCACTGTGCGCCGCGCCGCGCCGGCCCACGTGGCGGGGGTGGGGCAAACCCCTCCGCCGGCTTAGCCCCACTCAAACGTATCGTCGTCACATTACCAAAATATCGAGCGCCTGAACCGCAATCGATTCCCGGTTCGGCGAGACGCACATTTTGCTACAAATTTTAAACTAAAAAAGATATCAATGCGATATTTGGACTAGAAATTTTTTTTTAAATCGGGTTTGATGTCGTATACTGAAATATGTTCTATATTTTTGAAATAATTTTTTTTATTGATTTTTAAGATAAAGCCGGATAAGATGGTCAAAAGTGCCTCCAAACCAAATTAATTTTTAGTCGCACCATGCTCAACAAAAAATTACGAAAAAATTCATGAATATTCTATCTAATATTATACACGACTGAGATTTTTTCCATAATTTTTGGTTTGCAAAATCGATTTTCCGAAAAAAATTCATATTAATAATCACGATGAGACACAAATAACATAATAACATAAACGTGGTCAACTGAAAACTTCGATATAAAATCGTCAATTTTATGCTTTCGGATTTGTTTAAAAATCGATTTTGCAACCAAAAATTATGAAAAAATCTTAGTCGTGTATGATATTAGGTAGAATATTGATGAATTTTTTTTATAATTTTTTGTTGAGCATGGTGCGACTAAAAATAAATTTGGTTTGGGAGCACTTTTCATCATCTTATCCGGCTATATCTTAAAAATGGACAAAAAAAAATTACTTAAAAAATATAGAACTTATTTCTGTATACACCATTAAACCCAATTTTTAAAAAGAATCAGTCCCAATTTCGCATTGATATTTTTTTTTAGTTTAAAAGTTGTAGCAAAATGTGCGCTTCGCCGAACCGGGAAACGATTGCGCTAATCGGTGGAACGCGTCGAATAGTCGAGCAGGCAGCTCAGACGACGTTACGTCAGAGTGGGGGCCGAGTCTGCGGAGGGGATAGCCCCCCCCCCTGCCGTGGGACGGCGCGGCCGCGTAGGCAAGATTCGTTACCGAAACCGTTTTCCATAAGAGTTTTCAATGTTAATTTAGTCTTCGTTATTCTCCCATTTATAGCGAATTTAGATTCGTTTTTATCAGAAATACATCTCCAATCGGCTCATAATATTTTCATTACGATATTTTTAATAATAAGACAGTTGGGTTCTGGTTGTTCATTATTAATAGGCAATGTGTTACAGTGTTGTTTTTCGTACTCTTTTCCGATCGTGGTCTTGAGAATTTCAGTGGCTCATCGTCAGTCGGGCAAGCAGCTACCGGACACAACAATGTAAGCTCATAAGCATTGCTTACTAATAAAAATCTAATTTTTTTAATAATTTATTGTCATGTTATGAAAATATGAACAATAAATTGGTAATATTTTTCTGGTAAAAATGAGTCCAAACACGCCATAAATAGAATGAAAAGGAAGTTAAGGAAGTGTGTAGGAATAAAGTGTAAATAAATATACATAATTACGCGGAATATTTACCAAAAAAGTAACATTAATAATGATATATTTAAATACTAGCAAAAATACATAATAATGTTTTTAATATGAATTCCTCCGCATGAGTGTGAATTTGTGCTTCTTGATGCTCCCTACATATACATACATGTACATTATATATGTATATGCGCAGATGATCTCCTAGAAAGAATACATTACAATTAGAGATAAAAACATACTTTTACATATGTAATAAATTCTACTAGTTATTGGGCTTTAAAAATCAAGCCACGTTACTATTAAAACCAGATATACCATTATACGTATAATGCAATTGTAATAGCATGCCACTCTTTCATCTTAGTTCTTCTATTACTTCCCAAAGCAGTGATGTAGTACATGCAGTGGTCAAAGTAATAAAATTAACAGGATGGGCCACGTGAAGGCGTGAAAGAAGGTCTTATCCATCCCAGAGTACATTATATGTTTACCAACATCAGCATATGTATACAAACGTATACACCACAATAAAATATACGTAGTTATATATTTACACATTTTATTAAGTAAAAGAACATTGAGTGTACTCCGAATCGTGAAAAAAAGAATAAATCAAGCAAAAAAATCGTTAAGAATATAATACAAAGTCTTTGCATGATAATAAAACATACAAAACAAAACTACTACAATCACCATATTCCTTGAGCCAAAGCAACTACAAATGTATTCCAAATATTACAATGCAGCTGTGTATATTTCTTAATTGCTTCTATAAAAAAATCATTTACAAAATGTTTATTAACCTAGTTTCCAGAATTTCATATACACGACGTATACGCAAATCTCTATGCATGAAATTCCGAAAATATGATTAATAACTGATTTTAATGAATTTATTATAGACACACTTAAAAAGTATATTGAAATACCAACAGGATTATCGATAAAAATGAAAAAATTTAAACATGCCTGAAATGCGATAATTTGGAAAATGTTTTCGCGGAATTTTTTATACATCTAAATTTCATGCCAAGCCACACTGTATCCTTATGAATTTTTACTGTTAATGTAAAATATACAATGTGTTTCTTATGTTCAGCGCATTCGTCTTGGTTAAACCAGTTTGGATATTTCTGTTCCACAGAACGTGAAATTATCGAAAATAGTTTATCTAATATGAATGCCTCGCTGCGTATAGATGGGTAAACCATGTCAAAAGTTTTATTTATAATTTTAAAAATGGCCGAAAAATGTACACTCGGGACACAAAGATGCCCAAACTCAATGTTATCGTGTACAATATATGCTCTAAAGGATAACAGTAGTTGCTCGTCTCGTGTGAACGTTGCATTATTCTCCAAAAACATATCGTAACACCTACGACATCCCGATTTTTCAATACATTTTTTAGCGATATACCCTGCAAAGTATTCAAGCGCACACGATTCTAGCGAGCACACCGATGTTGACAGTTCTTCAATATTATCGATTTCAATATTGTCACCAAAACTATCATCATCTGTGTTCTCTTGGATAGCAGACAATGAAGCATCTGATTCCAACGTGGCTGATTCACATTGTGCTATCATATCCCCCGGCATTAACGGTGCATCGTCATCAGGCATGCAGTTACCACTATGTATACTACGATTCAAATTCAATAATATATTTTTTTGAATTGCAAGACGCACCGCTTTTACCGAAGGATTGCGATCATAGGTGCCACCGTGCATTCGAAGAACGGAAAAAAAATTTTCTATGCAATCGCTGTTTAAGCGTGATGTTATAAGGAACATACTGTAATCCCAAAAAACATGGAGGTGTTTTACGACCGTTAGAAGAAAGTACAAACCAATTGCTCATGTTGGTAACATGCGCAATTAAATGTTGATCAATGTTATTAAAACACGAAATAGCACGCTTCATGGGATTTGGATCACTGGTAGATCGACTGTTTAAATGATCAAACAAATCATTAAGCGTTTCAAAGAAACTAGCTGTGTGTTGTACAGTATTTGTATTAATGCTACCAGTGAGTGAAGCGGTAAACATAGCAGCTGACACTCTTTTGCTAAAAACTTGAAGAGCAAGCTTACACTTCATTTTATCAAAAGAATTTGGGAAAACATGTTTATCGGATAATTTGTAAGCTGCTCGCGTACTTTTATCTTTCTCTAAATTCCAGAGAAGTACTACATCGCGCCACGAAACTATACAGTCATTAATAGAAAAATCATAGTTTAATAAATTATTCCTAATGCTCTTGAATAAATGTAAATAATCAAAAATGTAATAAATTTTTTGATCATTTCTTATAAAAAATGGCTTTTCAGCAGAAACACGTTCATCTGCTACGCTTTGATAACTACTTCCCTGATCGGAAACAACTGCTCTGACTTTCAAACCTGTCTCATGCAATGCATCTAATATTTCATCTAAAATAATTGATAAATCATGTTTTTTAACACCAGTTTTTGATACAAAGAAAGCCAATGGTTGTTTCCAATTAGTGAACAGCCCGCGTATCATAAATACAAGAACCTGTGTACCCACAGCTACATTTCTACCCAAAAATCCTAAATCTTCAAAACCTTCAATGACCTGCTGTTTTGGGTGGAAATCGAGACACTTTTTGATGGCCATTTCATCAAATACAAGGGTGCAATTACGATCTGCAATTTCCATGTAAGAAGATTTTAATTTTATCGCGTTAAATAAATTTGGACAAATTCCTGGCCAAATGTCGATTTTCCCGAACCATCGACTAATTGTGGATGGACTTGGCAAATGAAAACCAAAAATTTCACGCATTTTATGGTACAAAACGGGAGAAGTGTAGTGCATTGTCATGCATAATTGTTGCTCGTTTTTCGAAAAAATTCGCCACGATTTGGGTTTAAACAATATGAGAATGACAAATGTCAATAAGTACCCGGAAATTCTTTTAGAAATTGCGTTCTTCAAACATGTATCATCGATATTGCCTGAAGAAAGCTTATCTTGCAACGGATTTATTGCCTTACACTTTGCCCGCAATTGCAAGCGAAGAGCCTTATATTTTTTCTTCTCTTGCTCTAATTGCACCTGGGTTTCCATTAGCTGCTGTTCCAAACCATTACAACTTTGTATTGATGACATGTCATCCTGTATAGACATAGTGTCTGACTCAGTGCTAAAACTATTATTATTCATATCGGACGAATGAAAAATTTCCGGTACGGCATCTTTACGCAGTCTACCCGACGCGTAAAAAGAATGATTAGAAAAATGTTGACTGCACACATATCGATTTTGTAATTTTTTATCAGACATTTCCACCCAATCATCTAAGCCACAGTTAATCAGCCACGTTATGCACCTATCACTATCTCTCGTTGGAAATGAATGAAAAGAAACATTGTTCGTTGTAGTACGGTTTGTTAAACCACAAAAGGGATAGACACACTTTTTATAGTGAGTTTTCCGTTCATTCCGCTTCATTGTATGCGAGAAATAGGATAGCAAAGTGATTAGAGAGAAAATAAGCAGATTACGGAACACTAGCTTTCTATAATAGTCAATGCGATATTTACTAAGCGCATGCAATATAAAATAATATATATGTATGTATATGATTTACCTGAATATAAGCTTCCCCACGTAGAAACGTCTCCTTCGATGCACTCGCGTAACAGGCGTAACGAAATTAAAAGGACACAACATTCTTTTGTTTCATTCATCATTTATAGAATCTCCGACATGAGTTTTAATATTCTATCAGCAACAGCGCCATTGCAGAATATCGGTTCCACAATATTAGTTCTGGATGATACGGTAGCATCCAGAACTAATATTGTGGAACCGATATTCTGCAATGGCGCTGTTGCTGATAGAATTTTAAATCTCATGTCGGAGATTCTAAAAAAGAAGAATACGACATTATATCACCAATTTCATTTGACTATTTCATTGCTCCCTATTCAATCTACTTCTAATATTGCTTTTCATTTGCAGCATATGTATTCTAATAAATTTAATTATTTGAGATTGAAGAAAGATTGAACAACAATATTTATAATAAGTAGTTTTGAACATTATGTAAGCATAATTAAATTTAAAAAACAAAAAGAATTATTTAAAAATACAAAATTAAGCCCGATTCTTTTTAATATTTTCAGTTTAAATTTCACTTTGGTATCTTTTTTAGTTCAAAAGTTATAGCAAAATGTGCAACCGGAAATCGAATGCGTAGCGCATTCCAGACAGAGTTGGGCACTATTTAGATAACAAATTATTTAAATAACGATTCGAATAAAACATTTTATATTTTATCTTTATTCGTTATTCGAAGGTTCGAATAAAAAAAGTATTTTTGTCGAATAAATAATTTTATTAAAAAAAAAAAATTATCGGACGAATAAAGACAACTTTTTTATTCGAAGCGGATTTATTTGAACTTGGAATAAATTTTCATTTTTTATCTGTATCTTTTATTCAAAGACTTCGAAGAAATCTTCGAATAACTTTTGCCAGCTCGAATAAAAGGCGACGAGGTCCGACGAACGCCGATCTTCAAAGACCCAGCGACTGACAAACGGCACACAATGTAAGCAGATGGAGAATCGCGCAGGAATGAAAGTTCAAACTTTTAGATTTTTCAATATACCACCATAAAATTGCGATGAGTGAATTGAGGGGCTTTTCCTGGTGAAAATGAGTCCAAACTCGAGTGTAATCGAACAATTTTATTGATACGTAATGTTACGATAAAAATTACAATCTTATTGAAGATAGTCCAAATGATGTCGTGTTTGCACTCATTTTGATCGGAACAAGCTCCACAACTCATTCGTATTAACAATATTATTCTGATTAAAAACATAAAAGCATAAATTGCCAATAATGCACGATTCTCCATCTGCTTACATTGTAGGCTGTTGGTCGGTCGATGGTCTTTGAAGTTCCGAGCTCGTAGAGTCGCGAGATATCGGTGTGAAACTACACCAATCCAATTGCAAAACTTCTTTATTTCTCATTATTTTTTTATGGGACTTGCGCCAACTAATTCGTGGCATTCTTCTGATTAAAATGACACTAAACAAGGTACAAATTGGACTGTATTTAGCATTTTTATCCGTAGATTTATTCGAAGGCTTCGAATAAATCTTCGGATAACTTTTGCCAGCTCGACGAATAAACGGCGACGACGGCTGACGAGGACCGACGAGCGGTGAACGTCGAAGACCCAGCGACTGCCAAACGGTATACAATGTAAACGGATGGAGAATCGCGCATTATTGGCAATTTATGGTTGTATGTTTTTAATCAGAACAATATTGTTAAGACGAATGAGTTGTAGAGCTTGTTCCGATCGAAATGAGTCCAAACACGACATCATTTGGACTGTCTTTAATGAGATTGTAATTCTTATCGTAACATTACATATCAGTGAAACTTGTTCGATTACACTCGAATTTGATCTCATTTTCATCAGGAAAATCCCCTCCATTCGCTCGTCACAATTTTTTGAGGATATGTTGAAAAATCTAAAAGTTTAAACTTTCATTCGTGCGCGATTCTCCATCCGCTTACATTGTATGTCGTCTGTCGTCGCTGGGTCTATGAAGCTCGGCACTCGGCAAAAGTTATTCGAGCATTTATTTGAAGCCTTCGAATAAAAGATACAGATGAAAGATGAAAAAATTTCTCGTAGTTTGAATAAATCCGCTTCGAATAAAAAAAAGTATCTTTATTCGTGGGATAAATTCTCGTCGAATAAAATTATTTATTCGATACTCGTCGAATAAAGATACCTTTTTTATTCGAACCTTCGAATAACGAATAAAGATGAAGTATCTTTTATTCGAATCGTTATTTAAATAATTTTTATCTAATAATGCCCAACTCTGGGCACGCCAAAATGACTGGCATTCAAAAGGAGAGAATATCCGTCTACGATATAATGTTGCACGGAGAAGCGGACAGCGAAACTAGAGAATGGCCGTCCCCGAGGAGTGGGCCACACATTGTCGGCTATATCGGTATGAGACCAGAAGACCACTACTAATCCAATCACAAAACTTCTTTATTTTTCGTTATTTTTTTTTTAACTTTTACCAACATATTCGTGACATTTTTCTGATTAAAATGAAACCAAATATGATATAATTCCGATTATAATTACTTGTGTAATGAACGATTGATGTTTCGGACGCGAAGAAGGACAGCGTATGGGAAAGAAAGAGCCGCGGAGAGTCGAAGCGTTCGGAAAAGATGAAAGACTGGCGTGAGCTCAGGCCTTTAAATAAAAAAATAAACTTTTTCATTATTAATTATTTTTCTATCGGACTTTCACCAACATACTCGTGGCATTTTTCTAAGGAAAACGGTACCAAATATGACAAAATTCCGATGATATTTACTTTAGTAATGAACGACGGAAGTTTCGGACGCAAAGAAGGACAGCATAAGAAAGAGACGCGGCGAGTCCTTCCCGTCTCGAGTTCGACAGCTTGGTTTTCGCCGCGGACAAATAGATGTGGTTACTAATGTATATGTATTGACAATTACTCACAGAATGTTAAATTTAACAATACAATTAATGATTATACACAAAGTTTATTGCTTATAAAATATAAAGAATATTAAATGTAAAGAAACAATTCTATAAGTTATAAAAAATAGCAAACAATACAATTATAATTAAAACTTAAAATGACAGACACTTTTCAAAACTTTTATCTCTACCTCTATGTTAGTGATACACAAACTGAAAATTTCATCGAAATCGGTTGACGGAGAAAAAAACAACGTGCATTGCAAGATATAAGAATCTGTGTATCTGTGTGTTTGTACAAATAGCAATAATACTGCCACCAAATAGCTTTATATGGATAAGATCCGTCGAAAGTTAGTTTCATTACATAACACTTTTATTTCGTTACTACCTTTACTTGAATAATTGCAGTCCAGCATTAGAAGTGGTATTATCGGTTAAATAAGTAAAAAAAATAATTTTCTGTTTGTTACTACGGATCACAATAAGAACGATTGAATTTTGTCATTACTTGAATATTGTATTTATTCTTTTTGTTTATTCTATAACTATTACAGAATATATTTTGTTGAATAATCATTATTTTATAAATATCGCAATAAGTTCCGAATTAATTAATTACACCTATAAACTATCGATTATAAAATAATGATTACAATGGTGAATAATATGGAAAATAAGAAGGCAATAACAGTGTAATGAAATTATACAATAAAAAATAATTATTTTCATTCTACGCATTATCCGTTTATTTATTGCCTATGTCACTGACGTTTCTTCCGTAATTCACGAGCAAATGTTCTATTTAGGTAGCGAGCGCGGCATGTTTAGCGATGTTGGTATTTGAGATCAGTGATAGTTCCACGTTCTTAGTTCCACAACCGACGAGAGTATCTCGACATTGGGGCCGTTACCGACCGCTCCCAGTACCCACCTGGGACCCACTTTGAGACTCGCAGCACAGACGAGGTATAGGAGTAGACCAATCACCATATGGTGTTTCGTGTCTCACATGTAAACAACTGGTTCTCTTACGCCCTCTACGCTGACAAACGATAAATGTTGGAACTAGATCCACAAAAATGATCAAAGAGGGGTGGGGGCACTCACACGTGCCGTCGTCTACTTACGTTACTTTACTACGCACGCGCTACACACAAGCGTACCTCTATTCTGGCCGTGTGAGCTGCCTGTGTGACGTCCGCCGCTCCGCGTCAACGTTTGATCTAGAAATAAGTTAACAATTAATAATAGTTAATAAATATTATATATCAAATAACCAATAAGAACACAGACCGTACCATACAACGTACACGTTCGATATCATAATCATACCGCTAATATTCAGTATAAAATGTTATAAACAATCTATAATAACGTTCCATAATAATTGTCAAAGCGTAGGCAATAAGTACTCGAAACACTGTAACACAAACACATATATCATAAGTACACTGACACACATCGAACACATTAATATTAAGAATAATATTGTCAATAGTTATTAAGAACAAATAAGTTAATACGTACGCCAATGGTCGCGACGAATAAATTAATTGTACGCCAATGATTCTCGTTTGGCGACAGCAACGTCAGCGATAATGCACGTGCGGCAGTACAGATAAGGCCCCGAGCCTCGAGAACAAAGAGATTGCTGACGCAGCAGTCGGACCTCTCTCTCGCACCCGCCAGAGCTGACTAAGTATAAAAGCCAAGCCAGTACAGACTCTACCGGCTTCTCTTCAGTCTGAATCTAGAGCCCGCACCGAACGGTCGTGTCCGCGGAGCAGTCAGTGCAAGCCTTATACTAAATCGTCTCAGTCTTTTACAATCGTCTCCGTCTTTTACATCTTCACTGACTGGCTCATTCATCCTGATCCGCTTCAGGCCTTCCTATATTAATCCAACAAGTGTATTCAAGTTATTGTAACCCTTATAATTATTCCAAATATATTATACATTATTTAATCCTATTAAACTCAGTGTTGTTACATTATACCCACCTTCGATACTGGTGATAGTTGAATAATAGTGACAGTGTCCTTGCATTTAATATTGACTTCTGTGCCGAGTGAGGACTAGCTCCGCACCCACGGACAGTAGCATCTGCAAGCGAACGGTTTAGGTAGTGTTCTTACAATTCCTTCATGACATTTGTGTTGAGTGAGGACTTGCTCCGCACCGGCAAACGATTGAAACGATTTGTGAGTTAACCAGAGAGTTAGATAACGTGTCCTCGTACGTCTTCTTGACATCTGTGTTGAAGTGAGGACTAGCTCCGCACCGACAGACGATAGAAACCACCTACGAGCAGAAACCACATATTATTGCCACAGTTAGAAATCGTTTTGTGAAGTGAACCAGTTTTCCTTCTCGTTACCCTCCCACCACGCCTAAGATTCGATACGCGTACGAACGAGGTCACCAACCACGCGGGTGAACTCCGCGAGTTGAATCCAGCTGATCGAGGGGAAGTCAACGATCATCTCGAACGAATTTCCGAGGCAGCCAGCCGATCCTTCCGGTCCGGCACTATTCCTGAGAGGCCTGCCGTACCTGGTGCAGGATCGTTCAGGATCAATCCCTGACAGCCGTTAACCGCCTGCAGTAACACATCGAGAGGCCGGACGACATCCAGCAGAGGCTCGCTCCAGTTCCTGTCATCCCATCGTTGCTGAACGTCGACGACAGTTGTACCGACGACCCACGCTGTGAGCGATAGTTATAAGTCCACGATACTAGTTAGATTCGTGATTCCGCGTTTCTGAGCCGTTCGTAAAACCGTGTGAAACCGCGAGTGCAAGTGATCGTTTTCCGGGTCCAAGATCAGACACGGGCGTACGTACCGTGTGGATCAAAGACCGTCAAAATAAAGTTACTTACCGGATCAAGCGAGTAGGGATCGTGTCGTTATTAATTTTTACGTCGATCCACGCCCGGGACGTGACACCTGCTCGACTGTTCGCGACGCGTTCCACCGAATTCACGTTACCAAAGTTTCGAGCGCCTGAGCCGCAATCGATTATTGCAATTAATTCCCATTTCGGCGAGGCGCACATTTTGCTACAACTTTTAAACTAAAAAAGATATCAATACGAAATTTGGACTAGAAATCTTTTTTAAAGCGTATACTGAAATATGTTCTATATTTTTTAAATCATTTTTTTGTTGTTTTTTAAGACAAAGCCGGATAAGATGGTCAAAAGTGCCTCCAAACCAAATTAATTTTTAGTCGTACCATGCTCAACAAAAAATTACTTAAGAATTCATGAATATTCTACCTAATATCATACACGACTGAGATTTTTTCAGAATTTTTGGCTGCAAAATCGATTTTTAAACAAATCCGAAAGCATAAATATGCCGATTTTATATCGAAGTTTTCAGCTGACCAAGTTTATGTTATTATGTTATTTGTGTTTCATCGTGATTATTAATGTGTAATTTTTACAGATTTTCCAGATTATGCAAACATGTTTAAGAAAATTGGATAATTGGATGTCCAATCATTTGGAGAAAGTGCACATTTCGAATTGAAGTTTCAGAGATACCAGTTTTATAAAAATTCAGTAGTTAGATACTATTGAAACAATTTTTCTTAATTTTTCAGAATTTTTTATAAATTGTCGTTAAAAAAAAACAAAATCAATTGTTTCGATGCCTTCTGTCCGCTTTGTAGATGTATGATGTAATATTGAACATTTTTATATTTAGGAAAACAGTGTAGAAATTTAAAACTGCAATATAAAATATTTTATTTGCGTTACATTTCAATATATGACTGTGACTCTCAACAGTTTCGGTTGGCGCAGGCCGGAACATCTCCGGCTGAGAATCTTTTGGTCCGGGATTGAATCCCGCATCGAGTGAAAGTTTAAACTTTTAGATTTTTCAATATACCTTCATAAAATTGTGACGAGTGAATTGAGGGGCTTTTCCTGGTGAAAATATGTCCAAACTAGAGTGTAATGGAACAATTTTTATTGATACTTAATGTTGATAGAGAATCGAGTATTATTGGCAATTTAAGCTTTTATATTTTTAATGCGAATAATCTTTTTAATACGAATAAGTTGTAGAGCTTATCCCGATGAAAATGAGCCCAAACACGTCATGATTTGGACTATCTTCAATAAGATTGTAATTTTTATCGTAACATTACGTATCAATAAAATTGTTCGATTACACTCGAGTTTGGACTCATTTTCACCAGGAAAAGCCCCTCAATTCACTCATCGCAATTTTATGGAGGTATATTGAAAAATCTAAAAATTTGAACTTTCATTCGTGCGCGATTCTCCATCTGATTACATTGTATGCCGTTTGTCAGTCGCTGGGTCATTGAAGATCGGCGTTCGTCGGACCTCGTCGCCGTTTATTCGAGCTGGCAAAAGTTATTCGAAGATTTATTCGAAGTCTTTGAATAAAAGATACAGATAAAAGATGAAACTTTATTCCAAGTTCAAATAAATCCGCTTCGAATATAAAAATTGTCTTTATTCGTCGGATAAATTCTCGTCGAATAAAATTATTTATTCGACAAAAATACTTTTTTTATTCGAACCTTCGAATAACGAATAAAGATAAAATATAAAATGTTTTATTCGAATCGTTATTTACATAATTGTTATCTAAATAGTGCCCAACTCTGTCAGGAATGCGCTATGCATTGGATTCCCGGTTGCACATTTTGCTATAACTTTTGAACTAAAGAAGATACCAAAGTGAAATTTAAACTGAAAAAATGAAAAAGAATCGGGCTTAATTTTGTATTTTTAAATCATTCTTTTTGTTTTTTAAATTTAATTATCCTTACATAATGTTCAAAACTACTTATTATAAATATTGTTGTTCAATCTTTCTTCAATCCCAAATGATTAAATTTATTAGAATATACAGGGTGGCCCACATAACTCTGAACAACTCAATATCTCGAAAACTATGCCATCGATTTTAAAGTTCTTAGTCTTAAATTGCATGGAACTGAAGGGCCTTTCTGACTACATAAACGTGAAGTGGCCTCCCTTCCCTTTTAACGAGGGAGGGGAGGTACATTTATAATTTTAAATGGAACCCTCTATAAAATGTTACATATTTAGATTCTACAGGAAAAAACAAGTCAATTTTGTCGGAAACATTTTTTTGTCAGATACTTCCATGATGAGATATAACAGTTTGAAGTTTCGAGTTGTAGGTACTTGAAGCGCTCGGAAATAGCGTTATGGAATTATACGCGCTTGACTCCTTTGCTTATTCGTGAAGAAATAAAATGTACTTTAAATTAAATGTTCAAAATGTCCACCACGGGCTTGTAAACATTTATTTACTCGAAACATCAAAGTTGTTCTAACATTTTTTAACATTTCGGGAGTCACTGAAGCGCAAGCGTCACGTATTCTTTGTTTCATATCCTCTTTTGTCGTCGGTGGTTCAAACATAACTTTGTCCTTTACATATCCCCATAAGAAAAAATCTAATGGTGTTAGATCAGGGGATCGAGGAGGCCATTGACGAGGTCCCCCACGACCTATCCATTTGTTCCCAAATTTTTCGTTCAAAAATTGCCTGGTGATGATTGCAAAATGTGGAGGAGCGCCGTCTTGTTGGAACCGCATTTCTCTTCTAACGTGCAGTGGCACATCTTCCAAAAGCGCAGGCAAATGATTTTTTAAGAAATCACAATAACTTGCAGATGTTACAGTTTCTTGAAAAAAATAAGATCTAATCACAAAATCTCCTATTGGGCCACACCAAACATTTAAAGACCATCGATGTTGAAAGGGAACACATCGCATCCAATTTGGGTTTTCCACGGCCCAATAATGCAGATTATGTCTATTTATATGCCCTGAATTCATAAAAGTGGCCTCATCGGAAAAAAGTATTTTGCACAAAAAGTCATTTTCCACAACACCCTGCAGCCGAAAGCTCTTGTGATATAACCATGTGATATGGATGATACTTTTGCCGTTTCAAAATTCGTTGAATTCATGAACGACTAATATGTGATGTTTGTACAAGTGTACGTTGACTAATATGAGGATTTAATGTAATTGCAGCAAGAATACTGGCACTATTATTTTCATTAGTAACAGCTTTAGGTTTATTGCGAGTTTTTTTACACAATTCACCGTGCTCGCGAAGCCGCTTTTCTAAATTATGAAATGTTGCGTGACATTTTTTGATCCCATAACGTTCAAAAAACATCACTGCTGCACGCCGATAATTTTTTTGGCATTCACCTAACGTTAATAACATATTCACTTCTGTGCCAAAAGTAGCCACAATCACAATGTTACTGCTTGAATAACAGCTCTAAACTGAAAACGTTTTCATAGATAAGTGAGTCAAACTCAAGAATTGTAAATATTATTGTTTGTGTTTCTTCATGAATAAGCAAAGGACTCAAGCGAGTATAATTCCATAACGCTATTTCCGAGCGCTCCAAGTACCCACAACTCGAAACTTCAAACTGTTATATCTCATCATGGAAGTATCTGACAAAAAAATGTTTCAGACAAAATTGACTTGTTTTTTCCGGTAGAATCTAAATATGTAACATTTTATAGGGGGTTCCATTTAAAATTACAAAGGTACCTCCCCTCCCCCGTTAAAGGGGAAGGGAGGCCACTTCACGTTTATGTAGTCAGAAAGGCCCTTCAGTTCCATGCAATTTAAGACTAAGAACTTTAAAATCGATGGCATAGTTTTCAAGATATTGAGCTGTTCAGAGTTATGTAGGCCACCCTGTATATCTCGTCGGTGCCCCAATGTCGAGATACTCTCGTCGGTTGTGGAACTAAGAACGTGGAACTATCACTGATCTCAAATACCAATATCGCTAAACATGCTGCGCTCGCTACCTAAATAGAACATTTGCTCGTGAATTACGGAAGAAACATCAGTGACATAGGCAATAAATAAACGTATAATGCGTAGAATGAAAATAATTATTTTTTATTGTATAATTTCATTACACTCTGATTGCCTTCTTATTTTCCATACTGTTCACCATTGTAATCATTATTTTATAATCGATAGTTTATAGGTGAAATTAATTAATTTGGAAATTATTGCGATATTTATAAAATAATGATTATTCAATAAAATATATTCTGTAATAGTTATAGAATTTAAAAAAAGAATAAAAACAATATACAAGTAATGACAAAATTCAATCGTTCTTATTGTGATCCGTAGTAACAAACAGAAAATTAATTTTTTTACTTATTTATCCGACAATACCACTTCTAATGCTCGACTGCATTGACTGCAATTATTCAAGTAGAGGTAGTAACGAAATAAAATTGTTAAGTAATGAAACTATCTTTCGACGGCTCTTATCCATATAATGCTATTTGGAGGCAGTATTATTGCTATTTGTACAGACGCACAGATACACAGATTCTTATATCTTGCAATGCACGTTGTTTTTTTCTCCGTCAACCGATTTCGATGAAATTTTCAGTATGTGTATCACTAACATAGAGGAAAAGACACATATTTTAAATTTTTATTGCGAATTTAAATAAAAAAGTTTTGAAAAGTGTCCAAGTCATTTTAAGTTTTAATTATAATTGTATTGTTTGCTATTTTTTATACCTTATAGTATTGTTTCTTTACATTTTATATTTTTTATATTTTATAAGCAATAAACTTTATGTATAATCAATAATTGTATTGTTAAATTTCATTTTCTGTGAGTAATTGTCAATACATATACATTAGTAACCTCATCTAGACTTTTGCCCGAAATTCGGCAATTTGTCCGCACTGTGCAACGCGGCGAAAAGCGAGCAGTCGAACTCGAGGCGAGGACTCACTGCGTCTCTTTCTTTTCATACGCTGTCCCTCTTCGCGTCCGAAACTTCAATCGTTCATTACACAAGTATATATCATCGGAATTATATCATATTTGGTTTCATTTTAATCAGAAAAATGCCACGAATATGTTGGTAAAAGTTTCATAAAAAAATAACGAAAAATAAAGAAGTTTTGTAATTGGATTAGTAGTGGTCTTCTGGTCTCACACCAATACAGCCGACAATGTGTGGCCCACTCCTCGGCGATGGCGGTTCTCGAGTTTCGCTGTCCGCTTCTCCCTGCAAGATTATATCGGAAACGGATATTCTCTCCGTTTGAATACCAGTCATTTTGGTGTGCCCAGAGTTGGGCATTATTTAGATAAAAAATTATTTAAATAACAATTCGAGTAAAAGATACTTTATCTTTATTCGTTATTCGAAGGTTCGAATAAAAAAAGTTTTTCGACGAGTATCGGATAAATAATTTTATTCGACTAGAATTTATCCGACGAAAAAAGTTACTTTTTTTTATTCGAAGCGGATTTATTCGAACTTCGAATAATTTTTTCATCTTTTATATTTATCTTTTATTCGAAGGCTTCTAATAAATCTTCGAATAACTTTTGCCGAGCGCCGAGCTTCAAAGACCCAGCGACGACAGACGACATACAATGTAAGCGGATGAAGAATCGCGCACGAATGAAAGTTTAAACTTTTAGATTTTTCAACATATCCTCATGAAATTGTGACGAGCGAATGGAGGTGATTTTCCTGATGAAAATGAGGTCAAATTCTAGTGTAATCGAACAAGTTTCACTGATACGTAATGTTACGATAAAAATTACAATCTCATTAAAGACAGTCCAAATGATGTCGTGTTTGGACTCATTTTGATCGGGATAAGCTCTACAACTCATTCGTATTAACAATATTGTTCTGATTGAAAACATAAAAGCATAAATTGCCAATAGTGCACGATTCTCCATCCGCTTACATTGTATGACGTTTGGCAGTCGCTGGGTCTTCGACTTTCGACACTCGTCGGTCCTCGTCGGGCGTCGTCGCCGTTTATTCGTCGAGCTGGCAAAAGTTATGCGAAGATTTATTCGAAACCTTTGAATAAATCTACGGATAAAAATGCTAAATACAGTCCAATTTGTACCGTGTTTAGTGTCATTTTAATCAGAAGAATGCCACGAATTAGTTGGCGCAAGTCCCATAAAAAAATAATGAGAAATAAAGAAGTTTTGCAATTAGATTGGCAGTTGTTTCACACCGATATCTCGCGACTCTACGAGCTCGGAACTTCAAAGACCAGCGACCGACCAACAGCCTACAACGTAAGCAGATGGAGAATCGAGCATTATTGGCAATTTATGCTTGTATGTTTTTAATCAGAACAATATTGTTAATACGAATGAGTTGTAGAGCTCATCCCGATCAAAATGAGTCCAAACACGACATCATTTGGACTGTCTTTAATGAGATTGTAATTTTTATCGCAACATTACGTATCAGTGAAACTTGTTCGATTACACTCGAATTTGACCTCATTTTCATCAGGAAAATCCCCTCCATTCGCTCGTCACAATTTTATGAGGATATATTGAAAAATCTAAAAGTTTAAACTTTCATTCGTGCGCGATTCTTCATCCGCTTACATTGTATGTCGTCTGTCGTCGCTGGGTCTTTGAAGCTCGGCGCTCGGCAAAAGTTATTCGAAGATTTATTCGAAGCCTTCGAATAAGAGATACAGATGAAAGATGCAAAAATTTTTCGAAGTTCGAATAAATCCGCTTCGAATAAAAAAAAATTATCTTTATTCGTCGGATAAATTCTCGTCGAATAAAATTATTTATCCGATACTCGTCGAATAAAGATACTTTTTTTATTCGAACCTTCGAATAACGAATAAAGATAAAGTATCTTTTATTCGAATCGTTATTTAAATAATGCCTAACTCTGATTCCATGTTTCGCTCATACTTTACAGGTGAAAACATGTTAATAAGCAATTATTTAATGAAGTAGAAATGATCTCAATGAACAATACGTTTTAACGCCTGAATGTAACAACTTTTTTTTTAGTTAGTCATCAAAGATACCATCAAGCGAATCGATCGAAGAAGCAATCGAATTATTGCATGCATTTCCAATTAAATATGAAAAACCCTCTCCACCGAGTGATGCAAGTGTTGCAGATGGAAACATATGTGAGTGTAAAAGAATCACAAAATTATACGAGATTTTGTTTAATATAGTACGTCAGATTTTCTAATAACATTTCTTTGCAGGAGCATCATCTTCGACGTCATTACAACCACCTCAAAAGGCTTTTTAATTTTTTAAAAAATGTTGCACAGCAAGAAGGCGACTCCAACACTCTATTGCAACAGCAAGTGAAAAGCTATACAACAGAAAAACTTATTTCGCCGGAATCATGTATATTGGAGTGATGGAGACAAAATGACACACGGTTTCCAACTCTAACAAAAGTCGCTAGAAATGTATGTTTATGTGTTTCTTATCAGCCAATAAGAAACCATAGTTTGTACTGCAAAATCTCGTATCTCTTTTATCATTTATATTGTTATTGATTTTAGAGCATTATATTCCGGCCTCGGCCGGAAATAGCGCCAAAGACGACGGAGGAACGAGAGAACGTTTTCCACATTGACGCGAAAAAAAATTATTAGTATTTTTGCGTAGAGTTAAATTATTGTAATAATTGTGACTGCTTTTTCTGTTTGCGAGATTATGTGCACGTATCATTAATATTAGTGTATTATTGTTATTGTTATTTTTATTGTTATTTTTACTATTACTATTGTTATCATCATCATTGTTATTTATCTATTTGTGATTAAATTATTTATTATATTGTAATTAAATATGTGTCACTTTTCATTAATTACCTTCATTTATCTAAATAGTCGGCTAACTCTTGATTTAATATACAGTAAGGAGCAAAACTGATTACACACTATTTGAAACAGCATAACTTTTTAAAAATTTATGATTTGATTATGAAAAATGAATGTGTAACATATGTATGCCAATCAAATGATAATAATAATTTATCAAAAACACGTAACACGCTTGTTTCGTCGTCTCGTCCTGGACTCTTCTGGTTTTTTCCTGCCAATAATAGTACCCCACTACTTTCGCCACAATATAGATACATTACTGCGCCGGATGCGCATGCGCAAAAACCCCTACGAAAATCCCCCCACTAAGGTAGTCAGGTTATTCGGTTAACGAAACTTGCGAGTTAGTCTTGGCTAAGCGGTCGAAGAAGGATGTATGTACGGGTCAGTGAAAGGAACCTGATCTACGCGATCAAGGTATGTAACTTTTTAAGTTTTATATAAAAATGTTGTTTAACCCTGTGCACTTGAAGCTATTTTAATTCCAAAATGAAACATTTCTTCCGACCTAGAATATTGCCCTCCTATATATATATTTTTTTTTTCATGTTATACATACGAAAATAGTGCAACTTACTCGTACAATACCGAAATGTTTAGTAATTTATTAAATACAAACAAATTTGATAATGTTCACCAATTGTTTTTGCAGCTATATCACGGTGTTTGTGCCCTTCGGCGGACGTTGTCACAAAGAAGTGCGTCGCGAAGATCGTTTTTCTTCGGTTGTTGTGCCCTGAAAGTCGTGTCGCGGACTTCGCGTTTTTCTGTTCAGACCTAGCCCGTGTTTGCCTTTCCGGCACGTAGTCACCTCAGAGCAGCCATTCGCAACAGTCGCGCTAATAAATTCACAAAACTAATTTATTCATGATCACTATAAGTTGTTTCTATACTATATGTATTCATTGAGTTCATAAACGTTGAATGAAGTTTTCACAAGTGCAAGTATTTCAGGTAGAGACAATTTTTAATTGCACCGCAAACGTTTTCTTCATTTATTCTCGGGTTGTCCCTATAATTTATTTTCCTTACCGCATGTAGTAACTTGAAAACTTTACCTTCTGCAGTTGAATACATGTCATTATTTATTTTCAGTGTTTTCAAGTATGAGGCATCCCCATCGGATGCAATGTGTGTTAGCTCTTTACCTCACGGACTGCTTCCTTGGTCACCCCAGGGCCTCGTGTTTTATTTTCAACAGTTAAGAAGTAATTTCACAGGTATTTTCTCATTATTTCTTTATCAATGCTTTCATTTGAATAGATTTTGTTTTCTTGAATTTGGAATTTGTAGGATATGGGTCTTAGGCATTGATATTCCCTTATGACGTCTGCGAAATATATCCTAACGTTTCCTTGAGTTTTAGCGCCTTATATGTACATATTAATATATACATTAATTACCAAACTACGAGAAGTGCCGAAAACAGGCCGTTTGTCCGCACTGTACAGCGGTCCCTAGTAGCACAAAAATATTAGATAAATATGTTTTTCAAATATTATTAAAATATTTTTTAAGCCACATTTTTTCATATGAGAAAAATATTGGATCTGAATATTGTATACATGTACAAGAATTATAAATTGAATGTTTAAAAAATATAAGCTAAATATTCAGATGATATAAACTAGATATTTAAAAAATATAAATTAAATATTCAGAGAATATAAACGAGATATTTATAAAATATAAAGTAAATATTCAGTTGATATAAACTAGATATTTAAAACATATAAGGTAAATATTAAAAAAATATGAATCCAATACTTGAAAAATATAAATTTAATATTTAAATAACATTCAATAAAATTTTCAAATTTAAGAAAAAGTTATAACAAAAATGAGAAAATATGAATATGTATTACTTTCTGTGCATTGCTTGAGGGAATATTGCACTTTGTCTTCGAAAGGACCTTTATTACTGATGATGTCAGTAAGGATGATGTGCTTCCTCACTGAGCCACGCGAACCTATATTGTTAGATTCATTACTTTTTAGACGTATAAAGGTCAAATCGTATCATATCGTATAATTATTAGAAGAGATAAACTTCTGTTAAAAATATTGTTTAGATAAAAATCTAACTACTTTATTTTTAATGAAGCATATTATTAATAGTATAGTAACGACATACAGATATATATATTTTCTTAAGTACTTCCATCATAGGTAAGCATCGAAACACATAGAATATATTTACTAAATAAACAAAAACATTTTATTGTGAAAAAATATATTTCCATAATATATTATAAAAATATAAAAAAATAATACAGCATAATATAATGAGTAGTAAAAACAATGAAATAATATAGTATAGTATAAAAATAATATAATATAAAAGTATAAAAAAATAATAATAATAAAATAATAAAATAAAATATAATATAATATAAAAGTACATTTGTTATAATATATATATAATATGTTTTAAATAATTATTTAAAATTAAGTTTTTATTCTAGATTTAGCTGTTGCTAAAAATAGAGATAGGATGGTTTTTATTTCCATGTCTGTAATAAACGCTTGCCTTCTTCTTGTTGCTACTTAAAAGTTATAAGTATATTTACCAGTTACAGCATCATACAGTTTTAAACTAATAAAAGGTAATTTTTTTTTCTTCCCTGTCCTGAATAAAAAGTTGCCGCTTGGTTTGATATTAGTTTGTTCATCATATTATATATTATTTTGTTATTCGTATTCGTTATTCGCCGCCGACTAGATAAATTAATTGTACCTGGAAGAAGATATGCGATTATTTATTTGATAAATATTAGAAAATGGTATTGTCCTAATAATTAGTTGTAAAAATACAGCACTACGATTTTATTATTCTGGATTTATGTGAATACAAACCAGTGAATTAAATTTTTCAGAACTTTCTGATATTGTGGTATCAAAATCCGTTACTTCTTGGACAGATTTCAGTGGCAATTGGTCTAAGAAAGACCTCTCCTCGCCATGACACACGATATTTTGAGACGGATTTGCATTAACTGCTATGTTATTTAATAGGCTTTCAATTCCTTCTAATCTGTTGAAAATTTGTTTTATTTCGTATTTTAATTCTATATATTGACGATTTAATAGTGTCAATTGTCCTCAGTGAACGTCGTCGACGTATCATTCATAGTTTTATCTGTACAATTGCATAAAATATAATATTCGTATCGTTACGTTTATTATTTAACATATATGTGTAGCATATTTACCATTATATATTTCATTGATAATGATACTTTTATGTTTACAATAAGATTTAACGTATGCATCATTTTTTCTACTTACTTGGCGCTACTGTTTGCTGTTGCTTGAATTTCATCGCTTTCAGAATCGGAATCGGAACTGTCCAGAATCACAGTTCGCTTTTTCATTATACTTCTTTTTGAAGACATATTAAAAACTTTAGACATAACAGAAAGAAGTAATCAATATAACTAATAATAATAATACTAATAATATAATAATAATAATACTAATAATATAACTAATAATCAAATACTAATAATAATAATGAATAATTAATAAGATAAATGAAGAAATTCACATGCTACAAAGTATGAACAGCATTTATATATAAATGCTTTATGTGTAATTTCATTCAGAGTACATGATAAAATTTCATCTGTGAAATTATCAAATTTAAATATTCCTATTATTTTCGATTTGATAGGGTATTTGTAAAAAGTTTTCAATTTTGTGGATAATCTACCAACTATTTTATTTGTTGATATGTCTAGGATCTGTAGGGCATAATCATTCCGTTCAAAAACGTAAGAGTCTCGAAGTCCGTAAGCTTTTATATTAAAATAAGGGAATTGTATTTTCTTTTTACCATATTCTACACATATTTTTTTACTAGTTTCTTTAATTGTAGGTGCTCCATTTCCCGACAACCTTTTTATTATCTGTGCTAGTGGTTTATTCCACCTGCGTAACACGCTTATTAGCTTCCCTAAGTAATTTTCAAAAGGAAAACAACTTAGTTCCTCTAAAGAATATTTCAAATTTTGGACATCGTCTGTAATGTGCACTAAATTGTGAACATTATATACACTAAATTCTCTGCCATACAAAACAGAAGAATCATTGACAAATTGAATTAGTATTTCTCGAGCTTTGTTTAGCCACTTTACATCTACACGTAATTTATTGAGTAATAGAATTCTCATAGCTGCATGTAGTAATAAGAAGTGGTTATAGAAGATATTTGGAAGAATTTTCTTTAAAAGAATGGGTCCTAGATACAAGAGAAATAAACGAAACTCCGTAGCTTTATATCTAGGCAATTCCGATATGGATCGTGATTTACGGTTAAATTCACTAGGTAAGTATTTTGCTGCAGAAATCATTCGTTTTTATAATTTATTCCTTTGCTGCAATCTGAACTCTACTTTACAGCAATGATGAAGTAATTTCTTCATTACTCCCAAACAGCATAAATGCATATAATCTAAAGCAAAATCTTCTATTATATTTAATGTGCTTATATTTAATAAGGGTGTCCTTTCATTGTTTTTATGGTGCTTGATGTCGCGAAAATTTTTAAAATCTTCATGTGTCCGAGCACTGGCATTATGGTTTTCGTAAATAATTCGTTTTTTATAGTATGTACCCTCTTCTATGCATCTTTCGCAACTATTGCGACCTGCATGCCCTTTAATATTTTTTAAAAACGCTCTCGCAGGTGCATCACATGTAAAGCATATAACGCAAACTTTAAAATTAATATTATTATAAAATAATCCATGCTTTAAAATATTTAATTCATTTGTAAAATCATTTAAATAATCAGCTAAGGAATTTGGTTTTGCATCACCATAATATAAGGCTATCGGAAAAGGAGACACGATATAATTGTTTAATACCAGTTTGCATAAAATGGGCCAAAACTGTTTGTTCGAATTTTTTGAAACTGGAACACCATCTATGTTGAAAATTAAACGAATTGTTAAAGTTTCTTTGATTTCACGAAATATACCTATTTCAGTTTGCAACAAGTTTAATAGATTTTCTTTTATACCAAAATATGTAAATTGCGCTAAATTTTCCTTTTTGCTTAAAACGGACACAATATTTGATGATCGTTTAGTTTTCAACAGAGTGCGGGAATCGCATGGAATTTTGTATTCTGGAAAAATGTCCTTTAAACCCTTTAATAAATTACTTAATTGAGTATGATTAATTTTATTTCCTAGACCACTTTTTAAAAAAAGTAATTAATTTCAAATTTCTAATAGCACTGCAGTTATCACTTGTACTGTAATTTATGTCATTCCTGTTATTTATCATTTGAAGATCAAATTGTTGATCCAGATCGGATATAGCGAGATCATTAGTTGTCTGTGAACTATTAGTTGGCATGATTATTCTATTTGATTCTTCATTTACTGTATCGAGACTCTGATTCTGATTGAAAGTTTTCCGTAGTTCATTCTTTATAAATTTATATTTTTTGTAACGTCGTTTTTCGGCCATTATGAAATTTGTGTAACTGAAAACTAAATACGGTGTATGAAAAACTATTCTTGAAAACTTTAATATTGCAACTCTTCAGGTAATTAAAAAAAATTTTTTTTTAATATAAAAAAATATATATATATTTATTTATTACATAACACATAAATGTACATACCTTTTCTGCGAACGATGAAATGCAGGTCTCGAGCACACGTACTCGGGGCACGAACAACAACACTTATTTAAAAACTTATTTAAAAACTTGATCGCGTACGTACAAGTCGATAGAGATAGTCGAGACACAAGAGATAGCCGAGATATTCAAGGTGTGTTCTATATGAGAGAATTTTGTCTTCTGATTTTCGGTGTCGTGTCGTGTATAATGTTAACTTTGATATTTTCCTATTGGCTGTCTTAAAACTGTATGGGGTGACTAAAAGTTTCCTAATTGGTGAGTGGGTGGTGCAGTTTGGTCGTCAGAGTAGGGATGCGCTTTGATGAAATTGTGTTTCGATTATATAATGAATTGGGTGCGAAAGATATGGGGAAAATAGTCTGGAAAACTAAATGTTTGTATATTGCCCTGTCAATGGGCTCGCTCACGGAGGTTTCGAAGTGGTGTCCGCTGACACCCAATAATTTTGGGACCGTCGCGTCGCGTCGTGTGCCTCGGCTATCGCAACCGACCGTTCAATCTGATTGCTAGTTTGCTAACGAATGAATGCGTTTCTCGCTGCAACATGGCCAGGGCCTTTCCCAAATACATTGACCGAAGTTAAATGTTTATACTTTCTGTCGCCGCTAGTCTAATATCCAGACTTTGTTTAGACAAAGTCGAGAAAGATCCCGAATAGGTACCAGAAATGCTATAGGTAGTCTGTTACTACGAACTTTTTAATCTTGCATATGTTACGGTGAAATGGCTGGTTTCGCGAAGGAACGCCGTATTTCACTTTCGCGATTGAATACTCGAAGATTTCGGGAATTCGAACCTGCTTTTTATTTTGGAAGTTGGATCGGCGAGACGTGCCGTAGCAGAGGTGATCGTCGACTGCTGGGTACACGGGTTTGGGGTCTTATATATTAATGGGTAATCTTATTTGGGGTACAAAGGTTTGCGACTGTTTAATGGTTCAAAGTTGTCGGGTGCTGAATCAGTCGTGAACTTGGGCCTGGTGACGTGTTGCGAGGGTTGTTGTCTTGGTCTTATCGGGCCGTGACACATACAGTTCAATAACATTGCGTAAGACGTAAGAGCTACACGATTATTTTTCATGCAATAACTTTGTCGCATTAATGTTATTATAATATAAATATATGTCGATTAAGTGACAAAAACGAATTCAAAGTAAATTAAAAGTAAACATTTTACTTCGCATCATATTCGGGAACAAATATTTTTCCATGATAAACATAAAATATTTCCTGCATAGTTAAAAAAAATATTCTATTTCTAATATTACATAAAGATTCATTTTATAATGAGAAAAAATGTTTTGTTCATAATATTACACAAATATTATTTGTATATTAGGAAAAAATATTCTATTTCTAATATTTAATAAAGATTTGTTTTATAATTGTTGGTTTTGGGAAGCAAGGTATTTACTTATTTAGAAAGAATAAAAAAAACACAGATATGATCATGAACGATATTTGATCGATGTTTCCTCTACTAAGGCTAGGCTTTTACTGAACGACTTCGGCAGCTCGTCGATACGTTGGAGAAAAATAAAACATCTGAATGGGACACGTCGGCGGACCAAAAAGAAGCGCGGCTCTGTCTTTGATTCGATACCTAAAGACACCGCGAGATACAATGTAACGAGATACATATACAACAGTTAATGGAACCGTATTATAGATATAATTTCTGTACAAATATCTATACTCCCACTCAGAAATTAATCTTTAAATACTTATAGAGAGAACATCGTTCATTTCCCTTTTATTATTATTATTCTTGGGCAATATACAAATGGTTCAACATTCGTTGCAATGGATTGAGGAAAACCCAAAAAAAACTCAATCAAACCATTATTATCGTTTAACAATTTCTTATCACTCGGGCTCCTCCAGTCCGATCTGCTTGCGCATATAATTGAACTTCACTGTTGGTATTGGTTTTGTGAAAATATCCCCTAGTTGTTCACCTGTAGGTATATATTTTAGTATTATTTCCTTTTGTTCAATCTTTTCTCGTGAAAAATGATACTTAACGTCGATGTGTTTCGATCGCTTATGATCTGTTGGATTATTTCCTATTGCTATACAACCGTTATTGTACTCGAAAATAGTAATTGGTTCCTTTATGTCTATTTTTATACTCGACAACAAAGATTTTATCCAACTAGCTTCTTTAATCCCTTCATATAACGCCATATATTCAGCTTCAGTTGAGGAAGTTGCAACTGAGTTTTGTTTCCTTGTATTCCAACAGATCGTATTCGTTTCAAACATTTTAAAAATATATCCAGTCGTACTGTTATGCGAGACTACCGGACTTATCTATTCTCTATAGATAAGTCAGACAAATAGATGAGTCAGAACTCACGGGCTTTCTCATCTACTAGACTAAGGCAAAATTACTCACCGGTACAGAGATTTCATGTTAAAGTCCAACCCTGCGAAAACTCCGACCTCCACGTCATTCCCTATCTCTAAGGGCTAGTGTCATCTATCCCCACCAAACTTCCATAGTTGTACTCTTATATAAGGCCCTGCGAAAGGGCGCGGACAGAGAGACAGACAGAGAAGAAGTTACAAGTAGCCCGTCAGTCGACTCGTTTGTTAAAAAGTTATTCGTCGTGTACAAAATCGCTTGTATTCTTGCTTGGCGACCTATTCCCAAATAAACCTAAGTTGTGCTGGAAGAGTTTGGAGTTTATTCGAGGATACTCTTCATCTACCCCTTCCTGCGGCATAACAGTACTCTTCCTGTCGATTTCATTACCTGCCCAATCAGAGTCTACATAACCAGTCAATATAGTTTTGAAATCATTTCTTTTATAAATTAAACGGTATCTTAACGATCCTTTCACATATCTTAAGACCCTTTTTAGATTCTGCCAGAGTTCCTTATTATTTTTATTTTGATATCTGCTGAGCAAGTTCACAGCGAAACATAAATCAGGTCGCGTGCATAGCATAGCATACATTAAGCAGCCAATAAGGTTCCTACATGGTACATCAAAATATTCATCCGAATCTAAGGCTGTGTAGTCTAATTTTGCAGGCAATGGAGTACTTACACTATTACACTCACTCATTTTGTACTTTTGCAAAACATTCTGTAAATAGACGCTTTGATCTAGAGTGATTATATCGTCTTTTCTTTCAACGTTTATTCCTAGGAATAATCTCATTTCGTTCATATCTGTCATTGAAAACTTTCTTTTTAAATAATCTTTAAAGTTTTTTAATGTGCTTCTATCGTATGTAACTATTAAGAGATCGTCAACGTACAAAATGACATATATATTTTTACAAATATGATTCCTATCGAGGAAATATAAACAGCGATCTACAGAAGAGTTTTGAAAGCCATGGTTTTTGAGAGTGACTTCAAAAAGTTGAAACCAGCATCTGGCCGATTGTTTTAAGCCATATAATGCTTTATTCAACCTGCATACTTGATTTTCTTGCGCTTGAATACCTTCTGGTACACGCATATAAATCTCCTCTTTCAGTTGTTACGTATGGAGACGTTTCTCCACGTTTATTTCGATTAGAAGTTCTAATCTCTTTTTCTGAGAACGAAAAGCGTCCCAACAGGCCCCTTGTTTAATAATTGTACTCCGGCTGGACGCAGCTGGCACGAAGCATGATTCAGTAACAGCACCGTACGATTTCCTAATATGGAAATCTTCAAAACATCCCCTTCTGGAATGTATTGTCAAGATAGTCTTTGATAGGAAACATCCTGGCTAACCCTTCGTTTTACCCCTATAAACAAAAGATCCAGCTGCAAACCTTAAACTCACTAGAAACGACAAATACGAGTATGCGACCGTAAAATAAAACAGATACATTCCCCTCTCATTTTTAGGGTATATAAACCCATGCATTTTCATCCTCTTTGGTTAGTCGAGAAGCGGTTCAGAAGTGATTCGGTCGCGGTATAGTAATCGTGCAGTCACGTCGCGTTACACGCGTAAGAGTCAGTTCTAGTGAGATCGGGTAAAAGTCCCTTTCGAATCAAACGTAACCTTATAGAATCCGTCAGTTCGTGTATATTCTATTTGTCTTTCAACAATCGCTCTCCGACCCCGCATTGCCAGTGCGTCAACACCGTGCATCACTAGGTAACAATATCTCTAATTGTACACTTACCACATTCACTCGCGACACAGACAATTACACTTGTAACTATTTCAATTCAGAATAAATTGTCTTGTTTGTTAACTCGCGTAATCTACAACCCTTAATTATTGCCTAATATCCTAATCTAATAATTGAACGTTCCCACATGATACAATCTTACTGCTCGGATTGTATCAATTGAATTATATATAAGTTACGAGGCTTACTAATCCTAATTCAAATCAACAAAGATTTCAATATTAACTAATAATAGAAACCATATTCCTGGGGTAACAACCCCTCGCCGGCCTCTCGCGTTGCTCGCAGCCCTGGCTCGTAACACAGTAGACCATTCAAAAAGGCTGTCTTAACGTCCATTTGGTGAATTAATAAATTATACTGATTTGCAAAGGCCAAAAGCATTCGAAAAGTTGCAATGCGAGCTACAGGCGCAAAGGTCTCATTATAGTCTAATAAATATTGTTGACTAAAACCTCTTGCAACCAATCTCGCTTTAAATTTGCATGGATTTCCGTTTTCATCCATTTTAATGCTAAAAACCCATTTGCAATCAACTATATTTTTATTATTTGGACGGGGAACTAGGTTCCACGTATTGTTATATATTAGGGAGTCGATTTCATCTTTTATCGCTTTCTCCCACTGAATCTTATCATCACGGTCTTTTATCTCACTATACGTTTTGGGAACTTCACAATTTGTTGCGAGTGCATAAGCATGATAATCATGCTCCTCATTATAATTTATATGAGGTTTGACTTTAATTCTTGCACTTCTTCGCGAACCACTTTCATTAGAGTCAATTTGAGCATTAGTGTTTTCGATATTCCTTTTATCAGACACTATTGTTTCGCTCCTTTGACTTTTGCTGATTTCTTTTTCTTCATCAGCTTCTTGTGATTTTATTGCTACGATACTTTCTTCTTCAAAGTTATTTGTGTGTACAAAAGGTCTTGAATTTTTAAAATTAATCTCATCAAAAATGACATCACGGGCTATCATGAATTTTCCTGTATTCGCGTTTAATATTTTATACCCGTTTTTCTCATAGCCTATAAATATCCCTTTAAACGATTTCTTATCAAATTTACTTTCTCTATTTTTGTCGTGCACGTAGACGGTGCTACCAAAAATTCTTAAACGATTTAATTTTGGTTTCCTATTATGCCATAGTTCAAAAGGAGTTTTATTCTCCGCGATGGCTTTACTTGGAGAAATATTAATTAAGTGGGCTGCTGTTAATATTGCCTCTCCCCATAGCTCTTTGTACAAAACAGCACCATGAATCATGGCGCGAGCTTTTTCTAATAGAGTTCTGTTCATTCGTTCTGCTATGGGATTTTGCTGAGGCGTATACGGAACTGTCAATTGATATTGAATACCCTTTTGCACACAAAAAGCTTTGAATTCATTTGATAAGTATTCTGTCCCATTATCGCAATTCAAATTTGCGATTTGTAAACTGAAGTGTGATTCAGATTTGGCTACAAAGTCTTGAAAAACTTTGAACACTTCAGATTTAAACGCGATGAGATAAACGACCGTGTAATGTGTAAATTCGTCAATGAATGTAACAAAATAACTTTTTTCGTCGATTGTTTTTGGTTTAATTGGTCCACATACATCAGAGTGGACAGTAAACAGAGGTCTAGTTATGTGACTCCTGTCCCTTCCTTTTGAGAAAGGCAGACGCGCTTGTTTTCCGTACACACAAGCTTCACATAAATCCTGTGTAGGATTAATTCTGTCTATTAATTTCTTACCAACGATTAAATCATTCTGTTTCATTTTAACGAATTTAGAACTCTCAATATGACCCAAACGTTCATGCCACAATTTGTATGTGTTTGGTACTACGATATTATTTGCATATGTTTTATCACACATAGTTTTATCAATAGTAAATGTTACACATATTAAATTTTGTGCTGACTTACCAGTGAGTATGGTCTTACCACCTTTCGTTACTGTAACTTTGCCAGTTTCGCTAAAAATGACTCTCATTCCGGCTTCCTGGATTCGGCGAACGGAAAGTAGGTTGTTTGGGACATCGGGTACGTATAATACATTCTCCAGAACTCCGGTAACTCCTAGATTTGTCGTTATTTTAATCGAACCAATCTTCGTTGCCGTGATAACTTCTCCTTTCTTTGCAATTGACACATGAATGGGCTTCTTCAATGTTGATAAAGTCACGAAAAAATCCATTTCATTAACCAAGTGATCTGTAGCACCTGAGTCCAATATAAAATCTATTTCAGCAGAATCATTTGATCTTTTATTATTTTTTTATTTGAACTCCTGTCATAAACGCGAAGCTTTCACGCTCTCCTTGCACTTGAACGGTTTGAATTGTTCGCGGCCGCTCTTCAGCCGTAGAATTCCTTTTGTAATAGTAGCAGTCTTTCTTTTCGTGGTTTCTTCTGCCACAATAATCACATTTTTTATAATAGTTTTTGTTAAATCCTTTATTTTTAAAAGAACGACGTTGATGATTATTTTCATTTCTTTTAAAACTTGTCTTAAATTTTTTATCTCTCTTTATCCTCTCATTATCCCTTTTTGTTTCTATATGCAATACTTTTGCACTTGTTTCACTTTTCTCGTTTCGTAGTTTCACTTCATAATCTAGCAATTTAATTTTCACAAATGCGAGGCTTAGATTTTCGTCTGATTGGGTTTGGATTGCGGTGACGAGTGGATCGTATGAATTTGGTAACGTTAATAACAATCTGGCTACTTTACTCATCTCGGACAGTGTTTCTCCCGCAGAGTGTAGTTCCACTATCATTTCGTCGAAAAGTATGAAATGTTTTGAAAGTGGTATATCTTCCTTAAATTTAAAACACAATAACTTCTTCTCGACAGCAAGTTGAGTTGCGAGGCTTTTTCTTTGGTATATCGCATCCAATTTGTTAATTATATCCCTAGCCGTATCTGTCTCCGTTGCGAAACATAACATTGAATCTGTTAAGTATTCAATAATTATTCCCGTAGCAATTCTCTCGCATCGCATCCAATCTTTTCCCGGGGTTTCTGGGCGATCCAAGTCCAAAACTTTCAGTCCATCCTCTTCTGCTATTAATGCCCGAATTCTGTGTTTCCAGACGCTATACTTTTCCCCATCGAAGGGGTTGATGTTTCGCTTTGTCTTCTTCGTGTCTGCACTCATTTTCACAGTATCACACGTCTCTTTCCCGTTCACTTTAAAACTTAAAATAACTTTAAAATTAGTTCAAATTAGTTTAAAGTAACTTTAAAATTACTTTAACTATGTGCCTGGGCCCATAACCTGTTGGTTTTGGGAAGCAAGGTATTTACTTATTTAGAAAGAATAAAAAAAACACAGATATGATCATGAACGATATTTGATCGATGTTTCCTCTACTAAGGCTAAGCTTTTACTGAACGACTTCGGCAGCTCGTCGATACGTTGGAGAAAAATAAAACATCTGAATGGGACACGTCGGCGGACCAAAAAGAAGCGCGGCTCTGTCTTTGATTCGATACCTAAAGACACCGCGAGATACAATGTAACGAGATACATATACAGCAGTTAATGGAACCGTATTATAGATATAATTTCTGTACAAATATCTATATGTCGTTTCATGAGCATTGTGACGCGTCCTCGCGTTCGCGCGCTTCATTTTGTCGAGTTCGAGTTGTCGAGCTACTCTGACAGGTTCACTCTGCGGAGACACTCTTGATTCCTCGAGAGCTAAACAAAATATGCCGCCCCATCTCGGGCCATCGAGGGCTTTGCCTCCCATTTTTCCCCACTCCGCAGAGTGACTCCGTCCACGTGTAGGCATTACAAGGAAGCCGATTTTGTTTGTCGCGGCCGCTCAAACGTTTCGGCCGCGCGTAATGGAAACCGATCCCAACTGTCGCGGCCGATCAAACGTCTCGGCCGCGCTACAATGTAAATACACGCGCGAGCACTCGGCAACCGACTCCGGCAACTTCTAACGGCAAATGCTTAATCTAATAAACGCTTAAATCTACGACATATAATAATGAGAAAAAAATATTTTTTTCCTGATATTAAATAAATATTATTTGTATATTAGGAAAAAATATTCTACTTCTAATATGAAATAAAGATTTATTTAATATTTAGAAAAAAATATTTTTCTCGTAACATGAAATACATATTTCCTGAATATTTAAAAAGAAATATTTTTTACTTAATATAAAATAAATATTGTATGTATGTTCGAATATTAAAAAAGATTGAATCTCTTTTTAATATTATATGAATGTGTATACAATATTTTGTGCTACTAGGGGTCTCTTTATTTTCCGAGATATTTGCAAAAAACTGTCAGAGTCACCATTGCGAATTCTGCCTATTTTGAATGACCGAATTTGTTCTTTAGGGCGCGGGAGGGTTCTTTTTGGTTAAAATTTACAAGGGTATTTTTATTATCCACTCTATGAAATTATCGAGTCGAAGTGGTCAATGTTCTTTCACTTTGCAATCAAATTCACAGAAGTAATTTATTCATGATCACTATAAGTTGTTTCTATACTATATGTATCGATTGCCAAAATGATTCCTTCAAATATCTCGATGCTTTAAATTTGACTGTGAGTTCGGACCTGACATGAGTATAGAATTGCCGCGAGTGGAAATACTGGAACATTTCGGCGAGAAAAAAACGTAGATAAAACGAAAATATGTGCCCATAATTATGAAAGTGGTCTATGTCAAAATTAAAAAAAAAAGAGTTTATCAGTTATTTCACACCACATTATTTTAAACTAAATTTATTCAATGTAATTTTTACGATATCGTAAAAAATGAACCAGTGGATAGTGGTTGTAATTTCAACATTATATGGAATTCATTTAGTGTTAATTACACTGTCCAACACCAAAATTGTTTTGCAATACCTGTTGGGTGATTCTTATACACTTTGTCATCCTAAAACCAAATCTGAAAGCAGAATTGCTCCACCACGCAACGTTTTCGAAAAATATTGGTTTTTGTAATAATGCACGATTTTGATTGAAAATAATGTGTTACGCAAAAACCAAACACGCGAGAAAGTTCAAGTTTGAGTCAAGAGATAGAGGAGACTCTCCTCTACATATCCGTATAGCCAATTAAATGGTTGTTAAAGTTTGAAAATGTGCCGACGCGGGTACTTTGTACGCTCTATTTTTGTATTTATGGGAAAAATCCTTTATCTAGCAGGAATTTACTATACAGGAATGCATTCTACAGACATTTCTGGTAAAGAAACCATTCACGAAAAGTATTTGGTTCCCTTAGTATACGAGAAGATTAAAAAAATAGTCATTGACAGCTTGTGCGCGACGCGTTCAAGCTTGAGCATGTTCAAGAGGTATCGATTTCTTGTGACAAAGAATCATGGTATCACGAGCATATATGATTCTCAGTTGCTCAGAAGCCTCGATCAATTCTGTATATAACACTGATTCTGTTTCTTACACTTCTGTCACAGTTTCCAACATGCCATCAAAATGTTTTTGTTTTTTCTGTCTTTCTTTCGCTGTAACTTATACATGTACATCTTAAATTACAATTTTGTCGTTTTTCTGTCGTCTTCAATGTTTGTAAATAGTACTTACAAAATATATTTACTAAATACTGTAGGACAAGATATATGTACAATCATACAAGATATACAAACTGATATTCAATCACATGTAAAAGTGGTGTATCTGGAGATGCAGTGCTTACTGCTGCTTATATAATTAATTTCACCCCGACTAAAGCTTTGAAAGAAAATGAAACTCCATTCGAATTGTGGCACGAAAAAAGGCCTAAATTAAGGTACTTAAAAATCTCTGGTTCAGCCGTTTATGTTCATAATAAAGTTAGAAAAACCAAATTCGATGGAAAGTCATGGAAAGGAATTTTACTTGGCTATGAATCGAATGGTTATAAGGTGTGGGATGTGGAAAATTAAAAATACGTTGTAGCTAGAGACGTAATTGTAGACGAAGCGAATTTCTTAAAAGCTCGACCAGGAACAAGACCTGTAAAGGTTGATGGAAACATCTATAATAAAACTGATGCATCCAACAAAAGGTCAAAATCAGTGGAAATATGATGAATTGTTTTATAAATCTGATAACGATAAGCCACAGATGTATTGAAGTCGAGTGTAGAAGTAAATTCGGAAGGAAAGTTAAATGAAAACCCAAATAAAATTGTAAAAGAAACAAATATGAACGGTGAACCTTCTTCTCAAAATGATAACGATGAAATAATAAAGGAAATCGAACCTAGAACCATATTTATCCAGACTTTCCTTTAGGATGTATCGTGGAACATTTGTTAATTTCTTTTTTAATTTAAGAGTTGCATTGCTAAATTTAATTTTCTGTGAATAATTAACAATAATTTGGATTTTTGTAAAAAATTTTGCCATTTGTTACAGTGCGGAATTCGCCACAGTCACAGTGGGGAATTTACTGGAAAAGTTCAATATTCGTGTATATCAAAATATGAAATACATTTCTTTTTCAGAACATGCGTATTAGAATGGAAATTGTTATTAATAATCATATAGTAATAATTTTTATGCATAATACAATTTTGCAATAATTATATATTGTTACGTGCTATGGCCTCCTTTTGGGAGAGCCTGTAACCAGGACCGAGAATAGGAGAGCGGCAATCCTATTCTATTAGGCGGATGATTCGCAATTTCGTTGTGGAGAGGGGAAAAACCGTGACAACGGGTGAAGGTCGATAAATAAGGTCTTTAGATATCTGGTAAATAGATAATTTATTCAAAAAAAGGTAAATGTATGTACATGGATGTTGGGCTGATAACACGAACACAGGTTGTTTTAAGCTGTTTTACTAATTTATAACTTATGACTAGAGAGGGTAATATATAACGCGTAATTAAGTTCTACTACTAAAGGGTGGAGAATATCCTAGGCTCCGACGTGCTAGAGACACGCACCGACTTTGCTTAGGATATGCGGGGGGGGGGGGGCAGCGTCTTAGTTCTGGACGTGCAAGAGACACGCACCGTCTTTCACTATCGGCTGGGGATTCTACTAAAAGCTTATGCTTGTGGAGTATTTTTCCCAAAGATTCGGTTTTTTTTTTTTTTTTTTTTTAAACAGGGCAGGCCTGTGGGTTGAACTTGAGGGTTTGTGGATTTTTAGGTTCCTTAGAGCGAGATGCTCTCTACCCTATTAACATGAGGGTTATTGGTGAACAGCAGGATGGTTAAGTTTGGTGAGTCTGTCATGAGTGTAGGTATAAGAAAAGTTTCAAAAAACTTATAAAGGGAATTTAGCAGATTTTGCTGATTGAAAGTAAAGATAGGAAGGTAGGTAGATAGGTGGTTGATGTTGGTGGGTGTTTTATTCTGCGTTCAGTGTGAATGTGGTAATAGTAGGAGTCCCTCGATGATTCCCTCGATGATTCCCTCGATGATTCGAAGGTGGTTCCAGAGGTATTATTATTCCTAGTCCAGTCTAGTCGTTTGTTGGCTGGTTTTCTTTGTCCTCGAATAATTGTAGGAGTCCTCTTGGTTTTCTAGGGCGTACTGGGAAGGTCGCGCTGCTGGTGCTTTGTTGGTAGGTGTTTAATGTTTCGTTTGGATCTGGTGGTAGGTCCAGCGGGAAGCGGAATTTTGGAGAGTATGGCAGTAGGTTTCTTTCAAAGAGAGCAGTGTTGCGTATAAGTGGGTTTGGATGGTCCTTTGGGTCGTAATTCTTAATCAGGGATCGGAAGACTTTGTCGAGCATTGGGATATTGGCTCTAATATGGATGTCTATTGTGGAGTGGTCCATTGGTAAACCTAATATGATTTTGATTGCTTTGTTTTGAAGTCTTTGTAGGGTGATTAAGTGGGAATTTGCAGCGATGTGCCAAAGGTGGACACCGTAAGTCATGACTGAACGAATGCAGGTTTTGTATATTAGGATTTTTAATTGGGTTTTTAGTTTGGATTTTTTTCCAATTAGAGTTAATGAAGCTCCCAGGGCGGCCACTGTTTTTTTCTTTCTGTCGAGGACAGCAGGGCCCCAATTCATCTTTGCGTCCAGGATAACGCCCAGATATTTGATTTCTCGGTTCCATTCAATGTGTTCTTTCATGATTTTTAGGCGGGGGAGGCCCTTATCAAGGTGTTTACGTCTTCTTGTGAAAATGATTGCTTGGGTTTTGGAGCCATTTAGTTTCATTTTCCAGTCTATGAAAAAGTTGTTTAAGAGATCAAGGTGTTCTTGGAGGATTTCAACTAGGCGGATGTGACTAAGTGAAGCTGCCATTATTGCAGTATCGTCAGCAAAAAGTGCTAGTGACGTATTTTTAGAAAAGGGTATGTCGTTTATGTAGAGTAGGAATAGAAGAGGTGCTAGGACTGACCCTTGGGGGACCCCGGCCTTTATGATGATTTGGTTGGATTTTTGATTTCCTACCTGGACGAAGAATGTTCTATTTTCAAGGTAGAAATGAATCAATTTAATTAGTCTGGGATGGAATTTTAAATCTATTAGTTTGGCAATAAGGCCGTTGTGCCAGACGGAGTCAAAGGCTTTGTTCAGGTCTAACAAGACCATACCTGAGAAGCGTTTGATATTCATGTGGTGTGTATGGAATTGGGCTGTTCGGATTAATTGGTGTATTGTTGAGTGTTTGTTGCGGAAGCCGAATTGTGGGTCGATGAGGATATCATTTTTATCGATGTGAGTCCTTAGGATTTTGTAAATGGTTTTTTCGAAGAGTTTTCCTAGGATAGGTAGGAGGCTTATGGGTCTGTAGCTAGAGGGTAATTTGTGGTTTTTTCCTGGTTTGGGGATCGGGATGACTTTGGCAGTTTTCCATGGTTTGGGGAAATAGGCGTGTTGAAAGCAAGCTTTGAATATGTAATAGAGTTGGACGAAAACGTTTCTTGGGGCTTTCTTGATTAGGTTAGGGGCTATGCCATCCCACCCGCAGGCTTTTCTGGATTTTAGGTTGATAGCGGTATCTCTAATGGTTTTAGGAGAGAGAAGGTTGATGATGTCGATGCATGGAGACGGAGAAAAATGTTCATTCAAGTGGAATTTTTGGATTTTTTGATTTACTTGGCTTTGCAGGGCTGATTTGGATCTATATGCCTCATTAAATATTGAGCTGAATTGTTCTGCTAGAAGTTGGGCTTTTTGTTTGTCAATATCATGATAATTTCCGGAATTGTCTAGAAGGGGGGGAATGCTTGTAGGTTTTTTCATGATCTTTCGAAACACTGGCCAAAATGAGTGTGTGTTTTTAGTGTTTTTTATTTCATTTCTTATGTATACGTATTTAAGCCATTTGACTCTATTTTGAATGGATTTGTTAAGATTTTTGTAATGTTCAAGGTAGATTAAGTTATGGGAGCGTTGCCATTTTTTTCTTGCAGTATTTCTTAATTTGATCATGTATTTTAGTTTTTCGTCAGGGGAGATGAATTTGTTAGGCGTGTTAATAAAGGAAGTCGATTTGAAGAAGCAGGTTTTGAGCGAGCGTTGAAGTTGGGTGACTCTGAGGTCGATTTCGTTGGGTGAGTTGATGCGTGGAGTGATATTAACTTTGTTGGCTTGTATTAGGAAGGTTTCCCAATTTGTGATTGGGGAAGAAGTGGCGAAGGAGTGTTTGATGTTAGGAAGCAGTAGGACAGGGCGGTGGTCAGACGATAAGTCTTCGGATACTTCACATTGAAGGTTTGTAAAAGTATCTGCCAGAAAGAAATCAATGGTGGTTGGGAGACAGTTTGGTCGGAAGTGGGTATTTGAAGATGGGAGAATTAAGGAGTAGCGATTGTCTGAGATGTGATTGTCGAGTACTTTGCCATTGGAGTTCGCGCGTCCATTGTTCCAGGAGGGGTGTTTAGCGTTTAGGTCAGCACCAGTGATGAAAGGGAGGTTTAGGGTGGTGATGGAATCCAGTGCTGCCGAGTTTAGGGATTGATCAGGGCAGTAAGCAGAGATTACTATTAAATTTAGGTTTAATAATTGGATAGCTACTGCTTGGAGATTTGATGTGTTATTTAGGTGGTAAGGGCGGAATTTGAGGTTTTTATGGATAAGGATAGCTACGCCTCCCCGGGGTTTTCCGTTGCTGTTGTCTTTCCTTATAATGTTATAGTGTGGGAGTGAGATATTAATGGAAGGAGTTAGCCATGTTTCCTGTATCATGGCAATTAGGATGTTGTTTGTAATCATGAAGAGTTCAAGTTCATTTAGTTTGGGAAGAAGGGAACATGCGTTCCAAGTCATAATGGTTCCAGGTAGGCTGGGGGTGAAGGTAATTTATGTGAATAGCTGTTGGGCAGCTTCAAAGATGATTTCGAGTTTGTCGAACATGGATGTACAAGTAGCAAGTTTGGGACGGATGGAGTTGACGATAGGGATAGCTTTTTTGATGAAGAGAATAGCTTCTTTGAGGAAGTCATTTGATCCAGATGGATCCAGGTATTCTTGGAATTCGTTGGTATTTTGGGGGGGAGCTTGTCCTTTCACCACTTCACTGATGGATCTATTTCCTACTAAGACAGCATTTTGTCTTGGAGGGTCATTTCTGGTGTGTATAATTTGGTGTCCTTTGGGGGAATGGGTAGAACGGGGGGTGGATTTCCTGTTGATATAAGTTAGTAAGCTGGGGCATTGGGAAAAGTTAGCTGTGTGCGAGCCATTGCAATTTGCGCATTTGGCTGGTAGGTCGGGGGTCTTGGTGCAGTCTTTAGTTAGGTGCTCAAGGCCGCACTTAACGCATTTAGGCACTTTGAAACAGTTAGCGCTGGCGTGTCCAAAAGCCTGGCAGCGATAACATTGAGTATAGTTTTTAGTTTTTAGAAAACGTTCCCAGTAGATGCGGCAGTGGTAAATGAAACCTATTGTTTTTATTTGGGACATTTTGGTTCCAGGGGGGAAAGTAATTTTGTATAGAGAATTTCTTGGTGAGGTACGGAAGGATGCCACACTTAACGGGGTGATGTTTGCTTGCTGGAGTTCTGTAGTGATTAATTCTGTTTCAATTTGGGGGAGGCCCTTAAGGATTACAGTGAGGGGTTTTTCGTTTGGAAGGGCGAACGTGTGAAATTTAAGCCCTGCATTTTGAAATGCAATTTTGGCAGATAAGAAATATTTGGTTTCGCTGAAGTGGAGTCTGGTTTGATCACCGAGGTATTTGAGATAGAAGTTTTTTCCAATTTCAGCTTCGAGTTCTTTACTGAAGTTAATGATTTCCTTCTCAGCGATACGGATGTAAATGGGGGGCGGGCGGGCTGTTATTGTAGGGGTAGACGTGGAGGTACCTGGGTTATTTGTTTTGTTGGGTCCGGTGGTCTTGGCGTTGGTGTTGGCGGAAGTTTGTCCTGCGGCGTCAGCGAAGTTTTTGAAGGCCTCAGTTGAGAAGGCCTCGAATCTGTTGTTAGTCGGAATTCCAGGGAAATTATTCCGCGTGCCTTGGATGTTGTAGTTGGCCATGCTATTGGTCTTTTGCCTCTTGGCCTCAGGAATTAGTTGGACGTCTGGGTGGAGGTCCTCTAAGTAATTTTGGTTTACTTCGTTAATGAGTTTCCTCGGAAGAGGGCCGGAGATTCGGCCATCTTGAGTGATGGGGTCAGTAATATCCGTCACTATATGTAGTTTATTCACTGTTCTTTATGCGGAAAGAGCGAAATGTGGGAAGCGGAAACGCGAGGCGTTTTAAGCGAGAGATCCCGCTTTGCAACCCGAAGCGTGCGCGTGACTATAGGGCGACTGTGCGACTGCGCGGGGCAACCGTACGCGTCAAGGTCTGCGGGACGACTCGAGCGACTTTGTGAGTATTTTTCCCAAAGATTCGGTATTTTGTCGGGGTAATTATGCGGGTGGTTGAACATTTTTAGCAGTGAGAGGGTGGTTGAGGTCGGTGGCCATCTGGTGGCGGGTGGTGGAAGTAACTGTGCTGCAGAGTGGTTTCTAGATACCGTTACGTTCCGTGCACAACTGCGTGGGAACGTGACACCTCCCTCCCCGGGAAAAAAATTTAAAATTCGCGGTATTTTAAATTTTTGTGCGATGTTCCGGAGGAGCAGGAATCCTTGAAATCCGGCACCGATCCATGTGTAGTATCTTTGGTTTTCCATTGACGTACAATTTCAAATTGTTGTTGGGCAGGATCTCCAAAACTCGGTATGGGCCTGAGTACTGGTCGCTGAATTTGTGTCTTTTTAAAGCCAAAGTAAATACGCTGTCTCCGATTTTTAGCTGTTGTGGGTGGATCTTTTTATCGTAGTAGTATTTGGATTTTTCTTTTGCTAGTATTAAGTTGTTCCTGGCTCTATTTTGGAGGTCGTGGAGGTTTTTGATGTGACGCATTAAATACGTTTCGTATGTTTCTTCAGCTTCTTCTTCCAGTATTTCGTGTGTGAGAGGTGGTCGAGCGATGTCTCCGAATATTAGCTGGTGAGGTGAAAATCTGGTGCCTTCATGGATGCTGGTATTATAGGAAAAAATGGCAGCGTCTATGCAATCATCCCACTGAGTTTTGTTGCCAATATATTGTTTCAGATATTCTATAAAAACGTGATGAGCTCTTTCGAGTGAGCCATTGGTCTGAGGGTGATATGGGGACGTGCGGACGTGCTGAATCTTGAATTTCCTTAGTAGTTTTTTAATTACTGAGCTCATGAAATTCGTTCCTTGGTCTGTTAAAAGACATTTGGGAGTGCCAAATCTGTATAAGAAATTGTTCAAAAATGCCCGAGCTACGGTTTTCGTGGATCCGTCAGGTATCGGAATTGCTAGTGAGTATTTTGTTAATAAATCCTGTATAGTTAACAAGTATTTGTTGTATTTGTCTGTAACTGGTAGTGGTCCTACCATGTCCATGGATATCTTATCAAATGCCTTTCCAGGCGTGTCAGTGAGTGTCATAGGTTGTTTATTTTTCACTCTAACCAATTTCTTAAGTTGACAGCTAAGGCAATTTTGGATATAGTTTTGGATGTCTCTTTTCATATTGTTCCAATAGAAATATTGGCGGATTCTGGAGTATGTTTTCGTGACACCCTTGTGTCCTGATGGAGCTGCTGCGTGGAACTCTTCCAATATCCGGTTTCTCTTGGACAGTAAGGGAACTTTAACTAAGTTCTTACAGATGGTGATCTGGACTGGAGTATGAAGGAATTTCTCCTCTAATTGGTCTTTAAGGCTGGTGTAGTTTATTTTGTCTGTTTTTGATGGCCAACTGATAGAAAAGGAGCTAATTGATTCTTCGTAAACGACGTCTTGTAGTTTCTCGAAACTTTTGTTCAGAATTTCCTTCGGTTCATTGTTCGGACGTCGGGTTTACCCACGTTCAGCTGCACGCGGAGCGGAAATTTGGCAAAGTCTTGTATTAGGCGTGCACCTTCATCGAATGGGTCTCCTGTGGCCGTGATGAAATAGACGAGGTTGTCTTTCCTCATGTAAAGACAATCTCTGGATTCAACGATGTTTGATACGGGGTAGTCTCCTTCTATTTCGGAGTACATTTCTGAATTATCTCCTTCGTCTGATGAAGATATCTCCTCGCTCTCATCCGGTGGTTCCGGGGGTGGTTGGGGAATCGGTGGTCGTTTTCGTCTCTCTTTTCTTCTCTCTCTGGGGTCATACATTGATCCAGATGATGCTGGAGATTCCGGGGAGTATGATGGTTCTTCGTCTTCTTGAACCCTTTCTGGAGATTCTGGAGCCTGCCGAGGCCCTAAGGACGGCGGCCCATTGTTCTCGCGGGCATCCGATGTGTCGGAGAGTTCTAGGTGTTCGTAGGTTTCTCCTGAGGACGGCGGCCTGTGGTCCTCGCGAATGTTGGTAGTGGGGGTTTCGGGGGTTTCTTCCGAACTTCCCGAAGATTCTGGCGTCCGCTGAGGCCCTAAGGACGGCGGCTGTATATCCTCCGGGAATCTTCCTGGTTCGACGGAGTCCTTTCTTCTTCTTCTTCTTTCGATGAGGCGGGGAAGGGATGCCGAAGACTCCGATGAGTCGTGTATAGAGGGGAATGAGGACGAAGGGTCTGAGGGGGGAGGAAACTCTTCCTCTCCGCAAGATTCGGTCCAGCCGGCCCAAGGAGTCTCGTCCATTTCTTCACCCTCGGGAGTGTTGGTAATCAGGACTTGGGGGTTTCGTGACAAAGCGTCCGCGTTATTATTTATTTTTCCGGGTTTGTATTTGATCTCATACTCGAACTCGGCAAGTTTTAACCGCCAGCGGACGAGACGGGACGTGGGGTCTTTCACCCTGTGTAGCCAGACTAAAGGTTGGTGGTCTGTTATTAAGACAAATTGTTTTCCGTATAGGTAGGGGCGAAAATGTTGCGTACAGTAAACGATTGCAAGAAGCTCTTTCTCGATTGTGGAATAATTTACTTCGGCGGGGTTCAGTGAGCGGGAATCGTACGCGATCGGCAGATCTTGTCCGATTTCACCCTGACTTAGAATGCCTCCGATGGCATGGTTGGAAGCGTCTGTGGTTAATATGAAGGTTTTATTGAAATCGGGGTATTGGAGTATTGGCTGTTGGCAAAGTGCCTCCTTTAACTCTCGAAATGAATTTTCCTGTTCCTCTTGCCAGCGAAATTTTAAACCCTTTTTTAGTAGTGAAGTAAGCGGTTTAGAAATCCCTGAAAAATTTTGTATGAAACGCCGGTAGTATCCGCTAAGACCGAGGAATTGTTTAATGTTACGCGGCGTTCGGGGTGTCGGAAAATTTTTCACGGCTGAAATCTTGTCGGGGTCAGGTTTAATGCCTGTTTCTGAAATTATATGTCCCAGATAATGCACCTCCTTGCATAGGAATTTGCATTTATCGGGCTGGAGACGGAGATTGGCGGATTTTAATCGAACAGCTAGTTTGTTGAATTTAATGGCGTGTTCTTGAAGAGAGCTTGCATACACGACGATGTCATCCATGTAGACGAACATCTCGGTACCTTGTAAACCGGTAAGTACAGTGTCCATTAATTTCTGGAAGGTGGCAGGAGCGTTTTTTAAACCGAAGGGCATTCGCGAGAATTGATAATGGCCATACGGAGATGAGAATGCTGTTTTCGCGGCGTCGGATTCGTGCATTGGAATCTGGTGGAATCCTGAGGCTAGGTCCAGGACGCTAAAGTATTTCGCTCCTCCGAGCTGATCTAAAATATCTACAATATTTGGGAGTGGATACGCGTCACCGATTGTTTTTTCATTCAAGTGTCGAAAGTCTATCACCATTCTCCAGCGTTTGTTGCCGGATGAATCTGGTTTTTTAGGGACTATCCATACGGGAGAGTTGTACGGGGAAGACGATTTTTCTATTATTTTTTGATCCAATAATTCCGATATTTGTCTGTGTATTTCCTCTTTGTGTATAGGGGGGAATCTATATTGTTTGATATTTACGGGGCTGTTGTCGGTAGTGACAATTTTATGCGACGTTAGGTTAGTCGCGGATAGTTTATCGTCTTTGCAGAAGAAGATGTCGTAGTGATTTGAAATTATTTTCTTTACGTGCTCCTTTTCTTCTTCGTTTAAATGGGACGTGCCTATTAAATTGAGAATTTCTAAGGACTTATTAGAAGTAGAGTTGACTTTAAAGCATTTAGCTAGGGGTTTTTCCTCCTTCTCTTGGGAGTTTTGGATAACCTCGATTTCTTCGAGTTCTAAATAGGGGATTTCTGCGTCAAACTCTAGGTCCGAAGAATTAAATATTTTTATAAGGGCACGTCCGTTTATATTTTTCACCACGCAGTCTCCTGCAAAAATGTTAGGTCCGATAACAAGCCGAGGGAGATAACCAATTTCTAGTTGAGGATTTTTAACAAATACCGGGATTGTCGTGATACTCCTCGATGGTACCGTAATTTTAAGAGGGTCGGCGAACGGAATTTGTTTCGACTCGAGTGCGAGACAGCGATCTTTGTAAGAGATGGTGGCATGAGCTTTTCTCAGAAATTCGGATCCGAGGATCCCTGAGTAAGGAATAGGGAAATTATTTGGAACTACGTGGAAGACGTGTTCTTTATTATAAATTTGAATTTTCAGGGAGCCTAATGTTTCGACGACCTGAGGGGTAATGCCACTTAATTTTAGGATTTCGAATGTTTTTAAAGGGACTGTCTCTACCTGTTTTAATTTTATCAAGTTTGGTTCCGCGCCTGTATCAATGAGGAATTCCGTTGTACCTATGGGAAGTGCTAGATCTAATTTAATGACGGCGTCAAAGTTGCCCTTTATGTGGAACGTTTTTCTGGCTCCTGAATTACGAGTGCTGGACGCTCCGAGGTTTTCTCTCGCCGGGCGTCCGTCGGCGGGAGATTTTCGCGGTTTCCCGGGATGGGTTGCCTATTTTGGGGATTTCTAAAACATTCCGCGGCGGTATGCCCGAGCCTATCGCAGTAGGTGCAATGTTTCGGGGGAGATTGCGTAGGTCGGTGATTCTGAGTGTTCCGAGGGGGCATCAAATTTCGCGGAGCGAACGGAGGTGCAAGAGAATTCAAAGGAGGTGGGGTTTTCAGGCGAGTTTGCTCCTGCTCCATTTCGTTGGAAATTATAATTGCGTGATTATACGCGTCGGTCAGCGTTTCATAACCCTTAAATTTCAACAAAATCTGCATCGTAGATGGTAGACCACGGATAAAGCAGTCTAGTGTGAAATCGTCTATGTTAAGATCTGGCGGTCGTTTTTCTTGCCGTTCCGCATCCTGTACCGATATTTTTAAATCTTTGACGCGTTGAATGTAATCAATGATGTGCTCCGCCGGTTTTTTGAATATATCGGATAATGCGCCCCGGTAAAAATAAGATGATTTTTGCGGAAGGAGTTTAGTTCGAAGCGAGTCTAGCAAATCGTTTACTGTAGAAAATTCTTCCTCCTCTATTATACAGTATGCCCTACCGAATATTTTTGTCCGTAAAGTTCTAACAAGCTCTGGTTCTTGAGCTGGTGAAAGGGCGTCCCGTGCTCGTCTGCAGGCTTGAAAAAACCTGTCGATCGATAAATTTGTACCGGAAAAGGTCGGGATTTCCGATATTACATCACGGAGACTAAGAGAGAAAGTTTGTGGCGGCGTGTTTGCGATTTTGACCGGGCTTTCCGGAATTTTCAAAGGTGAGGGTGTTTCCGCGATTTTTGCCTCTAAAGTTAATATTTTCTCTTTTAATGAATTAATAGTGGATTGTAACTCAATTAGTTTATTCCCTTCTTCCATTCTGATCTGTTGCCTTTCCCCTTCCAAAAATTCCTCGAAATTTCTTTGTGTTAGTTTAAATTGTTCCTCCTGTTCTTGTATTCTCCTCTCTCTAGTTTTTAACTGTTCGGTCAAAATTTCGAGTTCGGACTCGGTGAGATTTTGTGAGCGTGTTATCGGCATTTTCTAGTGATTTTATTTTATGTATCTAAAACCTCGTGAGGTAACCTTCTTTCGTGCACGGGGTCTCTCCACGAAAATTAACGAAATCCCACCGCTGTCACCAATTTGTTTAGCCTGTTACGTGCTATGGCCTCCTTTTGGGAGAGCCTGTAACCAGGACCGAGAATAGGAGAGCGGCAATCCTATTCTATTAGGCGGATGATTCGCAATTTCGTTGTGGAGAGGGGAAAAACCGTGACAACGGGTGAAGGTCGATAAATAAGGTCTTTAGATATCTGGTAAATAGATAATTTATTCAAAAAAAGGTAAATGTATGTACATGGATGTTGGGCTGATAACACGAACACAGGTTGTTTTAAGCTGTTTTACTAATTTATAACTTATGACTAGAGAGGGTAATATATAACGCGTAATTAAGTTCTACTACTAAAGGGTGGAGAATATCCTAGGCTCCGACGTGCTAGAGACACGCACCGACTTTGCTTAGGATATGCGGGGGGGGGGCAGCGTCTTAGTTCTGGACGTGCAAGAGACACGCACCGTCTTTCACTATCGGCTGGGGATTCTACTAAAAGCTTATGCTTGTGGAGTATTTTTCCCAAAGATTCGGTATTTTGTCGGGGTAATTATGCGGGTGGTTGAACATTTTTAGCAGTGAGAGGGTGGTTGAGGTCGGTGGCCATCTGGTGGCGGGTGGTGGAACTAACTGTGCTGCAGAGTGGTTTCTAGATACCGTTACGTTCCGTGCACAACTGCGTGGGAACGTGACAATATCAATTATTTACATTTCGAAAAGAGCGAGGGGGGGGGGGACCAAGCCTTATTAAACGTCATTTCTATATAACACTTAAGGGTCGACCCATACAAGACCGGGACGGGACCGGGGACGTTTGGCCGCTAGATTCGAAACCAGGGTGTAGGGTTTGAGTCGACGGGGCTTCAGTGTTCCAAACTATATTTCTGCTCGCCCCGGTTGGGTCATTATCTCGAGCGTTTGACCATTTCCAGAAGGCCTTTCGGGAGCGCGTTGACAGTTCCCTGCTGTGCATGGCACGAAAAAAATGTTTTTAGGGCCTTCACGGTTCCTTAGGTAAACTATCGGTATCTCCCCTTTACAATACCATGGAAATAGGAAACCTTCCTGCCCCTTGGTGAAACATCATACATCCTTGTATTGTATGTAAATTATATAGTACTGGACAAAATAAAGTACGCACCTCGAATATTTTTACAATTACGTTTATAACTTCGTAGTTTTTACAGGTATAATAATTATGTATTTGCACAAAAAGAAGGTTTCTTAGTCTACTTTTAGGTTTTAACAAAAATAATTTCAAAAACATTTAACATTTTTCAATAGACAGGTCCGTTACATTTATAAGGATATTTTCTTTGGACAAAATAAAGTACGCATGTGATAATAACAGTCAAAATTAAGTTCTAATTGAGAACTAGTATTTTGTATGGCCGCCCTTTGCTCGTATGACCTCTTGCAAACGCCGAGGAATGCTCTCGACGAGATTCCGGATGTGCTGTTCGTCGATGTTTCCCCACGCCTTTTCCAAAGCTTCGAATAACTTTAATTTATTGGTTGCGTCACTGTGGTCAACTTTCTGGTCCAAAATGGACCACAGATTTTCGATTGGATTTAATTCCGGCGATTGTGCTGGCCAATCTAGCACTTTGATCCTCGAAGCACGAAAGAAAGCAGCAGTTTTATGCGCGGTATGTTTAGGATCGTTATCTTGTTGGAAGATAAAGTCATCTCCCAGACCAATCTTTAGCAGAGATTCCTCTAAATTCTCGTTGAGAATGTCAATGTATTTGTCTGCTGTCATAATACCATCGATTTTGACGAGATTTCCCACACCCGACCACGCAAAACACCCCCACACCATAATACTGCCTCCTCCATGCTTGACAGTTGTTTGGACATTTTTATCCAGAAGCTTCTCGCCGGGCTTCAGCCAAACCCGTGTTCGTTGTTTATGACCAAACAAGTCATACTTACTCTCATCACTCCAAATAATCTTTTTCCAGAAGTCCACTGCCTTATCGACGTATTTTTTTGCAAATTGGAGACGTTTCAATTTATTAACTTTTCGAATTAAAGGGCGACGCTGTGCAAAACTGCTCCGCAGCCCAGCTTCCCGAAGTCTCCTGGGCACGGTTCGTTCAGAAATGTTGAGTTGCACATTTTCCCTGATTACACGACTAGTAACAGTCGGATTTTTCTTCGTTTCCCGGATAATTCTACGATCCTCGACTGAATTTGTCTTCCTCTTCCATCCGCGACCGATCTTATCGGCTACTGTGCCAAGCTCTACAAATTTTTTGTAGATCTTTCTGACCGCTGCTTCACTAACATTGTACTTTTCACCGATTTTCCTATTCGAGAGACCCTTTTTCCGGTCGTTAACTATTAATTTTCTAATTTGTACGGAAATTTGTTTCATTTCTATGTTATTCGCAATTGAATGATACAATCTTGCCTCTAAGAGCACTGATGGGTAACTGAAACTGTATTAATACGTTTATTTGTAAACATTCTTGTATCTCCAACGGCAAGAAAAGGTATCCTACATGCCATTATTGCTGAAAGTAAATAAACACTCCAGTGCGTACTTTATTTTGTCCGAGGAAAATATGACAACAGACGTAACGGGCTTGAATAATGTACGATGTTTCATGTTTTTGGAATTATTTCTCATTGAGTTTAAAAGTAGACTAAGAAACCTTCTTTTTGTGCAAATACATAATTATTATATCTGTAAAAACTACGAAGTTATAAACGTAATTGTAAAAATATTCGAGGTGCGTACTTTATTTTGTCCAGTACTGTATATACATATATTGTAAAAACGAGAATAGTTGTTATTTTTTTTTAAGGAAATATCCACATTAGGAAGGGGATCATTCCATGTGAATTCGATCACTTTTTGGGGACTATGTCTCGAATTTTGATGACATTGAAGTATGTTGTGGTCCAAGAGAAAATGGGAGGCGGGGGTTGAGCCGGGTTATCACAAAAGACTGCTGTTCTCAAATAACTTATTTTTTCCTTGGTGAATGTCATTTCTTAATTAAAAAATATTAGAAATATCTTTGTTTTGCAAATTTTACCACTGGTTCAAGTGTGAAAAAATTTGAATAAATATGGCTGTATTTTACGTTTCTTCATGTTTCTCTTTGAAATTTCGTTTTGTAATTCGCGGAGCCGCAAAACTATTTATTGTACTATTCATTATTTTAGGTTCATAAAATTGCTGGATATTCTTTAGACATTCTGAAGTAAGGGTCGCTAGCGAAAAAATGTATGTATATGGAAAACTCCTAAATTCTTGTCCATGATGGCCTAAACATGGTTAGATGGAAGGTTCCCTGGCAGGAATGCGATGGCGTATCTATATCTTGTCCAATGAGACGAGACAGTAGACGTAAACATAGGCGCTCGAGTGCGACAGAGTTGAAGTTACCCTTACAAGACAATTAGCAAAGGACGCACGCTGGGTGCTTCACTGCCTTGGTCTCGTTGGACAGAGCATAGGTACGAATGCGCGGCCGATTGGATCAGAGTGCAAGGGACAGGCCTCGTTTCACGCGTACTTTCGGCTACAGTCGAGATATTGGCTACAGCGGTCACACATACTATGTAGCGGGTGACGTCGAAGCCAAAACAATGGGACTACGGGCGCAGCTGTGGTGGGGATAGGCATACCTAACGGTGGGCTTCTCAAGAATGGTGACACTTTAAAAATGGCGAAATTAAAATGGTTTGAAGTGTACGCTGCACCGCGACATTGCCTTCTTTTTGACGGCAGACGAGCGGTTACGAGCAGCAACCGAGCAGCTGTACTTGTTGTCCTTACACCATGTACATATGCGACTGCCACATGATCTAATACAATTATGAATTGTTAGAGAAATTCATTTCACGGACCTGTTTTTAAAAAATTGGACACTTCAAAATTGACGAAATTAAAATTATTTGAAGTGAACGCTGCACCGCGATACATGTCGCATGGCGATGCGAGTTTGTCCTAAAATTGAAACTTTCACGTAGCAACGAGAAAGAAAACAGGAAAAGAGGTCCGTATTTTATTGGGGTATTGTGCAGTCGGAGTGTACAGGAAAGGTGAATACCATCATTAGCACAGAGGACATTGGTTTTTCCAAACCTGTCGGAGAATAGCGGTCGATCAGTCGTGCACTTACAATTGGCTACCTGAATCGCCGAACGTCGCGCCCTTACCTGGTTTTACCTGCTTGAAACCTTGGAGGCTCCATAAATTAAAAACCAAAATTTCAAAGAGGCAGCATCGAAGTACTGCTCTGTAACTATTATATTAAAAGAACCGTGATATTCATTTTTTGACCTGTCCATCGAATCTCGAAGGATTCTTGGGGCTATATCCTCATTCCCTCTAAATTTTTATGGCAGACAAAGTCACATGCTGGTCATTAGTACCTGCGACGTGTAAATTACTTTATGACCACCGACCAACGAAAACACGAGGAATATCCAGAAGAATTAAGAGTGTTTGCTGTTGATTTCAACTGTACGCTGAACCGTGGTGTTGCCTCCTTTTTGACGGCAGACGAGCGATTACGAGCAGCGGCCGGGCAGCTGTACTTGTCGTCCTTACACCATGTGCATGCAGTAGCGGCGGGAAGTATGTTGACACCTTTTCAAGCGGTATAACTTTTTTGAAATTGGTCCAAATAACTTGAATCTCTTTTAGATGTTAGACCAACTAGTTTGCTGCAGAATGACTAAACAAACATCTTTTTAGATTGCAATCGGTTGGAATGATAAAGAAATGAAAAAATTATGATTTTTCAATTTTTATATCGTAGCCTATAACGATAATTTAAAAAATGCGTTTTGTTGATTTCGGTAACTTACATGCATACCGAAAATTTCATCGAAATCGGTCAACGTTGCAATGAGCTACAAACATTTCAAGATGAGAGTGTAAGGGTTAAAGTCGCAGATTTTCGACCTTGCCAGGGAATATCGCCCTTATGTGATCTTCTTGAAACGTTTTTAGCTCATTGCAACATTGACCGATATCGATGAAATTGATAGATACATACCGATAGATGCATATGTTATCGATATCTCCAAACGCATTTTTCAAATTATTGTTATAGGCTCTGATGAAAAAGTTGAAAAATCACAATTTTTCATTTTTTTATCATTCCAACCAATCGTAATCTAAAAAAATGTTTCTTTAGTCATCCTCTAGCAAACTACAGTAAAAATTCTACTGAAGTCACTGCCGACGTTCCCTACTTATGACACTCGAACACCTCATACCACTCAAGAACCGTCGTGTCGCGGTCACCACATTGTCGGGTATATCGGTGTGAGACCCGAAGACCACTACTAATCCAATTACAAAACTTCTTTATTTTTCATTATTTTTTTATGAAACTTTTACCAACATATTCGTGGCATTTTTCTGATTAAAATGATACCAAATATTATATAATTCCGATGTTATTTACTTGTGTAACAAGCGATGAAAGTTTCGAACGCAGAGGAGGACAGCGTATGGGAAAGAAAGAGACGCAGAGAGTCGCGGCCGCCGGCAGAGATCAAAGCTCGCGTGAGCGCAGGCCTTTAAATGAAAAATTTAACTCCTTTATTATTAATTATTTTTTTATGAGACTTTCACCAATATATTTGTGGCATTATTCTGATTAAAATGATACCAAACGCGATATAATTTGGATCACATTTGCACTAATTTTTCGTTAATGTAATTGTTATGGGGAGACTTCCGTCGTTCATTACACATTACACATTACGTTCATTACATAATAAAAATATTTAAGTTTTAATTTAAAGGCCTGAGCTCACGCGGGTCTTTAATAACTTTACGCGATGTGGTCCAATCAATTTTGAATTGCATTGAATCTTTATTCACTCCCCTCAGGGTTACAAATCATTATTAAAATTAAAACTAAAAATAGTATAAACTATATAACTAAAAACTAAAACTAAAAAAACTAAACAAAAAAGAAAAACTCAATATTAAACACATACAAATAAAATAAAGATAAAAATAGAATCAAATATAAAATATACATATATAAAAATAAAATATAATATAAAATATAATAAAATAACCGCATTAACGTGTCCTCACTCACATACATACACTCTCACTCTCTCACACACACACATCCACTCCTGTCAATCCTTGTCCTGCCCCAACCGGGTCCAATCAATTTTAGATTTCCTTTTTATTGTTTTGTTTGATGTAGAACATTACGATGTAGGACCTAGAAGAAACGAATTGTAAGTTTAAACCTTATAATCACATGAAATAATTAAGACCTAATTAATTGTAATTAATGATTTTACCTAATAAAAATTCTCTGACGGTTTTCAACATTAAGTCTAATAGTCGTGCTTCGTTGTATTCTTCAAGTCCCGCTAAATGACTCTCAATTTTCTGTCTGTCTTCTGCATTTAGAGGAAATCTGCTCGTTCGCTGGGTCACGGCTACACCTTCGTCCCTGCATTCATCCTGGCATGTTACAGAATTTTGTACGTCTTTGTTTTCTTCTTCTGCTTCTCCTTCTACTATTCCGGCTTCTCCACGAATTCGTGTGTACGGAAGAAGTTTGTGCCAGCAATGTGTGATGTCAACACTTGTTACATCTGCCCAGGCATTCGCTAGCTGAATTATACAGTCTTTTATCGTGTACTTTTTATAAAATTCTGTAGTTCCACCTGCATGTGTTATGGCGCGTCGCATTAACTTATACCTAAATCTTGTTTTTGTTTTAGCAATTACGCCTTGATCCATAGGTTGGATCAAGGACGTTGTGTTTGGAGGCAAATATTTTATTTCGACATTGGTTGTACACGTATAATTGATGGGTAGCTTATGTGCCCCACAATTGTCAAGGAGTAAAATTACCTTGCTACAAATTCCTTCGCGTAATTGAAATAATTTTACGCTTTCTGTAAAATAGATAAACCACTCCATAAATAATTTTTGGTCCATCCATGCATTTTTTTGTGATGAGTAAATAACTGGGAGCTGATCTGTTCCATTTTTTAAAGCTTTTGGCTTCTTGTATTTATGGATGAAGAAGGGCTTAAGTTTATGCGTTCCAGTTGCATTTGCGCATAAAGCAACGGTGACCCTCTCCTTCTTCTCCTTGCTGCCGCTCAAATTGAGCTCTTCCTTTCCTGCAAGGGTTTTCGACTGTAGAGCCTTCCATTGTAGTCCAGTCTCATCCATATTATAAATGCACTTCAAATCGATATCCTCTTCCTCAATTTGTTTTTTTAATATGCTTATAAAGTTTTGGGCTGCAGTTTCATCGGCGCTTGCTTTTTCTCCATACAGATGGACTAAACGGATATTTTTGCGCCTTTTAAATTTTTGGAGCCACCCATAGCTTACGTTGCTAGCACTCAGTTCACGAGCTTTTTCCAAAAGTAGTGCATCGGATAGCATGTCTCCCAAAGTTCTTCTTTCAACGAACCACGAATACAATTGCTTCTCTAACCCTAGATACAATTTCGGTTTGTATTGCTTTTTGATTGCTTTTTGACTGCTGTTCGCACTCTCTACAATCTGAGCGATGTTAGCGACCTCCTTTTTTATCCGGAAAACTGTTCTTCTACTTATGTTGTGCGCTACAGCCACTTGATTGATCGATGCTGTCTCCAAATCCTTGAGTACGTCCATGCGTTGTTTCATGGATAAAACCTTGCGTTTGTCAACTGACATTATGTAGATATGTATGTATAAACACGTAACAATCACTGCCACAACAACAACCACGATAGCAGAGTTTGCTTCCAAAGCAAGAAAATTTATAAAAAAGAAAAACTATGTGTAAATGAACTTGTCAACTCAGTAACCGTCTCGCTCGCAGTGCTCGTACAGAACTGACCTACGTACACTTCTGTTCGACAGAAATCTGGAGTAGGAAAAATCATACCTACCTAAAAATTAAACTACCTGAACCAATCATACCTAAAAATCATACATTAGCTTTTTGGGAAAAACCAGCCGTTACATTTGTAGCTGTCGGTGGAGGGTAAAATGGTTTTTATGGCACTGACCTTCATTAACCGTTTGAGTCGCAGGGGGTATTAAAAAACCACGGTCGAAGAATCCCAAACAGCGCGACCGCGCTTTCTCTAAATGAGTATGTAATGAAAAGATAGCGCTTGTTTTATCAATGGTTACACACCGTCAGTTGTCCACAATGCTCGAAATGTGCTGAGTTTTTTCTCGGTCAACGGGGTTTTTCCGGGTTTTGCAAAGAGAATAAGGCGTCTTCCATAAATTCAAAATATAATCTAACGGTTCATGCAAGAACTCAACAAAAACGAAACACAAGCATTCAACCGTCGATAGGCGGTCCGGTGGTTCTATTGGATTCTAGAATACAATTTCTGTTTGGACCAAATCCCGTAAAGTTATTAAAGACCTGCGTGAGCTCAGGCCTTCAAATTAAAACTTTATTTAACTTTATTTTTATCATTAATTTTTTTTTTATGAGACTCACACCAGGATGTTCGTGGCATTTTTGTAATGAAAATGAAACCAAATATGACATAATTCCGATAATATTTACCTGTATAATGAACGATGAAAGTTACTTTCCATAACAATTACATTGACGGAAAATTAGTGTAAATGTGATCCAAATTATATCGCGTTTGGTATCATTTTAACCAGAATAATGCCACAAATATATTGGTGAAATTCTCATAAAAAAATAATTAATAATAAAAAAGTTAAATTTTTCATTTAAAAGCCTGCGCTCACGCCAGTCTTTGATCTTTTCCGAACGCTTCGACTCTCTGCGTCTCTTTCTTTCCCATACGCTGTCCTCCTCTGCGTTCGAAACTTTTATCGCTTGTTACACAAGTAAATAACATCGGAATTATATCATATTTGGTATCATTTTAATCAGAAAAATGCCACGAATATGTTGGTAAAAGTTTCATAAAAATATAACGAAAAATAAAGAAGTTTTGTAATTGGATTAGTAGTGGTCTTCGGGTCTCACACCGATATACCCGACAATGTGGTGACCGCGACGGTTCTCGAGTTTCGCTGTCAGCACCTCCGTACAACATCGTATTTCAAACGCGACGCCGGCGAGTACCTCCGACGTTCCCTACAGAAGTCACTGAAAAAGAACCAAAAGAGTGACTTCAGTAGAATTTTTACTGTAGTTGGTCTATCATATAAAAAAGATTCTACTCATTTGGACCAATTTTAAAAAAGTCATTCCACTTGAAAAGGTGTCAACATACTTCCCGCCGCGAGTGTATGCGACAACCACATGATTTCATACCATTCTGAATTATTGGGGATGGTTCAGATTTTATTGAAATTTGAATATGTTGTAGTCTCTGGTGACCTGTCGACGAATGTTGAAGGATTTTTCGATGTTTTAAATATTGTTGATTTTACAGACGCGTAAAAATGCATGGGGGTTAACACGCTGTTTTGCGAGTCTATGAAATCAACAATTTTTAAGATATGGAAAAATCCATTGATTGATAGGTCAATGAGAGTCAGGTTGGTCGGTTGCAGACCCCTCTTTACCCCAATTATAACTTCAAACCTGACCCCCACCCCAAGGCAAATTACGAGGTTACCTGTGACAAATGCTCGTCACAAAAATCACTTGTACTTCTGACTACCGCGAAGTGAGGAAAGAAGAAGAAAATGCAGGACGAGCGGCTCATCGAGTGTGTCAGAAATAGGGAGTTTTTATATAATTTGAAGCATGCGAAATACATGCACGCAAAATATAAAAATATCGCGTGGAGGGAAATAGCAGAAGAATTGAACCAACCAGGTAAGCATTTACAACATTTTATTATAACATTTTCTTAAATGTAACTCTTACAATTCTACACTAACAGCTGCACTCATTCATCGCTCGCACATGCACTCATTTCTACCCTATGTACAATCTATATACAAAACAGTTTCTTAAAACTATCGCGCAAAAATATAATCCTTAAAACTATCGCGGACCTCGAACGCCTCCCGCGTGGAATTTCCGCCGTGATGGCTCAATTCAGCCCAGGAGGCGTTCGGTGCATCCTCCTGTATGGATGTTTGGGGGCCATGTGTCCCCTCGTGCGCACGTATGTAATTGTGCAGATGGCACGTGGCCAGCACAATAGTATCAATATTGTCCGGCTTGCCTTGGATTCGCCGGTTGTACAGCCGGAACTTTTGCGAGAGTATTCCGAACGCACTCTCAACTACACGCCGAGCAATTGACAGCCGTGTATTGAAGAACGTCTTATCTTCGGTTCCCTCTGCTTGGCTGCCCGGATACGGCCTTAGCAAGTGCCTCTTGAGGGGGAACGCCTCATCCCCCACAATGACACACGGTGCTCGTATTGATGTGCCCGGCAAATTACAGTCGGGCAACATCTCAGAGTCACCGTTAATCCATTCCCGTCCCACTCTCGATTGGGCGAAAATTCCGCCGTCGCTATTTTTGCCATATGCTCCAACTTCAACGGCGATAAAGTTGGAGTTGGCGTCAGCCAAGGCAAGCAGGACAATAGAGTAGTTTCTCTTGTAATTAAAATACAGCGATCCCGAATTCGCTGGGGCCTGGATGGTGATATGTTTTCCGTCGATTGCGCCAACGCAATTGGGGAACTGGCATTTTTCCCAGAATTGCTCCCTGATTCTTCCCCACATTTCCTGGGTGGGCGTCGGCATGGTCTCCGGCGTCAACCGTGTCACTATTGCCTTGCATGTCTCTTTTACAATCAGTTCCACGGTTGATCGGCCCATCCTGAAGCTGTAGCTCAATGTCTTATACGAGTCGCCCGTTGCTAAATACCTGAAATAATAATATAATGTTAATTATAAAATATATTTGTTCACAGCTGCACTTTGCAAAAAAAGGTGGGCAAATATTCGCGACCAATTCAGAAAACACCGCGCGAAAACCGGCACGGTGCGGAGCGGGCAGGCCGCGGATGCCCCGGTCCGCAAATACAAATACGAAGATGTGCTTCAATTTCTGTGCCCGTACTTCCAGGAGCGGAATATGCTATCGAGTATCCAGAGGTGGGTAATATTTGATCAAATAAATATTTGAAATACTATTTGATGTATGCTTTGAAATAAATATGATTACTAATTGAAACATTATTTTACGCAGCACTTCGGGTCTTTCGTTCGTGGACGTGGAGAACCCGGCAGCCAGCCCACCGGAAAGCAGCCACGAATGGACTCAATCTCCGACAGAACCGGATGGAGAGGAGCGGTTGCCGTCGCCCAAAAGGAGAAAGGTAGCTGAGCTGAGAAAGATGCAGGAAGAACTCAGAGAGCAGGTGAAAAACTGCCTACAAGAGATTAAAGGTATGGCGGCCTCGAGAGCCGCCGCCGCCGCCGCCGCCGCCACCGCCGCCGCCGCCGCCACCGACACCACCGACGACTTCGAGCACGAAATATTTTTTAAAAGCATCGCCGCGACGGTGCACTCGTTCGAGAGGAAGAGACAGTTGGAAGTTAGGGGGAAGATTTTTAAATTAGTGCACGATATTCAAATGGAGTGAGAGCATTCCTAATTTAAGGTATATTAAGGTATATTAAGGTATATTAAGGTATATTAAGGTATATTAAGGTAGATTAAGGTAGATTAAGGTAGATTAAGGTAGATTAAGGTAGATTAAGATAGATTAAGTTGTACAATAAGTTAAGTAAGTTAAGTCAATCGAAATACATTGTTTATTGTTTATTTGAGGTAGTGACTGAAATTTCAATTCTTTTACGGCACCCCCCACCACCCTCCCAAAGATAAACAGAGCGGTATCATTTTACGGTGACATAAGAGCAACCCCATTGTACACTCACCGTAAGCAAACTGCCAATCGATCCTTTGGTGCAATCGGCGTCTTCCACGGAGTAGCCATTTTTGTTAGGTCCTCCTCGATTTTTTCCAGCAAGGAGGCGAAGCAGGCCCTGGACATGCGGAAGTATCCGTAGAACTTCTCCTCATTGTCCTCCAGCATTTGGTGGAATAGCACCAGTTCTCCTTCTGTGTCTCGCGTTCGCCAGAGTGGGTGGACGCTGTAGCGTCTTCTTCGGGGTGCTGCTCGCTGTTGCTCACGCAGTTCCTCTTCTACGTGGAGGTCGATCAATGTGTCCACGTCGTCTAACGCCATTGTCATCCCATTCAATTGATTGGCAACAGATTCCAACTGAATGAGGTCCGCCTCCATCGTAATAAAATACAGCGCAAGACGAAAAGTACGAAACACAAGACTGGTTTGGCCAAGAATGGTGCTAAAATCTCGCTTCGCGGCCCTTAAATACACTACCAGCAACCTCCCCTCCACAAGGACATGGATGGGGGTGGAATTTCCGCGACTAGACCACTCGCGAGCGAAGGTTTTTTTTAAAGGTTGTACGGAGACCTTTTTAACTGACTGTAGATTGATATTAGTTTTTCACCATCTCAAGGACAGTTTATTGGTAGGACATATTTCTGCGCGTTCACAATCAACGTTTATATGATTATATTATGGAGGCCAGAAAAAGGCTCGCATCTGGCCGTGTCCTTGGTCGACCATCATAAAACAATTTCCCGGAAATTGCAGGACGGTCGAAGACCCGTGCGACCGAAAACCCTGAATTTCTAACATTTGTTTGAAGTAATTGCAAAATAAATGGTGAAAACATCATCCTTTCCAACTAACGCCATTTTCATTAGATACTTTTGTGTTACCACTGCATGCATATGTATTCGAATTTTAACAAAATCCGAAACACTACATTCAAAAGTGTCCCTTATCGCGTGGAATGACTCAATTACATACTAATTTGTGGAATAAGACGAATTAATTCGACATAAATTACATCGTTTTGTCTTACGACACGAAAAATGTATAGGGAAAACTCCTAAATTCTTGTCCATGATGGCCTAAACATGGTTAGGGGGAAGGTTCCCTGGCATAAAGTATGGCGCAAGCCGCGACGTCGCATCTATATCTTGTCCAATGAGACGAGGCAGTAGACGTAAACATAGCCAGTCGAGTGGGATAGAGTTGAAGTTATTATCCTTCTAAGATAATTAGCAAAGGACGCACGCTGATACTTCACTACCTCGTCTCGTTCGACAGAGTAGAGGTACCGCGCGGCTGATTGGTTCAGACTGGAAGGGGCAGGCCTCGTTTCACACGCATTTTCGGCTGCAGTCCAAATATTGACTACAGCGGTCACACATACTATGTAGGGGGTGACGTCGAAGCCAAAACAATGGGACTACGGACGCAACTGAGGTGGGGATTGGCATACCCAACGGTGGGCTTCTCAAAAATGGAGACACTTTAAAAATGGCGAAATAAAAATTATTTGAAGTGAACGCTGCACCGCGGTACATAGCCTAGCACGGTTGGCGCCCCGGTAGAAGCAGAGCTCGGGAGGCTGTTAGGCCTATGGCATCCCGGGCACAGGGCCAACCGTGCGAGGCTGTGTATCGCGATGCAGCGGTCGCTCGAAATAACTTCAATTTCGTCAATTTTAAAGTTTCCACTTTTTTAAAAACAGGTCCGTAAAGGAGAAACTTGGGGCTATAGCCTCAATTTTTTTCAAATTTTTACCAAGGTACCTGCTAGATCTTATAATATAATGAAAAAAGGGTGACACGTATTTTTAGGCATCTGTAAAACCAACAATTTTTAAAACATCGAAAATCCATTGAGTTCGATTGATAGGTCATCATCATCGGTGAAGTAGTTTTTAAAATAATACAACATTTATAATGTTTTTCTCCCTTCGCCACGGCGACCGGGGTCGCTGAGTATTCTTCGCAAGAATATTTCGTGAAACCCCGGGCCGGGCCCGGTCGGCTCTACCATAGGATCCTCAGGGGTATGCGGGGAGTAAACGGTACTGGGGTTCTGGTAGCTAACCCCCGTGGTGCGCGGCACTTGGCCTTTGTTGCGAGCATCTTGAGCGCCTCTCAAGTCTGTATGGCATAGGGAAAACGTGCTCCGTTCCCGGTCCCGGTGAAACCCGTCTTGTATGTGTCGACCCTATTTCGTGAAACCCCGGGCCGGGCCCGGTCGGCTCTACCATCGGATCCTCAGGGGTATGCGGGGAGTAAACGGTGCTGGGGTTCTGGTAGCTAACCCCCGTGGTGCGCGGCACTTGGCCTTTGTTGCGAGCATCTTGAGCGCCTCTCAAGTCTGTATGGCATAGGGAAAACGTGCCCCGTTCCCGGTCCCGGTGAGACCCGTCTTGTATGGGTCGACCCTAAAAAGTTACATACCTTCATCGCTTCCGACACCTCTCAGATGACGGATCACTCATCACTTATCACTACAGTGAAATCTCTTTGTATAGCAGTGCCATCCTTGCGTTTCCAAGTCAGTGGAAAATAAAAAGTGTATTCATGTCAATAAAAAGAACGGCGGGACTGATATACAAAGAGATTTCACTGTAGTTTCAATAGATAAAAAGATTTTTACTTCACCCTTCTACGGCTTAGGCAAGACTAACTCGCAAGTTTCGTTAGCCGGATAACCTGATCCAGTGATGGTGTAATCGTGGGTCGTCTGTTTTTTAGCTTCAGATGCAGCTTCTGCTGTTATCTAACAGCGGTTGTATTGATCCCAAAGTGGTGTATCATTATGGCCATTCAAGATAGGCTTGAAGGTTAGTAATTGATAATTAATTAATTATTAATTAATCCTTACATCGAAATCTGACAGGAGATTCGGGATAATAAAACAATTGTATTATTATCACACTTTGATTAACTATATTAATGTTTAAGTATACATATAACATGTGTATCACACGACAGCGTGAAGGAGACTACATTCATCTGAACAAAGGAACAAAAGAACCGTTACAATTACGCGACACGCACGCACCCAGCAACTACACATAGGTACATGTCAGAGTTGGGCAAAAATTTATTTCGCGGGGGATATTTTATTTTCGGCTTTTCGTAACCCGTTTTCGAGTTCTTTAAGGCACGATACTAATCCCAAGGGGACCACGGCCCGTAATTCCGCCCTAGCGCCCCAGAAAATATATTCCATGCATTTTTCCTCCAGCCACGGTGTCGCGAGACGATTCAACATCGTTTTCATGTACGTGAGATAGTCGCGTACGGGTTCGTCGGGGCCCTGTCTCCGTAATCTAAGATCCCTTTCGAGGCGTTCCTCATAGTCGGGATCCCCGAAATTCTCTCGCCACGCGCACACGAATTCGCGCCAAGTCGTGAAATCGTCACAAGTGTCGTACCAGAGGGCGGCCACGCCGGAGAGGCAGATCGGCAGACAGCGTAGGAGGTCGGTATCGTCTAAATTAGCGCACTTCCGCATGCCCTCTAACCGGGAGAGAAACGTTTCAGGGTCCTCCCCTGGGGCACCGGAAAAGCGGATGCGCCACTCGCGCAGGACCTCGTACGCGGCCGGCCGCCGGATCCCCCGCAGCGAGGCCTGACTCGACTCGTCCTTGGCCGTTTGCATCGGACGTGTTTTGTTCGGGTCGGGGACGCGACGCGGTTGGGGTACGGGTAGGGTCAGTTCTGTTTTTGGCGCGGGGAGTATCCCCGCGCCCTGTTTCGCCCCCACCTGTGGGGGCGCTGAATTTGGGGGCCCGGGGTGCGAGCTGACCCGGGCCCCCGGGGGGGAGCGTAGCTCCCCCCGATAGGGGAGGGGGACCGTGGGGGGTTTTTGGGGAAAGGAAGGGTCGGGGCGTGCCGGATCGCGCCTCCGACGGCCCTTCCTTCCGGTGGCGGCGTCCTCTTGCTCTGGCCGGGGCTGGTTCCTTCGGGACACCGGCCCCGAGCGGGGCACGAGGACTCCGGGAGCTGTGGGTGGACCGAGCTGGGGCTCGGGAAGCCCAATCCGAAGGCTCCAGGAATGGGGACACCGGGCGGGTCCCTCCGCCCGGGGTCTTATAGAGTAGGCAGTGGGGGAGGCTAACCCCCTCCCCCGGGGTAGCATGTATTAGCTGGGAGGTGTCCTGTTGAGTACTCGCGTGATCCAGGCACCTCCCCGGTAGCTTAGGTGGGCGTGGGTTTTTAGTGGGTAGCCCCTTCTGGGTAGTCCCACATAACCCCGGCTCCCCCCCCAGGGAGCCGGGGAATGCGTAATGCATTTTCCCACAGAAAAAAAAGGGTCAGTTCTGTTTTAAACCGCCCGTCTCCTAATAAATTTCTCCCCGGCTTACGGTTTTCCTCTTGAGTGTCGGGTTTTCCGAAGGAGTCCCCCCCCCGGATCGCCCTCACGGTACGGCCGAGGGGTTCGTTCTCCGGTGTCCCCCGCGCACTCCTCGTAAATAGACCGGTCGTCCCCCTCTCCCCGCCAAACCCAGTGTAGCTTCGAGGGTTTCTCGGAATCCATTCCGACGTACGGTACGGATCGCTTCGTCCTCTATCGAAGGACGGTAAACACGCGCCGGCAAGGCCTCTCGACGAACCGGGATGTTTACGCGAGCGGGCTGGCTGTTTTTATAGTCGGCTGGACGTAACGCCTCGAGAATCTTCGGTTACAGGCCCGAACGATGCCTAACGTGTACGGTTGGCCTTGAGCGTCTCTCGCATTATCCGACAAACAACTATTGTTCTCGATATTAGGGTTTCTCCCCTCTCCCCGCACTCCAATCGTCTCTCTCTTGTCGAAATTTATTATTTACCGAAACGAAAGTCGCGGGGTTTATCGCGCGACGAAGCGGAACAGGCGCGAAATCAATGATCACGCGACAAACAAACACAAAAAAAAATAACAAACTAGACTAAGGATTACACGGACAAGGGACCGGGTGACGACGTTATATACGGAACACGTTCGCCCCACCTCCAAGACGTACACTCCCCGGATCGGTAATTCCAATAATACGAAATATAATACCAAACTACAATACCATTGAATAACATGCGCAAAACAGCGAGTTGGTTCAGTTCCGGGGTTTCTCCCCGAGAAATTCGCAAGACGCACGAAACGCGGTCGAGCGTGCCCTTCCTAATTCGCCGGTGATTTGCAACCATCCGTTTCCGCGTAATACGCGTCGCACCGACTTTCCCGAAACCGCGGAACGTGACTTTATCTGCGCGAGTCCTTCGCTACCTCCGTGCCTCTCTCCGTTATCAATAACAAGGAAAAGAAGTCCTTTTCGAGAGAGAGGTCCCTGTTCGGGCGCCAATTTGTAACGTGGACCTCCACTCGCCGCGTGGGAAGGCGGGGGCGGGGTCCACTCCGGGAATTTATGGGCTCAGAGGCCGGGCCGCGTACGGCCGTGAATACGCGGTCCTCCCGGTACTAACCGATTCTCGAAGGTTCTCAGAATCGTAAAGAGCCTGCTGCTCGGGCGCCAGGCACCGGAAGGGTGCCACGCGAAACGTGGGCGAAGTCCGCCCTTAGCCGAAGCTGAGTGCGGGAGGTGAACCTTCGGGAACCGCGAGAAGGTCGAGAGGCGCGAGAAGGGTCGGGGGTTCGGACACGGAAGGGAACGAGGACAGCCCTCACGGCAGGGCGGATCGCGCAGGTGAAAATATCGGTAGTCAGACTGGGCTCTACAATTTTATTGGCGTCGGTTTTTACAAAGCCGCGGCCACGTGGCCGCACCCGAGAGCCCGCGCTCTTCGTACAAAGTTTGCGGTAAGGTGGAGGGTTCGCAACGCGCTGTTGTCGATCGGTAAAATACGCCGCGGGGGTGCGGTAGATCGGCACGAGAATAGCCCCTCGCCGAAGCGAGGGATTCGCGGCACGCAGGTGGTCGGCGCGATCACGGTATGACTGTCGCGGCGCGGTTTCGGTTCCGACGGGCGGCGAACGCTCGGCGAAAACTTCGCGATAGACTACGCGACGGCTCGATAGGAATAACGCGAAATGTAACGTAACAAACAGATGGTTGCAAACGGTAACGGCGACGGCTCCTCCGAGGAAGACTTCCGCACGATATTTTTCCGGGAACTCGCTGCCGAGGCTCAAGGTACCGGTGAATTCGGTACTAGCGGAATGTCCGAGGCGAGAAGCGCCTCGGCGCGCGAAAACTCGGGGAACGAGACGCGATATTACGCGTCCGACGGGCGATCCGCGAGCTCGCGTTGCCGCGAGGGCACGGAATCGTCGTCGGCCGACCTCGTCTGTTCCCCGACAGAGCCTGGCGAACCAACTCGCGAAAAATACACGAAAAGGGTCACTTAAGGGACTCACCGTTCCTGCCGGTAATTTCTCCGCCGTCTGTCGCGGTATTGCCCGTCTCGCTCGGGATGGTCCTGCGGTAATTCGGCTCCTGCCTTGAAACGGTAACAGGGTGGAGGTCCCGCTGTAGCTCGGGATTATCACGGCACGCACGTCGCGTGTACGATAGGCGGACGGATTTCGGTAACTTATGCAACACCGCGGTCCGGGCGAATTCGATAGATTTTGGGTTCTGTATGATACAGTTCGGAAGTCACCGCGACAGTAATTCGGCCTAGTCCGTTCGCGTTACGGCAGGGTCCTCGCATCCCCACTCCTTGCCGTAGTCCGGCTTTTCTTCTAATAGGGCGCGCGTCTGGCGCGAAATTCGGAACTCGCAGGATCGTGCCTACGTCGGGTCCTTGGGCCCCAGACCTTACGCGAAAATCATTCCGAAATTGAAACGCGGGGCAGATCGGTGACCTACCCCGGTATGGAGGGGGGGGGGGCGCGCCTACACCACCCTCGCCGAGGCCCCTTGCAATTGGCTAGGTGAGGCGACGGCAGGACCGCGAAATAGGTTGTCGGATGGTCGACAGGGGCCTTCGTCCCGCTTCGTCACCTCCGGGTTGTCTGGCCCGTGTGTGGCTTCGCCCATTCCTCGTTATTACCGGTGCACCGGATTTGCGTAATGGCCATGGTTTGGCGCAGGTGGTCCCGCGAAGCGCTGTGCCCTTTCTTCAGGTCGGCTGGATGCCGGGGTGCCGTTCGCGTACCTGAAACTTGCCGGGCTCGGCGTGCGCGAAAGGGTGAAAGTACGAGTTTCCTGTCGATTCGGGAGTTCCTCGGGGAGCGCTTCCTAACCTATCGAGCCGTGGTTCTATTCGCGACAACTTGTTTTACGGCAGTCCGGTCCCTTCGTTCGGTTGTTAGGGACGCTTAAGGGCGGCGGGGTTTGTGCAACGTCACAATCTTTTATTCGAAATTGTATTCGAAGTTCGGATAAAAGAATATATAAATATATAAGTAATATATAAGTAATATATAAATGTATGTACAAATAAACGGTTTAAAAACTTTGGACTTCGTGGAACAAGGAGCTTATAACCTAATATAAATATCTTATTTTTGAAAGTTAAACAAATTTATTTAAAATGCAACGAAATCGCTTATTTATCACGTAACGTACGAAATATTGTCAATATCTTGTGAAATATTGTCGATATTTAAGTATACCTCATACCATATTTAACTAAGTATATGTTATTAATAAATTAATTCACTTTATTTGTCAGTAATGTTTAAAACAATAATTGGTCGTCAAATAACATGATAAATTGAGTTTTTATTATAATTTGTGCAGGGTGTATAAATAATTTCTACTATTTGAACAAATAATTTTTATTTATTTATATAATTTTAACTTAAATATATAAATAATTAGTACAGGGTGTATAAATAATATCTACCTGTTTGTATTAATAATTTTTATTTATTTTTATAATTTATACTTGTATATATAAATAATTGGTGCAGGGTGTATAAATAATTTCTACTATTTGAACAAATAATTTTTATTTATTTATATAATTTTAACTTAAATATATAAATAATTAGTACAGGGTGTATAAATAATCTCTACCTGTTTGTATTAATAATTTTTATTTATTTTTATAATTTATGCTTGTATATATAAATAATTGGTACAGGGTGTATAAATAATTTCTACTATTTGAACAAATAATTTTTATTTATTTATATAATTTTAACTTAAATATATAAATAATTAGTACAGGGTGTATAAATAATCTCTACCTGTTTGTATTAATAATTTTTATTTATTTTTATAATTTATGCTTGTATATATAAATAATTGGTACAGGGTGTATAAATAATTTCTACCTGTTTGTATTAATAATTTTTATTTTTATAATTCATACTTGTATATATAAATAATTGGTGAATAGGAAAACTGAAAATGAAAAAAGCTCCGGGAGGAGACAGCATCCCGAACGAGGCATGGGGGTATAGTGAGGGAGGGACAAGGATGAAATTAAAAGAGGTAATTAGGAAAGTATGGGCAGGGGAAGGCTTCCCGGAGGACTGGAAGAAGGCGGTAATAACCCCCCTGTACAAAAAGGGAGACGAGAACAATCCTGGAAATTACAGAGGGATAAGTTTACTATGCACGGCTTATAAGATATATGTTTCACTGCTCAATGAAAGATTGAAAAGGGACATAGAGGACAAAGGAATTTTACCAGATACGCAAGCCGGATTTCGGAAACACAGAGGGACAATAGATAACGCATACATCCTGCAACATGTGGTAGAGAGGGAGCTTAAAAAGAGGGAAGGTAAGGTTTACGCCATGTTCGTGGACCTAAGAGCGGCATTCGACACGGTAAAAAGGAGAAAGATGTGGGAAGTGATGGAGAAGTGTGGAGTAAGAAAGGGGTTAACTGAAAGAGTAAAGGAGGTGTATGAGGAAACGGTGAACGTTGTGAGGACAAGTAAGGGGGAATCAGGGGAATTCTGGACGGGAGAGGGACTCAGGCAGGGTTGCCCGCTCAGTCCGACCCTGTTCACAATATATATATAGCCGACATGGAGGAAGAATTCAGGAAAGGACTGGTGGGAGGAATAAGAGTGGATGAAGAAAGATTCTGGTCCCTAGCCTATGCAGACGATGTGGTGGCAGTAGCAAGTAAAGAGGGAGATTTGAAATGCATGATGAAGAGGCTGGAAAGGTACTTGGACAAAAAGGAATTGACGCTAAACACGGAGAAGACTAAAATAATGATTTTTAAGAGAGGGAGAGAAAAAAGAAGAAAGCTGCATGGAACTGGAAGAGGGAAACGGTAGAGGACGTCAAGGAATCCTGTTATTTAGGAATAAAGTTTGAAAGCAACGGAAAGATAGCAGGTCACGTAAAGGAAAGGATAAAGAGAGCGAACGTGGTCCTAAATCAACTATGGGGAATCGGCGAAAGGAAATTTAAAAATGATTTTAAAATGAGAATGTTTCTCTTTGATACGTTGGTACTGGGGGTACTCCTATACGGGGTAGAGCTATGGGGCTTTAAGGAGAGAACAGAAGTAGAAAGGATTCAGCTGAAATATATAAAGTGGACACTTGGTTTGGACGTGCGTACCCCAGGATACTTGGTACTGGAAGAAACAAAAAGGGCGAGGCTTAGAGTAAAGGCAGGAATTAGGGCATGGAAATACACGGAAGGAGTAAGAAACAGAGCAGGGAGGAAGATAGTCAAGGAATGTCTGAAGGAAAAGGAATCAGGGAAAGTTCAGGGCGAAAGCGGGAAAGAAAGGGAGGAATACTTAAAGAGAAACGGATGGAGCCAAGCAGGGGTGGAAGAGATGATAAGGCTAGAGATGGAGGTAGCGGAGAGGCTAAAGGAGAGAGACATTGAGGTACAACGGCAAGAACAATATACAAGGATAGAGCAGTCAAAATATAACAAAAGGTACAAGTTTATAAGAGTGGCAGAGTTACCAGAATACCTAAGTAACGAGGGAAGAGGGGCAAGTCAAAAGTTAGTAGCCCCAGTAAGATGCGGAAATGCAGAAAACTGGAACAAATACTGGCTGGGAGACGAAGCAAGAGGATGCGACCTGTGTGGGGACAGGTATGGCAATCTGGAGCATCTAACAAGAGAATGCAGGGAAATGGAGGGAAGGATCAGGATGGAAGACATAGTGAGTGGGAGGATAGATACAAATGTTGAAGCGTGGCTTCAAAAGCTCAGAAAGAAGAGAGATAAGCGAGCAGAAATATAAAGGTAATATAAGGAAGCGTAAACTAAAGATAACAGAGTAGGAAATGGTGCAATAATCGGAATAAGAATAGGAACAGGCAGAATATAGGTAGAGTAGTCAGGGTAGGGATGGGTGAGTCGAAGAGGGAAGGGGGGGGGGGGGGAGAGAGAGAGAGAGAGAGAGAGAGAGAGAGAGAGAGAGAGAGAGAGAGAGAGAGAGAGAGAGAGAGAGAGAGAGAGAGAGAGAGAGAGAGAGAGAGAGAGAGAGAGAGAATTAATGCGTGGATAAGATAGTTATTTTTTGTATTCATAGGTTATTGTAAACCGAGTCCAATTCTTGGCCGTAAGGCTGAATAAAGCAATATTATGATATTATGATATAAATAATTGGTGCAGGGTGTATAAATAATTTCTACTCATTTGTTAACAGTTTTTATTTATTTCTATAATTTTAACTTATATATATATGTGATATAAATAATTTCTGCATGTTTCTATTAATAATTTTTATTTATTTGTATAATAAAATTTTTACTTGTATGTATAAATCTTAAATAGAAGTTACATTTAGCTTACAAGTACGCAAAAATGGGGGTGTGGGTAGCGCTTGATTAAATACATATGTATATTATTTATTTATTTATTTCTTAAGTGTAATGTAAACAATACAGTGAAATTTTGCTTTTTATATTTTCATGTAGCTCCAAATTATTTTCGCATTTTGCTTAGTTAACCACGTTTTTTTTTTATTAGTTTGCTTTCTTGTCTGTCTCTTCGGTACAAACTTAGCTCAGGAGAGCTTTAAACGTACTTCAGAAGTGGGTGACAATGAAATTATTTAAATAAAAATTAAAAAATTTTTAATATACCACGTTTTTAAAACGGATTATAAAGTGTACAGAAACCATTTTCCCCAGCTCCATGTAGATTCCTAACCCCATACAGATAGTCCTCAAAATGTGTGATTATGAATTTTTAATAACTATGAAAATACTTGTAAAATTTAAAACGAAAATCTTGGGGCGCATTCGATAGATAATTGATGCATGCTGTTGTGTGAGTTTTCTCAACAGCAACTGATCTCTACACTCCATACTATTATCCTGCGCCCCATGTTATTCGTTTTAAATCTTACAAGTATTTTCATAGCTATTAAAAATTCCCAATCACAAATTTTCAGGGCTATCTGTATGGGACTAGGAAGAATTATTTCTATACTTTTTAGTCCGTCTGAAAAACGTGGTATATTAAAAATTTTTTTATTTAAATTTGTATTATTTCTGTTCTAGCCATGAATCATCGGAACTACAGTCGATGTACAAAATATTCGTACAATACTTAAAAACAAATCATTTGTTTAGAATTTTTTAGAGTTGTTAGAAGTATTAATTTACTACGTAATGCATAAACATTTTTTTAAAAAGTTGCTACTGATCTTAATTGCGAAGAAAAAAGTAGAAGTCACGATTTTTAAGTTTTTTAACTGTGTCTGTAATGAAAATTTAATAGGTACCTTTTGTAGATATAACTGATTCATATACATGCACAAAGTTTCGTAGAAATCGATCGAGATTGCTAGAAAATATAATTGATTACAAAATGGAAAAAATTGTAAGAAACTGTGATATAAACCCCAAATTCAAAAACGTTTACATCTTGCAATACCTATGGTTTTTGTATGCGTCATCCGATTACAATGAAACTTTGTGTATGCATGTAACTTACTTACATCTACAAAAGGGACCTTTTGAACTTTCATTACAGAGACAGACAAAACACTCCAAAATCGTTACCTCTACCTTTTTCTTCACAATTACGCGCCAATAGCAATATTTTTAAAAACTATTTATGCATTACTTAGTAAATTAATACTTCTAACAAGTCCAAAAAATTCAAGCCGTTCGGTCCAATTCTAAAAAAGTTTTTAAAGAGTGTACGAATATTTTGTACATCGACTGTTGTTCCGATGATTCGTGGCTAAAACACAAACACCACAAAAATAAACAAAATACGAAAAAATTTGGATGTACATGACAATATAAAAAGTAGAACTTCACTCCCCTGAATACATAGCCAGCTGATGCTCATTCTCCGTGTCGTACATAATCGTCTCGACCATGAAATAGCTCGCAGGATTCGTGGCTAGAACAGATCTAAAAGGGCAACAAATAAATGTGAAAATATAAAAGGTAGTGCAACGCTCGTATCAATAGATTTCCACATCACCCATGAGGTACTATTGCCGATGCGTTTTTTTTTTGTCAGTGGTATCCCCTGTAGGCCTATTCCACTATGTCGCACATTGCGAAATTTCTGCACACTTATTTGCAAGTGTGCAGCTCGACATCGGTCAGTTGCAACTGTATTATGGTATTATGATATTTTATTCAATCACTGGTGGAATCAGCGATTCTGTACACTTATTTGCAAGTGTGCAGCTCGATGTCGGTCATTTACAACTTTATTAAGATATTTTAATCTGGAATATGTTATTATAATTATAATTCAAAACAATTATATAATGAACAATTATAATGTTCATGTTTCCGTGTATTTTATATTTGCCTTTAAGATAACTCTTTTCTCAAAGAGTTTCCCCGATGTCCTACTTCTTTTTGGACAATTTGTCATCGTCGCATATGAAAATAATCTTTCCACGGCTGCGGAAGACGGAACTGGAGTATTATATTTGAAGAAGATTTTCTTTACATGTACATACTTATCTAAAATTGCCATATCTCTGCGTGAATCTTCGAAGAATTGCAGCAACTGAAACAAACATAAAAAATAAAAAATTAGAGTTTCACATTATCCATCGGTATCTTTATGCCTTCAAACCAGAGTTGGCCATTATTTAGATAAAAAATTATATAAATAACGATTTGAATAAAGGGTACTTTATCTTTATTCGTTATTCAAAGGTTCGAAAAAGATGATAAAATTATTCGAAGTTCGAATAAATCTGCTTCGAATAAAGAAATTATCTTTATTCATCGAATAAGTTCTTATCGAATAAAATTATTTATTCGATACTTGTCGAATAAAGATACTTTTTTATTCGAACCTTCGAATAACGAATAAAAACTTTTTTAATTTTTTATTCGTAATTTGAAATTTTTATTTAAATAATTATTTTGCTCAACTCTGCTTGAAACCATTAATATATTAAGGTGTAGGAAATTAACCAACCTCTAAAGCAGCTTTCACCTTATAATCCATGTCTTCTTGTCCTGCGTCAGTGCTGTCCCCAAAATCAAAAAAATCATCCGGCGATTCTGATGAATTTACATCTGCTGCAATTTCTACGGTTTCGTTCCGCATTTCTTCTATCATTGCATTCTTCGCTAACTTTGTTATCCATTCTACTTGTGTACTGTCTACACATGTAAACCACCGATTCTTGAAATTGGGGTGACTCATGGCGGCTATTGCTGCATGTTCAGATTCTTTCGACGAAAACGTGAATATATGGTTAAATCGTTTTTCCACACTCCTTAGTAGTGACGCACTAATTACCTCGCTAAATCTCCATTCGTTGGAATCTAAGGTGCGTAGTTTCCTTCGCAAGGAGAATAAGCAAGGCACAAGCGTTCCATAGAATATATTTGTATCACCTTGCAATATGTCGATTGCTTGTGCAATAGGTGCAGTGCATTTCAAATGCTCTTCGATGTATACCATATCAGTTTCTATTAATATTTTTTTTATCCCTAAAGCTTTGCCAATTTCGACCATTTTTGGCTTTAACTCTACAATCTGTTGTAGAGCATCGTACAGGGAATTCCATCGGGTGTCCCCCGGCCTTTTCAGCATGTGGCCAAGGGCGGATCCAGCTTTGGCGCCAGGGGGGGGTCACATAGTCGTGGTCAAGTCAAGAACTTATAATTTAATTTTGATAACAATAGATACAAGTAAAAAGTAGGTATTTTATTAATGTACGTAAGTACTGTACTTAAAAATATTTATTCTTTATTGTACACTTGAAAAACTTAACACATAATAACTTGTACATATACACGTACATATTGCCATCTTCTCTTGAAGACATTCAGAGAAGCACTATCACGCACGGAATGAGGCAGCCTATTTATATTCCATAACCGTGGTGAATGATTTGTCATAACAGCTAGAGGTATGTCGAGGGGTATGACGCAAAACTCCGCAAAAGTGAAGAGGTGGTACGACAAGGGTTTCCAACAAACAAAATAGAAACAGACAAAATACATATATTTAAATAACAAAATCAATTTTTCTTTTACGTCTTCTCCCGAAACGCGTTATTACGTCATTTACGTCAATGGGTACGTTTTTATGAATGTGGAGAAGTGCCAGTCCGGTTAGGCGATCTTCAACCATTGAAGATCTTAGCCACGATTTAATTCTGCGCAACGTAGAGAAAGACCTTTCTGCTGTCGCTACACTGACAGGTAGTGTAGCCATAATACATAAAAATTTTCTTATATTAGGATACATATCGATGTCACAATTTAAAATAAGATCAGAAATCGACTGCGGTATGTCCTGGCTCCGCTGCCACGCCTGCCACTTCACCATCCACAGCCGATATTCATTTACAATGACAGAAAATGGAGTGTTATCTAGTAATAATGTATAGTCGGTAGCTAGTTGTTTCACAGTTTCAATGTCTTCATTACTACATTCGCTTTTTGGCATGAAAACGCTTAGCTGAAACAAATTAAGTACATCAGGAGACAGGCGGTCCTGGAGATCACTTATTATTGAATCTAGAAGAGGGATGTATATAGCTCTGCGGAAATACTCTTCAGCAGATTGAGCAGGTTGGTTATTGGCCCTATGTATTTGTTTTGATACTATTCTGGGGCATTTAATTTCTACATCTAGCTGCTCAGCTACTTCTTTAGCCTCTTCAAAAAGCTGTCGGTAGATTACGTCCACATTTTCTCTTTTATTTTGTAAAACACTTAAAGTATCATTAATAGCGTCCGTAGCTTTTTTTAAATCAATTGAGTTCGATTGCAGTATTCTGCTTAAAGATACAGTAGTACCTGAAAAATAAAAAGTAAGTGACTGTGACTGTAGTGCATAAACTAAGAATTTATAACTTAATATAAACGGTATGTACTCGTAGCATAAAATATTAACAAAACAACAACATAATTTTAAAGTAGGTTTAGTATACTCGTATAAGTTCATTTGCCAAACAATAAGAAATAAAATAATTTAGGGAAGTACCCACCTAATACATCACTTAAACAGATGGAGGATATAATAAAGTCAGAACTGCGCAATGTTTGCAGCAAGCAATGCGCATCATTGGCAGTTTTATTGTCTTGCCAAGCAGAAATCTTCTCCAAAGCGCTACAAATTTTGACTAAGTTGTCTCCTTGAAATTGAAGATGCCCATCATGCCTCTCTACCCAACGTGTCTCACAAATACCTTGCATGGCAGCTCCGAGTTCTATTTTAAAAATTTCATGCCTCTTAGCGGATGCATTGGCAAATGCCACAACTTTTCTCATTGTGCCAGATGTATTGCGACAGGAAACTACTTTGGATGATCTTGCCAATGAGTTATTGAGCACATGGTTGTTGCACGGGCAACGTTTAGCATGAATGGCTATTTTCATCAATTCTTGCACTGCACCTTTTGTATCTGATGCCATAACCGAGCAGCTGTCAGTTCCAATACCCACACACCAAGATAAATCTAAGTTAAATTTGGTACACAGATTTTCAACGATTTTCGCCAAAGCTACACCTGTCAATCGAGGCTCTATGTCACCTGAATTGTTGTCTTCACGTCTAAGAACATCGTAGGTATCACAAAAAGTCACAAAATGTTCCTTAATAACGCCATCATGCAAATATCGGAATGATAGGCTCAGCTGTGAGATATGTGATATATCTGTTGTTTCATCGAACAAAATTGAAAAATATTTAGCTTCCCGCACATTCTGTAAAATGTTTTCCTGGATGATTTCTGCGCAAACATCTATCAACTCATTTTGTACAGTCTTGCTGATGTACGTGGCGTTGGATTTTGAAGATTCTAAATGTTGCTGCAATGCAATATCGCCAGAATCAATACGGAATTTTAAAAGGGCTCTAAAATTCCCTTCATCGGCTACTACGCTGTCATAGTTCAGCAATTTACCATCGTCGCGATGGCCACGTAACGATATATTTTGATGGCCACAAAATATTATAGTTTTTACGATTGGTCGCAAACGTTCTCTATTTTCATTTATTTGTTTCAGTCTTTGACTATTTACTTGGTTCATTATGTTAATTTCCGGTTTATGAAAACTCAATAAAAAGTTCTTCCCTGCTTGGACAGCTAATTCGTGGTATTTGTTTCGCTGGTGTGTTAGCAGAAGACCATTTTCACCTAGCAAATTACCGAAAGCTTTTAATGGTTCTTTTACGAGTCGACATAAAGGTGTTTTTGTCTGTACACCACCTCCAGGAGCTACGACAAACAAAGCACAGTACTTGCAGTAAAGACCCTGGTCTTTATGCGACAAAACAAGCCAGTGAAACTTGTCAAGGTGAGACTTCTGAGCATATTTTTTTGTTTGTTTTCCTTTTTTATTAACAACACAATGCGGAAAAGTATAATTAGGGGGAGGCTGCCAATGCTTTTCAAGCAACATAGCTTTAGTTGAATCATTTATATTTTCCCCTATATAACAAGCAATATCTGAAGCAAACTTTGGTTGAGAAAGTGAAGTCTTTATCTGATCAGAATCAGAAGTCGATGTACATATTGTAGGCTGAATATCGTTAGTAACAGGAGAGCATGTTTTTTCTTCATCTATGGTTAATGTAGGCAATGTAGCTGTAGAAGCAGAAGCATCGGCAATACAATTATTTTCATCTGTAGTTGTTGTAGGTGAATTTTTCGAGTAAGCAATCTCAAGCCTTGGTTTCTTTGGGAAAAATGAATCTATTTTTTTTAATGAATGTTTCAATCCACCACTACCATCTCCTTTTCCCTTAGAATCACCCTGCAAGCAAATCCATGCAAATTTCACACCCCACAACAGACAACAGACTGTTGCAAATACATATTAAATATATATTCGCTATAGTACAGGCTGGTGGCGCAGGCGCATTACCTCACAAACAAAGCAAAACCATGCAAATTTCACACCCCACATCAGACAACAAACTTTTGTAAACATATGAGTTATAAGTACATAAAAACATAATAATATAGGTAGTTTTACAGAAACTGATTACTTACCATTTCTTGAAATTAATGAATTTGCAGCTACAATTTTTAAGAATACTTATAAAGGTGTAGGAATAACTAAAAATTAACCGAACACGTCTTTCGCTTTCAGCCACGCTATAAAGACTGACTGTCGCCCGTTGACCGTCGCGGGTCGCCGGCACAGGGCCACCTTCTTTTGTTTATTACAAACTCCGATCGTCTTTTTATCTCACCGGTCCGCCGGCCGTGGTGCGGTCCTAGGCGACCGGGTTTCATATTTTTTTTTTTTTTTTTTTATGTAATTACATAAAATCTGTATGGTGACAAAATATATAAATAAAATCATTATGTTCAATTAGTGGTCCACCAAAGTCCTGGAACCAGCTCAGGGGGTGGTCATGACCCCCATGACCACCCCCCTGGATCCGCCGTTGCATGTGGCCCGTTACATTCTTAAATATTTCTGACGACTTCGGTCGATTGCAACTTTTCCATAAGAGATTGCACTTATGCATGATCTCTGTGTGCAACAGTGCCACTTGTTCGGTACTTTTTATCGTTTGCGCCAGGTCGCTTGTGACGCACAAGTGCAACGTGTGCACAGCACACCGAATGTGCCGAAGTAGTACATTTTCAAGAATTACTTCTTGTTCTTCTTCTACCTCTTCTTCTACTTCTTCTTCTTCTTCTTCTTCCTCCTCATCTTCTTCTTCATCTTCTATTTCTATTTCTGTATCTTCTTCTTCTTCGGCTTCACCGTGAAGAAGAGTATCATTGTCCTCTGACGCAATACAATTTAGTTGTATACCAAATGTGGCAAAAGCTTTAACAAAATTGCTGGCGTTGTCGGTGACAGTTGCGACAATTTTTTCTGCGTCCAGATTGTACTCGCAATGTATAACATGCAGCAAGCTTTTCAATCTATCATAGGAATGAATCCCGCGGAATTGCCGACAGCCTAAAGCTGCAGATCTTCTCTCATAGCTTTCGGTGTTCTCGCTTTCGTATTCTCCATCTGCTTACATTCTACGCTAAAGAAGTGTTGTAATTGGATTGGTAGTTTTTTCCCACCGATATCTCGCGACTCTTCGAGCTCGGAACTTCAAAAACCAGCGACCGACCAACAGCTTACAATGTAAACAGATGAATAACCGAACATTATCGACAATTTAAAGTTTTATATTTTGAATACGGATAATGTTATTAATACGAATAAGTTGTAGAGTTTATGCTGATGAAAACGAATCGAAATACATCGTTTGGACTATCTTCAATAAGATTACAATTTTTATCGGCAAAACTTGGGCCCCACCCCGCCCCCGACCCTCCTTTCGATAGATGACCAACGTCATTCTATTAGTTTTGACATGCTGAACACGAAATGTAGGTGTCATTTTTGGCGCAAATGAATAGTTTTCGAGATATTCGTGAAAATCTACCGCTACTACTACATGGATCCTGCGTATACCTATGCATCCGTGATCGCACGCCGCAACGTGTATACAGCTTAGGTCCCCAACTTTTCTACTCCTCAGTGAAGCAGTGAGCAAGTAACGTACACTGGCACACGAAAGTGTTCGAACGCCCTTTAAAACAGTATAACTTTTTTCAAATTGGACCAAACGACCAGATTTTTCTTTTAGCAATTAGAAGAATTGGTTTACCTTGTGACGTGCAAGAAAGATTTAAAAGAAATTGCAATTGCTAGGAATTATAAGAGCAAATAAAAAAGGCACTTTAAAAAATTGTTCTTTTTCAAGCCTGTAATGAAAATTTAAAATATGCGTTTTGTAGATCTATGTTATACACATACTGAAAATTTCATCCAAATCGGTTGACACAGATAAAAACGGCACGCATCGGAAGATGTTAAAATTCTGGATTTTAAACACAAACTGACCAACAGTCGTTAAAAACTGCAATTTTCGCCACTTTAACTATTTGCAGCTCGTGTCTCTATTAATCGATTTCGATGAAATTTTCAGCATACAAAATGCATACGTTAAATTTTCATTACGGGCTTCAAAATGAACAATTTTTGAAAGTGTCTTTTTTATTTGCTCTTATAATTCCTAGCAATTGCAATTTTTTAAAAGTCTTTTTTGCACGTCATAAGGTAAACCAATTCTTCTAATTGCTAAAAGAAAAATCAGGTCGTTTGGTCCAATTTGACAAAAGTTATACTGTTTTAAAGGGCGTTCGAACACTTTCGAGAGCCTGTGTATGTAACGGGCGATCTTGTTGAAAAGTAGCGAACTGAGCGAGCAAAGTTTACTATTCTCACATGTATTATTGAATTTTGTTGGAGGAATATTTTCAGAGGTTGGTAGAGCAGTGGCAATACTGAGAGAGAGGGAGAGAATGTGAGTGTGTGATTGGACGAGCTGAGTGAACCGTTGATATAGTAAGAACGTAGCGTGAAAGTAACAAAGTATAAAATAGTAAAAACGTGGTCAAGCAATAGAGAATTTTATATCTGTTTGCATCGGTGCTTAAGCACAGTTCAAAGTATTGTTTTTCATTATATAGTATCGTTTGTTATACATCAATAAATACTGCTGTTATATTATTTTTCATAATAACTGGGACACACGCAATTATTTCCACACCTGAAATTCTAACAAATTTGCTAACTGGTGTGATTGATATTTGTTTGGGTTAGTTTCTTTTCAAGCGAGCGAGCAATGTTTAAAGTTCTTACATTCGACAAGATTAAAAATCCTAGTAATCCCGACCTCTCTATATTCTGTACAGAAAACACCTTCTTAACAAGCTCGCCCGTTACATACGTTGCTTGCTGACCGCCGCGTTAAGTAGTAGTAAAGAGGGGGGCCTATGTTGCATACACGTCGCGGCGCGCCGTCACGGATGCGTAGGTATACACAGGATTCATGTAGTAGTAGCGGTAGTTTTTCGCGAATATCTCGAAAACTATTCATTTGCGCGAAAAAAAACTACATTTCGTGTTCAGCATATGAAAACGAATAGAGTGACGTAGGTCATGTGTCGAAAGGGGTGCCAGGGGGTGGGGGTTTTCCCAAGTCTTACAGTTTTATCATAATATTACGTATCAAGAAAAATTGTTCGTATACACTCGAGTTTGGACTCATTTTCATAAGGAAAAGCACCTCAATTCACTCGTCACAATTTCATGAAGGTATATTGTGTAGGAGTTTGTTACATATATATACATTAATGTTGGTGACGATCGATCGTCGGCAGTCAGCTGGGACGATCTGACATTCATCCGTTTGTCTCGTCTGCTCGTTTCACTGGTAACCGGTTGTCATTACAAGCCGACGATCGATTTGTTTATAACAACCTGATGTTTGAGCGTGAACAGCGTAACACCAGAATTTGTAAAACCGTCAAAGAATAAAGATCTTCTTCCTACAAATCTCAGAAGTGGGATACGAAAGATTTGCGTGAAATTTCGTAAATTTTGTTCGCGACTATTGAATTTCGGAGAGTTTGGTATCGTATCTTTGGTGTGAGAGGTGATTTAGTGGCGGTTGTGATCGTGAACTTTTGGACTTTCGTTTGATATCGATTCTGTGCGCTTTGAAAATTGGTGACTCGCGATGTCAGAAAATAGGAGGAATTTGACCAATCTAACCATCGTTGAGCTCAAGGAACTTCTCAGATCCAGGGATATGATGGTCTCAGGCTCGAAAGCCGAATTAGTTGCCCGCTTGATCGAGGCTGACCCGAACATCGAAAACGCTATTCAAGAGAATTACGAGACAGATACAAATACGTCTCTCAGGGAAAGAGAGATAGAGATTCTTCGCCAGGAACGCGATTTTTATCTACGCGAATTGGATTTATTAAGACGAGAGAGAGAATTAACCACACCGACGCGTTCTACGGGGAGTAGCGTTACCGTCAGGCCTACGACAAGCATCAGAACAATCGCTGATTTACTATGTGAATTTTCGGGCGCGGAAAATACGTTCAAAATTTGGAGACAACATGTAGAGCGACTCAGAACGATGTACAGCCTGGACGATTGTGCAACAGTAACCATAATTACGTTGCGCCTACGAGGAAAAGCTTTGAAATGGTTCCATTCTAAACCAAGCCTGTTAGAATTGTCCGCATCACTCTTGCTGGAAGAAATACGGAAGATGTTTGACCATCGGTTAGACAAATTAGCCGTGAGAAGAGAGTTTGAAAACCGTGTGTGGCAAAAGAATGAGTCGTTTCCTGACTACTTCCATGACAAAATTACGTTGGCGAACAACATTTTGGTGGATCCGGAAGAATTGGTGGATCTGGTGATCGACGGAATTCCAGACCCTCAACTTAGAGACCAGGCACGTATGCAGCGCTTGGAGACGGCAGATGAACTTCTCGATACGTTTCGAAAATTATCATTGAGGAGAGTTCGGGAGCTCGAGGATCCGAAACGGCCGATTCTAGGGAGGTTGGTGACGACGAGGGACACCGGCGTTCACGATCGTACCTCCAGGGACTCCGCGCAGGAGAAGATCGTGCGGTGTTTCAACTGCAACGAATCAGGGCATTGGAAGAAGGACTGCACCAAACCAAGGCGGGAATGGGGTTCTTGTTTCAGATGCGGGGAAAAGTCACACCGGGCAAAGGATTGTCCGCAACAGACATTACCAGCCCAGTTACAGCGAAAGCAACAGGCCCCTGCCTCGACGATGACTTCGACTACGCAACCAGGGACGACAACGCACTCGGTCCAACCCTGTCCTCCGGAAACCCCGTTCAGCGTGCCGTTTTCTTGCACAGCCCAGGACAGCAGCGGAGCGACCTCCTACGTTTCCACCGTGGCAATTATCGATTCAGGTTCGCCCGTTAGTTTAATCAGAAGAGATGCGTTACCGTCTAATTTTTGTTTCGAGCGGCCGGTTAATAATAAATTTTATGGCGTAAATTATTCACCAGTTAATATCCTTGGTGAATTTACAACCGAAATTTGTATTAACGATGCACACGTTCCAATTACACTTTTTGTCGTACCAGATACAACTATGTCACACTTCGCATTATTAGGTAGAGATTTTATTCGGTCGCCAACGATTGAGATTAAGTTAGGGAGTTCCGCGGAAATCAAGGTAAAGGAAAGAGAGTCCGAGGAATCGGACAAAGAATTTTTTTTCAAACAAATTCTTAAAATTGATTATCTTGAAAGTCCAAATTCCGCGAGCGACCAATTAAATGTTGATCCAGAATTAGATATTAGTATAGAGAGGAAACTCAAGGAAATTTATTTTTGCAACGACGTTCACGTAGGCGACAATGAGCAATACCCGAATACTGTCGAAGCAGTTATTTCGTTAAAAACCGAGCATCCAATTAGCTTTCGGCCGCGTCGACTAGCTTTTGCAGACAAGGAAAAACTACGTATAATCCTTGACGATTTGTTAAGAGAGGGCACCATTAGGCCCAGTAATTCCCCTTATGCTAGTCCAATTGTGTTGGTCAGAAAAAAGAATGGAGAAATCCGCCTGTGCATTGATTATCGTGAATTAAACAAACATACTATCAGAGACAACTTTCCAGTACCACTTATAGACGATTGTTTAGACCAACTTAGAGACAAGAAATATTACACGAAATTAGATCTTAAAAACGGTTTTCACCACGTAAAAGTCGCTGAAACGTCTGTAAAATATACATCGTTCATTACACCTTTAGGTCAATACGAGTATCTCAAAATGCCATTTGGACTGACCAATGCACCTCGTATTTTTCAAAGATTTTTGAACGAAATCTTTAGTGATTTACTTAGGCGGAATAAACTATTACTTTATTTAGACGATTTTTTGATAGCTACGGGAACGGTGGACGAACATTTGGATATTTTACGAGAAATATTTCATTTAGCGAGAAAGTTTAATTTACGATTTAGATTAGATAAATGTTCATTTTTATATCGTCAAATAACATATTTGGGATATTCGATATCTGACAACAATATCGCGCCGGCGAAAGAAAATATCGAATCCGTGGTCAATTATCCAACACCGAGAAATATAAAAGAAATACAACGTTTTGTAGGTCTAGCAAGCTATTTCCGCCAATTTATTAAAGATTTCTCACTAATTGCGAGACCCCTGTATGATTTACTACGAAAAAATGCAATTTTTCATTTTGGCCCAGAACAAAACCAGGCATTTCTGACGTTGAAACAACGTCTAACAAATGATCCCGTTTTGGCAATTTACTCTCCAAAACTAGATACAGAACTCCACTGCGACGCTAGTAACAGTGGATTTGGAGCAATTTTACTACAAAAACAAACTAATAAAGTCTTTCGTCCTGTTTTTTATTTTAGTAAAAGGACGACCGCCCAAGAAGGGAAATATCATAGTTTCGAACTCGAATGTTTAGCGGCAGTGTATGCGTGACAGTGACAGCTTCAGATTAACCCTTAACAAACAGAACGTTAATCCACGAATATCACGTTGGGCAATGTTTTTACAAAATTACGATTTTACAATCGAACATCGTAGCGGGAGTAAAATGTCACATGTAGACACACTAAGTCGGTACAACACAATTTTAATACTAGAACCAAATACCTTAGAAGAAATATTGGCAATTAAACAACACCAAGACCGCACAATTCAAGAAATTAAGAATAGATTAGAGGTAAGCGAAGAAAAGTATTATGAGTTACGAGACGGTTTAGTATATAGGAAAATTGACAACAACAGATTATTATTTTACGTACCTGCGTGCTTAGAAAATAACGTTATTAAAACAAGCCACGACGATTTAGGGCATTTAGGGTTTGAAAAAGTATTTAACAATATTAGTCAGGTGTACTGGTTCCCACAAATGCGTAAAAAAATTAAACAGTACATCAGCAATTGTCTGAAATGTATTGAATTTTCTCCAAACAGTGGTAAACAAGAGGGATTTTTGCACAGTCTAGGGAAAGGCGACTTACCATTCCAAACAATACATATAGATCATTTCGGTCCACTAGAAAAGTGCAAGAATAGTTATAAATTTATTTTAACACAGTAGTAGATGGTTTTACTAAATTTATAAGGTTATATCCTTGTAAAACAACAAAATCGGAAGAAGTTATAAAACACTTAACGGAATATTTTAGAGCTTATAGTAAACCAAGACGACTAATTAGTGACCGAGGTACGTCTTTTACCTCAAATTTATTTAAAGAGTTTTTAGCGAATAACGAAATAGAACAAATATTAATCGCAATAGGAACCCCACGTGCGAATGGCCAGATTGAGCGATTTAACAGAGTAATAGCACCAATGTTGGCAAAATTAACGGAAACTCCGGGAAAATGGGACCAAGTTGTCGACAAAGTAGAATATGGGATAAATAATACTGTTTGTCGGTCAACAGGCAAGAGCCCATCCCAGTTATTATTTGGTATGAATCAAAAAGGCATTGTATTGCATAAAGTACGAGAAGCACTAGAAATTTTAAACAATGAAAAAAGAGACCTTTCGACAACTCGCAGGGAAGCAGCTAAAAAAATGGTTAAAGTTCAACAAACTAACGAACGTATATACAATAAGAAACACAAAAAACCGACTGCGTATCAAGTTGGCGATTATGTAGTAATTCGCAACATAGATACCACACCGGGTATAAATAAAAAATTATTACCAAAATTTAAAGGCCCGTATGAGATTAAAAAAATATTAGACAAAGACAGATATATCATAACAGATGTTGAAGGGCACCAAGTATCGCGTGTACCATTTACGGGAGTTGTTGGCCCTGATCAGATGAAATTTTGGATCCGATCGGGAACCGTAACCGAGAACGATACTGAATAGAAGATAAGTTTGTATGGTATTATTACGTTGTATTTGCGTCATCTGTGTATTGTTTAATTATATAAAATAAGTTTGTATAGTATTATTGCGTTGCATTTGCGTCAGCTGCGTATTGTTTAATTATTCTGTATTATTCTACCTTGTGCACGATTATATATTCCGTTTATTCAAGTTTTAATTTTACATTTGCATATAGTTACTCTGTAGTCCTGCGTAAAGTTCTTTAAGATGCATCGATGACCGAGGACGGTCATTATGGTCAGGATTGGCCGAACTGTAGGAGTTTGTTACATATATATACATTAATGTTGGTGACGATCGATCGTCGGCAGTCAGCTGGGACGATCTGACATTCATCCGTTTGTCTCGTCTGCTCGTTTCACTGGTAACCGGTTGTCATTACAAGCCGACGATCGATTTGTTTATAACAACCTGATGTTTGAGCGTGAACAGCGTAACACCAGAATTTGTAAAACCGTCAAAGAATAAAGATCTTCTTCCTACAATTGAAAAATTTAAAAGTTAAACTTTCGTTCGCGCATGATTTCCCATCTGCTTACATTGTATGCCGTTTCTCAGTCGCTAGGTCTTTGACGCTCGACGCTCGTCGGGCCTCGTCGGAGCTCGTCGCCTTTTATTCGAGCTGGCAAAAGTTATTCGATGCCTTCGAATAAATGATACAGATTATTCGAATAACGAATAAAGATAAAGTATCTTTTATTCGAATCGATATTTAAATCATTTTTTATCAAAGTAATGCCCAACTCTGCTTGGAAGACATTTGAGCAAAGACGCGTCGCGCAGTGAGATTGGCGGCTTTGAACATTAATCATTTCTGTGGTGGGACGAGGAGGGAAATGATTCTTGTACAATTACGTAAGGAAAAACATGCTTAAACCGTTCCAATTTGTTAGAAAGCTTGCAAGATTGAATAATTGCTTGAAAAATGCTTGAAAAATTTTGCCAAATACTTTACGTCGTTGAATACATAGTAATTTTTGAACATAATGTGAACAATAGCATTTGTTGTTGGTGTTCACTTTTAACACAAAAGAGTGGTGGATTCGTCAGGGGATCTCAAAAAAGAGAAGCAATTTTTTTTATGAAATGTGTTATCTTTAAAATGTCTGACTTTAATGTTGATGATCATGTAGGAAGCAATACAAATTTACGACTAAGCTCGACTGAGCTCGCCGCAAATTCTTCAAGAGCACGAGCGCGAAAGTGGACGAAATTCGACTGCGTTTCGGTTCGAAACCGTGAAACACGAACTGAAGTCAAATTTTCAATTTCATTCAAATTTTAACTATTCTATTCTCTAAGTGACACAGCATTTTTTTCTAGACTGCTATAAAGAACGAAAAAAGAAGGATGAAGCTGAAATGGGCGTAGTTGGCCTCACTATATTTTGTGATGGATTAGAAATAGTTAAAATCTACTCATCGAGAAGCGACATCATGAAAGACGGAGTGTAAACGTAGACCCTCCTCCTTGGTCCGCGGAAAAGTACGAGATCTTCGTCCTGCCTGTCGGAGGGATGGTCGCGAAGAGTCAGGCGTATCCGGCCTCGATGGGTGGATTTGGTCCACTTGCTCTTCCCCAGCTTCTCTTTAATTCACTCACTTGATATTTTTTAAGTTGTGCGGTTTCTGCCGTCGGATCGCGACGGAAATCTTGAGCAGCACCGAAACGGGGGCCGCCGCGAACGGAGATCTTCGACGCGTTCGACGAAGATCTTGACGCGACGCGGAAAAAGACGCGGCAAGAAACTTCAACGAGAAGAAAGTACGGAACCGGACAATACAATTAATTTGTATGAACGCGAAGCGCCGGAGCGTGGAACGTATGCAGAAGAGGCTCTCTCCGCCAGGGAAGGGCCCTGGCCCTTGAAAATATTTTTCTTTTACTACTTTATATATTATCTTCCTTTCTTACAAGTATAATCTTCATGTATAGCCATTCAGGCGTTATTCATCCTAGAATTAAATATTATAGTCCGTGTGGTCACGCTCCACGTTCTTCCTAAACTATCTTGGTATTACTTTACCATATTTCTTATTATTGTCATTATATTAATTTGTAATATTGTTCATTTAATATTGATATCCTACCAGCACATGGCGAATATAATCCTCGCGGTGTGCTCGTAGCTCAACAAGATTCCTGCGTTGGAGCTACGCTCTGTTGTTACTCTGTTTTATATTTACTACATCATTCTTACATTAGTATTAAGATTTCCATCATTAAAAATATTTTTCTTTTACTACTTATATATTATCTTCCTTTCTTACAATTATAATTTTCATGTATAGCCATTCAGGCGTTATTCATCCTAGAACTAAATATCATAGTCCGTGTGATTACGCTCCACGTTCTTCCAAATCATTTTGGTATTACCTTACCATAATTCATAATATTGTTTATTATATCAATTCTAATATTGTTCATTTAAATCAATCTCTACCAGTACACGGCGAACTTAATCCTCGCGGCGTGCTCGTAGTTCAACAAGATTCTGCGTTTGAGCTGTAGCGGTACGCGATTCGCATCGCAAGATGTTAGAGTTGACCGCCTGCAGATGTTAGGGTCTAAGGTAATAAAACCTACCCTGACTTTTGCAGGATGGCAGAAATTATTTTATTTCCGAATGACTTTACGGGTGTAGAAAATTTAACTACCCCATCATAAACGTTGCCAGCCGAGTACCGCTGGGCCTGTCCGACCGCGCGGCACGCGCGGTCCCGACAAGACCTTTTTTCCAAACATTTGGCGACCACCTTTGCCAGTGACCATAAACAACAGATGCGGGATTTCCTACCCCCGCGAAGCATAGCTCCGCCTTCCTATCTTTCGAAAGGTAACGCCTTTCCGAAGATCAGGATATAAAGGGAGGAAATCCAGAAAATCTACTTCTTGTACCTCTTGCACTTCTCGCGCTTCGTGTCTACGTACTTTGTCTGTCGGTCTCATTGTACATTGAACACGCGATTAAATAAACAGACTATCCTGTTAAATAAACTGACTCTGTTTTTTGGTAACATAACCACAGAGCCAAGCTCAGTTGTTACTCTGTCTTATATTTACCACATTATTCTTACATTAGTATTAAGATTTCTATCACTAAAAATATTTTTCTTTTACTACTTTATATTCTAAAGATAGATCCTAAAAATGGTGTGTGGTGTCCTGGTCTTCATCCGGCATCATCACCTCTCGAGATAAGGTCGGAAGAGATCGGTTTTTATTTATTATGGGAGAGTGTCGCACTTTTCCAAGAGCGGGCTCTTCTCTTTCATCTGAACTGCTTGTTTCCTGATATCTCGGTCGTTTTTCTCGGTCTCGACGTAATTGTCTGATACGTTGTCCAATTGCATCAATGCCAGTGTCTGTTTTCGGTATCTGGATTTTGAAATCAGGATCTCTGAGTTCTCGCGGGATAAGTGGTAGACAGATGGAGGTAGGATTACGCGATAACGCGTCAGCGTTCTTATTCGTTTTTCCAGATTTATGGACAACCTGATAATCGTACTCCAAAAGTCTCAGTTTCCACTTCATGAGTCTTGACGTCGGATCTTTTACAGAGTGTAGCCAAACTAGTGGTCTGTGATCTGTCACCAGAGTGAATTTGGTTCCGTAAACATACGGTCTAAAATATTGAACGGCGTAAACCATGGCCAAACATTCTTTTTCTGTAGCTGAGTAATTTTTCTCTGCTTTATTTAGGCTGCGTGATGCGTAAGCAATCGGCAGATCATTTCCTATTTCGCCTTGACTAAGCACGGCTCCAATGGCATGTTCTGATGCGTCCGTTGTAACGATGAATGGTTTGCTGAAGTCGGGGTATTGTAAAATAGGTTCCTGACATAATTCTTCGCGTAATAGTTTAAAACTGTTTTCCTGTTCCTCGGTCCATTTGAATTTTATGCCTTTTCCCAAGAGACTAATCAACGGTTTTGCTTTAGTGGTGAAATCTGATATGAATCGTCTGTAGTATCCTACTAATCCCAAAAATTGCTGTATATTCTTCTGATTGGTGGGTCTTGGAAAATCCTTGACGGCTTTTAATTTTCTGGGGTCAGGTTTTACTCCTTGTCTTGAAATAATGTGTCCAAGGTATGTGACTTCTTTTCGTAGAAATTCGCATTTATTAGTCTGAAGGGTTAAGCCATGTTCTCGTAAGCGATTGAATAATTTCCTGACTTTAACGTTGTGTTCATGTAATGATGATGCGTAAACCACGATGTCATCCAGGTAAACGAACACGTCCGTTCCCTGAAGTCCAGTTAGAACTTGATCTATGAGGCGTTGGAAGGTGGGTGGTGCATTCTTTAAACCAAACGGCATTCGTGAAAATTCATAGTGTCCGTTAGGCGTGGTAAAGGCTGTTTTCTGCCTATCTTTCGGGTCCATCTCTATTTGGTGAAAACCATTTGCGAGATCGAAAACGGAGAAGTATTTAGCTCCACCGAGACGATCTAATATTTCTGTAATTTGTGGTAGCGGGTATTTATCGGAAATTGTTTTATCATAAAGCGCACGGAAGTCTATGACCATACGCCAACGTTTGTTTCCCTGTGCATCCGGTTTCTTTGGTACAATCCACAAGGGTGAATTATATGGTGATTTCGACGGAGTTATTATTCCTTCGGATAATAATGCGTCTATCTGTTTTTTTATTTCGTGTTGATGTATCGGAGGGTAACGATATTGTCTCGTGTTGATTGGAATTTCGTCGGTCGTGTGTATGGAGTGTTTGAAATTGGAGGCCTTCCCTAGCTTATCTCCGGGGAGATAAAATCGGTCGGGAAACTCCTTTATCAGAGTGGTGATGCTGCACAGTTCCTCTTTGTTCAAGTGCTTGAGATTTAATGTTTGGGAGATTCCCTGTGTCCTATCTTCTCCGTTATTGAAATTAGCGTGACCTTGTACCTCTGAGTAGATATCTTCGTCCGAAGTGCTTAAAATGTCATAGGGTTCCAGAATTTGTGGTTCTATTTCTACGTCCAGGTCTTCTTCGCTGGTGTTGGTTGCCATAACATGACACCTTCCTTGATTATTTATGACAGCTGCTTCTCCTATGTACAATCGGTCGTGTGTTTTTATACGGGGCAAGTAGCCTTCCTTGATCTTTGGATTAGCTATATGAATAACGATTTGTTGTGAGGTTCTTGCTGGAATGTGGTGTTTAGTTGTTTTTTCTGATGCTTCCAAATAATTTGAAAATCGAATAGGCCTGATAGGTTTGTTCTTTAATACCAGTGTTCCATGGTAATAGGAAATCTCAGCCTGTTCTTGTTTTAGGAATGGGCTTTCGATTAGTCCATCTGCTTCTATGGCAAGGTGTTTTACTACGTAAAATATTGCCGGGGCTTCATGGATACGAAGAATTGTCGTCCCTACGGTGAAAATCGGGGTTGTGGTGAGTCCAGTTATTTCGATTTCCTCTCGTGAAATCTCTGCTGTTCTTTCTAGAGCGTCGAGAACTACCAAATTTACGGACGCTCCACCGTCAATTAAAAATTCTGCCGTTCCTGATTCCAGTTCTGGGATCGTAATTTTGATCCGTGGTGCAGGTGCTTCCTTGATGAGGGTTTCTCTTCGAAGCGGACGGATCTTGGGCGATCTTCTTTCTTTTCGCTCATCGTGTCGCCTGTACGGTGAGCGCGATCGTAGTTTAAAAATTTCTTCGATTCCACGGACGAATCTCGCGAATCTCGTCGGAATCGCGGGCTACGAGGACGATTCCTGCAGAATTTCCCGTCGTGCCCGGAAGTTCCGCAATGCCAACAATACACGTTTGACATGCGATTTTTATCGGTACCCTTTAGAATCGTATACCGTTTTTCTCCGTCATCTCCCATTGATGACTCGGAGCGATTAGAGGGGGAGTGAGAGGGGCTCCTGTGACGCAAGGTCCAGGCAGAAGCGCGTTCTTCTCTTTCCTCCTCAAAACCAGATGGTCTCGTGCGTCGATCTCTGTGTCGATCATATCTGCTCGGAGATAGAGGATACGACACTTCACGCTCTCGATAACGAGGATCTTGGTCGAAAGAATCTCGGCGGGACCACCTTGATGGTGATTCATGCCGAGGCGATTGTCTTCGATTTCTTAATTTTTTCTCTATTTGTAGCACGGCGTCGTAAGCTTCCTCCAAATTTTCTGGATCTTTTAGGAGAGCCGACACCTTCAAGGCAATACGATCCGGTAATCCATCGATGAAGTTTTCCAGAACATCCTTCTCCATTTCTTTGATGAATTCTTCAGCGTGGACCTCGTATTTTTCCTTAATGGCTCCACGCGTACAATAGACTAGGTGGCTTGTCCTATCGATGTATTGTCGTAGGCTTTCTCCTTCGCGGATACGTAACTCCGCGATTTCCACTTGGAAATATGACAGACTTTTGCCAGGCGCGAATCTTTTCTTTAGGTGCTGAATTAATGCCTTTACGGTCGTAAACTTGTGTTCTAAAGTACTTCTACGTGCTGGCCCGACGAGTTTAGTAAGAACAATTGCTAGATACTCGGTTTCCGTACCCTCAGGAATCAAAGTTAACCCGTCCTCTATAGTCTGCGCGAAACGAGACAAGGGTGGGTCTTCCCCATTAAAAGTCGGAATTGTCGAAGTAACGTTTTGTAAACATGTCCTTTGCGTCAACAGTGACATAGAATTTGCAAGTGATACCGTCAAGTTCATTATGTCAGCGTTAGAAGTATTTGCTATTTCGTTCGGCATTTTTAAAAACGTAACTAGCGAAAACTAGTATATAATTTTTATTTAGTAAAAGCGTAACTAGTGAAAACTAGTATATTGCTTATAATATTACGACGTGACTAGCGAAAACTAGTATATTGTCGATACTCAGTTACGAGTAATTTAACTTGTTAAAAACCCAAAATTAAAGCGATCCTAAAATAATTGAATGGATCCCACCGCTGTCACCAGTTTTGTTACGAGCCAGGGCTATGAGCAGCGCGAGAGGCCGGCGAGGGGATTTATACCCCAGGAATATGGTTTCAATTGTTAGTTGGGTACGCGGACGCACCCGATGCGAAATCGAGGAGCCGCTAGGATAGTTGACGTCGAGGACGCACCTGATGCGAAATCAGGGAACCTCTGGGAGGTTGGTGTCAAACGCAGACGCACCCGATGCGAAATCGAGGAGCTACTAGGAGGATGAAACTTCGTGCACGCACCCGATGCGAAATCGAGGAGTCACTAGGGAACACGCGGCGAACCCGATACGAAAGGAGGTTGTATAAGAGCGCGGACGCACCTGATGCGAAATCAGAGAGCTGCTAGGATGCGGAAGAACCCAATGCGAAATCGGGGATCCGCCTAGGAGGGTATAATTTCGTGGACGCACTCAATGCGAAATCGAGGAGCCACTAGGTTGGAGAAATCTTCGTTGAATCGAATTTAAGTATTAGTAAGCCTCGTAACTTCTATATAATTTAATTGATACAATCCGAGCGGTTAGATTGTATCGTGTGGGAACGTTCAATTATTATATTAGGATTTTAGGCAATAATTAAGGGTACGCGAGTTAACAAACAAGACAATTTATTCTGAATTGAAATTACTACAAGTGTTGTTGTTTGTGTCGCGAATGAATATAATAAATGTACAATTAGAGGAATTGTTTACCTATGTTGCACGGTGTTGACGCACTGGCAATGCGGGGTTAGATGGCGATTGTTGAATGCCAAATAGAATATATACCGAACTAACGGAATCTATAAGGTTATGAATTGATTCGAAAGGGACTTTAACCCGATCTCACTAGACTTGACTCTGTAACGCGACGTGACTGCACGATTACTATAACGTTACGGAACCGTTTCTGAATCTCAACTGAACCGCTTCTCGACTAACCGAAGAGGATGAAAATGAACGGGTTTATATACCTTGAAAATGAAAGGGGTACTCTGTTTAAGATTTAATGTCACGTAGGGTCACAGTCACATTTTTTGTCGTTTCTAATGAAAAGCAGGCCTCAGTTAGATTTTCGTTAAAAGGGGTTAATGAAGGTTATCCGGGCTATTTCCTATCAGAATATTAATTAACGGATGCCAGAAGGGAGTGTCTAGAGATTTTGATATAAAGAAGGCATACAGTATCTTGTGTTAATAAAAGGGAGCCTGTTGGGACGCTTTTCGTTCTCAGAAAAAGAGATTAGAATTTCTAGTCGAAATGAATATGGCGAACGTCTTCATACGTAACATCTCCCCCCTTAAATGAAACATCGCGGTTCGCGTGATGCTTTCGATCTGAGAAGGAAAAGCGTCCTGAGAACTATGGTAAACGAAATGTCGGTGTAGTGTAGTGTGGTGTTTAGTGTACTTATAGGTAGGTGTGGTCTTCTAGTGTTGGAGGTGTTGCTGTGGGTTGGTTGTGGTCTTGATGGCGTAGCCCACTCGAAGCCAGAAATCCGCAACATCCAGGGGGGGTTGGCCCGGTAGACGTTCCAGCAGGAGGTGGCCCTCGGCGTGGTCACCATTGGTGATGGTCACTCCGCTAGCGTAGCCTCTTCGGTCCCTCATTACCAGCTCGGAGATAGTGCTGATTCGGCGGATGGTTCTGTTGTTTCGGGGGCGGACGCCCCTCAGCACCATTTTTACCGCCTGCCAGGGCAAGGTCCGGAAGCGTGGCGGGAGAATCCAAATTTGGGTAACCTCCCGGATCGTGGTGGTACCGCGGTCACCCAGAAAGATGGACGCGGCTCGATTGTCGACCTCCCTCACTTCGCCCCTGAGCCAGGCGGGACCATCCTGCACGGCCACGAGGAGACCCGGCTTGGCGGTGTCGTTCTACCATGTGGTTGGCAAAAGCCCTGAAGAAAGCCGTCACTTCCTCCGGATGTTCCTCCGCTGTGATCCAGACGGTTGTCTGGTCTTCGACCTCACGGACGATGCAGCGGAAGGAGCCTTCTACCTTTTGGGTACCGATGAGTCTTAGGCTGCTCCCTTTTTCCGGCATGGTTCTCCCGGGGTCCAGCCTTGGATGTTTCGGTCGGTTACTTCGAATAGTTCCAGGCAGTGATACGGTCGCTTCCGTTGGTCGGTTTGGGTGTGAGCTGTGGTTTTCTTCGCTGCCCTTGTTGACGTGCTCCGACCTTTAACGATTCTGCCTCCCTTTGCAGGTTGGTAAGGTCGAGCAATCAGGATTTTTCCCGTTCTATTCGGCTTACTCCACCACCCGCTTTGTCCTGTCTGAATCGCGATGCTAGATCGTCCTTCAAATGGTTCAGTTTGCGTTGATGCGTTCTGACTAATTGATGCTGAGACTATGTGTTGCTAGGACTCGGTGGTCTGCTTATATAGGGCTGGAACTCTTATCTCTCTTGACTTAGGGGAACGCCGAGGGGTGGGGGTAGGTCCCGCTCCTTAGAAGATCGACGCGGAGGGTTTGATATCTGCATGCGAGGCTTGTGTCTGTTCCTGCTCTATCTCGTTTGTTTCTTTTTGTTCTTGATCTCTATTGGGTTGTTTCCGAAATATACGGAATTTGATGATAATTAAGGCAACAGAGAGTAGGAATGCCGTCATCACTGCAATGGTGGAAAAGGTTGAAAATTGTTGGTGTTTGGTTACTCTCTGCTGCGTTGTAATTGTCTTCACCTCTTGTTCTATTGCACTGAGGGATATAGCCGCTGGGAGTTGTACCCAATGGCTACTGGAGGGTTCTTCATTTGATATGTTCGATTCAATTACTCTGATATGAGGCTCAGTTATTTCTGGCATTAAAGATGACAAGTTGTAAGCTATTGTCGGGTAATATATTATGTTTCCTGTGGTCTCGACAATGTCCAATGATTTAAGTTGCATGGAGTTTATGATCGTCTGACAGCCAGCTTCCAATTTAAAAATTCCAGTCTTTTGAAATGTCTTTATGGTTGCCTTTTTCCCTCTGCAGTAAATTTGGGCTTTCTTTTCTTCTGGCATAAAGTACAACCATGTGGCTGGTGTGCTTAGAGCTCGCCAGTAGGGCTGCAGGTAAGCGGTCACCTTGATGTTGCAGGTACTCCAGTCTATTGTGGCGGGGTTCAACAGTAGGGTGGTTTCGCAGGTTGCATGTTGGTTTGTTTGATATATGGGCAGAGTAGATGGTCCTAGTAATTGCCTATGGTGGGGACGGCAACTCCTTAGGTAATCTTCGGTAGGTAGGAAATACTGTTGTTCGTCGGATGATACTGCAATGTATGTAAAACGTGGTTTTATGTACGACATCACCATCTTGGCTCCCAACGGTTGCAGGGATGGACAGGGATAGATCTGGTAGAAATTGAATATTTGGTGGTCTAGCAATGGCACGGTGAGTTCGAAGACTATCCTGCCTTTTGTGAAAACTATGTCCAGCTTGGTAATTCTTTCAAGCTGTTCTGTAAGTAATTCCTCAGGCGAGAAAGGAAACTCGTGCGACGAGATTTGCTTGATTTTCAAAGCGGAATTTAGTAACTGTTGGGGTGAGAAGATTGCTGGATGCAAAATCCCCTGTTTCGCCAATAATATTGCATCTATTAGCAGTAGCAAGTTGGTGCTGTAGTCGTCTAAACCTCTTTCGATTTCGAACAAAGATTCCCTTATGGCACCCTCGAATCGCAACCTGTCTATTTCTGATTGTGTTTCATATAGTTGCTTGGAGTGCTCGGAAACTATTTTCATAAGTTTCGACATTCCATTCGTTAAATTCAGTAATCTTGTATGCACCGTAGAGAACTCTCCCTTTATAATATGGGTTTGTCTTGCTATTATCTCTGTGATTTCATGCTCGTTTCTGTATATTTTATTCAATTCGTGATTGTAATAATCTGCGTCTTCCTGAGTTAAGGTTCCAAAGAGAATGTTGCTGACTGTTCCGATGAATCCAAACGGTGCATTACGTCGGGGTGATTTTGTGTTGAGGTATGGATGGTCACCCATCGCAGATTTTATCAAATTCCGGTAATAACGCGTGTTTTCTTCCTTCTTTATCAATCGAGGTCCGAGGTCTTCGTTGAGACATTTAGTGGCATCGTGCCTTTTGCAGAGCTGGTCGATTATGGAAATCAGTTGTTGTACCGGTGGTGCGTGTTGCAGGTATTTATTGACGTCGAGTGAAGTTACTAGGCGCCATTGTGTTTGGTAGGTCCGGATGTCCGAAAATTTCTCGAAGAATAAGCCGGTGTCTTGTTGTAATATTTCTATTGTTGAGTCGTTATCTCCCAGGTGTTGACCCATTGTCAGTGGCAGCAGGAACGCGCAGAAGAGAATCATGGTCATTCCCGACTGTTGGTTCAAAATGAGCGTGCTTTAATTTGTCCTGATGTTTAGTTATCGTTTTGTTTGGTGTTTGTAATACAACATTATTCAAGTCTGTCACGTCTAGTATTTTGTATGGTCCAATGTAATGGGGGTCGAATTTGCTAGTACGAGGTTCTAAGAGTACGTAAACGAGATCATCTACTTTGAATGTGGCGGGGTTTGCCTTGCAATCGTAGTAGCTCTTAGAGCGAGCTTTTGCTTTATTAAGGTTGTTTGCAGCCAAATTACGTATTCGGATTATATTGGTTATTAATTCAGTTAGATAGTCTCCATATGTTTTTAGGTTCGTACCAGTTGGGAACGAGGTTGGTTCCCGAGCTTGTTTACCGAAAATTAATTCGTATGGTGTAAAATTTGTGGCTTCATGAACTGAGGTATTGTAGGAGAGCATTGCAAAAGGAATTAGCAAATCCCAGTCCTCGTAGCTATCCATGTAATGCTTGAGATACTCCGTGAGTACAATATGACTTCGTTCTAATGATCCATTGGTTTGCGGTCTGTATCCTGAGGTGGTGATCTGTTTGATTTTGAAAATCTCAGATAAATTTTTCATGAGGTTTCCGATGAAACTGGTTCCTTTGTCTGTTAGTATGGCTCGAGGTGTTCCATAGACTGCGATGAAATGCCTTGCGAAAGCATCGGCAATGGTAGTGGCTCGGATGTTGGGTATTGCTACTGCAATACAATATTTGGTTAAATTGTCCTGCATGGTAAGGCTGTATCGATTTCCTCCTGGTGTGACTGGTAATGGTCCAACGGTGTCCAGGGAAATTTTGTCAAATGCGTCCAAAGGTGTGTCGGTGATCCTAGCGGCTCCTCGATTTCGCATCGGGTGCGTCCGCGTACCTAACTAACAATTGAAACCATATTCCTGGGGTAAAAATCCCCTCGCCGGCCTCTCGCGCTGCTCATAGCCCTGGCTCGTAACAATATATTATCTTTCCCTTCTTACAATTATAATTTTTATGTATAGCCATTCAGGCGTTATTCATCCTAGAATTAAATATTATAAAAGTCATTACATCATCTTTAAACAGATAGATGCATTCCCGACTTCCCTGGGTTTGTTATACAAACCCTCCGGAAACAAGGGAAAAATTTCCTATTACTGCCCTTAGGGGCCATACTCCATGGCTCTTGCCACGGATGTTGCACATCCTTCATTGCAAATTCACTCAGGTTTTTGAAAATTTCCTGAGTTTTAATCAGGTAGCTTCGGCTCACCCACATCCATCGGTAATACCAATTTCACTCTTTTAGCCGATAAGGAGGCAAAGGCCTCCAGGTGCGGCTCAAATAGGCCTAGAAGTGTCTCACCCGGCGAGCCTACGGCCACATGATGCCGCATGGAATTTTACCTGTAGGCTTCGCATGGATGTGACAAACATCTGCCGCCGCATTTCGTTAGGAATTTCACGACACACTTTGGTGTCACAATCAAAGCACACGAGCTCCAAATTTTGCTTCGAGCAGGGTTTGGTACGAAATACATAACTCTTTTGCTTCGAGCAGGATTTGGTCGAGTAGGCATTTGGCTAACTGGGTAAATAGACTTTATAAAGCACTACATTACAGTGATTCCTAGCACGTTGTTTGGATTCTGATGACAAACTAGTCCATTTACCTGCAGCCTATTTTGTACAATATTCTACTTCTATGTTAAAGATCTCACTTGCAATCATTTAAAATATTTAATTCAATAATGATTGTACAATTTTATACTTATATCCTTCATAGAACTGATTCATCCTTTCTGGACAAGTTTCTCTCATAATTCTAGTGTACGTCTTAATTAATTTTGATGCATTGAATTCTTGAAAATTTGATGGTATGAATCACGAATGTAACGTAGTGGACATACCAAGATGCAAATTAGTTTGTAATTTATGTACAATTTCGAATTTCCGTTTCATTTTAACAGCTAGAACCATAGTTCACCATATTCACAGTTGGCAGACCTGTTGCGCGTCGACGCCCAAGCATTTAATGCACTAATAACAAGTGGGTGTTGTATACTAGTTCCATTATTCGTATTTTGTAGCAACGGTAAACAATATACACGTTTTTTTTTGCAGCATAATAATGGCAGTTCTGGAATTGTTAGTTCTTCAACACAGGATAGGAAAATCGCACGTTGTTCCGAAGACGGGTGAAATGATACAGCAATTAATCGTATCTACATATAACACTTTATTCCACTTTGTTCATTAACGCTGTAGGAAAATCGCACTTGCTCCGAGGACGGGTGACACGATACAGAGCGAAATTCCTCTCGGTTCGCCGCTATGCTCACTTTCGGCGCGTACCGCTCCCCGCCGGCTCGCAGGCCTACCCGCCCCGGTCGACCCTTCGGGTCTGACCGTGCACGTTGCCCCAATTCGCAGAAGGGTGATCACATCCTTCTCCTTGGGTCATAAACGGGCCTAGATCGCTGGTGTCAGCGATCTTACCACGCGGCCTTTTGTTCTTTCCGACCTTTCGAGGTGTCGAACACATGACGCGATGCCGGCGAGAATCCCCTTTTCAGGAGACCGGTGAACACAACGGTTTCGCTCTGTCTCTCTCTCTTCACACACACACTTTTACAATCATCATTCATATAAGCCATACAACGCATTTCTTATAACTAACGCCAATACAAATGAATATACCAGAATACACCAAAACAGCCGAACACGCCAGAATACAACAGAATACGCATAATGTTTCACACCACTTTCGAACACATGTAGTAACAAACGGCGGATCCGTAACACTCTATAAACATAAACGGCATTTCGTCCGCAACAGGAATCCTGTTGGTCACCCTTTGTTTGGACTAATAGTGTCAAAACAGGATGCAAAGCCATTGCTTTTTACACAATTGTATGTATTTATATATCAGTTTTACTTTCTTTATATTAAGTTTGTGATACATTAATCTCCTTATCACTCTTTATTGAGGTTCAAGAAATTTCTTTTTTCAGGCAATATGTATAATACTGATTACATTAGTTTCTTATCAACTACATGGAGGAGAATCGTCACAACTGTATAACCCTTTATTTGAAGCTGATGTCAGGGAATGTAAGTTCTAGTGCATATATATGTCGGAGCTTTTCCCTTGTTCTTTCTCTCCATTGGAAGCACGCTCAATGATTCACACAACTTTATTCTTTATTCGAGATACAACAAACACAAGTGTCGTTTTCGACGATCTGTTCGAAAGTGTCTCCCCGTCGCTCCCTTCTCTCTCGGCAAATCAATCTGCCCGCCGCCGCGCTCCCCTCTCAGGAGCCCAACCATACTCGGCCGCATGCCGAGGAAAACAAAACAAAACAAAACAAAACTGCATAATTAAATCTTCTTCGGCCTTCGACATCTCCGACATATATATATATATATATATATGATAATATCATTTTTACACATATCATTTTTAGCAATGCAAATTGTCGGAGGGTTCTTCATATTTTATTTCATCCTTCTCATCTTATCCGCACTGTTAATTGTACATGGAGTAAGGAAGAGAATACGAGGCTGGTTACTGCCTTGGCTTATATTGTGGTTTATCGCATGTCTTTTCGAACTAGTTTTTGGGCTTTGGCTTGTAGGAGGATATTATATCTACGTAAGTTTTTGAATGAATCTTAAATAGTCTTCAGGAATTTACAAATTAATATGTTGGTATTAATTTTTCCAGCTTGAAGCAACATTTGCCGCAATGTGTCTCTGGCTTTGGATGTCATATAATGTAAGTATAAGACAATATTTTTGTCTCTCATCTTATAATATACAGATTGTCTTAGATTTTAATTGCCAAGTAAGAATCTAAACTGTATAAGAAATTAGATCCATAACATAGGTAGACAAAGTTTAGCCATTAAAACCTGGGAGTCTATAGTGATGTATTTCTAACTTCTCTCAATTTAATTTATAGGTATATTGTTGGCTGGTTGTTCTCTCTATGTACAAAATATTTGAGAAGCTGCAGTCTCCGAATATTGAGCTTTTGTGGCCCTAAGTATTCACTTAAGTACTTTTGAGTCACAGAGTACATTAATTGGCACCAAAGTAAGATACAATGTCGTAGAGATGAGTTTATCAGATTTTATTTTATATATTTTTATAAAGGATAGCCAGATCGACAGCATTATCTACAATAATATGAATTAAGCAAAGACACAATAATCTGCCATGTTTGACTTGCTTATAATTATTCATTTCAATACGTATAATACTAAGTGTCATTAATGTACAATTAGTCCCATATCCGAAGATTTGGGACATTCATTTTATAACGGAAGACTGATATTGGTCTGTTACATTCCGAACAATTATTATTAGTTTCTAAAACCATTTTGGCTTTGTCCGTCGGTAGCACTGTGGTTGATAATTCTTGTAATTGTGGGATTTCCCTAATTGATCACAGTGTGGCCTTTGACGTTGTATAGCATTCTAGATTATTCCGCGTTAAATGTATTTATGTAACGAATACCCTTCTTGGAATCAACGCCGTCCGGAAACGTTGCTATGTTTAAGTATTTAGATTAGGATAAAGGCAGAGGTAACGATGCCCGCTCGTCACCTTGTTAGTATTAAGCGACCTCGTCAGTCGGACCATAACATAAGGCGAATATACCAACGGTCGAGGAGAAGCTGGCTTGCGTGGTGTAGAATATGGGAACGTAAGGGTGTTCGGTAATTCATTGCAATTATGGGATCACCCTAACCGGACACTCCAAACGTTCGACTCAGGTATGTTGAGCGTTCAAGGATCTCTTTGTTTGGCCCGGGGCGTGAGCTGACCCGGGCCCCCGGGGGGAGCATAGCTCCCCCCGTGATAGGCCGACACCCCCCGGGTTAATTTCCCGGTTTGGGGGGGGTGTCGGTCCGTCCCTCCCCGGTTGGGGAGGGGGATCCGTGGGGGGTTTGGGGAAAGGAAGGGTCGGGGCGTGCCGGATCGCGCCTCCGACGGCCCTTCCTCCCGGTGGCGGTGTCTTCTTGCCTCGGCCGGGGCTGGTTCCTTCGGGATACCGGCTCCGAGCGGGGCACGAAGACTCCGGGAGCTGTGGTTGGACCGAGCTGGGGCTCGGGAAGCCCAATCCGAAGGCTCCAGGGATGGGGACACCGGGCGGGTCTCTCCGCCCGGGGTCTTATAGCGTAGGCAGTGGGGGAGGTTAACCCCTCCCCCGGGGTATGATGATAGCTGGGAGGTGTCCTGTTGAGTACTCGCGTGATCCAGGAACCTCCCGTGTAGCTTAGGTGGGCGTGAGGTTTTAGTGGGTAGTCTCCGGGGGTTCATCCCCCGGGGAGAATCCCACATAACCCCGGCTTCCCCCAGGGAGTCGGGGTATGTATAAAACATTTCCTCACGATAAAAAAAAAAAAAGGATCTCTCTGTTTACACGGGCTACGCCGATCGACGACCGTTGGCGAAGCGTACGAAGGAAAGAGAGGAATGCGTAACGCGTGTGATTGGGCCATCGAACTGAGACCCAAATTTAATTGGCTAGGTGCGTAGAGAGGGGAGCTGGCCAGCGGGCCGAGCTAGCCGAAACGCGATGAGGAACGCTCGTTCTTCGATGTACAAGCGCGAGGTGCGTATCGTCGAATCCGTGAGTTCCGTATTAGGGTCTCTTCATACTTGCCGGAGGCGAACGTTAGTATGGATACTACCACGATTTTCTAATACAGACGCACCGGAACCATAAAAAGCAACCTGAGAAGGCGCTCGAGATGCTCGCAACAAAAGCTAAGACCCGCACACAGCGGGGGTTCGCTACCTAACTCCCGAACAGTTTACTCCCCTCTACACCCCGGGGATGCCTATGCATCCGCTGAGAGCTGGGCAAGCCGTTGGGCATCCGTTTTCTGCCGCCTGAGGGTCTCTGTATACTTGCCGGAGCCGGCGTTAGTATGAATACTACCGCGTTTTCCTGCTTCATGTTAGCCGGGACCGTCGCTGGCAACCTGAGAAGGCGCTCGAGATGCTCGCAACAAAAGCTAAGACCCGCACACAGCGGGGGTTCGCTACCTAACTCCCGAACAGTTTACTCCCCTCTACACCCCGGGGATGCCTATGCATCCGCTGAGAGCTGGGCAAGCCGTTGGGCATCCGTTTTCGGCCGCCCGACACGGGTCGCCGGCACCGGCGGCCGCCAACTGGCAGAGGCCGCGTGGCATCGGCCGCCGGTGCCACCACAGCATCCGCCTCACAATCCATGTTCGAAGTAGAGAAAAGAATATTGTTCATCTGAGTTGTAATGTTAAGAAGTAATGGTTCAAACTATAATCTAATTTAACGATGGAACGATGAAAATCAGCTTCACAAATCAATTTTAGCATAGTTAAATTATATCTTATATCTTATAAGTGATTATATAAGTCAAAACTCCGGAGAACAAGTTTAAAATGATTAGAATTCATTGGTTTGCAAGGTGTGTTCGAAAGCTGGTGGAAATAGTGGAAAATTGGAAAAGTGGAAATATACGTATAACATTTGGTTCGCAAGCATCCACGGTTGTAAATCTTAGTACGCTAACGGTGTACAAGGTTCCGCATGTGCTGCATTCGGCTGGCTTAAAAATTACGAAAGTGCTGGGTACAATCGGAAGGATTTTTGATTTATGACGTCCATGGTCGGTAGGTCGTCGACAGGGATTTTCATACCTGGCCTTGGTCGCGTGCTTGTCGCGTCGTACGTAAGGTCTTACGACGCAACCCAAAAAAAACCATTTTAATGTCGCCATTCTTTCAGTGCCACCATTTTTGGGGAGTCTATCGTTAGATCTGCCTATGCTCATCTCCGCCGCGCCCACAGACCCAGTAGCTTGGCTTCGACGTCACACGCTACATAGTATATGTGACCGCTGTAGCCAATATCTCGACTATAGCCGAAAGTACGTGTGAAACGAGGCCTGTCCCTTGCACTCTGATCCAATCGGCCGCGCATTCGTACCTATGCTCTGACCAACGAGACCGAGGCAATGAAGCACCCAGCGTGCGTCCTTTGCTAATTGTCTTGCAAGGGTAACTTCAACTCTGTCGCACTCGAGCGCCTATGTTAACGTCTACTGTCTCGTCTCATTGGACAAGATATAGATACGCCATCGCATTCCTGCCCGGGAACCTTGCATCTAATCATCTGTAGGTCATTATGGACAACAATTCAGAAGTTTTCCATATACATTTTTTCGTGTCGTAAGACAAAACGATGCAATTTATCATCGTCATCCCACGCGATATCGGATACTTTTGGTAGTATTGTTTCGGATGTCTTCGCCGGGTGCCACGACAGTATCCGAACAGAATCCATTTTCGAAGTATAGAATAGAATATTGTTCATGTAATTGTAAGTTGTAATGCTAAGAAGTAATGGTTCAAACTATAAGGAACTATAAAACTCAAGGTTCGAAAGGCGGTGGGAAGAGTGGAAAATTGTAAAAGTAGAAGTATACGTACAACATTTGGTTCGCAAGCATCTACGGTTATAAATCTTAGTACGCTAACGGTGTACAAGGTTCCGCATGTGCTGCATTTGGCTGGCTTAAAAATTACGAAATTGGTAGGTACATTCGGAAGGATTTTTGATTTATGACGTCCATTTCGTAGTAAATTTGTCAAACAACCCAGGCGAACACGGTGGACATTCTGAAGATTCTGTTTCTTTGCCATAATGGCAAACCTCGACCGTGAGTGGCGCGCGGAAACGTATTCTGCCGTAACCATTCGCCTTGGAATGGCGAAAAAATAACCGATGCTTTACCTGTGCAGCGTCTTTCGCAGGCAAAACGGCAAATCTGGCGGCCAAATGTTTTATTGCTGTCCGCATGCCGACAGCAATCTGCAGTCGGTCAGAATAGTCTCCGTGCACCCTTGAAAATTTTCTTGCCGAGAAAATTACACCCCCATCCATGTCGTTGTGGGGAAGGGGTCTCCAAAAAATGTATATAACGGGCTGCAGGACAAGATTTCAGCACCATTTTTTTGGCCCATCCTGAGCATCGCAGTGACCACGTTACTTTTAGCAACATGGAACATACTAGCGAAACATCGGTCATAGTGATAGCTGCAGTAATTCTGCGATCAATTGCGCGTTACCGGCTCCGCCAGTTGGATTTCGCGGAACAGGAGCAGCAGCGGCAACAGGCAGTTGCACCCAGAAGGAGGCGCCGTTACAGCGTCCATCCTCTGTGGCGCAATCGCAGCGCAGAAGGGGAGTTCGTATTGGTGAGCCGAATGCTGACCGATAGCGAGGAAAAATTTTACGGCTACTTTCGCATGACTCGGAATTGCTTCGAGACATTGCTGGAGAAAGTACAGGACCAGCTGGTCCGAAAGGAGACCCGTATGAAGAAGCCAATCTCACCAAGGGAACGATTAGCTGTTTGCTTACGGTAAGTGGGTTTACAATCCATTGCGTTTTATGAATACTTTTTCATTGTGTTTGCTAATATGATATTTATACAGGCACTAAACAGACAAACTTTTATCACTGTTTCAGATACTTGACAACGGGAGATTCGTATAAGACGATAAGCTACAGCTTCCGCATGGGGCATTCCACCGTTCACCGAATTGTAACGGAGACATGCCGGGTTATTGCAACGACACTGATGTCGGAGACAATTTTCACACCTAGCATGGAGAGGTGGGAGGCAATCCGGCAGCAGTTTTGGGAACAGTGTAAATTCCCTAATTGTTTGGGGGCCATCGATGGCAAGCACGTGGTCATCCAGGCCCCAGCTAACTCGGGGTCACTGTACTTCAACTACAAGAAGACCTTCTCGATCGTCTTAATGGCTCTGGCTGATGCCAACTCAAAGGGCCAAGCCGATTAAGATGGTCAAAACTGCCCTTAGAGGTTTTTCAATGATTAATGAACCATTCGAAAGCTGACCCAGAAAAACCCCTCTGAGCAAAATTTCAACCCCCTATCTTGCTCGTGAGGGTAGTTACAGGGTAAATTAGATTTCGCGCTTTTCCGCGCATTTCCCACACTCTGATGCTTCCTAAAATTCTGAAAAAAATGTGGCATATTTTGGATCCTAAGGCAGATTTTTGAGAATTTTTTCAGATTTTTTTCTTGCAAACTGTGGTCGCAAAAAATGAAAAACCTCAAAAAAATCGGAAAAATGTACATTTCTCAAAAATATGAAAACATGCTATTTTGCTGTTTAGTGCCCCGATAAAGTACCATAACAGGCAGTGTCCTCAATTTTTTTTAGATTTTTTCTTGTGGGCACTTTTTGTCCAGACAAGAAAAACCGAATTTTTCCGCCGTTTCTGCTATTAGGAGGAAAGTTACACTTGTTGGTTTTATCGCAGGTATATATTAAGTCATTTTAAACATTATTACATTGAAACAAGTAAGTGTTTGACCTAAGAAATGTTTTAAGAGAAAAAATGGATTGTATTTTGTGCGGTATATACTAGAATGTTCGTAACGTTTACAAGATCGCCGGTTGGCACAGCGGTTAGGGCGTCGGACTACGGAGCGGATACGCTGGTGTTCGAATCCCGTCGGTGGGAAAGTTTTTTTCCATACGTCATCTTTATTTTTTCAATTTCTTATATGGTTTATTCATGTGATTTTAACAATATTTTTTTAATGTTTTAAAAATATTGAGGTAACATTTTGAACTAACTTTTATTTATATCACTCCGATTTTACTTCGAATTTAATGATATTATTTTCTTGGATTAGGCAATAAATTAATATTTATATTATTGTGTTCGTCCACGATTTCTGCCTGATATGAAATTGCTTGTGAAAATTGGTAAGATTCCGTGAAAAGAATTTTTAAATCTACTTCTGTCATTTCCGGAAAATCAAGAGTATCTACCGAGGATACTGTTTGAAATGGAGTCTTTTTGCAGTTCCAATTGTTTCCAATTTTTGGAAAGGTTTTGTTGTCTACTTGTTTGTGTAGAAGCTGGTACTTTTGACCTAGTATACTATGAATTGCCTCTGCATCCCACCGAAAATAATGAACTTCCTGATCCGTATCATAAATGTCCACAGAACAAGTCTTTCATTCAAGTAACTATAAACGGGAATTACTTCCTCATGTACCTTACAATAAAGAGGAATGGCTTAGGCTTATTTGTACCTGATACCTCACTTTCAAAATAGTGGTAGTATGTAGCCCTTTTCTCTCAATTTGACAAAAACCAATACTTTGCTGCGTGTTATTTATTCAGAGTTCTTCTTACTTCCTCCCTAATTTCTGAAGACGCAAGGCTTAGAAACTAGATTAATGAATTTTAATATTAACAATGTTAAACAGGACCGCAATGATGAACATATACAATTAGAGAATCGAGGAAATAATAGATACTGCAAAACTATTTTTGTATGTATTTTAGTTAAAAATGTTACCTCAATATTTTTAAAACATTAAAAAAAATATTGTTAAAATCATATAAATAAACCATATAAGAAATTGAAAAAATAAAGATGACGTATGGAAAAAAAACTTTCCCACCAACGGGATTCGAACACCAGCGTATCCGCTCCGTAGCCCGACGCCCTTACCGCTGTGCCAACCGGCGATCTTGTAAACGTTCCGAACATTCTGGTATATATCGCACAACATACAATCCATTTTTTTCTCTTAAAACATTTCTTAGGTCAAACACTTACTTGTTTCGATGTAATAATGTTTAAAATGACTTAATATATACCTGCGATAAAACCAACAAGTGTAACTTTCCTCCAAATAGCAGAAACGGCGGAAAAATTCGGTTTTTCTTGTCTGGACAAAAAGTGCCCACAAGAAAAAATCTAAAAAAAATTGAGGACACTGCCTGTTATGGTACTTTATCGGGGCACTAAACAGCAAAATAGCATGTTTTCATATTTTTGAGAAATGTACATTTTTCCGATTTTTTTGAGGTTTTTCATTTTTTGCGACCACAGTTTGCAAGAAAAAAATCTGAAAAAATTCTCAAAAATCTGCCTTAGGATCCAAAATATGCCACATTTTTTTCAGAATTTTAGGAAGCATCAGAGTGTGGGAAATGCGCGGAAAAGCGCGAAATCTAATTTACCCTGTAACTACCCTCACGAGCAAGATAGGGGGTTGAAATTTTGCTCAGAGGGGTTTTTCTGGGTCAGCTTTCGAATGGTTCATTAATCATTGAAAAACCTCTAAGGGCAGTTTTGACCATCTTAATCGGCTAGGCCCTTTCATCGCCATCGAGGTTGGCGCATACGGAAAAAACAGCGATGGAGGGATTTTTGCCCAATCAAAACTTGGGCAAGACATTGGCAACGGGACTTACCCGATGTTGCCCGATTGTGATTTGCCGGGCACATCGGTCAGCGCGCCATGTGTTATAGTGGGTGACGAGGCGTTCCCACTGAAAAGAAACCTCCTGAGGCCGTACGCGGGCAGCCGAGCTGATGGAAATCCTGAAATGACGAATTTCAATACAGCGCTGTCCGTTGCCCGGCGTGTCGTAGAAAATACATTCGGAATACTGGCACAAAAATTTCGAATTTACAACCGGCGCATACACGCCAAACCGGAAACCGCTGATCAAATCGTAACGGCAACATGCGTCTAACATAATTATATCAGCGCATACGAGGCATCGAACGAAGCGCCAGTCCGGACGAGACGAGGAGATGACCTCGACATGGAGAGTGGTGCAAATTGGCGCAGCTTGAGCCACTACGGGGCTAATGCCACCAGCGAGGCCTTCGGCGTGCGGGATAAATTTAAAGATTTCTTATTCGCATCGAGGAACGCGAACTGAACTCATTATTTTTGTAGGTTTAAGATGTATATATAGAATAAGTAGGTATAAGCGTTAGGTATAAGTAGGTGTAAGTAGGTATAAAATAGATATAAGTGTTAGGTATAAGAGGTTGAAAGTAAGGTAGCTGTAAGTTAGAAATAAGAGTAGGATTAGACCAGCGCTCTAATTGTTGTTGTTAATATAAGTTAAAAATATGAAAAATAAAAAATTGTTAAACCAAACCTACTCTTGTTTTATCTACCCTAGTCGATCTTAATCTAACTTAGTCCATCTAATAGTTCGAGGAAGAAAGGATGTAAAACATAAAAAAATTTTTAAATAACATAATTTATTTATGTAAAATATAATCCAAGTTACTCTAAGTTAATCTATCTTAATCTAACAATCTATCTGACTCTAACTTAACCTATGTCAGCCTATTGCAATCTAACTCAACCTAACTCGTTCTAATCTCGTTCTCCTGTTCACGAATATATACCATTATAGAGGTAGATACTAAATACTTTTCGATATGTTGACGATTACAGTTTTATTATTCCCTGTGTTATGCCACACGTATTAGAGAGGATATCAGTATCAATCAATGATCGAAAGGACACTTATGAGGAACTCATGTCGCATCACACAACGTTATAGTAACTTGTTCGAAATCCGGAAGATTAACACAGGATATTTATAAAGACTTCATTACATTTAATATATACATTCAATATATAAATAATAATATATAATAATGGCAAATATTCCTGTTGGCAGTAAATAAATACATGTGATTTATAATTCAAAATGCAATTTTATGCGTGACATTTAATTTAATTTGAATTTAATTTAATTTAAAATGAACAATATGAATATACAATGATGAAACATAATAAATTGAGTATCTGTCCGTATACTCATATATGTGTGTTCGTGAACAGGAGAACGGGATGTATAAGTAAGCAAAGTTTGAACGGAATCGGCCGTGGCCTCTGATAGTTAGTCTACTTAATGATTAAAGGAAGGAAAAGGAGCCAAAAAGTAGAAACATTTTTTAAATAACAATTTATTAAAAAATCTATCTTAATGTGACATCCTATCTTACTCTAGCTTAGTCTAGCTTATCCTAATTTAATCTAACTTAATCTACCTTACTTTACTTTAATGTAACTTAATCTAATTATGGTTCTCCTGCCTCGTCGTACTCCCTTTGTTCATACTTCGCCAGCAGCGCCCCGACCTCATTCTTGAACAGCGACTGGTTTCTTTTAGTCAATTGTGACGCCGAAGTCGCTATCCCCATCAAATAATCCTGCATGGGTGTCAGCTTTGCTGGCGGTGCCTCCGCCCTGCCCCTCGCAACTCCTTGCAACAATTCGTTGCATTCGGCAACCGCCCTCTCCAAAATTTGTCTCGGCTCCTCGTTTTGGAGTGGACTTCCGCTGTGGACCTGCGGCTCCATGTCCCGTTCGCAGGGCACATGTAATTCAATGGGCGTTTCGTCCGTTTCATGATTGCTATGCACGCTGCTCTCTTCGCTACGATTTTCGAAGCTGTAAAATAAAATTTAAAATGTAAAATACAATTTGAAATGTTTGTCAAATATTCATGAAATATTTCCTACCTCTGAGAAGCCTCAGTGCTGGATAAGAGATTCCTTTCGAGGAAATGCGCGGACAGAAATTGTAGGGCATCCCAGTGCCTGTATTTGCGATGGGCGCCGTCCGCCGCCTGCCCACTTCGCACCGCGTTCTCCTTCGCCCGGTACTTCCGGAATAAGTCCCGCATATTCTGCCAGCGTCTCTTACACAGCGTCGCTACGACAAACATATTTTGCAGTTAACCTTTTGTCAGTGTGCGTCAAGGGGCTCGTACGTACACCACATATACAGTCAAACCTATTTTTGTAGATAGGGGCCTCACAAACGAAACCGCAAAAAAAAAATTCAGAAACGTCATAAATAGCTATAACAAGGGTGTTATAATTCCAATACCGTTGGCATTCACAGACCGCATGGAAAAATGGCACAGAAAAGGACTGCACAAACACAGGTTTGACTGTTAACTAAGGAGTTATTAAAACACAGTGATTACTAACCTGGTTGATTCAGCTCGTCGCCTATCTCCCTCCATGCTGTGGCCTTGTACTTTGCATCCGCGTACTTGGGGTGCTTCAAATTGTATAGAAACTCCCGACTCCTCACGCATTCGATCAGGCGTTCTTCTTGCATGGTGCTCGGTGCTTCTCTGAATCCTCGCAGGTCGGAACTCGAACTGATTTTTCCGACGAATTTCTCGTCCCAGGTAACCTCGTAACAAACCTTTGCGTGGGGGTAGGTAATATGGTACGAAATTCTATTGGGCTAAAGAACAGTGTACCTACCTGCATCGGGGTGCCCAGCGAGTCTCCAGCGGCCCTTCGTGAAATTTTTGCACACAGTTAATCATATAAATTGTTGAAAACGCGTCATCGTAACGAAACTTTTTATCGGTCTTTACGTTACGAATTGTTCGGAATCGCGAAAGAAATACACTCCTCGTCAAAAAGATAGCCCAGGTGTGCTATCTTTAATTTGTGACGTATAATATCAGAACATTTTGGCTCAGAATATGCGGGTCGTTGAAAATAATTTAAAATATTATAAGGTTTAGTGTGTAACAAAAAAAATTGTTTTATTTTAAGAAAGAAATGATAGCACATGTACAATAAGAAAGCAATGAGTAATACTGAACATAAATTTTAACTAACACTAATTACTTATCAAACATATATACTTATTTAATAATGGGTACATCCCCCTTTATTTTCTATTACTTCTACTGTACGATTTGGTATCGCTTTATACAGTTTTTGGATATAATTTTGACTAAAAGCTTCGTACAGACCTGAACATTTCGACGAACATTGCGTCGAACAGCGCAACGAACGGATCGCATTTGTGTAATTTTCAAAATTTCTTACAAACCATGGAAGCTGCAGCAACATATATTTACATCCATTACTCGTTAACCGTTGCCGGCCGAGGATTTAGTTTTTCATTAGCACATAGCACAGGGTCTTAGACCCTCACCATAAAAATTGCAACCATACCTGCGTGAGTCATTCGAAGATGCGCTTCGGACGACCGTTTAGAAAAATTCGGGATTTCCCATTATTTTTACAACCCCTGCTCCCACTCTACTAGCTCTGGTCAACGATATTGTTAACTCCACCCCCTCTTTCCAACCAATCAACTTCCCTATCCCAGTTTTTTAAACGGGTCTAACCGGGTCATTCCAATTTATTTAAACAAATGCAATGTTTTTATATCAAAGGCCTTTTTAAAAATTTGAAAATGACGAGGAAGAAATATATATATATATATATGCATATAGATATTGGGATGAAACTTGCACTAAACTTAATTAAATAATTATTATGAAAAATATATATTCATAATGATACTTATCAGTAAATAGGAATAATTTTTCAATGATTTCAGAACGTTCGCACATTTGCCGGCTTTTTTGTGTTTCGAACATACCTGCAAACAAAGGGCCTAGCCGAATAAGATGGTCAAAACTGCCCTTAGACGTTTTTCAATAATTAATGAACCATTCGAAAGCTGACCAAGAAAAACCCCTCTGAGCCAAATTTCAACCCCCTATCTTGCTCGTGAGGGTAGTTACAGGGTAAATTAGATTTTGAGCTTTTCCGTGCATTTTCCGCACTCTGATGATTCCCAAAATTCTGAAAAAAATGTGACATATTTTGGACCCTAAAGCGGATTTTTGAGAATTTTTTCAGATTTTTTGGATGCAAACTGTGGTCGTAAAAAATGAAAAACCTCAAAAAAATCGGAAAAATGCAGGTTTCTCAAAAATATGAAAACATGCTATTGAGCTGTTTAGTGCCCCAATAAAGTACCATAACAGGCAGTGTCCTCAATTTTTTTTAGATTTTTTCTTGTGGGCACTTTTTGTCCAGACAAGAAAAACCGAATTTTTTCGACGTTTCTGCTATTAGGAGGAAAGTTACACTTGTTGATTTTATCGCAAGTATATATTAAGGCATTTTTAACGTTATTACATTGAAACAAGTAAGTGTTTGACCTCAGAAATATGTTTTAAGAGAAAAATAAATTCTATTTCGTGCGATATATACCAGAATGTTCGCAACGTTTACAACATCGCCGGTTGGCCGAGCAGTCAAGGTGTCGGACTACGGAGCGTAAACGCTGGGTTCGAATCCCGTCGAGGGTAAAGTTTTTTTTTCCATACATCATCTTTATATTTTCAATTTTTTATTACATGGTTTATTCATGTGATTTTTAAAATATTTTTTTAATGTTTTAAAAATATTTAAGAAACATTTTTGAATAAAATATATGTAAATATAGTTTTAGAGTATCTATCACTTCCTCGATTCTCTAATTGTATATGATCTTCATTACGGTCCTCTCTAACATTCTTAATATTAAAATTCATTAATCTGGTTTCTAAGCCTTGCGTCTTCATAAATTAGGGAGGAAATGAGAAGAATTCTAAATAAATAACACGCAGCAAAGTATTGGTTTTTGTCCAATTGAAAGAAAAGGGCTACATACTACCACTATTTTTAAAGTGAGGTATCAGGTACAAATAAGCCTTAGCCATTCCTCTTTATTGTAACGTACATGAGGATGTATTTCCGTTTATAGTTACTTGATTGAAAACCATCATGAAGAGGGGAGACTTTTGTATTGTCGACAGAGGTTTTCGAGATGTTACATCTCATTTAACAGGTCTTGGATTCAGAGTTCTCATGCCTGCTTTAAAAGGTAATCGTTCTCAACTTTCGACGAAAGTGTCGAATTATTCCCGAAAAGTCACGAAAATTCATTGGGTTGTAGAGGCAATGTATAGTATACAAGGTCAAAAGTACCAGCTTCTACACAAACAAGTAGACAACGAAACCTTTCCAAAAATTGGACATAATTGGAACTGCAAAACGACTCCTTTTCAAACAGTATCCTCGGTAGATACTCTGGATTTTCCGGAAATGACAGAAGTAGATTTAAAAATTCTTTTCACGGAATCTTACCAATTTTCGCAAGCAATTTCTATATCTGGCGGAAATCGTGGACGAACACAATAATATAAATATTAATTTATTGCCTAATCCAAGAAAATAATATCATTAAATTCGAAGTCAAATCGGAGTAATATAAATAAAAGTTAGTTAAAAATGTTACCTCAATATTTTTTAAAAACATTTAAAAAATATTGTTAAAATCACATGAATAAACTATATAAGAAATTGAAAAAATAAAGATGATGTATGGAAAAAAAAACTTTACCCTCGACGGGATTCGAACCCAGCGTTTACGCTCCGTAGTCCGACACCTTTTTTTTTTTTGTAAAAACGTTTATTGGAGGTGTGCGTACATTCAAAGACTACATAAGGTACCAAAAACGTGACATAAAAAAAAAACCAAACAATAACTTAATAAATATCTGTTTGATCGAAAGTATCGATTCTAATAGATAGACAACTTTGTTATAACTAACTTAGACTAATTACAATATATGGGTTTAGGAACCAGAGGGGTTGTACAGTTGTTGCCACAGTATACTGAGCTATCAGTCAAGGGAAAAGAGGGTGACGAAAAACCCTCGAACCAGTTTTAAGAGCTAATAATAATTAATAACAAATAACAGATAACAGATAACAACAAAAAAGAAAAATATCATAGAGAAAGGATAGCTTGACAGAGAAAAGGGAAGAAGGAAGGGGAGAGGGAAGGCTATTTACATAGAGGCGAAAAGCACGTTTAGTAAGCGCCATTGTGTTTGGCTAAAATTTGAGCTAATACTGTTTGCGCGGATTATCGGGGCCTCGGTCGGGGTTGACTTGGCCTTCGCGCGTTGAGGTTGCTTAAATGGGTGGTGTTAGGTGATAGCCACCAGTATTTTTTGAAATCTAGTCTGTGGAAGTCTAGATAATCTCGGTTAGGGATAATTGAGGAGAATTTGAATTTGTCTCTGTTCGTTATGAAGTCGTTGTGGTTAAGAGCAACTCTTTTATCGGCTTTGTTCCTGCGCCAGTGATAAATAATTGGAGTGTTGTCGGCGTTTTGGATAAGGCCGTTAATATCGCAAAATAGGAACGCTTGTGGGGTGGTATATCCTGTGGCAAGTTGTCTACGGGAAGTAGCGTCGTCTTGTTCGGATAAAGAGCGGACGATGGCATTGTCTATGAATGGTAGTTTACTATAATAATCTCTCGTGAGCTTGATCATGAATAGATCAATTCTAGGTATGTCGGCCTTGTTGTATATTGTTTGGTTTTTTACGTAATGTTGCCAATCTGAACTTATTGATCTATATAGTCGGAGGCAGGCTCTCAAGCATTTGCGCTCCATTTGTCTGATTTTTTCTGCGGTTGTGTGGTTCATGTTCCATAGGATGGGCGCTGCGTAAGTAATTATGGGGCGGATTAGTAACATGTATAAAATGATTTTTGTTCGGTTAGTTAGGTATTTGTTATAGAAGATTTTGCTGTTGGCGTGAAAGGCTTTGTTGGCTTTATCAAGTTGTATATCTATGTGTTTATTGCCGCGGAGGAGGTAGTCAATGTGGACTCCAAGGTATTTTACTATTTTTTTGTGTGGGATGAGTTCTTTATTGTGAGTACCTGGTATTGTGGCTGAGATGCGGAAGTGTTTACTGCCAGCTTTTGTTTTGGAGTTGAGCATGTCGAGAGGCTTTCTGAATAAAATGGTTTCACATTTTTTCGGATTTAGTCTCAGGTTCCAAGCTGTGTAATATTGATTGATTTTATTTACAATTGTGTCGAGATCGTTTTGTACCGACTCGACTCTGTTACCCGAAACATAGACAATGACATCGTCCGCGAATGCAATTAGGCCGGGACTATTAGGTTCGTTGAACTTAAATAATTTGGGGAGATCGCTTAAATAAATATTAAAAAGGATCGGTGAATTAACGGTACCCTGTTGGAGCCCTTCTTTGATATTGAATTTAGATGAAGACAAGTGTTTGCCATCCCAGGTGAAAAAAGATTTTCCGGTGACCATGTCCCAGATTAAATGAGTTAGCCAGGTTGGAAAGTTCTTTTTGTGCAGTTTGTATAGTAATCCATTCAGCCAAACTGAGTCAAAAGCCTTTTCTATGTCGAGGAGGGCAGCACCCACTAGTTGGCTATTGCTGACCTTTTTGGAGATGTCAGTTAGTAGCTTATGGACGGCATGAGTGGTAGAATGGGACTGTTTGAAACCAAATTGGTGATCGGGGATTATTCTGTTGATGTAGCAGATATTTGAAATTTTGTTATTGACAATGGCTTCAAATATTTTGCTGATGCTAGGGGTGAGGCTAATGGGGCGATAGCTCGAGGGGTCTTTAGGATTTTTGCCTTTTTTTAAGATTGGCAAGACTTTAGCACTTTTCCAGGCTTTAGGGAAATAACTGTAATTAATGGAATTGTTAAAGAGAATTGTGAGCTTGATGATTAGGTTTGTGGGAAGGTGTTTAAGGACTATGGGTGGGATACCGTCTAGGCCACTGGAGGTTTTGTTGGGAAGTTTCTTGAGGATATAGGATACAGTGAGGGGGCAGCAGAAAGGGTCAAGGGTGTGATCAGGGAGAGATGGATTAATGGCAGAGTTGGTTGGGCTGAATTGTATAATATAGGAGCCTCTAGATCTAGCCGTGAAGAATTCTGATTTGACAGAGTCTGCGGTTTTATCGACTATCTTTTTCAGAAGGGAGCCGTCGTTTAAGGGTCGCGGTGAATTTATTTCTTCAAAGAATGCGCCTATTGTGTTTAATTTATCTTTAGGGGTATTAATGATGTAGTTATTGTTGATTTTTTTGGTATTGGGGAGATCATAATTGCATCTGTTGATAATGCTGCTATTACTTTCGTGTATATGAAGTTCATCTATCTTGGATGGTTGTTTAGGTCTGAAGATAGCATTAATTTTTGGGAAAAATTTGTCGGGGTTGCGGTAATCAATTTTTTTTATAGTGTTGGTCCAGTAATTTTCAGCAGCTATTTTAAATTCGTGTTGTAGTGCTATTAAAAGTTTTTTGTGTAGTGTTATGGCGTATCTTGTGATGGGGTTTCTTTTTAATGGATCTGTTATGTGAAGGTGGTGTAAAAGGGAGACGATGTACTTTTTTTGTTTTTGGAGTTTTAGAATTCTGTTGTTTAGATATCTGTTAATGCTATCTTTGGATTTGACTTTAGGGATGGAAGTGGAAATTGCTAGTTTGATTGCTTCGTTAAGGGTATTGAGGTTATGGTCTATTTCTTCGAGGGTTAGATTACGATCGGGAGGGATGTTGTTGGTGTGGAGTTTGGAGAGGCGTTTAGTGAATTTTTCCCAATTAGTGGCTTTGAAGTTGTAGATAAAATTGGGTGGCGGGTGGTTTTCCCACGGAAGGGTGCCGGTGTGTAGTTTAAAAGATAGAGTAAGGGCTGCATGGTCACTGTCGTATGGAATGGTTAGGGCTCTACCTTGGGTATTGTTAATTAAATCGAGTCTGGAGTCAACGAGGCAGATATCTAAGTACGACTGGGCAGGTTTGAATGTGGCGAAAGCCGGTGTGATGATTTTAAGTTTGAATTTAAAATTGTGATTTGTTTCCCATTGTCTAAAGTATCTGCCTCTTTGGTTATCACATCTGTCGCCCCAGGTTTTCCTTCTGGCATTGAAATCTCCCGCTACAATGTAGTAAGTGTTAATATTATGTAACTTAAGGCTATCGAAAAGAAAATCTAACTCTGATAAAAATAGACTTCGGCTGTCATTTTTGGCATATGCGCTGACTAGAAATAATATATTACTATTGTTTAATTTTAATTTGATGATGGTGTATTCTAATATTTCATTATTTGCAGAGGATGGGTGTGTAACTTCTTCGAATGATAAGTTTTTGCTAATTAGAATGGCCGTACCACCCCCTTGAATAGCATTTGGTCTGTCTCTTCTAATTATTGTATAATCTTTAAATGAGATTTTATGGGAGGGGTTGAGCTTAGTTTCTGATAGAAATATTATGTCATGATCGTAGTTTTTTAAAAATTGGCAAAGTTCTAGTCTTCTGTAGTTGGCTATTATTGAGTTGACATTGATTGCCGCTATTCTAATTTGATTGCTGAGTGTGAAGTTATGGTCCATGATCTCTATTGAAAATTGTATTTAGAATGAATTCAATTTTTTCGGAGTTAGCAGAAATTTGTGCAGCTAATGTTTTAAATTGGGTTGAAACTAATATGGTTAATTCATTTTTTAAATCGGTTACCCAGCTAGGAGGGTTGATTGAATTGGGGTTGCTGGAGTCGTCTCGGGCAGTTATTGGATTGGGCGTTACGTATACGGGCTGGGGGGGATGAGTGGTCTTCGTAGGCGGGGGCTGTTTGGGATCTTGAAGGCTGGCTGCTTGAGCATATGAAGTATTTTCCCTGATGGTGGCAGAGATACGGTTGAGGTTTCTTAGGGTTGAGCGGGTTTGGGAAGTCTTTTGCTCTTTTTTATTTGCGAGAGCAAATTTGATAAAGGGACATCCTTTGTATGAGGCAGGGTGACCTTGTTGATTACAATTGGCGCATTTGAGATTGTCACGACTGTTAAGGGTTTCGACGCTGCATTTGCCTGGCTCGTGGGTCAGGGAGCATTTGACACAACGGAACGGCAGATGGCAATTCTTGCTGGCGTGGCCAAGTCTTTGACATTTTTTACATTGAAATATTTTTTGTTTTCTGAGGTGTTCCCAGTGGACTTTTTGGTATGCTATGGCTTTTATCTTGAAGAGGTCTGTAGTCTTGCTATCGCTGGAGAGTTGGACAATGAAATGGTGTTTTTCAGGTGTGCTTTTATTATAGTAGAATTTGGCGAGATTTGTGATTTTTAAATTGGGTATCCCTAGATCTTCTAATTCCTGTTTTATTTCCTCTGGGCTGAATGAGCCTCTGATGCCTTTTAAAATGATTGAAATGGGTTTCAAGTGTTTTTGCGTGAATGTATAGAATTGGATCTTCTTATCAATCAGCCCATCGCAAATGGTGGTGTGAATATCGGTGTCGCTGGCATAGATGGTGTGAGAGTCCTTTTTGACTTCTTTAATTAGGAAGGCTTTTTTGGGGATGCCCAGAGCTACGATAATATTTATCAATTCATGAATCGTGGAATTCAATGTGAAAATTGGAGGCGGTTTGCCAAATTTAGATGTTGATTTGACAGAGTGGCTGTTTGTAGTGAAGGAGGCATCTTGATCAATAGTGTTTTTGTTCGAGAGCGGTTGAAATCTATTGAAGTTAGCAGCGTCAAGAATAGGTGAAGGTGTGTCGGTTTGGGGGATTTTGCTTGTTTTTTTGGGAGTTTCCCAAATTTCGGAGGCCATGCCATCGATAGGAGTGAGGTTGGTTGTAGAAGAGGCCTGCACTGCCCCCTTGACCAGCGTGTTTGTAACAGGTCCGCGGGCCACCTTTAGGTTAGGCTTAACCTTATTGTTAGATGGCACATTATTTTCTTTTAGAAAGTCTTTGTAGAGGAGCTCTAGCTGAAGCGAATTCAGTTTAGGTACCTTCGGCCGTCTGAATTCGGAGCTGGTGCCGGGCTGGGGGCTCTCCCCGTCCTCCGAATCCGACGTGATGGAACGCTTGGTTTTCGGAGAAGGGAAGCTCGCCATCGGATCCATGGGCGAGCAGGGAATCCTGCTGCGACCCGGGAATCAAGATTCGGTTAATAAAAGTACTATACCGCACTATATAAATGTTCAGCGATAAAGGATTCGCATATAATATCACTATACGAATCCGCGGCGTATAGGTTAACCAAAGAAACAGTGAGCTGAAGTTGACTGGATGCTAACACGTCCTGTTCGGTCAACGGTCGGCAGCCGACTCCCCGTAGTCCGACACCTTGACTGCTCGGCCAACCGGCGACGTTGTAAACGTTGCGAACATTCTGGTATATATCGCACGAAATAGAATTTATTTTTCTCTTAAAACATATTTCTGAGGTCAAACACTTACTTGCTTCAATGTAATAACGTTAAAAATGACTTAATATATACTTGCGATAAAATCAACAAGTGTAACTTTCCTCCTAATAGCAGAAACGTCGAAAAAATTCGGTTTTTCTTGTCTGGACAAAAAGTGCCCACAAGAAAAAATCTAAAAAAAATTGAGGACACTGCCTGTTATGGTACTTTATTGGGGCACTAAACAGCTCAATAGCATGTTTTCATATTTTTGAGAAACCTGCATTTTTCCGATTTTTTTGAGGTTTTTCATTTTTTACGACCACAGTTTGCATCCAAAAAATCTGAAAAAATTCTCAAAAATCCGCCTTAGGGTCCAAAATATGTCACATTTTTTTCAGAATTTTGGGAATCATCAGAGTGCGGAAAATGCACGGAAAAGCTCAAAATCTAATTTACCCTGTAACTACCCTCACGAGCAAGATAGGGGGTTGAAATTTGGCTCAGAGGGGTTTTTCTTGGTCAGCTTTCGAATGGTTCATTAATTATTGAAAAACGTCTAAGGGCAGTTTTGACCATCTTATTCGGCTAGGCCCTTTGCGTGCACTCCCTTTGATGTATGTCGAAAAACCGACAAGTGATGGATCGACCGCGCGCGCGAACGCAAACGGGTAAGACTTGTAAATCTGTTTGCAGGACAGATCGCATAATTGACAAGTGCGCGCACTTGTGCGAACTGTCGGTTTTGTCAATTATGCGATTTGTCCTGCAAACAGATTTACAAGCCCTACCCGTTTGCGTTCGTGCGCGCGGTGGATCCATCACTTGCCGGTTTTTAAACGTACATCAAAGGCCTCGTACAAATCTGAACATTTCGACGAACATTGCGCCGAACGGCGCGCCGAACAGCGACCGAAACAGGATCGCGCCGTTCGGTTCGCCGAAATGAATGTCGATTTTGCGTTTCGTTCGCTGTTCGGCGCAATGTTCGTCGAAATGTTCAGGTCCGTAACCCATTCGCGTATGATTGCATTTTTCAATTCTTCTACGTGTTGATACTGCTTTCCATTCGCGTATACGCCGCGAACGAGTTCTGCCCAGCAATTTTAAACATGTAATCAGGTCCCGAGATGCGTTCTGCATGATTATTTATTTGTTCTTCGATTAAATTTATGTGTTGGACACTATTCATTCTTCCGTGGATGAACTTGATGATTGTCTTGCCGAAATAACCGATGCCGGCACAAATCATTACGCTGCCTCCTCCCATTTGTCGTCGAATTGCTGACATTGCCTCTTTTTCATGTCATGAAAATAATATTGGAATCCATCAGAATGTTTTAGACATTGCATGTCTCGTCCTTCAGAATCTTTCGTTCCCAGCCTTAATAGCAAATGATGGCATCATAAACCCCCCAATTTCTGAAGGGTCATGACGACCCTTAATCATAAAACCTGCACGGTCACACCTAGCAGTCCCGTAAAGGTGCGCCTCGAGCGCAACGGATGGCAGGGATAATCAGGCCCAAGGAAGATACCTGAATGAACAGCGATTGTCACCCACGCTGTCCACTTTTACTTTTTCCTTTGCTTTTAGAATTCCTAGCAGCAGTGTTTACTCCAAATTTTTTTTGCGCGTCATTCGGTAAACCAACTTTTCTAATTGCTCAAGAAAAAGTCATGTCGTTTGGTCCTATTAAAAAAAAGTTATGCTGTTTTAAAGGGCGTTCGATTACTTTCGCAAGCCTGTGTACATCATAAATCAGGCCTGTCCAACCCAAAAATGAAATAGTAAATAATCTTATTTGTTTTAAAGCATGCGTGCAACTTCGAAAATATTTTATTCAATGCAATAGATTTTTACAATAGTTTTTGAAAATAGTAATTCATATGAAGAATATTGAAAATATTTGGATTTCATCGCAGGATAGTGGATAGTGTCACCATTTTTGGAGAGTTTATCGTTAGGTCCGCCTATGCCCATCTCAGCCGCGCCCGCAGTCCCAGTGTTTTGGCTTCGACGTAACACGCAACATAGTATGTGTGACCGCTGTAGCCAATATCTCGACTATGGCCGAAAGTACGTGTGAAACGAGGCCTGTCCCTTGCACTCTGATCCAATCGGCCGCGCATTCGTACCTATGCTCTGACCAACGAGACCGAGGCAATGAAGCACCCAGCGTGCGTCCTTTGCTAATTGTCTTGCAAGGGTAACTTCAACTCTGTCGCACTCGAGCGCCTATGTTAACGTCTACTGTCTCGTCTCATTGGACAAGATATAGATACGCCATCGCATTCCTGCCCGGGAACCTTGCATCTAATCATCTTTAAGTCATTATGGACAAGAATTCAGAAGTTTTCCATGTACATTTTTTCGTGTCGTAAGACAAAACGATGCAATTTATGTGGAATTAATTCTTCTTATTCTACAAATTATCATGTGATTGAGTCCTGAGGATTTCTTCCACTTTCACTTGGACCACAACATATTTCAATGTCATCAAAATTCGAGACATAGTCCCCCAAAAATGATCGAATTCACAAGGCATGATCCCCTTCCTAACGTGGATACTTCCTTAAAAGAAAACAACTATTCTCTTTTTTACAATATATGTACAATTTAGGTTAATATATAAGGATGTGTGATGCTGTTTCACGAAGAGGCAGGTACGGTTCCTATTTCCATAATGTTGTAGAGGAGGGATACCGATAGTTTACCTAAGGAGCTGTAGAGCCCCGAGAAACCTTTTTTTTTTTGTGCCACGCACAGCAGGGAACTGTCAACGCGGTCTCGAAAGGCCATCTGGTAATGATCAGCCGCTTGCTCGGCCGACGGGCAACGGCGGCCGGTGGGATCGCTCTAACGCCGGGACGGCGGCGCCCGTTTTACGACAGATAATCGGTAACACGGCATTTGGACCTATAGTCCCTACGTAAAACCCTCCGGTCCCGGCAAGTATACAGAGACCCTGACACAGAATCGCCTGGCACCGCCGGCCGCCTTCTGTCACAGACCGCGTGGCATCGGCCGCCGATGCCACGACAGCATCCGCAGACAATCCATGTTCGAAGTAGAGAAAAGAATATTGTTCATCTAAGTTGTAATGTTAAGAAGTAGTGGTTCAAACTATAATCTAATTTAACGATGGAACGATGAAAATCAGCTTCACAAATCAATTTTAGCATAGTTAAATTATATCTTATATCTTATAAGTGATTATATAAGTCAAAACTCCGGAGAACAAGTTTAAAATGATTAGAATTCATTGGTTTGCAAGGTGTGTTCGAAAGCTGGTGGAAATAGTGGAAAATTGGAAAAGTGGAAATATACGTACAACATTTGGTTCGCAAGCATCTACGGTTATAAATCTGAGTACGCTAACGTTGAACAAGGTTCAGCATATGCTGCTTTTAGCTGGCTTAAAAATTACGAAAGTGGTAGGTACATTCGGAAGGATTTTTGATTTATGACGTCAATGGTCGGTACGTCGTCAATGGGAATTGTTATACCTGGCCTTGGTCGCACGCTTGTCGCGTCGTTCGTAAGGTCTTACGACGCAATAAAAACCAAAAAAAAACCATTTTAATTTCGCCATTTTTTAAGTGCCACCATTTTTGGGGGTCTATCGTTAGGTCCGCCAATGCCCATATCAGCCGCGCCCGTAGTCCTAGTGTTTTGGCTTCGACGTCACACGCTACATAGTATATGTGACCGCTGTAGCCAATATCTCGACTATAGCCGAAAGTACGTGTGAAACGAAGCCTGTCCCTTGCACTCTGATCCAATCGGCCGCGCATTCGTACCTATGCTCTGACCAACGAGACCGAGGCAGTGAAGCACCCAGCGTGCGTCCTTTGCTAATCGTCTTGCAAGGGTAACTTCAACTCTGTCGCACTCGTGCGCCTATGTTTACGTCTACTGTCTCGTCTCATTGGACAAGATATAGATACGCCATAGCATTCCTGCCAGGGAACCTTCCATCTAATCATTTTTAGGTCATTATGGACAAGAATTCAGAAGTTTCCATGTACAGTGAGTGTAAAAAGTATTCTTACACCTCTTATAGTTTTAGAAAACCATATATTTCTGTATGTAATTGTACATTCTTTAAGAAATCGGCTCTTTTTAAACCTTTTGAAGTATATTCATATGACAGTATGTAGTTGAAATATATAACAATTACAATTATGTTTCGTTTTATAAACATGTGTGCAATTACATAGAGAAATACATGGTTTTTTAAGCCAACACGAGGTGTGCGAATACTTTTTACACTCACTGTACATTTTTTCTTGTCGTAAGACAAAACGATGCAATTTGTGTGCAATTAATTCTTCTTATTCCACGAATTGTCATGTAATAGAGTCATTCCACGCGATGTCGGACACTTTTGGTAGTATTGTTTCGGGTTTCTTCGCCGGGTGCCACGACAGCATCCGAACAGAATCCATTTTCGAAGTATAGAAGAGAATATTGTTCATTTAATTGTAAGTTGTAATGCTAAGAAGTAATGGTTGAAACTATAAGGAACTATACAACTCAAGGTTCGAAATGTGGTGGGAATAGTGGAAAATTGGAAAAGTGGAAGTACACGTACAACATTTGGTTCGCAAGCATTTACGGTTGTAAATCTTAGTACGCTAACGGTGTACAAGGTTCCGCATGTGCTGCATTCGGCTGGCTTAAAAATTACGAAAGTGGTGGGTACAATCGGAAGGATTTTTGATTTATGACGTCCATGGTCGGTAGGTCGTCGATAGGGATTTTTATACCTGTCCTTGGTCGCGTGCTTGTCATGTCGTAGTAAGTCAATTTGTCAAACAACCCAGGCGAACACGGCGAACATTCTGAAGATTCTGTTTCTTTGCCATAATGGCACACCTCGACCGTGAGTGGCGCGCGGAAAAGTATTCTGCCATAACCATTCGCCTTGGAACGGCGAAAAAATAACCGATGCTTTACCTCCACAGAAAGCGCACGACATCTTTCGCAGGCAAAACGGCAAATCTGGCGGCCAAATGTTTTATTGCTGTCCGCATGCCGACAGCAATCCGCAGTCGGTCAGAAAGGTCTTCGTACGCCCTTGAAAATTTTCTTGCCGAGAAAATTCCACCCCATCCATGATGGCTTTTAGCGAAAATTCCACCCCCATCCATGTCGTCGTGAGGTAGGGGTCACCGAAAATGTATATAACGGGCTGCAGGGCAAAATTTCAGCACCATTTTTTGGCCCATCCTTAGCATCTCAGTGACCACGTTATTTTTACCACGATGGAATATTCTGGAGATTCATCGGTCTTAGTGACCATTGCAGTATTGCTGACATCAGCTGCACGGTACGAGCTCAGCCGGATGGATTCCGCGGAACAGGAGCAACAGCGGCAGCAGGCAGTTGCACCCAGGAGGAGACGCCGTTTCAGCGTCCACCCTCTGTGGCGCAATCGCAGCACAGAGGGGGAGTTTGTACTAGTGAGTCAAATGTTGACTGACACCGAGGGAAAGTTTTATGGCTATTTTCGGATGAGCCGAAATTGCTTCGAGACGTTGCTGGCAAAACTGGAGCACCGGGCTGGACCGAAAGGAGACAAGAATGAAAAAGCCGATCTCACCGAGGGAACGATTGGCTGTTTGTTTACGGTAAGTGGGTTTACAATTCATTGCATTTTATGAACACTTTTTTACTAAGTTTGCTAATACTATATTTATACAGGCAATAAACAGACAAACTTTTATCACTGTTTCAGATACTTGACAACGGGGGATTCTTACAAAACCATCAGCTACAGCTTTCGAATGGGGCATTCCACCGTCCAGGAAATTGTAACCGAGACATGCCTGATCATCGCAACGATACTGATACCGGAGACGATTTTCACGCCTAGCGTGGAGAGGTGGGAGGCCATCCGGCTGCAGTTTTGGGAACAGTGTAAATTCCCTAATTGTTTGGGGGCCATCGATGGTAAGCACGTGACCATCCAGGCGCCAGCAAACTCGGCATTGTATTTCAACTACAAGAAGACCTTTTCGATCGTGCTAATGGCTGTGGCTGATGCCAACTCAAATTTCATCGCCATCGAGGTTGGGGCATACGGGAGGATCAGCGATGGTGGTATCTTTGCCTATTCCAAACTTGGGCAAGACATCATGGGACTTACCCAATGTTGCCCGACAGCCATTTGCCGGGCACATCGGTCAGCGCGCCATGCGTTATGGTGGGAGACGAAGCGTTCCCGCTCAAGAGACACCTTTTGAGGCCGTATCCGGGCAGCCTAGCTGAAGGAGATCCGGAATGACCCACTTCAACACCACGCTGTCCATTGCCCGGCGTGTTGTTGAAAACGCCTTCGGCATACTTGCGCAGAAATTTAGAATATACACTCGGCGCTTACACGCCAAGCCGGAAAATGTAGATAAGATCATCACTGCAACGTGCGCCCTACATAACTACATCCGCGGATATGAGGCATGCCATGAAGCGCCAGGCCGGACGAGAGGAGAAGACATGAACGTGGAGAGTGGTGGAAATTGGCGTAGCTTGAGCCACCACGGGAGCAATTCCACACGCGAGGCCTTCGGCGTGAGGGATATGTTTAAGGATTTATTATTCAGATCGAGGGGCGCGGACTGAGCGGTTAATTTTTATAGTTTTAAGATGTGTATATAAGTAGATATAAGCGTTAGGTATAAGCGTTAGGTGTAAGAGGTAGAAGGTGTTAGGTGTAATCGTTGTTGTTAATGTAAGTTAAAAATATGAAAAATAAAAAATTGTTAAAACCAACGTACTCTTATTTTATCTATCCCAGTCTAACTTAATCTAACTTAGTCTACTTAATGGTTGGAGGAAGAAAGGATTCGAAAAATAAAAAAATTTTTTAAATAACATAATTTATTCATGTAAAATATAATCCAAGTTAATCTAAGTTATTATATCGTAATGTAACAATCTATCTCACTCTAACTTAACCTACCTTAGTCTAATGTAATCTACCTCAATCTAACTTGTTCTAATTTCGTTCTCCTGTTCACGACTATATACCATTATAGAGGCAGATACTCAATAGTTTTCGATATGCTGACTATTACAGGTTTATTATTCCCCGTGTTATGCCACACGGATCGGACAGGATGTCAGTATCAATCAATTATCGAAAGGACACTAACATATAAGCGAGAAACGACCACACTTGTTCAAAAAAAAGGTAGATGAGCTTACGTCGCATCACACGAACGTTATAGTAACTTGTTCGAAATCCGGAAAATTAACACAGGATATTTATAGAGACTTCTGAAAATTTAATATGTATATTCAATGTATAAATAATAATATATAATAATGGTAAATGGTCCTGTTGTCAGTAAATAAATACATGTGATTTATAATTCAAAATGTAATTTTATGCGTGAAATTTAATCGATTGAAATGAATAACTTGAATGTACAATGATGAAACTTGATAAATTGAGTATCTGCCCGTATACTCATATATGTGTTCGTGAACAGGAGAACGGGATGTGTAAGTGTGCAAAGTTTGAACAGAATCGGCCGTGGCCTCTCATTGTTAGTCTACTTAATGATTAAAGGAGGGAAAAGGAACCAAAAAGTAGAAACATTATTTAAATAACAATTTATTAAAAAATCCATCTTAACTGGCTTACCCTAATTAACCCTATATATAATTGTGGCATCCTGATAGGTCGATGAGAGAGTGAGTGAGCGAGAGAGAGAGAGAGAGAGAGAAGAGATAGAGAGACACGGCGCGGCAAGCGCGATACGGGAAAGGTATCAGATCGGTTGTAGCCGCTAAGAAGTGAACACGAGACTTCGCACATACGCACCTTGTACCTTATTATATTGTACTACGTTCAATAAACTTCATTTCTACTATTATACTACTAGCTGTGTCGTGTAGCTAATATAATTATATATAATTACCCTAATTAATCTAACTTAATCTATCTTAGTTAACTCTAATCTAACTTAATCTAAGTGGGCTTCCCCTGCCTGGTCGCACTCCCTCTCTTCGTACTTTGTCAGCAGTGCCACGACGCCCCTCTTTAATCGCGCTTGGTGCCTCTTGGATAAATCCATTGCAGAAACCGCTACCCCCATAAAAAAGTGATGGAGGGATGACTGCTTTGCGGGCTGTGCCTCCGTCTTGTTCCTCGCGACGGCTTGTAGGAATTCATTACAATCGGCTATCGTCTTCGCCAAAAGTTGTCGTGGTTCCTCGTTCTGGACCTGCGGCTGCATGTCCCGTTCGCAAGGTGCAGCATATTCAATGGGCGTTTCGCCCGTTTCATCGAAGCAATGCTCGCTGTCATCTTCGATGCGATTTTCGAGGCTGTAAAATAAAATTTAAAATGTAAAATACAATTTGAAATGTTTGTCAAATATTCATGAAATATTTCCCACCTCTGAGAAGCCTGTGTGCTCGATATCAGATCCCTTTCGAGGAAATGCGCAGACAGGAATTGTAGGCTATCCCAGTGCCTGTACTTCCGATGGGAGCTGCCCGCCGCCTGGCCACTTCGTACCGCGTTTTCTTTCGCCCGGTACTTCCGGAACAAATCACGCATATTTTGCCAACGTTTCTTGCACGCGGCCGCTACAACAAACATATTTTGCAGTTAACCTTTTGTCAGTGTGCGTCAAGGGGCTCGTACGTACACTACACATACAGTCAAACCTATTTTTGTGGGTAGGGACCTCACAAACGAAACCGCACAAAAAAATATTCAGAAACGTCATAAATAGCTATAACAAGGGTGTTATGATTCCAGTACCGCTGGCATTCATAGACCGCTTGGAAAAATGGCATAGAAAAGGTCTGCACAAACACAGGTTTGACTGTTAACTAAGGAGTTATTAAAACACAGTGATTACTAACCTGGTTGATTCAGCTCGTCGCCTATCTGCCTCCATGCAATGGCCTTGTACTTGGCATCCGAATACTTGGGGTGCCTCAAATTATATAAAAACTCCCGACTCCTCACGCACTCTATTAGACGTTCGTCCTGCATGGTTCTCGGAACTGAATATCTAAATCCTCGCAGGTCGGAACTAGAACTGATTTTTCCGACGAATTTCTCGTCCCAGGTAACCTCGTAACAAACCCTTGCGTGGGGGTAGGAAATACGGTACGAAATTCGATTGGGCTAAAGAACAGTGGACCTACCTGCATCGGGGTGCTCAGCGAGACTCCGGCGGCCCTTCGTGAAATTTTTGCACACAGTCAATTATTTAAATCGTTGAACAGGCGTCATCGTAACGAAACTTTTTATCGGTCTTTACGTTACGAATTGTTCTTAATCGCGGAAGAAATACACTCCTCGTCAAAAAGATAGCCGAGGTGTGCTACCTTTAATTTCTCAATGCGCATGTGAAGTTGTACGTTTGTGACGTATAATATCCAAACATTATGAGCTCAGAATATGCGGGTCGTTGAAAATAATTTAAAATATTACAAGGTTTAGTGTGTAACAAAAAAATTGTTTCATTTTAAGAAAGAAATGATAGCAAATGTACAAAAAGAAAGCAATGAATAATAATGAACATAAATTTTAACTAACACTAATTACTTATCAAACATATACACTTATTTAATAATGGGTACATCCCTCTTTATTTTCTATTACTTCTACTGTACGATTTGGTATCGCTTTATATAGTTTTTGGATATAATTTTGACTGACAGCTTCGTACAGACCTGAACATTTCGACGAACATTGCGACGAACAGCGGGCCGAGGATTCAGTTTTTTATTAGCACATAGCACAGGGTCTTAGGCCCTAACCATATAAATTGCAACCATACCTGGGCGAGTCATTCGAAGATGCGCTTCGGACGACCGTTTAGGAAAATTCGTGATTTCCCATTATTTTTACAACCCCTGCTCCCACTCTACTAGCCCTGGTCAACGATATTGTTAACTCCACTCTCTCTTTCCAACCAATCAACTTCCCTATCCCAGTTTTGTAAACGGATCTAGCCGGGTGTTTCCAATTTATTTAAACAAATGCAATGTTTTCATATCAAAGGCCTTTTTAAAAATTTGAAAATTACGAGGAAGAAATAGATATATAAAGTGGCTCACGAAAGTATTCGAACGCTTACGTTTACAAATTTTAATGAATAAAATAAGATGTACTAAACTGATTTGTATAGAACAATTTGATATCTGTTGTAAGGGGGAAGTCTCAAGATTATGTCAGTAAAATTTGAAAAGGATTCAACAGCGTAGGCAGAAGTTATGATATATTTATATAATCTTACAACAGATACCAAATTGTTCTATACAGATTAGTTTAGTACATCTTATTTTATTCATTAAAAATTGTAAACGTAAGCGTTCGAATACTTTCGTGAGCCACTGTATATATATACATATATATATATAAATAAAAATATATATAAATATATAAAATAATATAAATAAATAAATAATAAATAATATAATAAATAAATAAATAAATAAAAAATAATAAAAAATATATTAATATATATATATAATAAATATATATATATATATGCATATAGATATTGGGATGAAACTTGCACTAAACTTAATTAAAAAATTATTATAGTGATACCTATCAGTAAATAGGAATAATTTTTCAATGATTTTAGCACGTTCGCAAACAAATTTGCGTGCACCCCCTTTGATGTATGTCGAAAAACCGACAAGTGAATGATGTAGACAATGTTTTAGACATTGCATGTCTCGTCCTTCAGAATCTTTCGTTCCCAGCCTTAATAGCAAATGATGGCATCATAAACCCCCAAATTTCTTAAAGGTCATGCCGACCCTTAATCATACAACCTGCACGGTCACACCTAGCAGTCCCCTAAAGGTGCGCCTCGAGCGCAAGGGATGGCAGGGATAATCAGGCCCAAGGAAGATACCTCAATGAACAGCGATTGTCACCGACTCTGTCCAATTCGACTTTTTCATTTGTTCTTAGAATTCCTAGCAACAGTGTTTACTCCAAATTTTTTTTGCGCGTCATTCGGTAAACCAATTTTTCTAATTGCTCAAGAAGTAGTCATGTCGTTTGGTCCAATTAAAAAAAAAAGTTGTGCTGTTTCAAAGGGCGTTCGATTACTATCGCAAGCCTGTGTACATCATAAATCAGGCCTGTCCAACCCAAAAATGAAATAGTAAATAATCTTATTTGTTTTAAAGCATGCGTGCAACTTTGAAAATATTTTATTCAATGCAATAGATTTTTAAAATAGTTTTTCAAAATAGTAATTCATATGAAGAATATTAAAAATATTTGGATTTTATCGCAGGATAGTGGATAGTGCCACCATTTTTGGGGAGTCTATCGTTAGGTCCGCCTATGCCCATCTCAGCCGCGCCCGCAGTCCCAGTATTTTGGCTTCGACGTCACATACTACATAGTATATGTGACCGCTGTAGCCAATATCTCGACTATAGCCGAAAGTACGTGTGAAACGAGGCCTGTCCCTTGCACTCTGATCCAATCGGCCGCGCATTCGTACCTATGCTCTGACCAACGAGACCGAGGCAGTGAAGCACCCAGCTTGCGTCCTTTGCTAATCGTCTTGCAAGGGTAACTTCAACTCTGTCGCACTCGTGCGCCTATGTTTACGTCTACTGTCTCGTCTCATTGGACAAGATATAGATACGCCATAGCATTCCTGCCAGGGAACCTTCCATCTAATCATTTTTAGGTCATTATGGACAAGAATTCAGAAGTTTCCATGTACATTTTTTCGTGTCGTAAGACAAAACGATGCAATTTTTATGTGGAATTAATTCTTCTTATTCTACAAGTTACCATGTGATTGAGTCATTACACACGATATCGGACACTTTTGGGTGTATTGTTTCGGATTTCTTCCAGTTTCACTTGGACCACAACACATTTCAATGTCATCAAAAGTCGAGACATAGTCCCCCAAAAATGATCGAATTCACAAGGCATGATCCCCTTCCTAACGTGAATACTTCCTATAAAAAAAAAACAACTATTCTCGTTTTTACAATATATGTATAATTTACGTTAATGTATAAGGATGTGTGATGCTGTTTCACGAAGAGGTAGGAACGATTCCTATTTCCATAATGTTCTAGAGGAGAGATACCGATAGTTTACCTAAGGACCTGTATAGCCCCGAGAAACCTTTTTTTTTGTGTCACGCACATCAGGGAACTGTCAACGCGGTCTCGAAAGGCCATGTGGTAATGATCAGCCGCTTGTTCTGCCGCCGGACAACGGCGGTCTCTGGGAATAGTCCAATGGCCGGAACGAAGGCGCTCGAGCTTCGACAAAATATCGGTAACATGGCATTTGGACCTATAGTCCGTACGTAAAACCCTCCGGTCCCGGCAAGTATGCAGAGACCCTTATTATGAGGTCGCCCCAAACAAGACGGGCAAGATACCGAAGTTGTTCGAACGGCCGAAGTCGCTGTCCATAAGGACCGAGCGAACTGACAGGCCACTTGAGAGGCGCTCGACGGTCCTCGCAACAAAGGCCAAGTGCCGAAAACCGCAGAACTGTTTACTCCCCTCTACACCCCCGAGATGCCTATGCTGGAGCGTGTTGCCCACGGGCAACCCACAGACAAGATTGAGCAGCGTTAGAAATCTCTGCGGATACGGACGCAGTCACGGTGCAGAATTTACTGGAAAAATTCAATATTCGTGTATATCACGATATTAAATACATTCCTTTTGCATAGAATGCGTATGACACTAAATGCGTATGTATATGAGAATGGAAATTGTTATTAATAATCATAATAATAATTTCTATGCATAAACAATTTTGCAATAATAATATGTCAATCATTTTTATTTATTCTTAATTTGCTTTTACTATATGTTTCGTACCTATCCGAAAATAATAAGAATGTAAAGATAGATCCAGATTGTTTGGAAGAACGTGAACAGGGATCACATTGAAAGTACTGAGAATGAGTCGGATAGCGAATAACATTCATTTATCATTAATTTCGTTTTGAATTTGTTAGTTTTTAAAAATAAATTTTGTTATGAAAATTGTTAATTTCTTGTCAAGTATATTAATTATATTGGTAAATTATTTATATATGTGTAATTATTCACAGAAAATGAAATTATTAATATACAGGTTGTTCACGCAATTACTAGCCAGCATTTTTCTCGTAAATAGTGAATAATAGAAAAAAATGAAAGAGGAAAAAGCGGTACTGTTTTTTATGTGCAACACAATGGCGTGTGTAATTTTTTTTTGTTTATACTATTTTGCTAGATATGAAGGCGACCTTCAATTTTTTAAATGGAATGCTGTATATTTTTTTGAATCGCACGAAAGCGCATGTCTAGACGAATTCATCCGTATACTGCACAGTGACCTTCAAGGTCATGCAAGGTGGGTGTGTGTATGTGTGTGTGTGTGTAAAACATTATAAATACTGTATTACTTTTAAAAAGCTGTTTCACCGATGTTTTTCCTATTGATGTCGAGAGTGAAACTAGAACTTTTCGGAGTTGGTCGTGATATCGGCACGATGAAACAATTTGTCAAAGAAGTCAAATAAACACGGCAGAATTTCGGAAGGATCTGACTCTTTGTCCTCCTGAAACACGTTGACGGTGGACGCGCAGAGAAATATGTTACCAAAAAATTGTCCTTGGAACGGCAATAAACTAATAGATACCTTCGATGTACACGCCATGGCGACCCTCACGTGCAAAACGGCAAATCTGGCGGCCAAATGTTTTATTGCAACCCGCACGCCGACAGCAACCTACAGTAAATCAGAAAGGTCTCCGTACACCCTTTAAAAATATACAATTTGATTGCCACTCATCTGGCCGAGGATGTCCCACCCCCCTTACCGGTTGTGTATTTAAGGGCTGTGAACCAAGATTTCAGCACCATTTTTGGCCAAAAAACATGACCTTTAGCACGCGAGAACGAATATCCAGCATTCAGACAAAATGCCGAATTCTGTAGGATTGGTAAATATGATGGTGAAATTCAGTGGGCTACTGCTCGCGTTGCGCAAACTGAACCAGCAGCGCCAGTCGGAACAGGAGGCAAGTCGGGGAGGAAGAAGGCGCTACGGTGTCCACCCGCTGTGGCGAAATCGAGCCATCGAAGGAGAATTCGTTCTATTCAGGCAAATGCTGGATCACGAGGAAAAATTTTACGGATATTTCCGTATGAATCGTGATTGTTTTTATGCCCTACTTGGGAAAATCAAAGATGATTTGACAAAAACTTGTACGCCTTGGAAAACACCAATTGCGCCAGAGGAACGGTTGGCAGTTTGCTTGAGGTAAGTGAGCGTAAAATAATTAATTAAATCCTTATAAAATTATTTTTATTTAAAACGCTACAAACTACATGTTATACAATTAAATGCTACCAAGAATTATCTTAGCCTAAATTATCTTTATATAAAGTAATCTAACTTGATCTAACTAAATCTAACTTAATCTAACTTAAGTACCGCCTAGGTCTCTTCCGACTTTTTTGCCGCAGCCAAACGCTCAATAATCTCCAACTTGAATCGCTCCTGCGTACTTTGCTTGAGGTTCGAAGTGGCCGAGCATATCCACCGGAAGAAGTCTTGCAATTCTTTTTTAACCCCATCTTCTTCTCCTTGCGACATTCCGGGGTTGCCCGATATCGCCGCCTCCGTAGCAGTCTTGAGCTGCTTGGCACATTCCAAAACTTCATTTATGTATCGCCACATAGCGATCCTCGTTTCCATCATTGCGGCATTCGTTCTGTTGTGGTCGGTGACGTCTCCTCTTTTGTGGAGGTTGCCTGTCCTGCGGCTCTTCCCCCTCGCTCTCAAGCGGGGGTCCGCTGACGTCCCTATTTTCTTCTGTCGTACAATAATTAGAGTCTCCACTAAAACTGACGGAGCTGAGAAAAATAATATTTAAATTAGTTAATTGTAAATAATTTCAAATGGGATAATAAATGTAAATAGTCAATAATGTAGTCTGAAATATTAAATATTATTTGAAATATTGCTCACCTCTCCAAACTGCAAAGCGTTTGACGTTCTTGGAAAAAAGGGACCAAAAATTGCATTGCATCTTCATATTCATATTTCCGCAATGCGTTGTCCGCCGCCTGCCCGCCCCGCACCGTACTGCTTCTGGCGCGGAATTTCCTAAATTGATCCCGTAGACTCTGCCATCTACTTTTGCATGTTTCGGCTGTAAAAGAAATATTTTCTAATTAACATTTTATTATTATTTCAGGTATTTAGCAACAGGAGATTCCTTCAAAACTATCAGTTATAGTTTTAGAATGGGTGCATCGACTGTGGAATTAATAGTGAAGGAAACCTGCAGGGTCATTACGGAGAGACTGAGGTCTGAGGCCATACCAACACCCAGCATGGAAATGTGGGAAACAATAAAGCAGGAGTTTTGGGAAAAATGCCATTTTCCCAACTGTCTGGGGGCCATTGATGGGAAACATGTAATTATCCAAGCCCCACCGAACTCCGGCTCATTGTATTACAATTACAAGAAAACATTTTCAGTGGTTTTGTTGGCTGTGGCTGATGCCAATTCTAACTTTATAGCTGTTGATGTTGGGTCGTACGGAAGGAACAGCGATGGAGGGGTTTTTGCCCACTCATTGATAGGGCAAGGAATGAATGACGGGTCCTATCGGATGTTGCCCGACACTAATTTGCCGGGCACATCAATCTGTGCGCCCTGCGTCTTCGTCGGCGATGAAGCCTTTCCTCTGAAGAGGAATCTTTTGAGGCCGTATCCGGGACGAGTAGCGGAAGGTCACGAAGACCAAACACATTTTAATAAACGCCTGTCAACGGCTCGACGAACAGTCGAAAACGCATTTGGAATTTTATCCCAGAAATTCCGTATTTATAACCGACGGATCCAGGGGAAGACGGAAAATATTGATTACATAATAATAACTACGTGCATCCTGCACAATTACATACGAAAGTACGAGGGATCGACAACGCCAGAAACTGGACCGACAGAAGCTGCAGCGTGGGATGCCTTTAGTAATCAAGCGGGCAACGCGACGAGGGAGTCCTTCGCGGTCAGGGACACATTCAAAAACTTTTTATATTCGACCCAGTAATTTTAAGTTAAGTTTAGTTAGTTACTTATTAAGTTAGTTTAAGTTAGTTTAAGTTAATTAGTTATTAACATTAAGTTAAGGTTAATTTGAGCAATTGTGTTATTAGTTAATTGAACAATTATTAAAATACATTAAGTACTAACCTGGTTGATTCAATTCGTCGCCTATCTCCCTCCATGCGATTGCTTTGAACTTGCTGTCCATGAATTTCCTGTGAGATAAATTGTATAAAAACTCGCGACTGCGGACACATTCGATAAGACGCTCGTCTTCCATTTTGCTGAACCACTTGTCACTTGCACTTGTCTAACGTCGGAAGTAGAACTGATTTTTCCGACGAACTTTCGTCGCAGGTAACCTCGTAATTAGCATCACAGTGGGGGTAAGAAACACGGTATTGGTTATATTGGGGTAAAGAACCACAATGGGACCTGCAACAGACCTGCCTGGATCGGGCCGCTCCGAGTCTTCAGCGGCCCATTGCAAAAATTTGTTTGTAATTGCGAAGAAAAAAGTAGAAGTCACGATTTTTGACTTTTTTATCTGTATTTGTATTGAAAATTTATAAGGTCCCTTTTGTAGATCTAAGTAAGTAATGTACATGCACAAAATTTCATTAAAATCGATCAAGGTTGCTAAGAAATATAATTGATTGAAAATAGCAAGAATTGTAAGAAACTGTGATTGAAGACCCAAGTAAATTAATCCTATCATCTCCAACAAAATCAAGACGTTTGGGCCAATTTTAAGAAGCTATAAAGAGTGTACGAATATTTTCTACACTGGCCGCATATTACCGAAATAATCCTATTTCTTAGGTCTTGAATCTACACTTCCTTCATACTCTGTTTCATCATTTCCCAATGAAACGAATCCTCTACTTTCTCGCGATGTCCATAGAGCAATGACAGTTAATGTTTCCAACAATTTATATTTTATTAATTCATAACGGTGTTAAATCCAGCGGTGGTCGCACATCTATGTGCATGGTATAAAGACGTGGTATAAATTCGTCGGCCGTCCGAGAATAATTTTAATTTCGCCATTTTTTAAAGTGTCACCACTTTTGGAGAGTCTATCGTTAGGTCTGCCTATGCCCATCTCAGCCGCGCCCGCAATCCCAGTGTTTTGGTTTCGACGTCACACGCTACATAGTTGTGTGACGGCTGTAGCCAATATTTTGACCATAGCCAGAAATGCGTGTGAAACAAGGCCTGCCTCTTCCAGCAGGATCCAATCAGCCACGCATTCGTACCTATACTTTGTCCAACGAGACGAGGCAGTGAAGTACCAACTCTGTCGCACTCGAGTGGCTATGTTTACGTCTACTGCCTCGTCTCGTTGGACAAGGTATAGACACGTCACCGCATTCCTTCCAGGGAACCTTCTTCGCAGCCTCGCATCAATACTGTGTCACCGCCTTGCACCCATACAAAATGGTGCCTTGCCATCCCCTACAATCGTATAGGAGTGGGCGGTAATTGTTGAACAGCTTAGCCCACAGTATTAGAGTACTCCGAGCATTAACAAATCGGCGGGCAAGACTGTGACAGCGATCGACAGCAGATAATATCGGGATTAGGTTCAATGTACTTCGATTATAGGTTAAATAACGCATTGCATAATATGCACAGTCAAGAAATACTATACTATCTACTTCTCGATATTCCTCACGACAATTGCAAGGAAAGAGATAAATCCCGGAAATTACTTACACAGAAATTGCTAAGATTCTGTGGCGTCAATTAAATATATTTCTTGGTACATTTCTTGGTAAAAATGATAGGCATCTATTATTACGCTTTTCGAGTAGGAGGAGCGATATTGTGATTTAGTATGAGGAAGTCCCTTCAAGCACGTGTTGACCGTGTGTTTTCCTTCGTGTTTTCGTGGGATGGTGGTCATAGAATCATTTACATTTCGTCGCTCCGGCATCTGGCATTGCCTGTCATAAAATTGATGGGCTCAAGCTAACGAACGAACAATACAACACCTTTTACCTGCATTATTGCCGTCCGTACCATACTTTGCCGAGTGGAAAGGCCTACGAAAATAAAAATACGGAGAACGTAAATCATTTTTAAGTAATTATGGATAAGAATTCTGAAGTTTTCCATGTACATTTTTTCGTATAGCAAGGCTAAAATTAAAAAATTGCGGCCAGGTGAGACCGGCGAAGGACGCGGCGTTCGGCGATTCAGGTAGCTAACTGCAAGTGCACCGACTGATCGACCGCTATTCCCCGGCAGGCTTGGTAAAACCAATGTCCTTTGTACTATGGATGGCATTAACCTTTACTGTACACACGGAGTGCACAACACCCTAACAGCAGTTTAGGTAAAATATGTAAATGACCTTCCCCGTGCTCTTCTTTTCACTACGTGAAAATTTTTATTTTAGGGCAGACGCTGTCGACCCTCACTTCAAAATGTCTAAAGAATATCCAGCAACTTAATGGACACAAAACAATTAATAGTTCGGGAAAAAACGGAATTTCAAACAGGAAGAATCGTAAAATGTGGACATATTTTTTCAAATTTTTTAACACTTCAACCGATGGTAAAATTTGCAAAACAAAGATATTAGTAATATTTTTGCATTAAGTAATCACATTCGAATATAAAATGATGAATTATTTAAAAAGAACAGTCTCTTGCGATGATGATTAAAAAAAGAAAATGTTTTTTATCTTTGTTTTTATCTTTTTGTTTTTATGTCTTTTATCTGTGGTATAAAATGTGTTGTGTAGGCAGTTTTCGTAAAACTCATCCCAAATAGCAAACTTTGATGGTCCGTATCCTTTAAACAATTTCGAAGATTACAAAATGATGGCTCAATCTTTCAGTTTCATCCAAATTCGAAACATGGTCCCCAAAAAAAGATTTAATTCACATGGAATGACCCCCTTCCTAATTTGGATATTTCCTTAAAAAAATTGTGTAATTCACGTATAACATAAGGATGTGTGATGCTGTTTCACCAAGCGACAGGCACAATTCTTATCCCCATGATGTTGTAGAGGAGAGATACCGATAGTTTACCTAAGGAGCTGTGGAGCCCCTAAAAACATTTTTTTTGTGCCATGCACAGCAGGGAACGTGTCAACGTGCTCTCGAAAGGCCATCTGGACGTTCAAAGTTATGGCCCCAACGACGTCGGGGCGACCCCGGAAAGATTTCGAGCACGAAGACCAATTCCTGACCGGCAAATTTCTAGCCCGTGTTCTTGAATCTGGCCGCCCAAACAACTTCGGCATCTTGCCCGTCTTGTTTGGGGCGACCTTTAGGCAGAGTTTCGCATCAGGGTTTCCATAACGCCCGGGCGGAAAGTCCTAGTTCTCTCGTTAAGTAGTTGTAGTTCAATTTGCCTTGCCGAGCCATGGTGCTCGTAGATTTAAGTACAATTTTAGTCTTTTGATCGTAACCTCATTAGTCCCGCGTCAGTCCGATTCGCGTGACAGTGTTCGTTTGGCGTTGGGTTATTTTGTATTTTAGCTTTTAGGTGACTGTTCGCCAGCGGATTGTATTTTCACTCTCACTCTCTTTCGAGGGTCTTAATCCCTATTGTTGTGTGGAGAGAGAGATATTGTTATCGGTGAGTGCTTTCCGTTGTTCTTACATTTGTGATATTCTTATGTTGTATTTTATTCAAGTTGTAATATTGTTGATTGTTCGATCGTGGCCTTGCCGGTCCTTTACAACCGTGCGGGTGATATTAGCTGTACGCTCGATTGTTTCTCTTTGTTTTGCGTGAATATATACACTTATACATGGTTTGTTAACTATTCGAACCCATAGTCTTTATTTAAAGCCTCCTGTTCCTTTAATGCTTTGCTCGTCGGGGAAGCAGTGTTACAGAGGGGTGTAATTCTAAGACGACTAGAGAGATCCCGCGCTCTCGGCTTAGGATTGTGTCCTTCCGAGAGGCCGCGTAGTCGTCACAGTCTAAGAAAACATCCGTCCAAATTTCAAAGATCTTTATACTTCTGTTAACAAACTTATGTAATAGAAAATTTTTGTAGCTGGTTGCTTTACACAACCAAATATGCATGTATATCTAATAAACTTTTATACAAATTTTAAATACTCCAGTGCCCTAATGTTTCTAAGAAATTATTGATTGAAATAAGCAACAAATGTTAGTACAATTTCTACTAAAAAATAATATATTTTAAGAACTCGACTAATGTAACTGTATTTCGCGCAAGTATCCGAATGAGATTATGTATTCGTTCTATGTAATATAAGAAAAAACTTTATATTTTTTCAAGCAAGAAAGAATAAATTACCAAATAAAACGAATGTAACAACGTTAATAATTCCGTAATCTTTCCATCTATTTTCTATTCTTAACAACATTTTGTAGAACTAATTATATAAAACTGCAAAAAACCGATATAAAACACATAAAAATAACGCCATTTAACACTTCGAATACCTACATCACAACCGTAATAATTGAGAAATTAACGTGTATGAAATCGAGTATTTGGTCAACATTCTTTTGTAGATTTTAACCTAATTTGGTGAACTAAATATATTAGCACAAAAATGCATTCTTAAATGTCGAGAAATAATTCTGGTTTGACGCGGCATTTACCAAATGGACAGTAACAAATAGAAGAGCAAAATTAAAAATACAATACGTGTAATCTCACGTGAAGAACGCCGATTTTTGTCTTTGTTTGCCAACAGATGTCAAATATGTATACACCGCCTTCTACTTGACAATATCTTTTTGAACCAATGCAATGAAAACAAGGGAACACAGTGTTTGAATTTTTCTGATAAACATTGTAGACCACGGTGTAAGAAGTGTTGTAAGAACTCTTGTGACCGAAGAGTTATGTCTTAGTGTCGTGATACGACACCAGATGAGTCACTAAGAACAAAGGTAGAGCGGGCTTTTCAAATTAAACTTGATAGTGTTTCCTTCCGGTATCTGCTAATAGAGTCATCAGTGAGGATTTTCTAGCAGATCGTTGCTTTAAATAAATAGATGGCAAAATGGTCAAGGGAGTGCTTGTCGACATCATTGGCGAAAGGAATTGTTATAAACATTTATATTATAACAGGAGGTAAGGTTTATACAAACGGCGAGATGATAAGGCGGTAAATTAAGCGAGCCAAGGACGACGGGCAGCGGATTTGATATTTTAGAATTTGGAAAACAATGGCCTCGCGACATGTATGACAATAGACGTAAACAAAAGGTTTACGTCAACGTTCGTTCATCCAAGGCCGGCCTCGAGCTCGAAAAATATTCTGTATCTCGGTTTCTATAATTTATTTTTAATAAATAATTAGATGGCATGATGGTCAAGGCAGTGCTTGTCGACATCATTGCCGAAAGGAATTGTTATAAACATTAAACAGCCAGAAATAATAAATTTAACAGTGAATTTCGTACGATAAATTAATGCGTGCGAATATTCATGGCTTAAAAGTTATTCTATATTTCGGTTTCTATAATTTATTTTTACTAAATAATTAGATGGCATGATGGTCAAGAGAGTGCTTGTCGACATCATTGCCGAAAGGAATTGTTATAAACATTAAACAGCCAGAAATAATAAATTTAACTGTGAATTTCGTACGATAAATTAATGCGTGCGAATATTCATGGTTTAAAAGTTATTCTATATTTCGGTTTCTATAATTTATTTTTAATAAATAATTAGATGGCATGATGGTCAAGAGAGTGCTTATCGACATCATTGGCAAAAGGAATTGTTATAAACATTAAACAGCCAGAAATAATAAATTTATCAGTGAATTGTGTTCAATAAATGAATGCGTGCGAATATTCATGGTTTAAAAGTTACTCTGTATCTCGAGTTCTATTGGGTATTTTTACTAAAAAATTAGATGGCAAGATGGTCAAGGGAGTGCTTGTTGATACCATTAACAAAAGAAATTGTTATAAACATTAAACAGCCATAAATAATAAATTTATCAGTGAAATGTGTTCGATAAATTAATACGTGCGAATATTCATGGTTCAAAAGTTTTCATTCAATTCGAACATAGAGTGTCCAAGTGTGAACCGTACTTTACGATCGCCCTCTAAAACTGTCAACATGGTGACAGACTATCTTAGAAATGGATGGGGGGAAACAGTGTGTTGAAGCAAGACAGACGATTTTGATGGTCCGAGGTATTGAGAGGAGTTCCACGCATTCATACTCACATATTTATAGCTTTTGGACTAGCCGGTTTGGGACTACGAAACGCATCTGCTGCTCTAAGATTGGCGTCTTAGTACGAAGGGAATTCGTGCTTTCTTATTTTATTCTGTATGGTAGGCCAGCATTTCTCTTTTTTCGAAAGAGTAGCAGCCGATACAGGATCGAGAAAGTATTTGCATACCCCATTTTTACAACTTCCCATGAAGAAGTAACTGCAATGCACACTTTCAGTGCTTTCAGTTTATTTTGCATAAAAATTCGCAGTCCGTTCATATCGCTTATGCTTATTTTGAAAGCATAATGAATATTAAAAAAGAGATATTAAATTTTTTCATTAAAATCAGTAATATATATACTCCTTTTTTAATATTCATTATGCTTTAAAAATTCCCATAGTAATTGGGTTCCTTACCCTGCGTATTTAACAGATTGTATTAATATAAGGGGTTAATGGTACCTTAACTAATTTTACAAATGTATTGTTAATTACAGAATAATTACACATTCATTTTATCGCCTCGCGCCGTTTCCTTCACTGAATAATTGCACAAATTCAATTGAGCCTGTGTTACGTAGTCGGAACATTCCCACGACGAAAACGGTGAGCATATTATGGCGATACCCTACAATTTTATTGTCCCGGAGAATGGTACATCCATTACAAAGTGCGCTATTGTGTTCGATGACTATAGGAATTTAAAACCATCGAATAGATTGCGCCTCGTTCCACTCGATTGTATAGTAGAATCCTGACATTCCAACAGTAAGTTTCTATCGGAAGATTCACCTAACATTTAGAACAAATGCGTTGCTTTCAATTAGATTACCTGGAAAGGTTTTTTTCGTTGTGTTTCTCTGGTCACGGTAAGTCTGTGTGTGTGTGGGTTTAGAAAGTTAACGGATTCTTCCATGGACATAGTTATCACGCTTATAACTTCATTGTTTCACGAGTTCCGGAACTATAAGTATCGGCGTACGTGCAATTAGATTGGAGATCCCTATCCTTGTATACAGGCGTAATTCTAAGTGAGTGAACATTGAATGCATTCAACGGGGCTCGTTTTTCTTTATGACTGCATTATCAGTCGCGGATCTTATCTGGTTTCAGGCGGTTTATTTTCTTTTGCGGCACCAAAATGGCTGCTCGCCGCGGAAACCGCAACCAGGTAACTCGAAACCATTGAACTACATTTTCTACGGGTTAATCACCGACAATGCTTGCCTCTTGCTAATACGCGTATGTAGACTGCAATGTTTTTAGCCCTGCATTGTCAAGGTGCGTTTTATCATCGTCACCTTTGGACATTGTCTGCTAAAACCAACGTTTGTTCCATGCAAAAGAGGCACGTCTTTGCAGAAGTTCCTTTGGCAACGTTCAAACGTTCCATGACAAACGAATTGCTCATCTGATTTATTTGAAATTAACAATTATGTATTAGTGTTTATATTTTGCGGAAAATAATGTCATTGGAAGTGTAGGAATATTCAATAAAATTGAACTCGATATTAGGCATCTCTGTATTTAATTTTTCTATTAGCTAAACTACTAAATTTATATTGTGTATACAATCAAAATTTTTACGTACTATACAAAATTAAAAATGTACGTAATGATGTTTATATTTTGTGGGCAATATTATTCGTAGCGATGTTGGACATTTTTGTGTTTAGCTTGTTGCCATGGTGGAGGAGCATCGTCGCTAAACAAGATGATAATTTGAGAAACAGTAAATCTTGGAAGATGAGCACATCTGTTGTTCGAAACAGCCGGCATCGTGACCCGCTTACAAAGTGGAGGGGATTTAGCTGGCAACGCGTCGCCATTAACAGTAAGCTTACCGACGCGTGCATAGCCCTGCTGGTTATCCGTAAAATATCTTCTAAATGGTTAAGAGGTTCAAATCTTGGTGACCGAGGCCCCAAGATATAGCGGAGCAGAACTTCAAACAAGTTTTCACTAACGATTAGTAAGTAGACTTTATAAAGCACTACATTACAGTGATTCCTAGCACGTTGTTTGGATTCTGATGACAAACTGGTCCATTTACCTGCAGCCTATTTTGTACAATATTCTACTTCTATGTTAAAGATCTCACTTGCAATCATTTAAAATATTTAATTCAATAATGATTGTACAATTTTATACTTATATCCTTCATAGAACTGATTCATCCTTTCTGGACAAGTTTCTCTCATAATTCTAGTGTACGTCTTAATTAATTTTGATGCATTGAATTCTTGAAAATTTGATGGTATGAATCACGAATGTAACGTAGTGGACATACCAAGATGCAAATTAGTTTGTAATTTATGTACAATTTCGAATTTCCGTTTCATTTTAACAGCTAGAACCATAGTTCACCATATTCACAGTTGGCAGACATGTTGCGCGTCGACGCCCAAGCATTTAATGCACTAATAACAAGTGGGTGTTGTATACTAGTTCCATTATTCGTATTTTGTAGCAACGGTAAACAATATACACGTTTTTTTTTGCAGCATAATAATGGCAGTTCTGGAATCCTGTTGGTCACCCTTTGTTTGGACTAATAGTGTCAAAACAGGATGCAAAGCCATTGCTTTTTACACAATTGTATGTATTTATATATCAGTTTTACTTTCTTTATATTAAGTTTGTGATACATTAATCTCCTTATCACTCTTTATTGAGGTTCAAGAAATTTCTTTTTTCAGGCAATATGTATAATACTGATTACATTAGTTTCTTATCAACTACATGGAGGAGAATCGTCACAACTGTATAACCCTTTATTTGAAGCTGATGTCAGGGAATGTAAGTTCTAGTGCATATATATATATATGTGATAATATCATTTTTACACATACCATTTTTAGCAATGCAAATTGTCGGAGGGTTCTTCATATTTTATTTCATCCTTCTCATCTCATCCGCACTGTTAATGGTACATGGAGTAAGGGAGAGAATACGAGGCTGGTTACTGCCTTGGCTTATATTGTGGTTTATCGCATGTCTTTTCGAACTAGTTTTTGGGCTTTGGCTTGTAGGAGGATATTATATCTACGTAAGTTTTTGAATGAATCTTAAATAGTCTTCAGGAATTTACAAATTAATATGTTGGTATTAATTTTTCCAGCTTGAAGCAACATTTGCCGCAATGTGTCTCTGGCTTTGGATGTCATATAATGTAAGTATAAGACAATATTTTTGTCTCTCATCTTATAATATACAGATTGTCTTAGATTTTAATTGCCAAGTAAGAATCTAAACTGTATAAGAAATTAGATCCATAACATACGTAGACAAAGTTTAGCCATTAAAACCTGGGAGTCTATAGTGATGTATTTCTAACTTCTCTCAATTTAATTTATAGGTATATTGTTGGCTGGTTGTTCTCTCTATGTACAAAATATTTGAGAAGCTGCAGTCTCCGAATATTGAGCTTTTGTGGCCCTAAGTATTAACTTAAGTACTTTTGAGTCACAGAGTACATTGATTGGCACCAAAGTAAGATACAATGTCGTAGAGATGAGTTTATCAGATTTTATTTTATATATTTTTATAAAGGATAGCCAGATCGACAGCATTATTTACAATAATATGAATTAAGCAAAAACACAATAATCTGCCATGTTTGACTTGCTTATAATTATTTATTTCAATACGTATAATACTAAGTGTCATTAATGTACAATTAGTCCCATATCCAAAGATCTGGGACATTCATTTTATAACAGAAGACTGATATTGGTCTAAGAAAACATCCGTCCAAATTTCAAAGATCTTTATACTTCTGTTAACAAACTTATGTAATAGAAAATTTTTGTAGCTGGTTGCTTTACACAACCAAATATGCATGTATATCTAATAAACTTTTATACAAATTTTAAATACTCCAGTGCCCTAATGTTTTTAAGAAATTATTGATTGAAATAAGTAACAAATGTTAGTACAATTTTTACTAAAAATTAATATATTTTAAGAACTCGACTAATGTAACTGTATTTCGCGCAAGTATCCGAATGAGATTATGTATTCGTTCTATGTAATATAAGAAAAAACTTTATATTTTTTCAAGCAAGAAAGAATAAATTACCAAATAAAACGAATGTAACAACGTTAATATAATTCCGTAATCTTTCCATCTATTTTCTATTCTTGACAACATTTTGTAGAACTAATTATATAAAACACATAAGTCAACGACCATATCGCACTGCAAAAAACCGATATAAAACACATAAAAATAACGCCATTTAACACTTCGAATGCCTACATCACAACCGTAATAATTGAGAAATGAACGTGTATGAAACCGAGTATTTGGTCAACATTCTTTTATAGATTTTAACCTAATTTGGTGAACTAAATATGTTAGCACAAAAATGCATTCTTACATTTCGAGAAATAATTCTGGTTTGATGCGGCATTTACCAAATGGACAGTAACAAATAGAAGAGCAAAATTAAAAATACAATACGTGTAATCTCACGTGAAGAACGCCGATTTTTGTCTTTGTTTGCCAACAGATATCAAATATGTATACACCGCCTTCTACTTGACAATATCTTTTTGGACCAATGCAATGAAAACAAGGGAACACAGTATTTGAATTTTTCTGATAAACATTGTAGACCACGGTGTAAGAAGTGTTTTAAGAACTCTTGTGACCGAAGAGTTATGTCTTAGTGTCGTGATACGACACCAGATGACTCACTAAGAACAAAGGTAGAGCGGGCTTTTCAAATTAAACTTGATAGTGTTTCCTTCCGGTATCTGCTAATAGAGTCATCAGTGAGGATTTTCTAGCAGATCGTTGCTTTAAATAAATAGATGGCAAAATGGTCAAGGGAGTGCTTGTCGACATCATTGGCGAAAGGAATTGTTATAAACATTTATATTATAACAGGAGGTAAGGTTTATACAAACGGCGAGATGATAAGGCGGTAAATTAAGCGAGCCAAGGACGACGGGCAGCGGATTTGATATTTTAGAATTTGGGAAACAATGGCCTCGCGACAAGTATGACAATAGACGTAAACAAAAGGCTTACGTCTCCGTTCGTTCACCCAAGGCCGGCCTCGAGCTCGAAAAATATTCTGTATCTCGGTTTCTATAATTTATTTTCAATAAATAATTAGATGGCATGATGGTCAAGGCAGTGCTTGTCGACATCATTGCCGAAAGGAATTGTTATAAACATTAAACAGCCAGAAATAATAAATTTAACAGTGAATTTCGTACGATAAATTAATGCGTGCGAATATTCATGGCTTAAAAGTTATTCTATATTTCGGTTTCTATGATTTATTTTTACTAAATAATTAGATGGCATGATGGTCAAGAGAGTGCTTGTCGACATCATTGCCGAAAGGAATTGTTATAAGGTAATAACGTTGTTATTACGTAATTTTTATCGTAACATTACGTATCAATAAAATTGTTCGATTACACTCGAGTTTGGACTCATTTTCACCAGGAAAAGCCCCTCAATTCACTCATCGCAATTTTATGGAGGTATATTGAAAAATCTAAAAATTTGAACTTTCATTCGTGCGCGATTCTCCATCTGATTACATTGTATGCCGTTTGTCAGTCGCTGGGTCATTGAAGATCGGCGTTCGTCGAACCTCGTCGCCGTTTATTCGAGCTGACAAAAGTTATTCGAAGATTTATTCGAAGTCTTTGAATAAAAGATACAGATAAAAGATGAAACTTTATTCCAAGTTCAAATAAATCCGCTTCGAATATAAAAATTGTCTTTATTCGTCCGATAAATTCTCGTCGAATAAAATTATTTATTCGACAAAAATACTTTTTTTATTCGAACCTTCGAATAACGAATAAAGATAAAATATAAAATGTTTTATTCGAATCGTTATTTACATAATTGTTATCTAAATAGTGCCCAACTCTGTCAGGAATGCGCTATGCATTGGATTCCCGGTTGCACATTTTGCTATAACTTTTGAACTAAAGAAGATACCAAAGTGAAATTTAAACTGAAAAAATGAAAAAGAATCGGGCTTAATTTTGTATTTTTAAATCATTCTTTTTGTTTTTTAAATTTAATTATCCTTACATAATGTTCAAAACTACTTATTATAAATATTGTTGTTCAATCTTTCTTCAATCCCAAATGATTAAATTTATTAGAATATACAGGGTGGCCCACATAACTCTGAACCGCTCAATATCTCGAAAACTATGCCATCGATTTTAAAGTTCTTAGTCTTAAATTGCATGGAACTGAAGGGCCTTTCTGACTACATAAACGTGAAGTGGCCTCCCTTCCCCTTTAACGGGGGAGGGGAGGTACCTTTGTAATTTTAAATGGAACCCCCTATAAAATGTTACATATTTAGATTCTACCGGAAAAAACAAGTCAATTTTGTCTGAAACATTTTTTTGTCAGATACTTCCATGATGTGATATAACAGCTTGAACTTTCGAGTTGTAGGTACTTGAAGCTCTCGGAAATAGCGTTATGGAATTATACGCGCTTGAGTCCTTTGCTTATTCATGAAGCAAATGAACCGCTTGCTTGCTTACCGCCGCTTTGCTTGTCTTTTTTTTAATATAAAAATCGAAAATTTATAAAATGGATTTTTTGCCGCCGTGGCACCACTGTGCGCCGGGGGAGGGTACCTAAACAAACCGAGTCTATCGTAGGTACGCCTATCCCCATCTCAGCCGCAGCTGGTGGCCCAATGTTTTGACGCCGAAGGCCGTCACGCTACACAGTATGTGTGACCGCTGTAGCCAATATTTCGAATTCAGCCGAAAATGCGTGTGAAACGAGGCCTGCCTCTTCCACTCTGAACCAATCGGCCGCGCATTCGTATCTAGATTAGTCTCCGCAGTCCTGCCGTGGAACCTTCTTCTAAGCTTCGCATCAATACAATGTCACCATTTCGAACCCATACGAAATGGCGTCTTGTCACCCCCCACAATCGTGTAGTAGTGGGCGGTAACAGTTTAATATCTTAGCCCTCTCCTATAACCCACAGCTCACGTCCAATATCATGGAGTTAATCACATGGGAATTTCTTAGTAAAACTAGTATCTATTGTTATGTTTCCCGACTAGGAGGTGCGATATTATGATTTACTACGAGATGGAGTCCCTTCCAGCACGTGTTGGCCGTGTGTTTTCCTTCGTGTATTCGTTGGACGGTGAACATTAAGTAATTAAAACTTGCCGCAGAAACTAATTTTTACGCTAGCCTCATCTTTACAGTTGACCCCAACATCTGACTTTGCCCGTCGTAAAATTGATGGGCTTGAGCTAACGGGCGAACGGTTCAACACCTTTTACCTGCATTATTGCTGCCCGTCCCAAAACTTGCCGAGTGTAAAAAGCTACCAGAATAATTAATAATACGGTACTCCCTTTCGGAGCTATCGGTTCGAGCTACCATATGTTGGGTTTGGGGGGAACTTCTGTCGTATTTTAAATAGGCAGGTAATTTTGTTTGTGAATCAAAAACACATGTTGCTATTGAGTCATTGGGAAACAAGAATGCACAGGTTACCTGAAAGATGGCAACAAGTCCTTACAAATAATGGAAATTATATCATTGAATAATATTAAACACGTAGTTTTATAAATTGATTCAAATGTTTTCTTTAAAATACGGCAAAACTTTCCCTCCAATCTAATATATTTTTATAACAGTTTCAAGTACCCAATATTTGCAATTTTTGATGCTCCGCGAATTAAAAAACGGAATTTCAAACAGGAAGAATCGTAGAGTACGACCATATTTTAAAAAATTTTTTCACTTTATAACCGGTGGGAGAATTTCCAGAACAAAGATGTTTCTAATATATTTTCATTAAGAAATTACATTTGCGTATAACATGATAAATTATTTAAAAATAATTTTATATGTATAATTTACGTATGATAAAATACATATAAGGATGTGCGATTCATGTGCAATTGCAGCAGTTCATGTACAATTAATAATTGCATCATTTCTTTCAATAGAAATGCATATTTTTTTTTGCACAGATCGTTTCTTCCTTTCATTCTACGTAAAAAATGATTAGGTTACCATGGCAAAAAAAATATTAGATCTCGAGATATTTTCAAAAAATGTCATAGATTTTCTTGTATTTAGTGAAATACAGCTACACTTTCTCAAAATCTTAGTTTTCGTACTCGAGTTACGATACGTGAATTGCTACTGAAGTATGAAATGGTTACTCGTACAAACCGGTTTCTGTTATGATAACAATGTCGAAAGGGTGTTTACCTTTACAACATAGTTATGAAGTGTTTGAGTATCTTCTTCAATAAAGACATTTTTTGAAAATATCTCGAGATCTAATAATTTTTTGCCTGGTACCCTAATCATTTTTTACGTAGAATGAAAGGAAGAATCGATCTGTGCAAAAAAAATATGGATTTCTATTTAAAGAAATGATGCAATTGTTAATTGCACATGCACTGCTGCATCTAAAAGAAATTTAAAGGCCTACAGATGTAGTGCTCTTCGAACCATTTATCTTTCTCCTTTATCTTTTTGTCGTAAATGCAATAATAACGGAGTTATGACTTGAAACAATTGCGTGGACCACCCTGTATAAGGATGTGCGATGCTGATTCACTAAGTGCCAGGAACGTTTCCTATTTCCTTGGTGACGTAAAGGAGAGATACGGATAGATTACCTAAGGAACTGTGGAGCCCCTAAAAACATTTTTTTTGTGCCACGCACAGCAGGGAACTGTCAACGCGGTCTCGAAAGGCCATTTGGTAATGATCAGCCGCTTGCTCAGCCGCCGGGCAACGGCGGCCGGTGGGATTGCTCCAACGCTGGGACAACGGCGCCCGTTTTTCGACAGATAACACTTTCCAACACCAAAAAAATTTTGCAATACCTGTTGGGTGATTCTTATACACTTTGTCATCCTAAAACCGAATCTGAAAGTAGAATTTCTCCATCACGCAACGTTTTCGAAAAATTTTGGTTTTTGTAAAAATGCCCGATTTTGATACGAAACGACGTGTTACGCAAAAACTAAATACGCGAGAAAGTTCAAATCTGAGTCAAGAGATAGAGGGGACTCTCCTCTACATATTCATATAGGCAATTATATTTTTATGTACTTCCTAATAGTTGTAAATGGTTGTTAAAGTTTGAAAATATGCCGACGCGGGTACTTTGTACGCTCTATTTTTGTATTTATGTGAAAAATCCTTTATCTAGCAGGAATTTACTATACAGGAATGCATTCTACAGACATTTCTGGTAAAGAAACCATTCACGAAAAGTATTTGGTTCCCTTAATGTACGAGAAGGATCAGAAAATGTTAATTGACAGCGTGTGCGCGACGCGTTCGCGCCAGACGGCCATTGCAGCCTTTTCGCGACTCGACAGGGCCGTCGCTATGCGTAGTCGACGTTGGTACCACTCAAGTATGTCTTTGCTTACTATGCTTAATTAAATACATTTTTTTGTCTTTTTGGGTGCCAATCATTACAAAAGATTATAAAAATACGAGTTATATTCACATTTCATTGTGGAAATGCTTAATAAAGAAAATTGACCGCAGCAATGCGGTGACTGGAAAATTTTATTTTCAGTAATTGTTGTCTTATCTTTATAATTGTAATACCAATGGACATTCAAGATTCTTCCGATTAAAATAAGTCCAAACACTATGTAAATGGGACTATTTTTATCGATTTTATTGATCGAAGTACATAATTAAGACATAGATCGCTCTATATTAAATCGATAAAATCTCGCGGAAGTGTATAAATCAGCCGGACTGTTTTTGTTATATTCATGACAAAATTATTTTAAAATCAAAACAAGGAATACAATTCCAGCATTAATCTTTCATCAAGATATTTCAACAATGGAAAAACGTTACAAAGGAAAAGACTTATGTGCGGATGTTTGCTGATTACTGCTGGACACTTATTATTGAAAATCGGGATACCAGGAACAAACGTCAAGCAAGGCGGAAACATTCTTAATTTGTTTACATCAGAAATAGGTAAGTTTTTGTATTCAATTTTCTTTATTAAGCATTTCCACAATGAAATGTGAATATAACTCGTATTTTTATAATCTTTTGTAATGACTGGCACCCAAAAAGACAAAAAAAATGTATTTAATTAAGCATAGTAAGCAAAGACATACTTGAGTGGTACCAACGTCGACTACGCATAGCGACGGCCCTGTCGAGTCGCGAAAAGGCTGCAATAGCCGTCTGGCGCGAACGCGTCGCGCACACGCTGTCAATTAACATTTTCTGATCCTTCTCGTGCATTAAGGGAACCAAATACTTTTCGTGAATGGTTTCTTTACCAGAAATGTCTGTAGAATGCATTCCTGTATAGTAAATTCCTGCTAGATAAAGGATTTTTCACATAAATACAAAAATAGAGCGTACAAAGTACCCGCGTCGGCACATTTTCAAACTTTAACAACCATTTACAACTATTAGATAGAGTCCCCTCTATCTCTTGACTCAAACTTGAACTTTCTCGCGTGTTTGGTTTTTGCGTAACACGTCGTTTCGTATCAAAATCGGGCATTTTTACAAAAACCAAAATTTTTCGAAAACGTTGCGTGATGGAGCAATTCTACTTTCAGATTCGGTTTTAGGATGACAAAGTGTATAAGAATCACCCAACAGGTATTGCAAAACTCGAAAAAAGTTTAATTTTGTTGGACAGTGTAATCGGCAACACGGCATTTGGACCTATAGTCCGTACGTAAAACCCTCCGGTCCCGGCAAGTATGAATAGACCCTTAGGCGTCAACCACGAAACCTCTCACGATCGTCTTTTGTCAATCCCGCCAGATCGCATCACCGGACCAATCAACGGGTGATCCTCTACCATTGACCGTGTGATTCGTGGAGGGCCAACGCACACAGAGCCATTCTTACCGCAGGCCCTGCAGGCGATCCCCACGCACACGTCGCACACAAGCATACTCCTACTACTTTTGCCCAACTCTGCGACCGAACAACAGGAAAACGTTTCGCATCGAGCTTGGGAATTTTTATTTTTGAAATTATTATATACTTTTATTTTGCCTCCCCTAAGGGTTACAATTCCTTTTCCCTTACACCACCTCCTTCTATCGCCGTCTTTCCATCTTCGCTTACTCTAACTTAGACCTTATCTATCTTAATCTAACTTAACCTAACTTATACTTATACTTAGCTTAAACTAGACTTATATACTATATAGCGAGAAAAGGGAGAGTTTATTTACAATAGACCTTATATTTATGACTTAACCTAGCTTATACATAACTTAACTATGCTTATGAACTATGTAGAGAGACAGAGAGAGAATTGTATATACAAATGACCTTATATTGCTAGTCTTACATTTACCCCCCTATCCTTTGGACCACCCCTTCCATTCGCTCATCTCCCACTCCTCTCTTTTCCTTTCTCCCCTCTTTCCACTCTTCCACCCTTCTCATCCATTCCTCACCTCCTCGCTCATCTTCCAACACCTCCCACATTCTCTTCTGCCACCCTTTTTCCTCATCCATTCTCATGCATACTTCCCACACATGCTCCCACGTCTCATTCTCCCATCCGCACACTCTGCACGCTTTCTGCTCCTCATTCATCCAATACCACTCTCCCCTCATCTCGCATCCTAACCTAAATCTCGCCACTCTTTTCCATCTACTTTCCCCCCATCCTTTCTTAAGGTACCCCGCAGGCCCGCCCCTTTCACCATCCCATACCACTTGTTTGACTTTGACTCCTCTATCTTACTCCTCCTTTCCTTTGTTTGTCTTTCCTTTTCCTTTTTAATTATTTCCTCGCTCATTCTCTCCCTTCTTTCCTCAATCATTTCATTTATTATCTCACCCGACCATCCCCTCTCCTTAAAGAACTCCCACCTCTCCTTTTCCCACCCATCTCTTACCCCTCCCACCCTATCCCTTCTTCTTATTTCTTCCCAACATAATCGTGCCAGCTTTCCCCCTTTCCATTCCGCTAATTTTTTCTCGTATCCCCACGCCCTCAGTCCTGCCTTTCTCCTCAATAATTCCCTTTGCATTTCCTCCCTCACCATGTATCCCGGCGTTGTCCTTTCCACTCCCAGGACCCACCTTAGATATCTCTCCTGCAGCTTTTCCATGCCTTCCCTCTCTTTCCATCCCCAAATTTCCACCCCATAACTTATTACCGACCATACCAATTTGTCAAAAAGCCATACTCTCCTATTGTACGCTCGGCGAGAGTTGGCACAGAATTTCGTCAGTGGGGTGCAGGGGGAACGGCGAGTCCCAACTCTTGACGCAAAGCTGCGGATCCCACTCTTACGCTTTACTCCCGGCGGGGACGGTCGACATAGGCGTAAATAAGTAGGATCCGCGTAAACTATGGGGGGCACATGATATTCTCTGATTCTCACTAACCGTGAAGACTGGAGTCTTAAATTTAATAAAAAAAGTCATAAATTTCAAGCGTGGGTTGATGGATCCCTGCTGTGCGTGCAAGGAAAATAGGTTTCCATGGACCTGTTTTCCGTGCACGCACAATAGAGTTACGCCAATGTTCTGAGCTCAGCGTTGCGTCGTCACGCGACATCGCTCTGTTGCAGTCACACTCAATACGCTCGTTTGCTTGAGCGATTCGGCCAATCGCGGAAGACGTGTAGCGCGTAGTGGGAGCACCACGTGGTACCGACGAGTTTCTCGTGCCAACTCTCGCCGAGCGTATAATACCCCAATCTTTGCCAAACCTCCTTTTTCCTATCCCCCACACCGTCCCCATTATTGCTGCTCCTTTCCTCACTCTTTCCTCCACTTGCGCTTCCTGCCCACCATTCCTCGCTATCACGTATCCCAGGTACTTGTACTCCCTTACTTCCTCAATCTCCCTGTCCTTCCACCTCCACTTCATCTTTTTCCATCTCCCCCCACCCTTCCTACATCTCATTATTTTAGATTTCTCCGCGTTTAACTGCAGCTTTTTCCCATCCAGGTACCTCTCCATCTTCCCCATCATCCCTCTCATCCCCTCCTCATCCTCCGCCAGCATCGCTATGTCATCAGCGTACGCTAGCGTATAAATTTTCTTCCCTCCTACTTTTACCCCCCCCCCATCCACCCCTCTCCAACTCTTCATCTACATCTGCCATTAGTAACGTAAATAGTAGTGGGCTTAGTGGGCACCCTTGCCTCACTCCCCTTACCGTTCAGAAGCATTTACTTTCTTCCTCCCCCACTCTGACTTTACTTTTCGTCTCCTTACCCCCCTCCTCCTCATTGCCCTCATTAGCACCTCCCTGTCTACCAAGTCAAAGGCCGCTTTTAAATCTAAGAACATAATAATCAATCCCCTCTTTTTTGTTTTCTTTCTAATCTGTCTATTAATCAAATAATTTAACACATACACATTGTCTATACACCCCATCCCCTTCCTAAAACCTGCCTGACTGTCTGGTAGTAACCCTTTTCTCTCTATATCCTCTCTCATCCTCTCCGCCAATAAAGCCGCGTATATTTTATACGCTGTCTGTGTGAGCGTTATACCTCTGTAGTTCTCCACCTTACTATTGTCTCCCTTTTTGGTTATTGGCACCACTATCCCTTCCTTCCAGTCTTCCGGCCATCCCCCCCCCCCCTCCAAACCTTGTCTCAGACTCTCCATAACCATTCTTCCATCTCATTCCCTCCATATTTCCATACTTCATTCGGTATACCGTCCCCCCCGGCAGCTTTCCCTTCCTTCAAATCCCTAATCACCCTGCTGACCTCCGACTTATCTAGCTTCCTCTCCCCATCCCTCTCACTTCTACCCACCCCTTCCTTTCCTTCCCACCTATCTACTCCTCCTAATACTTTTTTCAAATATTCGTCCCACTGTTTCATCTTTATCCTTTCGTCTATCCTCGCTCCCCCCTTCCTTTCCATATTCACCACTTTCCATATCTGACTCTCATTTTTTTAGTCCTTCCACCATCCTTTCCCATTTCTCTCTCTCTCTATCTTCTTCTTCTCTTCGCATAACTCCTTATATCTTCTCTTCTCTTCCTTAAATTTCTTACCCTCCCCTCCCTTCTTCTTCCATCCCCTTAGTTCCTCTCTCACTTTCCTTTTCCCTTCCCTACACTCCTCGTCCCACCATCCGCTCCTCCTTTTTCTCTCTTTCTTCCCCATCGTCTCCAACGCCTCTCCTATTCTTTTCTTCAATCTTTTCCACTTTTCCTCCACTCCTTCCTCTCCTCCCCTAAAGGCCCCAAATCTTTCTTTGAAACCCTTTATTTCTTCCTCTGACCAGCGACCCCCTTATTCCCCCTTCCTTTCCCCCTTTCCTCCTTTTTAATATCCCCTCTTTTCACTCCTTCTATCCAAACCGTCACTGGCATGTGATCTGAATCAATCTGTTCCCCTATTTCCACCCTTTCCACCTCTTCCCTTGTTTGCTCATTCCCTATAATATAGTCTATTACTGAGTTCCCCCTCCCCCCTACATATGTCCACTCTCCCGCCTCGTCTCCTTTAATGCTACCGTTTAATATCCCCCATCCTCTCTCTCCTAGATATCTGATCAGTCTCCTCCCTTCTACGTTTATTTTCTCATCCTTCGACTTTCTGCTCCCTTCCCCCCTCTCTCCCTCTTCCTCCTCTCCCACTTCCCCCACCCCTTCTCTTCCCGTCGTAGCATTGAAGTCCCCCCCTATAATTACTCTTTCCCGGATCCCTCTTTCTTCTGTCCATTGCCCCATTTTTCCAACTTTCTTTCTTTCCTTTCTTTCCGTTTACGTAAACCCCTACCACCCTCCACCATTTCTCGCCTATCTTCACCCTTACCGTCATCATACCTTCTTCATCTCCTCCCTCCTCCCTTTCCCTCTCGATCTCTTTCCTTACTCCTATTAGCATACCCCCCATTGCCCTTCCCCTTTTTTCTACTCTTCTTGCCCACTGCGTTTCCCATATGTACCCCTTTGGTAGCCTTCTCCTTACCCCGCTCCACCCCCTTTCCTCTATCCACGTTTCCATTAATACTATTATGTCCCACCCCTCTAACCCTTTCCAGAATTCCGTGTCCTTATTCCTTAATCCTGCCACATTCCAGAAAGTTATTTTGTACCTTGCTTTCCCCCCTCTTTCCCCCTCCTCTCCCTTCTCCCTCGCCCCGTTTCCCTGTTCTCCATACCACACTTCCTCTATCTCATTCCATCTCTTCATTCTTCCATTTACCCACATTCTCATGTACCCTACCTGTACATGCATTCCCTTCTCTCTTTCCTTCTCTGCTTCCCTTTCTATTTTCCATTTTGCTCTCCTTTCTTCCTCTGTTAAATCATCGTCCAGCCATTCTTTCCTTCCCTTTAGTAACCTCCTTCTGTCCATTACTATCCCTTTCTGTTCTAAATTCGCCATTTTAACTAGCACCATTCCACACCCATCTTTTCCTTCTTTCCCTATCTTCCTTACTTCTTCTATCCCCTCTTCCTTCACCCCCACTAATTCCCACACCCTTTCTACTTCCACCTTCACATTCTTCCCCTCTAACTGTATCTTTTTTATTATTATGTTCTTCCGCTTCTCTTCCCTTTCCTTCCTATCTAGTAATACCTCTATTCTCCTAATTCTTCTCTTATTTTCCTCTAACATTTCCCTCCCTATCCCTCCTTCTCCCCCTTTATTCCTCTCTTCCTCTTCCTCTTCCCTTCTTTCTATCTCCCCTAGCCTTCCTTCTATTCTTTCTAACCATTTTTCTATCCTTTCCCATCTTTTTTCCTCCTCCTTTCTCTCTTCCTTCCTTTCTTCCCTCCATCTCTCCCTTTCATTCCTCCACTCCTCCATCCACCTTTCCCCTTCCTCCCTCAACCTTTCCTTCATCCTCTCGACTTCCCCTATTAGCCCTCTTATTACTTCCTCTATCTTCCTAACTTCTGTCTCCTCCTCCTCCTTTCCCTTCTCTGGCGATCTTTTTGTTTTGTCACTTCTTTTAAACATTCCTCTTTCGTCCCTCCCCTCTCCTAACAATTCCTCTCTGCCCCTCTTTTTCCCCACACTTTCCACATTCTCCAAATTATCTAGACTAAACCACCGTTCTAACCTCTCATCCTTCATCATCCTTCCTACTCTTCCTTTTCCCGCCCCCTCTTCTATTTTCCCCACCCCCTTTTCTTCTCCCCCTCTCTCACTCATTTCTTCTGCCCTTTCCTACTTTGTAATTGTCTCCCTTTTCAAATTACCCGCCTCCTTAAGTTATTCTTCTACCGCTAGAGCGCGCCACCTTCCACTCCTTCCAGATGTAATCCTGCGCACTCCCCTCTTCCGTCACCCGGACCTAACCTCTCTCTCACTCACTTTATCCTTCCACCAATGCTCTCTATCTCACTTCCCCGCCCTTATCCCTTTCTCTAACACCTGACCCTAACCTCAAGACACCCTTCTCCACACACTTTCTCCCCACACACCTCTTTCTCTCAACACTTTCACCCTAACTTTCCGTACACTCTCTTTCGCACCTCAATTACTCATGCGACCGGAAACGGAAGTCTATTTTTTATATTATTATTATTATTATTATTATTTTCCCCATTATAATACATCGTACACATGGTAAACATTTCTGTATATCGTTGAATTTTTCTTTCCATGCTCTATAACTATATGTAACTAAATACAAGGTTATCGTAAAAAGATTCGTAAATTTGACTTTTCGAAAATTGGAATCCAAAAAAGAAATTTTCTTTAGCATTATATGTACTCCGTCGAACAATGCAACTTTTGTTTGACACTCATTTGTTTGATTACATGTTGTATAGATGTCTTTTGATAATGTTTGTATTTTTTTTTATTTTGTTCTTGTTTGTTATTGTTGAAATTTTATTGTCCTAAAATAATATGGTAAATGGTTAACTCTTTACTTATGTAGTACGTTTCCAGAAAATTTATATCATCGATGTCTTTGGTTATAAATTTCTTCGTATTTCTTGACATTTAGTCTTCAGATTATAAATATTTCAAGAAATACGAAGAAATTTATAATCAAAGACATCGGTGATTTAAATTTTCTGGGAAAGTACTACATAAGTAACAAGTTAACCATTTACCATATTATTTTGGAACAATAAATTTGAAACAATTAATTAAAACATTATACCAAAAAGATATATTTATTACAATAATTATCAGTGTATAGGCATAATGTTTTAATGAATTTTAGTGTGAATTTCATCCCGATATCTTTTATGGTTCAAGAATTATTGTAAAATGTCACGAAATTTCTCCAGCACAGTGTGCGGCTGTTGGATTCCGGGTTTGGAAATCGAGTACAACAGTTTATAATAAAATCGAGAAGAGTTTTATTTAAGTGTATACACGGTGGCGAGTTTAAGGTACAACGATGTAACCTTCTGCACTGAAATATGCAAGAAGAAGCTCTAACTCTGTTTCGACGGGCTGCTATATATATGTAGCTTTTGAGAGGAAAATGTGGAAGGGAGTAGAAAAGGCTTGTTGTGGAAAGGATGACGTGGAAGAGACAAAGTCTAAGGGGCTGTTTGGTTCTGATGATTCAAGGGTTTTGGCTGACGTGTCTATGGCATGATTATCATGATGCGTTGGTGTTTAACTAGAGCCTAGGGTTATCGGGTATACAACACCTCCCCCCATTAAAATTGAAGACGATGAGAAAAGGAGTCTTCAATAGGATGAACGCAATGTCTTAGAATTAAATCGCGGAACTAATAATAAAACATAATACGAAATGAATATATAATGAAATACAATTGAGTAACGTAATTATAAAATGATTACAATATTTGAATGAATTTGTTAGAACTAAAAGTGTACATAAGTAAAGGGTTATTAGATCGATATACATAGGTGCTTACTTGCTAAGATCAACATATGAGATATTTCGCAGTAGCTAGAGGAGTAAAAATGATATATGTGAACCAGCTAGTAAAGTATAAATATGGAATTATTCGAGAGGTCTAGAATATATGTATAAGATAGAATAGTGAGAAGTAGAAAAAGAAAAAAAAATGTATGGCTTATTGGATATAAATAAATTAACGCAAATGACTATATACAATTTACAACGGTGTAGTGCTCCTACGTGATGGGGTTCTTCCTCGGGTTCGTGCTGATTGGGCGTCTCCCTGTGGTTCTTCTGGAACGGTGTATATTATACGGGCGACGTCTCGATTTCGATCATAAGAGACCAAAAAATTTACAAAGTTTTTTATCATCGGAGGAATGGTATCGCCATTACGCGGATTTTTTGTAAAGCAAAATACGCGTTTCAACAAATTTAAACAACCGATTCAACGGCAACAGTTCATGCAGACCATTAAAAATATTATCGCTCCGATAACCGATAATCCAATAGTGTACCATTTGGTATGTTGCACTATAAATGGTTTATTCAATTGGTCCGTTACTATTTTATCAAAGTCGCTTAGCTTTTTGTTGGCATATCTTAATTCGGTCAAGTCTATGTTCGTTAATTTGACCGGAGTTAATTGGATCGGGACCGTCTTGTTGAATCTTCGTTTGAGGAGACAGCAATCATCGGTAGTGATGTCAAGTTTTGGTACATAGTGTGATATGTTCCGACTTGAGCTGCTGGTTGTTTCCAACACGAAGAAATCCGTGTATCCTTTACAGGACGGTTCCAATTGAAGTATTCCAGTTTGGTGTAGTACTATATCCTCCATGTGGTTGGGATTGTTGTCACACAGGAGTGTAACAGTAGTGGGTTGTTGTAGTATGTAGATCCATTGATTATTTTTTATATATTTCCAGGTTTCCACTTCAGCCTGGAAGGTTCTCGTTCGACAATCTTTCGGTATTCTTGCGAGTATTCTAGTGATAAACAAAGACAATGCCGTTATATGCTGCGTAATAGCGTTTTGTAGCTTTAACTCATCTAGGATGTGATTTGTTTCTATTGATAACTTGTTAATTAATTCAATGTTGCTATTTAATTGATTTTCATTACGTTTTAAGGAAACCACCGAGTTATTAAAATTTCTTATTGTGCTAGAAATCACCTGTATTTGAGTTTTTAGAAGAGTTTGTGTCTGTCTGTTATCATTTAATAGAGTGTTGATACTATCGGTGTAATATTGTGCGTCGTCAGCATCTGGAGTACCGAACAACCAATCAAGAGCGTATGATACGCCATTAATAAGTCCGCGACGTTTACGAAATTGTGATTTTTGGCCCACTATATGGTGTAGCATTTCATCTTTCGCAGTGATATCAGATAATTGATCTTCTATTATTTTTAATGTTTGTTCACAGTGAAAGTTCGCGTAACTAGTTTTTGACGATTCTTTTGATACCAATGTACAGAGATCTTGTGATTGAAGAAAATGATGCCTTGCCTTTTCAAATGCTTCATTTAAATGTGTGAAATTTACGTAACTAACAAGGGAACATATTCAGATGCGAAAATCCGATTTTGATGAAACTTATGGGAGCTTCTAGTTCTTTGAAAAATATTTCACACGTATTTTTTTTTATCGGCAGACATCCACTTTGAAGGGGTGAAAACAGCCCTCAAAGTTGGGGTTCAAAACCACATTTTTTGAGATATCTCGGAAACCAGAGATCGAAAAAATTTGAATTTTTTCTTAAATTGTGTGTTTTTCAATGGGAAATGTAGTCGCGCAAGAAAATTTTAACAAAAGTTTTTTGTTTAAACAATATATTAAAATTTTGATTTTTTTTGCAGTTTCTTTTATTTATTGTTAGTTCATTTTAATGTAAACTTGGGTGTGTGATCTTTGATCCAAAATAGGGGATACATGTTTCAGGATTTTCTTTTTTTTTGCCATTTAACAATAATTATGCATAATGGAAGATAGTCTTGCACCTGGCGTGCGTAGGAAGGAATTCTGGCTTGTTTCATCGAAATATAAGCATTTAGTATAAACGTGTATAGTATTTTAAAAAATACCATTGGGTTATGTGTCGTTTATTGTTTTATTAGTAGCTAAAGAAGGTGGCGCAGGTAGCAGCGTGACGCGATGCTAATTACCGCGGCGGAGTAAGGGTACCGACTTTTATAGCCAATTCGCGTGTGAATTTCTGCAGTCGTTGGGCCTTCGGTCAAAATATACCTGCAGCCTTTTTAAACTGTGAATCCTCGAAGTTGGAGTTTCCCTCGTCGTTTATGGTAGCTCTGAAAAGACCTGGTGGCAAATGCCTCACATCAGTTTTACCTCGGTCATATATAGCATTTCAGAAGAACACGAATATTTTCAAACATTTCTATTGGTTGTTAGGGTGAGAGAGTGGGAATCGTAAGGTGTCTTAAGAATGTATAAATATGGGCACTTTGCTACGTGTGGTATTAGTCTTTCTGCATTACGGTTTGTAAAGCAACGTGGATATTAAGAAGTTAAGGCTACTTCTTTCGGATTTTTAAAACAGTGCGACATAAAACAAATAATTTCTGACGATAATCAAAAAAACATCCGATAATTATATTAATTTTACTTTTGCTGAATGTTTATTTTTCTTGTTAGATTCGTTATTATAAACATGAAGGTCAATCCGACGAACGTTATAAACATTTTTATGGATACATATAACAGTAATAATAACGAGGGAACACCCACGAATGGGAAGGAAATTGAACTGGCACACATTATTATAGATCTGATTGATAGGTACAGAGAAGCAGGGTACATGAATTTCGAAACGCAACAACAATTGATATTCGATGACCTAACAGACGAACCGACTTCCTTTAATGTTCCCGAAGACGAAGAAGATTTGGAATCAGCGTCAACATCGAAACCGTCGTCTTCAAGTTCTCCGCACGAGAGTCCAGAAGAAATGGAATATGTAGACATTGATTTAGAATATAAGAAGAAAGCTGTAGATTATTGGAAGAGTGGAAGAAAAAGAACACTAAACTTCCAAACTGTAAAAAACCAATACAAGAAATTGAAGAGACAATCAGATTTATACAGATGGGAAGAACAAATTAATAAAGGCTACACTTGAAAAATTTATTGTAGCAAGAAATAATAAAATTTTGGTACACCACATAAATTTGAGACGGTGGGCAATGATCGAAAATTCATCAATAAATTTAGCAGGATTTCAGGCATCGTCCTGTTGGTTGTGGAAGTTTAAAGAGAACTATAATATAGTATCAAGAAAAACGACGAAACTCGTTACCCGCCATCATAGTAACCATTTAACAGATTTGACCGCAGCAGCAGACGATTTTGTGTGTCATGTGAAAGGGTATTTTGAAAATTATGGCGCAAGCAATATTTTCAATAGTGATCAAAGTGGGTTCCAGTTGGAATTGCACTCTGGTCGAACACTTTCACACAAAGGTGAAAAAGAAACGGTGCTCTTGTCCAATCCATATCGTTAACAACTCACAGCTACACCATCCAGCCCACAATTTCAGCTGATGGACAGTTGCTATCGCCATTGTATATTGTTTTGAAAGGAGTCAAAGGGCAGTTAGGACCTCGTGTACGAAGAAGTGTGTTCACGGCACCTAATGTCCATATTGAAGCTTCCACATGGGGTAAACCAACGAAAGAATTATTTAGAACGTGGTTGACTGAAGTATTTCACGCTGCTACCTGCGCCACCTTCTTTAGCTACTAATAAAACAATAAACGACACATAACCCAATGGTATTTTTTAAAATACTATACACGTTTATACTAAATGCTTATATTTCGATGAAACAAGCCAGAATTCCTTCCTACGCACGCCAGGTGCAAGACTATCTTCCATTATGCATAATTATTGTTAAATGGCAAAAAAAAAGAAAATCCTGAAACATGTATCCCCTATTTTGGATCAAAGATCACACACCCAAGTTTACATTAAAATGAACTAACAATAAATAAAAGAAACTGCAAAAAAAATCAAAATTTTAATATATTGTTTAAACAAAAAACTTTTGTTAAAATTTTCTTGCGCGACTACATTTCCCATTGAAAAACACACAATTTAAGAAAAAATTCAAATTTTTTCGATCTCTGGTTTCCGAGATATCTCAAAAAATGTGGTTTTGAACCCCAACTTTGAGGGCTGTTTTCACCCCTTCAAAGTGGATGTCTGCCGATAAAAAAAATACGTGTGAAATATTTTTCAAAGAACTAGAAGCTCCCATAAGTTTCATCAAAATCGGATTTTCGCATCTGAATATGTTCCCTTGTAAGTAGCGTTAATGTAGCCTTATCGATCTTTGCTTCGCCCAAATTGTTATAAAATATTCCACTCGATAGGTTATGAGGAGTATTGTTATAAATATAGCATACTACGTAAGGAAAAAGGAGGAGGAAGATGATTAAATTGTTAAGGGTCCGCATCTGAAACAAAATGTTTCAATAAGTTGGTATGATATCGTTTTTTGCGTGTGCCTATTTCAATTTCTACTGTTTTATCAGAAAATGTTCTTATAATCTTGTGTGGTCCTTTAAAGTTTGGACACAGTTTCTTTGATAGATTGGCCTTTCCTTGTTTATTATAAATACATATTAGATCGCCCGGATTAAATTCTTGTGGGTTAGCCTTTTTATCATAGTAAGTTTTACTTCTCTTTTTTTGAATTGATTATATTTTCTCGTGCTGTTTTGAATGATGTATTTAATTTGTATTGCAAGGATTTAATATAGTCGTCATAGGTATAATGGAATTTGGGTTCTTGGACGATAGATGATGGCAAATATGCTTTAAACCCAAACAGTAGTTCGTATGGTGTGTAGTTAGTTGTTTTATGAAATGACGTGTTATAGCTGAACATGGCAAAAGGTAAATAATCGTCGCAGTCTGTTTGATTTGGTTTTACATAATGTTTAAGGTAATCTTTTAAAGTTAAATGAGATCGTTCGAGTGCTCCATTGGTTTGAGGGTGATACGGAGTAGTTGACAAGTGTTTTGTTTTAAATAATTTGGTTAGGTCTTTTATTAATTGAGACATGAAATCCGCGCCTTGATCTGTTAATATAGTTTTGGGTATGCCGAAGGATGTAATGGTTTCTGTCAGAGTCTTCGCGATCGTTATGGCTTCGTGATTAGGTATTGCTTTTGCGAAACTATACTTTGTTAAGTCGTCTTGCATCGTTAAGATAAATTTATTGCCATTTTCACTTAAGGGTAATGGTCCTACAATATCTAAAGCTAGTCTTTCAAAGGGTTGTTCGGATGTGGAAGTGATTTCCATAGGCTGTTTTACGGGTTTAAAATTAGTTTTGTTAATTTGACACGATGGACAAGTTCTTACGTATTTTCTAATGTCTTCCTTCATCGAATTCCAATAATAACGTTCCTTGATTTTAGAATATGTCTTATTAAATCCATAATGTCCCGAAAGTTTACTATCATGATTTTCTTTTAATATTTCTGTGATTTGTTCTTGACCTTGGGGTTCTATTTTATTATTATCATAAATTCTAATCTCGTTTTTAGTAAATACGAACTTTAACATTTTTGATAGTTGCATTAAACTTATGTTATGTTTTTTTCTGGAGGAACCACGATAAAATTGTTGTCTTTAATGTGGCATCTAACATTTATTAGACACTCGAACAAATTTTGAAATTCTATTTTTTCGAAATATACATGTGTGGGAACTAATATATAAATAATTTGATTTTCATTACTCAACTTACAATTATTATTGGTATTGGGAGTGATTTCGTGAATATTAAATTTGTTTGAAACATATTTCGTGTATGGATTGTCTTTATTTAAATTTTGGGACCAAAACAATAGAATTGGAGTTTTTAGTTTTCTTAACGGTGAATTAGTTTTCTCAAGTGCCACTATTTCTTGATTATTACTTTCAAATTGTAGAAAGTCATCATAAGACCTGACGTTTTTAACTGTTACGTTGACTTGACATTGTGGTTCCGTTGGCAATCTAGATAGTCCGTCCGCATTTGAATTGACTCTACCTGGTTTGAATTTAATTTGATACTGATATTCCTCGAGTCTTAGTCGCCATCTAATTAATTTTGAGGAAGGATTACGACAATTCACTAGCCATTGTAACGGACGATGATCGGTGTAAATTATGAATTCACGGCCGTATAAATAAGGTCTAAAATGTTCTATAGAGTTAACTATTGCTAAGAGTTCTTTTTCGATTGTTGAATAATTTTGTTCTGATTTATTAAGCGTCCGAGAATAATATGCAATGGGTAGATCCGCATCATTTTTCTTTTGTGAAAGTACCCCACCAATACCTACATTAGAAGCATCAGTGGTTAAAATAAATTGTTCCGAAAAATTCAGGTATTGGAGAATGGGTTTATCCATTAATTTCTTTTTTAAAATAACGTGTGCTTGTTCATGTTCGTCGGTCCAAACGAAAGTTGCATCCTTCTTTAATAAGCGCGTCAAAGGTTTTGTGATCGTAGAAAAATCTTTAATAAATTTCCTATAATACCCTACTAAACCTAAAAACATTTTAATTTCTTTTTGGTTCCTAGGTCTTGCTGCGCGTTGAATGCAACCTACTTTTTGGGATTAGGTTCTATTCCTTTATCGGATATAATATGTCCTAAATATTCACACGAACTCTTTAAGAATTCGCATTTGTCGGGTTGTAACTTAAGATTATTTTCGCGTAACCTCGAAAATACGTTCAATAATTTCTTGTTATGGTCTTCTAAAGTAGATCCGTATAAAACGACATCGTCTAAATAAACGAAACATTGCTTGTTTGTCAAACCCGATAAAACGCTATTCATCATTCGTTGAAATGATGAAGGTGCATTTTTAAGGCCAAATGGCATACGCGTGAACTCGTAGTATCCGTTGGGAGTGGAAGAAGCAGTTTTGCAAGCATGATTAGGGTTCAAAGGGATTTGATGGAATCCGCTTGCAAGATCAAGAGTGGTGAAATATAGCGCATAACCTAATTGATCTAAAATATCTTCGATATTCGGAAGTGGGTATGCATCTCCTATTGTTTTTTCATTAAGTTTCCGATAGTCGATTACAATACGCCATTTACGTTTTCCTGAGGCGTCTGGTTTCTTTGGGACCACCCAGAGGGGGCTGTACCAAGGGCTAGTCGAAGGTTTTATAATACCTTGCTGAAGCGTACTCTCAATCTGCTTTTCAACCTCGGTTTTATGAATTTGAGGATGTCTATAATGTTTGGCATGAATTGGAATCTCGTATGGGTAGTAGCTGTTGTTCGAGTTAGTAAATCAGTCGGTAGATGAAATATATCGTTAAATTCCTTGCAAATTTGAGAGATCGCATTTCGTTCTTCTCCATTTAAATGGTCAAGTCTAAGATTTTGATTTAATGTGCGTAATCTTTCCGTGACATTATTATTTGATTGATTTGGGGCTAAACTGTATACATGTGATTGAATTGGAAGAGGTTCGACATACAATTCGGGAATTGGAATTGTTTCAACTTTGATTGAAGTATTGACAATTGTAAGAATTGCTCGATTTTGATTGTTGACTTGAACAATAGTATTTGGAATTAACAATGTGTTGTCAGAATTAAGTTGTCGGGACCACACTACACCTTCTTTAACGTTGTAAGGGTTTAATAACGTAATAGGGACAACTGTTTCTGAACGTGGATTGACTCTAATTGTAGAAATGGGTCGTTGTGGTGTATTACGAAGCAGCGGAATTTGGAACGGAAAAGATTTTAGCGAAATAGTGAATGTGGAATAATCGATTTTTGCTTTTTGGGATTGGAGGAAGTCGTCTCCTAATAATCCATCGAACGGTATATTAGTAAGCGCATTTAAAACTTGGAATTTTGTAGTGATTGTTCTAGAATGAATTTCAAGATCGATTTCGGTTTCACCTAAAGTTGTAATTGGTGTATTCGGCGAAACTCCATTTAATATTACAGGCGTGTTGTTTTTTATTGTAGGATGTAATATGTTACTTGCCTTAATTAATGAAACTGAAGCACCCGCGTCAATAAGAAATTTTAAAACTTTATCATTGGAATTAGAATTGTTAGATTGAAACAGAACATAAGTTAAATCATTAGAGGCTAATAATGATTCGGAAATGATCACATGCTCAGGTTGTTGAAGTCTACAGTTGCTTGTTCTAAACATATTTGGAAGATTCGGAAGCTGGGAAACATCCTGAAAATCCTGTTGATGGAAATTTACGGTTCTCGTATTGTTTTGTTCTCGGTATGGACGAAAAGAATTTTGGTAGTGTTGATTATGATTGGGAGAATTTGGATACCGTTGGTTGTGATTAGAAGAATTTGGGTACTGTCGATTATGATTGGGAGAATTTGGATATCGTTGGTTGTGATTGGAAGAATTTGGGTACCGTTGGTTTCGATTGAAGGAGTTTTGTTGTTCATGTGAATTATATGAATTGTAATGCTCTCGAGTTTGATTAAAAGGACTTCTATATTGTGTTTGTCTATTCTGACGTTTTCTACATTCTTCTATGACATGACCGAAATTTTTACAATAACGACACTGTCCAACTGATTGTACTTGTGGGTTTGTGTTGCGAATTTGATTAAAATTGGAAGGTCTAACGTTATTGTAACTGTTTGTGTGAATATTAGAGCTATTCTTGAAACAACTACTCGTATTATGGTTTGTACGACCACAAATTCTGCATTCGTGAGAATTTTCTTTATATGTTAACCGTAAGGCTTTCTCTTCGGCAATGGCGGCAGTAAAAGCATTGTTCATATTTTTGAATTCTCTGTACCTTAGCATCTGCGAAATCGCGGGGTGAGTATGGAGAATAAATCGATTCAAAGTAATATCGTTAATCATAAGTAACCGTCCGCTTAATGTTTCTTGATTGCGCTCTGTACTATGGATCGTACCTAATATTTTGGAATTTAAATCTTCTAGTCTCTGATAAAACTGTGATACATTTTCGTAAGGTTCTTGTTTCATGCTATGTAGATCTTCTAATAACTGATCAAGCGATTTCTGGTCTTGGTATAACGTTATCAATAATTCAGAAATTTCATCCCAAGTAGTTAAATTACAGTGAACAGCTATTTGTTCGCGTGCTTTTCCCGTAATTTTACTTTTTACGTATAACAACAATGGATGAACTTGATCTGGCTTGGCTAATTCAAAAACGGCATCAACTTGTTTTATGAAACTACGCAACTTATACCTGTTACCGTCAAATGTATCTGTTATTAATTTGATTAAAAAACTTAACGAGTATTCTGGAGAGAGAGTGTCTGCTTGGTGTGCATTTGCCATAATTATAAAGGAATATTTAAGATTTTTAGGAAAAAGGAAAGAGGAAAAAGAAAAAAAATATATATAGGAAGACCTAATCAAGTTATGAGAGTAATCCTTACAACACTCACCGTAGATGTCTTCTTAAATGTGTTTTCTCTTCTTAGCGATTTGCGTATTCGTTGATCCGATTCACAACTAATGTTGTCGTTCACGCTTCGTGCTGGATGTTTCTTCAACCAGGAGTTCTGTTATGCGAGACTACCGGACTTATCTATTCTCTATAGATAAGTCAGACAAATAGATGAGTCAGAACTCACGGGCTTTCTCATCTACTAGACTAAGGCAAAATTACTCACCGGTACAGAGATTTCATGTTAAAGTCCAACCCTGCGAAAACTCCGACCTCCACGTCATTCCCTATCTCTAAGGGCTAGTGTCATCCATCCCCACCAAACTTCCATAGTTGTACTCTTATATAAGGCCCTGCGAAAGGGCGCAGACAGAGACAGAGACAGAGACAGAGAAGAAGCTACAAGTAGCCCGTCAGTCGACTCGTTTGTTACAAAGTTATTCGTCGTGTACAAAAATCGCTTGTATTCTTGCTTGGCGACCTATTCCCAAATAAACCTAAGTTGTGCTGGAACAGTTTGGAGTTTATTCGAGGATACTCTTCATCTACCCCTTCCTGCGGCATAACAGAGGACTAATTTTTGGTGGCAGCGGTGGGATAGGCCGCAATTCAGCAAGAAGACCGAGGTCAACAAGGCGACAAGACGAAATCTGGAAGGATATAAGACGATTATGAAAATTCTATTCGGGTAAGTGAATGCCTTTTCACACATATCGTAACCCGAAATCAGAAATTCACACCGAAAGTGATAGCAGCGAGTCATTACATAGTTTTATTCATAAAACTCTCAAGAAAATGAGTCGACCCGCGAGCCCTGTTAGAAGCAGCCTTGAACAACAAATGGCTGAACTACAGAGAAAATATCTTAAATTAATGACCCTCTGCGAAGAGCAACGGAGAGAAATCGACGAACTACGACATGGGGAAACTTCAGTACCACTAGATCCTGTAAACGTTAGAATCAGAGATGATGAAAGTGACAGCTCCTTTCGGTCAACGGACGAACAACGCGTTTTGCTCAGGAGAACGAAAGAATCAAGACAGGCAATTGAGATGATAAGCGAATTTGACGGATATAATAGGCCGGTGGAAAAATTTGTAAAAGAAGTTAAGGAAGTTAGGCAAATGATTAGTGACCAGCGCATCTATCTAAATCTCATACGAACACATAAGTTAAAAGGAGACGCGAAACGGCTAATCGACATGCACGACGTGATAGATTTAGATGATCTCTATGACATCTTGCTCAGTGAATATAGTTTAACCAAAAGCTATCATTTACTTATTCAAGAACGCAATTCCTTAAGACAAGGTAAACGAGACGTTCGCGAATATACTAGACGCTTCAATCTTCTACATCGAGATATTAAACGTGCGTTAGATCAGATGCCTACCTTGTCTCCCGTTGAAAAACGAGCAGCTTTACGGGTTGAAGATATGACAGCCTTAGACATTTACATTCAAAATTTAAACGATGAATTAACGAAGGATGTTCAATATATGAGACCGGATAGTTTACGCGAAGCACAGAATATCGCATACGAACAACAACGGCGTAATGAATTGCGACGAACCACTTTCAAACCAACATCTTTTATACAACGCAGTGAGCGCGATAAGCCTTCCTATAATTCTAGCGGTAATTCGAGCATACCGCGGAAAGCCGAGACGCCACGTGATAGCGATAGGAAAGACGCACGCTCCTATTTGTTATAAATGCAATAAAACGGGCCACATCTCTCGAGATTGCCCTCAGAATCAAAATTTTCCAAATCGTCTTCCCCAGAACAAACCTCCCGACGTCAGGTTTATACAGTCAACAAACCCACGGGATCTGACCGAGGAATTACAAATCGAGGAAACCTTACAATCGCTCTCCGAATGGGACAAAGCAGGTCAAGTCGAGTATTCCTCCTAGACACAGGAGCGAGAATAAATTTAATAAAAGCAGCAGCAGCAGTTGTTTTACCTACACGAGCGCGAATCAATCGTTTTTATGGAATTGATGATAGAGAAGTCGTCTCAACCAGAGAAGCTAAACTTACAGTAGGAAATCGTGAACATATTTTAGCAATAGTACCTGACTCCTTTCCGATAGAAGAAGATGGATTGCTAGGGATGCCCTTTTTAGAACGGGAAGAAGCAAAAATTGATACCAAAAACAGGATAATAGAATTAACGGGTACTATGCACAGGGTTTTACATTTACAAATACCAGAGGAAAGAATCAAAGCGCTAGATTCCAACACAAGGGTTGAGCATTTAACCGATCCAAAGGCTATTGATTTAGTGAGACGAGTCTCAAGAGAATTTGCAGATATATTTTTTCTCCCAGGCGACGCGCTGCCCATGACTAATTTAACCGAACATGCGATACCTGTTACCGATGAGCTTCCAGTGCATACCAAACAATTTCGTTATCCCCCAGGGCATCTCGATGTAATAAATGAACAGGTTACCGACATGTTAGACAAAGGAATCATTCGTAATTCAACTTCTCCTTACAACTCGCCACTTTGGGTGGTTCCAAAAAAACAAGACGCCAGTGAAAAGAAGAAATGGCGTGTTGTAGTAGATTTCAGAGCGCTTAACGAGAAAACTAAGCATGATGCATACCCTCTACCCAATATAGAGGAGATCCTGGATCAGCTTGGGCGAGCCCGCTGGTTCTGTGCATTTGACTTAGCGAGCGGTTTTCATCAAATTGGAATGAAAGAACAGGATAAGGCGAAAACAGCGTTCTCTACACCGTTTGGACATTTCGAGTACAATCGCATGCCGTTTGGTTTGAAAAATGCTCCAGCAACGTTCCAGAGAATGATGGACCGGGCACTGAGGGGTCTGATCGGAAACATCTGTTTCGTCTACCTAGATGATGTTATCGTCTTTGCGGAGAATCTGGAAGAATTGGAGAAACGCCTGAGGACGGTATTCCAACGCTTTCGAGATAGCGAATTGAAACTGCAACCGGATAAGTGTGAGTATCTGAAACCAGAACTCCAATATTTAGGACATCTTATTACAAAGGATGGTGTCAAGCCTAACCCTGAAAAAATTCGAGCTGTGGCCGAATTTCCAACCCCTAAGGATAAAAAGAATATCAAGCAGTTCCTAGGACTGGCAGGATATTACCGGAGATTTATCCCAAATTTCTCGCAGTTAGCTAAACCAATGAATACGCTCCTGAGAAAGGACAGGAAGTTCGAGTGGAAGCAACAAAAAGAGGAATCTTTTCAACATCTGAAGACAGAACTTTGCGGAGATCGTGTACTCATGTACCCAGATTTTAAAAGACAATTCATTTTGTCTACTGATGCCTCCGGTGAAGCTTTAGGAGCGGTACTGGCACAAAAAGATGAGAGCGGAAAAGAAAAACCAATCAGCTTTGCAAGTCGGACCCTAAACGAAGCTGAGCAAAAATATTCAACCACGGATCGCGAAATGCTTGCCATGGTTTGGAGTGTAAAGCACTTCCGCCCCTACTCATGTGGTCGAAAGTTCGTTATAATTACTGATCATCAGCCACTGAAATGGCTAAATAACATGAAAGACCCAACTGCCATGCAGACGCGATGGAGGATCATTTTAGAAGAGTATGATTACGAGATTCAATACAAAAAGGGATGTTTGAATTCTAACGCTGATGCACTTAGTAGAAATCCGGTAATTAATCAAACTTATCGTCTCCTACACGAACGTTTTAACCGCGATATTAATGAAAAATGGCGTATGTTATACAGTATAGGCATAACTTTACCTAATAGAAGTAAACATGTAAAACGTGGTTGGTTGAATCCCATTGGAGATTTAGCCAATGTATTATTCGGAACCCTTAGTCAAAAGGACGCCGAATATTACGATTCGGAACTTGATAAACTTTATACAGATAGTAAAAGTTTAGCCTTACACCTAGATAAAGAAACAACCATTGTAAAAGGCATTGTTAAAGACTTTTCCAATTATCGTGATAGAATTCAATCATTCATAAATGTAACCACTGAAGCAATCTATCAGGTTATAGATAAGATAGAACAGCGACAAATTCAACTCAGTACAGCAACTTTATTATCTGAACTTGTAACTGAATACGGGGAATTAACGCACAAACTCAGAAGTTTAATCAACAATGGAATCCAAGGAAAATTGGACCCCACATTGCTAAATTCAGTAGACTTAGTAACAATTCTAAAAAGCATTGAATCCAAATTTGGAGCTGAAAGGATGCTATTTCCTGCCACGAAAGAATCAGCCTTCCTATATCAACGAGTCATCGAAGTTAATATTTTTGTCTTACATGATACACAACTTTGCTTTGAAATGAAAATTCCAATTCTTGAACCAGAACAATATAACCTTTATCAACTAGTACCAATCCCCCTTATTCGGGACAAACTAATGTATGTAGTTAGCATAACTGTTCGATATATACTACTAGACAGCACAACTAAATACTACAGCCCTGTCGAGTCTATGGATATTCACAAATGTAAAATCTTCGAGAAAATCCGAATTTGTGAAAGAACGACTCCAGTTCTCACTTCATCATTTCAAGACCAATGTATAGCGCAAGCAATTCATATATTCCCAGAAAGTAGGAAATATCAAATATCCATCATCAAAATTCTAAATCCCATCTGGATACAACTTTACTCTAAACGTGTAAAGAAGAAAGAAGATATTTTAATTCATCACATATCTTTAGAGCACTTGCAAATTTATTCCAAATCATTGGACGAAATATCTAGAGACGCAAATAACATAGCCACGCACGTAAGAAGCGCGACGCGAACCGAAACCATCTGGACCACACTTAAAATTATCACCGTTAGTTTAATCCTACTAGCTCTATTATATGTATTATGCAAATTAAAAGTCTGGAAACTCATAAGTTTATGCTTCAAACCTTGCAATCAGTATGTAAACTGTTTCAATACAGGAGGTACCCACGTTTATAACGAAAATGTAACGACACCGTCACCTCAGTATTCTGTCAGGTTCACATCAAAACCTCAAAATGAGCAAGCATTCACTGTCGAGGAAGTTAGCGACGAACCCGTACCAATTTATGTAAAACCGTCACAGCGTAAAACCGTACTCAAACCAATCTTGTAAAAAGAACATACCTTACCAAGGTATATTCTTTTAAAATAAGGAAGGGGATGTTATGCGAGACTACCGGACTTATCTATTCTCTATAGATAAGTCAGACAAATAGATGAGTCAGAACTCACGGGCTTTCTCATCTACTAGACTAAGGCAAAATTACTCACCGGTACAGAGATTTCATGTTAAAGTCCAACCCTGCGAAAACTCCGACCTCCACGTCATTCCCTATCTCTAAGGGCTAGTGTCATCCATCCCCACCAAACTTCCATAGTTGTACTCTTATATAAGGCCCTGCGAAAGGGCGCAGACAGAGACAGAGACAGAGACAGAGAAGAAGCTACAAGTAGCCCGTCAGTCGACTCGTTTGTTACAAAGTTATTCGTCGTGTACAAAAATCGCTTGTATTCTTGCTTGGCGACCTATTCCCAAATAAACCTAAGTTGTGCTGGAACAGTTTGGAGTTTATTCGAGGATACTCTTCATCTACCCCTTCCTGCGGCATAACAGTTCGACGAGATCGATGAACGTCAGATCATCCCACTTCTGACACCAAAATGTTGGATTCCGGGTTTGGAAATCGAGTAGAACAGTTTATAATAAAATCGAGAAGAGTTTTGTTTAAGTTTATACACGGTGGCGAGTTTAAGGTACAACGATGTAACCTTCTGCACTGAAATATGCAAGAAGAAGCTCTAACTCTGTTTCGACGGGCTGCTATATACAGGGTGGCCCACATAACTCTGAACAGCTCAATATCTCGAAAGTTATGCCATCGATTTTAAAGTTCTTAGTCTTAAATTGCATGGAACTGAAGGGCCTTTCTGACTACATAAACGTGAAGTGGCCTCCCTTCCCTTTTAACGGCGGAGGGGAGGTACCTCTATAATTTTAAATGGAACCCCCTATAAAATGTTACATATTTAGATTCTACCGGAAAAAACAAGTGAATTTTGTCTGAAACATTTTTTTGTCAGATACTTCCATGATGAGATATAACAGTTTGAAGTTTCGAGTTGTAGGTACTTGAAGCGCTCGGAAATAGCGTTATGGAATTATACGCGCTTGAGTCCTTTGCTTATTCATGAAGAAACACAAACAATAATATTTACAATTCTTGAGTTTGACTCACTTATCTATGAAAGCGTTTTCAGTTTAGAGCTGTTATTCAAGCAGTAACATTGTGATTATGGCTACTTTTGACACAGAAGTGAATATGTTATTAACGTTAGGTGTTTTTTGAACGTTATGGGATCAAAAAATGTCATGCAACATTTCATAATTTAGAAAAGCGGCTTCGCGAGCAGGGTGAATTGTGTAAAAAAAACTCGCAATAAACCTAAAGCTGTCACTAATGAAAATAATAGTGCCAGTATTCTTGCTGCAATTACATTAAATCCTCATATTAGTCAACGTACACTTGCACAAACATCACATATTAGTCGTTCATCAATTCAACGAATTTTGAAACGGCAAAAGTATCATCCATATCACATGGTTTTATTACAAGAGCTTTCGATAGCAGATTACGATCACCGCGTAAGACTTTGTGAGTGGCTGCAGGGTGTTGTGGAAAATTACTTTTTGTGCAAAATACTTTTTTCCGATGAGGCCACTTTTATGAATTCAGGGCATGTAAATAGACATAATCTGCATTATTGGGCCGTGGAAAACCCAAATTGGATGCGATGTGTTCCCTTTCAACATCGATGGTCTTTAAATGTTTGGTGTGGCCTAATAGGAGATTTTGTGATTGGACCTTATTTTTTCAAGAAACTGTAACATCTGCAAGTTATCATTGCAGCAAATCACTGCAGCAAATCATTTGCCTGCGCTTTTGGAAGATGTGCCACTGCACGTTAGAAAAGAAATGTGGTTCCAACAAGACGGCGCTCCTCCACATTTTGCAATCATCACCAGGCAATTTTTGAACGAAAAATTTGGGAACAAATGGATAAGTCGTGGGGGACCTCGTCAATGGCCTCCTCGATCCCCCGATCTAACACCATTAGATTTTTTCTTATGGGGATATGTAAAGGACAAAGTTATGTTTGAACCACCGACGACAAAAGAGGATATGAAACAAAGAATACGTGACGCTTGCGCTTCAGTGACTCCCGAAATGTTAAAAAATGTTAGAACAACTTTGATGTTTCGAGTAAATAAATGTTTACAAGCCCGTGGTGGACATTTTGAACATTTAATTTAAAGTACATTTTATTTCTTCACGAATAAGCAAAGGACTCAAGCGCGTATAATTCCATAACGCTATTTCCGAGCGCTTCAAGTAGGGGTCTGGGTCTTCGACGTTCGGCGCTCGTCGGTCCTCGTCGGCCGTCGTCGCCGTTTATTCGTCGAGCTGGCAAAAGTTATCCGAAGATTTATTCGAAGCCTTCGAATAAATCTACGGATAAAAATGCTAAATACAGTCCAATTTGTACCGTGTTTAGTGTCATTTTAATCAGAAGATTGCCACGAATTAGTTGGCGCAAGTCCCATAAAAATATCATGAAAAACAATGATGTTTTGCAATTGGATTGGTAGTTGTTTCACACCGATATCTCGGGACTCCGCGAGCACCGAACTTCAAAGACCAGCGACCGACCAACAGCCTACAATGTAAGCAGACGGAGAATCGTGCATTATTGGCAATTTATGCTTGTAGGTTTTTAATCAGAACAATATTGTTAAGACGAACGAGTTGTAGAGCTTGTTCCGATCGAAATGAGTCTAAACACGACATCATTTGGACTGTCTTTAATGAGATTGTAATTTTTATCGTAACATTACGTATCAGTGAAACTTGTTCGATTACACTCGAATTTGACCTCATTTTCATCAGGAAAATCCCCTCCATTCGCTCGTCACAATTTTATGAGGATATATTGAAAAATCTAGAAGTTTAAACTTTCATTCGTGCGCGATTCTCCATCCGCTTACATTGTATGTCGTCTGTCGTCGCTGGGTCTTTGATGCTCGGCGCTCGGCAAAAGTTATTCGAAGATTTATTCGAAGCCTTCGAATAAAAGATACAGATAAAAGATGAAAAAATTATTCGAAGTTCGAATAAATCCGCTTCGAATAAAAAAATTATCTTTATTCGTCGGATAAATTCTCGTCGGATAAAAGTATTTATCCGATACTCGTCGGATAAAGATACTTTTTTTATTCGAACCTTCGAATAACGAATAAAAATATTTTTATCTTTTATTCGTTATTCGAAATTTTTATTTAGATAAATATTTTGCCCAACTCTGGTCCACTGTGGGAGTCGGGTGAAAAGACTGAGGCCGTATTCGCGGGTATACGTCTTTATTCGTCGGTGGACCATCAACCGTCCTATACCGACGTTCGCGAGCGAGTGTCGATCGCATACCTTTGACTGACCACCTCTCCCTCGGGTCAATCAATTGCCTAACAGATGGCGACCGCCCCCGGAGCCGATCTTCACGTGTTTCTTTGCGGCTTTCCGAGGAGGGTCGCCGCCGCGTTTACAATGTGTATTTGTCGGTGGTCGGCGTCCTCTTTGCGCGGGCCGCCACATCCACCTTATATATTTCTCCTGTATTTTCTCTACTTTCTCTGCTTCCATCCATCCCCAGATTTCTGACGCGTACAGTAAGATGCTTTTCACTATGCTTCTAAATATTCTCATTCTTCTCTCAAAATTATTTTTGAACCTTCTTTGTCCAATTCCCCATATCTGCGCCATTGCTATTCTTACTTTCTTTGTAACTTCCCTTATATGCATCTCTCTGCCCCCGTTTTATTTTGAGTAATTGTTGTCTTATTTTTATAATTGTAATACCAATGGACATTCGAGATTCTTCCGATTAAAATAAGTCCAAACACGATGTAAATGGGACTATTTTTATCGATTTAAGTACATAATTAAGACATAGATTGCTCCATATTAAATCGATAAAATGTCGCGGAAGTGTATAAATCAGCCGGACTGTTTTTGTTATATTTATGACGAAATTATTTTAAAATCAAACCAAGGAATACAATTCCAGCATTAATCTTTCATCAAGATATTTCAACAATGGAAAAACGTTACAATGGAAGAGACATATGTGCGATGCTTGCTGATTACTGTTGGACACTTATTATTGAAAATCGGGATACCAGGAACAAGCGTCAAGCAAGGCGGAAACCTTTTTAATTTGTTTACATCAGAAATAGGTAAGTTTTTGTATTCAATTTTCTTTATTAAGCATTTCCACAATGAAATGTGAATATAACTCGTATTTTTATAATCTTTTGTAATGATTGGCACCCAAAAAGACAAAAAAAAATGTATTTAATTAAGCATAGTAAGCAAAGACATACTTGAGTGGTACCAACGTCGACTACGCATAGCGACGGCCCTGACGAGTCGAGAAAAGGCTGCAATGACCGTCTGGCGCGAACGCGTCGCGCACACGCTGTCAATTAACATTTTCTGAACCTTCTCGTACATTAAGGGAACCAGATACTTTTCGTGAATGGTTTCTTTACCAGAAATGTCTGTAGAATGCATTCCTGTATAGTAAATTCCTGCTAGATAAAGGATTTTTCCCATAAATACAAAAATAGAGCGTACAAAGTACCCGCGTCGGCACATTTTCAAACTTTAACAACCATTTAATTGGCTATATGGATATGTAGAGGAGAGTCTCCTCTATCTCTTGACTCAAACTTGAACTTTCTCGCGTGTTTGGTTTTTGCGTAACACATTATTTTCAATCAAAATCGGGCATTTTTACAAAAACCAAAATTTTTCGAAAACGTTGCGTGATGGAGCAATTCTACTTTCAGATTCGGTTTTAGGATGACAAAGTGTATAAGAATCACCCAACAGGTATTACAAAACTCGAAAAAAGTTTAATTTTGTTAAAATTTTAATTGTTAAAAGTTTAATTTTGTTAAGAGAGATTTATGTGTTCGAGTTGCGAGGTGGGCTCTTTTATTAGAGGAATTTAATTATAAAATAGAACATCGTGCGGGAAATAGTTTAAGACACGTAGATGCGTTAAGCCGAAATCCGTTACCGGAGTGTATGTTAATGAACGAATGCGAGGATAGCATAATTGTCAGAATTCGTAAAGCGCAGTGTGACGTTGAGAGTTTGAAACCGATTTTCGAAGCAGTGAATGAAAAACAATTAAGTGGGTTCGTAGTGCGGAATGGACTTTTGTTTAAGGAAATTGAGAGTGACGTGAAACTAATAGTGCCGCGTACTATGCAATCGCAAATTATTCGACGCGTACACGAGAGCGGCCATTACGGGAGTTCAAAAACAGACTATAATTAGAAAAGATTATTGGTTCACAGACTTAAAATGAAAAGTTGACAAAGTGGTGCGCAATTGTGCTCCGTGCATTCTAGCCGAAAGGAAACATGGGAGACAAGAAGGATTTTTACATTCCATTGACAAAGGGAATATTCCATTAGATGTGTAGGGGGAGTTCCCCTAGTACCGGATACTTAAGGTTTTTCTTAAATAAATAAAAGAATAAAATATTTCATGTCTTCTATACCATTTTATCTATAACTTAACAGCATTATCAATCAGTAGAAACCAAGAAAAGAAATAATTTTATTCTAACAATTAATTAAAACTTTGATTGAAGTTTGGTATAGAATTTGCACAGTTCGTAAAGTGTCCCCTGGTACCGGGCATTACATACGTTGAGAAAGTAGCTTAAAAATAGTTTCGGGATATCGGCACAAGCTTCATGTGCCCATTTTTTGCAGCTAAAACACTGAATCCAGTCTTCTTCATTGTTTTCTAAACAAACCACGCAAATGGTTTTCAAGTTTGACTCTCGTAATTTTAATGTTCTGGTTGTCTTACGCTTATTTCCCGAATTTTTTATTTGTTCTGTCATCCTCTTTTTGTTTTCTTTCTCCTCGGTCATTTATTTATTTATTTTTTCTTTAATTTACAAAAAAAAATTTTTTTAAGTGATTTTTAACCACTGAAAACAAAATAATAATAATTACTTCCCGAATAATTATTATTAATACGTATATGAATAAGTAAAATTCAGATTTGTATTGTCCGGTGATAGGGGACACCGAAGCCATAAAAAAATGATTTTTTGTATCAACCAGTGCACTGTATATACAAAATACAGAGGTAATTAAAAAAACTACTTACCAAAAGACATAATAATGCCACTCACAAGTTTTTCTACTAACCAAAATTGATAGATGTAACACTTTATAATTTGTATGATACACTAGCTTGTACTTAAACGCAACAATGGACTGATATTCCCAGCTATGCACATGCGACTGGAACGTGTCGAAACCTGATTGTGCTTGGATCTATCCCCACTACTGCTCACGTGAAATGACAATCTTAAAGATATCGCTACTGTCCGGTTCTAGATGCCGTCCGGTTTTAGGGGAACTCCCCCTATCACATTGATCATCTCGGGCCACTGCCATCCACACGAAAGAGTTACAAGCATATTTTCGTGGTCGTGGATGCCACAAAAACTACAGCTACCTCCGAAGTAGTAGAATGTTTAAAGAAACGGTTTAAAGAATCGGAAAATTATCTCTGATCGTGGCACTGCTTTCACTTCGAATGATTTTCGGGAATATTGCAAATCAGAAGCAATAGAACACAGTCTGATAACAACAGGAATGCCAAGAGCTAATGGACAGGTACAGCGTGTGAATAGGACACTTATATCAATAGTAACAAAGTTGTCTGCGCCCAAACCGGATGAGTGGTATCGCTATTTGGATATTGCTCAGAAATTTTTAAATGCAACACCTCATAGAAGCATCGGTGCAACGCCATTTAGATTGTTGTTTGGGACACACCCAAGAATGAAGAATAACGCAGATATTCGTGGGTTGATAGAGAGGGAATGGATTGATATGTTCCAAAGCAACAGAGAAGAGCAGCGAAATCAAGCTAAGGAATGTATTTTAAAAGTTCAGCGTGAGAATCGTCGTGGCTACGATAAACATAGGAAGAAAGCTCGACAATACAAAGAAGGCGAATTGGTGGCCATAAAGAGAACCCAATACGGCCCGGGCTTGAAATTTGCGTCCAAATATTTAGGTCCGTATCGTGTGACAAGAGCTCTAAGGAACGATCGTTTCGTTATAGATAAAATAGGCGAGCACGAGGGTCCGCAGCAGACGTCGACTTCGGCAGAATATATGAAACCATGGATTGATGAGGCTAGGGATATGTCATCAACTGAAGAATAAATAAACATATCTGGGGACAGATATCGTGCAGGATGGCCGAGTGTGGGATCCTTGACTCGTGGGTCCTACGAACTGTAGATCTTAAGGAGTGCCCGTCTATGTTATCGGTATGAATGTGTGTGTGTGTGTGTGTGTGTGTGTGTGTGTGTGTGTGTGTGTGTGTGTGTGTGTGTGTGTGTGTGTGTGTGTGTGTGTGTGTGTGTGTGTGTGTGTGTGTGTGTGTGTGTGTGTGTGTGTGTGTGTGTGTGTGTGTGTGTGTTTGTACGTGTGTATTCTATATCATTAAATATTATTGCTTTCACTTTCGTCTTTGAAAGAAAACTCCCTATGCACCAAAGATCCCTACAAATATGCTTTTTTTTTAAATCTGTAACTAATCTTTGTAATTTTTTTAGACGGAATCCTTTGCTTTCACGACGCGACGGATGGGTGGATTTCGAGATCTAATGAAAATTACCTGTCCGTTACGGTGCATTATTTGGATGGAACCTTCAACATCCAAAATTTTACGTTAAAAATATCTAACGTCACCGAATCGCACACCAGCGAACACATTAATTCATTTCTAAAAAACACGCTGGCAGAGTGGAATTTGGACAACGATAAATTTCAAACGTATTTTGTGACAGACAATGCTGCGAATATCGTGAAGGCTGTACGATTAAGCCCTACATGAGAGCGAATTCCATGCAGAGTTGGGCAAAATATTTATCTAAATAAAAATTTCGAATAACGAATAAAAGATAAAAAAATTTTTATTCGTTATTCGAAGGTTCGAATAAAAAAAGTATCTTTATTCGACGAGTATCGGATAAATAATTTTATTCGACGAGAATTTATCCGACGAATAAAGATAATTTTTTTTTATTCGAACTTCGAATAATTTTTTCATCTTTCATCTGTATCTTTTATTCGAAGGCTTCGAATAAATCTTCGAATAACTTTTGCCGAGCGCCGAGCTTCAAAGACGCAGCGACGACAGACGACATACAATGTAAGCGGATGGAGAATCGCGCACGAATGAAAGTTTTAACTTTTAGATTTTTCAACATATCCTCATAAAATGGTGACGAGCGAATGGAGGGGATTTTCCTGATGAAAATGAGGTCAAATTCGAGTGTAATCGAACAAGTTTCATTGATACGTAATGTTACGATAAAAATTACAATCTCATTAAAGACAGTCCAAATAATATCGTGTTTGGACTCATTTTGATCGGGATAAGCTCTACAACTCATTCGTCTTAACAATATTGTTCTGATTAAAAACATACAAGCATAAATTGCCAATATTGTTCGATTCTCCATCCGCTTACATTGTATGCCGTTTGGCAGTCGCTGGGTCTTCGACGTTCCGAGCTCGTCGGTCCTCGTCGGCCGTCGTCGGCCGTCGTCGCCGTTTATTCGTCGAGCTGGCAAAAGTTGGCTTCGGCTTGGTTTGGAAAAGTCGAAGGCTTCGAATAAATCTACGGATAAAAATGCTAAATACAGTCCGATTTGTACCGTGTTTAGTGTCATTTTAATCAGAAGATTGCCACGAATTAGTTGGCGCAAGTCCCATAAAAATATCATGAAAAACAATGATGTTTTGCAATTGGATTGGTAGTTGTTTCACACCGATATCTCGGGACTCCGCGAGCACCGAACTTCAAAGACCAGCGACCGACCAACAGCCTACAATGTAAGCAGACGGAGAATCGTGCATTATTGGCAATTTATGCTTGTAGGTTTTTAATCAGAACAATATTGTTAAGATGAATGAGTTGTAGAACTTGTCCCGATCAAAATGAGTCCAAACACGACATCATTTGGACTGTCTTTAATGAGATTGTAATTTTTATCGCAACATTACGTATCAGTGAAACTTGTTCGATTACACTCGAATTTGACCTCATTTTCATCAGGAAAATCCCCTCCATTCGCTCGTCACAATTTTATGAGGATATGTTGAAAAATCTAAAAGTTTAAACTTTCATTCGTGCGCGATTCTTCATCCGCTTACATTGTATGTCGTCTGTCGTGGCTGGGTCTTTGAAGCTCGGCGCTCGGCAAAAGTTATTCGAAGATTTATTCGAAGCCTTCGAATAAAAGATACAGATGAAAGATGCAAAAATTTTTCGAAGTTCGAATAAATCCGCTTCGAATAAAAAAAATTATCTTTATTCGTCGGATAAATTCTCGTCGAAAAAAATTATTTATCCGATACTCGTCGAATAAAGATACTTTTTTTATTCGAACCTTCGAATAACGAATAAAGATAAAGTATCTTTTATTCGAATCGTTATTTAAATAATTTTTTATTTAAATAATGCCTAACTCTGATTCCATGTTTCGCTCATACTTTACAGGTGAAAACATGTTAATAAGCAATTATTTAATGAAGTAGAAATTATCTCAATGAACAATACGTTTTAACGCCTAAATGTAACAACTTTTTTTTTAGTTAGTCATCAAAGATACCATCAAGCGAATCGATCGAAGAAGCAATCGTATTATTGCATGCATTTCCAATTAAATATGAAAAACCCTCTCCACCGAGTGATGCAAGTGTTGCAGATGGAAACATATGTGAGTGTAAAAGAATCACAAAATTATACGAGATTTTGTTTAATATAGTACGTCAGATTTTCTAATAACATTTCTTTGCAGGAGCATCATCTTCGACGTCATTACAACCACCTCAAAAGTCTTTTTAATTTTTTAAAAAATGTTGCACAGCAAGAAGGCGACTCCAACACTCTATTGCAACAGCAAGTGAAAAGCTATACAACAGAAAAACTTATTTCGCCGGAATCATGTATATTGGAGTGATGGAGACAAAATGACACACGGTTTCCAACTCTAACAAAAGTCGCTAGAAATGTATGTTTATGTGTTTCTTATCAGCCAATAAGAAACCATAGTTTGTACTGCAAAATCTCGTATCTCTTTTATCATTTATATTGTTATTGATTTTAGAGCATTATATTCCGGCCTCGGCCGGAAATAGCGCCAAAGACGACGGAGGAACGAGAGAACGTCTTCCACATTGACGCGAAAAAAAATTATTAGTATTTTTGCGTAGAGTTAAATTATTGTAATAATTGTGACTGCTTTTTCTGTTTGCGAGATTATGTGCACGTATCATTAATATTAGTGTATTATTGTTATTGTTATTTTTATTGTTATTTTTACTATTACTATTGTTATCATCATCATTGTTATTTATCTATTTGTGATTAAATTATTTATTATATTGTAATTAAATATGTGTCACTTTTCATTAATTACCTTCATTTATCTAAATAGTCGGCTAACCCTTGATTTAATATACAGTAAGGAGCAAAACTGATTACACACTATTTGAAACAGCATGACTTTTTAAAAATTTATGATTTGATTATGAAAAATGAATGTGTAACATATGTATGCCAATCAAATGATAATAATAATTTATCAAAAATACGTAACACGCTTGTTTCGTCGTCTCGTCCTGGACTCTTCTGGTTTTTTCCTGCCAATAATAGTACCCCACTACTTTCGCCACAATATAGATACATTACTGCGCCGGATGCGCATGCGCAAAAACCCCTACGAAAATCCCCCCACTAAAGTAGTCAGGTTATCCGGCTAACGAAACTTGCGGGTTAGTCTTTGCTAAGCGGTCGAAGAAGTATGTATGTACGGGTCAGTGAAAGGAACCTGATCTACGCGATGAAGGTATGTAACTTTTTAAGTTTTATATAAAAATGTTGTTTAACCCTTTGCACTCGAAGCTATTTTAATTCCAAAATGAAACATTTCTTCCGACCTAAAATATTGCCCTCCTATATATATATTTTTTTCATGTTATACATACGAAAATAGTGCAACTTACTCGTACAATACCGAAATGTTTAGTAATTTATTAAATACAAACAAATTTGATAATGTTCACCGATTGTTTTTGCAGCTATATCACGGTGTTTGTGCCCTTCGGCGGACGTTGTCACAAACAAGCGTGTCGCGAAGATCGTTTTTCTTCGGTTGTTGTGCCCTGAAAGTCGTGTCGCGGACTTCGCGTTTTTCTGTTCAGACCTAGCCCGTGTTTGCCTTTCCGGCACGTAGTCACCTCAGAGCAGCCATTCGCAACGGTCGCGCTAATAAATTCACAAAAGTAATTTATTCATGATCACTATAAGTTGTTTCTATACTATATGTATTCATTGAGTTCATAAACGTTGAATGAAGTTTTCACAAGTGCAAGTATTTCAGGTAGAGACAATTTTTAATTGCACCGCAAACGTTTTCTTCATTTATTCTAGGGTTGTCCCTATAATTTATTTTCCTTACCGCATGTAGTAACTTGAAAACTTTACCTTCTGCCGCTGAATACATGTCATTATTTATTTTCAGTGTTTTCAAGTATAAGGCTCCCCATCGGATGCAATGTGTGTTAGCTCTTTACCTCATGGACTGCTTCCTTGGTCACCCCAGGGCCTCGTGTTTTATTTTCAACAGTTAAGAAGTAATTTCACAGGTATTTTCTCATTATTTCTTTATCAATGCTTTCATTTGAATAGATTTTGTTTTCTTGAATTTGGAATTTATAGGATATGGGTCTTAGGGATTGATATTCCCTTATGACTTCTGCGAAATATATTCTTAACGTTTCCTTGAGTTTTAGCGCCTTATATATACACATTAATATATACATTAATAACCAAACTACGAGAAGTGCCGAAAACAGGCCGTTTGTCCGCACTGTACAGCGGTCCCTAGTAGCACAAAAATATTAGATAATTATGTTTTTCAAATATTTTTTAAGCCACATTTTTTCATATGAGAAAAATATTGGATCTGAATATTGTATACATGTACAAGAAATATAAATTGAATGTTTAAAAAATATAAGCTAAATATTCAGATGATATCAACTAGATATTTAAAAAATATAAATTAAATATTCAGAGAATATAAACGAGATATTTAAAAAATATAAAGTAAATATTCAGAGGATATAAACTAGATATTTAAAACATATAAGGTAAATATTAAAAAAGTATGAATCCAATATTTGAAAAATATAAATTTAATATTTAAATAACATTCAATAAAATTTTCAAATTTAAGAAAAAGTTATAACAAAAATGAGAAAATATGAATATGTATTACTTTCTGTGCATTGCTTGAGGGAATATTGCACTTTGTCTTCGAAAGGACCTTTATTATATTTAAGAAATTTTTATGCAGCTGGCGGGATTCAAACTCGGGACTTACTGTTTCATTGATGATGTGCTTCCTCACTGAGTCATGCGAACCTATATTGTTAGATTCATTACTTTTTAGACTTATAAAGGTCAAATCGTATCAAATCGTATAATTATTAGAAGAGATAAACTTCTGTTAAAAATATTGTTTAGATAAAAATCTAACTACTTTATTTTTAATGAAGCATATTATTAATAGTATAGTAACGACAAACAGATATATATATTTTCTTAAGTACTTCCATCGTAGGTAAGCATTGAAACACATAGAATATATTTACTAAATAAACAAAAACATTTTATTGTGAAAAAATATATTTCCATAATATATTATAAAAATATAAAGAAATAATACAGCATAATATAATGAGTAGTAAAAACAATGAAATAATATAGTATAGTATAAAAATAATATAATATAAAAGTATAAAAAAATAATAATAAAATAATAAAATAAAATATAATATAATATAAAAGTACATTTGTTATAATATATATATATAATATGTTTTAAATAATTATTTAAAATTAAGTTTTTATTCTAGATTTAGCTGTTGCTAAAAATAGAGACAGGATGGTTTTTATTTCCATGTCTGTAATAGATGCCTGCCTTCTTCTTGTTGCTACTTAAAAGTTATAAGTATATTTACCAGTTACAGCATCATACAGTTTTAAACTAATAAAAGGTAATTTTTTTTTCTTCTCTGTCCTGAATAAAAAGTTGCCGCTTGGTTTGATATTAGTTTGTTCATCATATTATATATTATTTTGTTATTGGTATCGCCGCCGACTAGATAAAGTAATTGTACCTGGAAGAAGATATGCGATTATTTATTTGATAAATATTAGAAAACGGTATTGTCCTAATAATTAGTTGTAAAAATACAGCACTACGATTTTATTATTCTGGATTTATGTGAATACAAACCAGTGAATTAAATTTTTCAGAACTTTCTGATATTGTGGTATCAAAATCCGTTACTTCTTGGACAGATTTCAGTGGCAATTGGTCTAAGAAAGACCTCTCTCCGCCATGACACACGATATTTTGAGACGCATTTGCATTAACTGCTATGTTATTTAATAGGCTTTGAATTCCTTCTAATTTATTGAAATTTTTTTTATTTCGTATTTTAATTCTATATATTGACGATTTAATAGTGTCAATTGTCCTTCAGTGAACGACGTCAACGTATCATTCATAGTTTTATCTGTACAATTGCATAAAATATAATATTCGTATCGTTACGTTTATTATTTAACATATATTTGTAGTATATTTACCATTATATATTTCATTGATTATGATACTTTTATGTTTACAATAAGATTTAACATATGCATAATTTTTTCTACTTACTTGGCGCTGCTGTTTGCGGTTGCTGAATTTCATCGCTTTCAGAATCGGAATCGGAACTGTCCAGAATCACAGTTCGCTTTTTCATTATACTTCTTTTTGAAGACATATTAAAAACTTTAGACATAACAGAAAGAAGTAATCAATATAACTAATAATAATAATACTAATAATATAATAATAATAATACTAATAATATAACTAATAATCAAATACTAATAATAATAATGAATAATTAATAAGATAAATGAAGAAATTCACATGCTACAAAGTATGAACGGCATTTATATATAAATGCTTTATGTGTAATTTCATTCAGAGTGCATGATAAAATTTCATCTGTGAAATTATCAAATTTAAATATTCCTATTATTTTCGATTTGATAGGGTATTTGTAAAAAGTTTTCAATTTTGTGGATAATCTACCAACTATTTTATTTGTTGATATGTCTAGGATCTGTAGGACATAATCATTCCGTACAAAAACGTAAGAGTCTCGAAGTCCGTAAGCTTTTATATTAAAATAAGGGAATTGTATTTTCTTTTTATCATATTCTACACATATTTTTTTACTAGCTTCTTTAATTGTAGGTGCTCCATTTTCCGACAACCTTTTTATTATCTGTGCTAGTGGTTTATTCCACCTGCGTAACACGCTTATTAGCTTCCCTAAGTAATTTTCAAAAGGAAAACAACTTAGTTCCTCTAAAGAATATTTTAAATTTTGGACATCGTCTGTAATGTGCACTAAATTGTGAACATTATATACACTAAATTCTCTGCCATACAAAATAGAAGAATCATTGACAAATTGAATTAGCATTTCTCGAGCTTTGTTTAGCCACTTTACATCTACACGTAATTTATTGAGTAATAGAATTCTCATAGCTGCATGTAGTAATAAGAAGTGGTTATAGAAGATATTTGGAAGAATTTTCTTTAAAAGAATGGGTCCTAGATACAAGAGAAATAAACGAAACTCCGTAGCTTTATATCTAGGCAATTCCGATATGGATCGTGATTTACGGTTAAATTCACTAGGTAAGTATTTTGCTGCAGAAATCATTCGTTTTGATAATTTATTCCTTTGCTGCAATCTGAACTCTACTTTACAGCAATGATGAAGTAATTTCTTCATTACTCCCAAACAGCATAAATGCATATAATCTAAAGCAAAATCTTCTATTATATTTAATGTGCTTATATTTAATAAGGGTGTCCTTTCATTGTTTTTATGGTGCTTGATGTCGCGAAAATTTTTAAAATCTTCATGTGTCCGAGCACTGGCATTATGGTTTTCGTAAATAATTCGTTTTTTATAGTATGTACCCTCTTCTATGCATCTTTCGCAACTATTGCGACTTGTATGCCCTTTAATATTTTTTAAAAACGCTCTCGCAGGTGCATCACATGTAAAGCATATAACGCAAACTTTAAAATTAATATTATTATAAAATAATCCATGCTTTAAAATATCATTTAATTCATTTGTAAAATCATTTAAATAATCAGCTAAGGAATTTGGTTTTGCATCACCATAATATAAGGCTATCGGAAAAGGAGACACGATATAATTGTTTAATACCAGTTTGCATAAAATGGGCCAAAACTGTGTGTTCGAATTTTTTGAAACTGGAACACCATCTATGTTGAAAATTAAACGAATTGTTAAAGTTTCTTTGATTTCACGAAATATACCTATTTCAGTTTGCAACAAGTTTAATAGATTTTCTTTTATACCAAAATATGTAAATTGCGCTAAATTTTCCTTTTTGCTTAAAACGGACACAATATTTGATGATCGTTTAGTTTTCAACAGAGTGCGGGAATCGCATGGAATTTTGTATTCTTGAAAAATGTTCTTTAAACCCTTTAATAAATTACTTAATTGAGTATGATTAATTTTATTTCCTAGAGACCACTTTTTAAAAAAAGTAATTAATTTCAAATTTCTAATAGCACTGCAGTTATCACTTGTACTGTAATTTATGTCATTCCTGTTATTTATCATTTGAAGACCAAATTGTTGATCCAGATCGGATATAGCGAGATCATTAGTTGTCTGTGAACTATTAGTTGGCATGATTATTCTATTTGATTCTTCATTTACTGTATCGAGACTCTGATTCTGATTGAAAGTTTTCCGTAGTTCATTCTTTATAAAGGGCCTAGCCGAATAAGATGGTCAAAACTGCCCTTAGACGTTTTTCAATAATTAATGAACCATTCGAAAGCTGACCAAGAAAAACCCCTCTGAGCCAAATTTCAACCCCCCTATCTTGCTCGTGAGGGTAGTTACAGGGTAAATTAGATTTTGAGCTTTTCCGTGCATTTTCCGCACTCTGATGCTTCCCAAAATTCTGAAAAAAATGTGACATATTTTGGACCCTAAGGCGGATTTTTGAGAATTTTTTCAGATTTTTTGGATGCAAACTGTGGTCGTAAAAAATGAAAAACCTCAAAAAAATCGGAAAAATGCAGGTTTCTCAAAAATATGAAAACATGCTATTGAGCTGTTTAGTGCCCCAATAAAGTACTATAACAGGCAGTGTCCTCAATTTTTTTTAGATTTTTTGTTGTGGGAAGTCTTTGTCAAAAACAAGAAAAACCGAATTTTTTCGACGTTTCTGCTATTAGGAGGAAAGTTACACTTGTTGATTTTATCGCAAGTATATATTAAGTCATTTTTAACGTTATTACATTGAAACAAGTAAGTGTTTGACCTCAGAAATATGTTTTAAGAGAAAAATAAATTCTATTTCGTGCGATATATACCAGAATGGTCGCAACGTTTACAACATCGCCGGTTGGCCGAGCAGTCAAGGTGTCAGACTACAGTGCGGAAACGCTGCGGTGCGGTTCGAATCCCGTCGAGGGTAAACTTTTTTTTTTCTATACATCATCTTTATTTTTTCAATTTTTTATTACATGGTTTATTCATGTGATTTTAACAATATTTTTAAATATTTAAATGTTTTTAAAAAATATTGAGGTAACATTTTTAACTAACTTTTATTTATATTACTCCGATTTGACTTCGAATTTAATGATATTATTTTCTTGGATTAGGCAATAAATTAATATTTATATTATTGTGTTCGTCCACGATTTCCGCCAGATATAGAAATTGCTTGCGAAAATTGGTAAGATTCCGTGAAAAGAATTTTTAAATCTACTTCTGTCATTTCCGGAAAATCCAGAGTATCTACCGAGGATACTGTTTGAAATGGAGTCGTTTTGCAGTTCCAATTATGTCCAATTTTTGGAAAGGTTTCGTTGTCTACTTGTTTGTGTAGAAGCTGGTACTTTTGACCTTGTATACTATACATTGCCTCTACAACCCAATGAATTTTCGTGACTTTTCGGGAATAATTCGACTCTTTCGTCGAAAGTTGAGAACGATTACCTTTTAAAGCAGGCATGAGAACTCTGAAACCAAGACCTGTTAAATGAGATGTAACATCTCGAAAACCTCTGTCGACAATACAAAAGTCTCCCCTCTTCATGATGGTTTTCAATCAAGTAACTATAAACGGAAATACATCCTCATGTACGTTACAATAAAGAGGAATGGCTAAGGCTTATTTGTACCCGATACCTCACTTTAAAAATAGTGGTAGTATGTAGCCCTTTTCTTTCAATTTGACAAAAACCAATACTTTGCTGCGTGTTATTTATTCAGAGTTCTTCTCATTTCCTCCCTAATTTATGAAGACGCAAGGCTTAGAAACCAGATTAATGAATTTTAATATTAAGAATGTTAGAGAGGACCGTAATGAAGATCATATACAATTAGAGAATCGAGGAAGTGATAGATACTCTAAAACTATATTTACATATATTTTACTAAAAAATGTTTCTTAAATATTTTTAAAACATTAAAAAAATATTTTAAAAATCACATGAATAAACCATGTAATAAAAAATTGAAAAAATAAAGATGATGTATGGAAAAAAAAACTTTACCCTCGACGGGATTCGAACCGCACCGCAGCGTTTCCGCACTGTAGTCTGACACCTTGACTGCTCGGCCAACCGGCGATGTTGTAAACGTTGCGAACATTCTGGTATATATCGCACGAAATAGAATTTATTTTTCTCTTAAAACATATTTCTGAGGTCAAACACTTACTTGTTTCAATGTAATAACGTTAAAAATGACTTAATATATACTTGCGATAAAATCAACAAGTGTAACTTTCCTCCTAATAGCAGAAACGTCGAAAAAATTCGGTTTTTCTTGTTTTTGACAAAGACTTCCCACAACTAAAAATCTAAAAAAAATTGAGGACACTGCCTGTTATGGTACTTTATTGGGGCACTAAACAGCTCAATAGCATGTTTTCATATTTTTGAGAAACCTGCATTTTTCCGATTTTTTTGAGGTTTTTCATTTTTTACGACCACAGTTTGCATCCAAAAAATCTGAAAAAATTCTCAAAAATCCGCCTTAGGGTCCAAAATATGTCACATTTTTTTCAGAATTTTAGGAAGCATCAGAGTGTGGAAAATGCACGGAAAAGCTCAAAATCTAATTTATCCTGTAACTACCCTCACGAGCAAGATAGGGGGTTGAAATTTGGCTCAGAGGGGTTTTTCTTGGTCAGCTTTCGAATGGTTCATTAATCATTGAAAAACCTCTAAGGGCAGTTTTGACCATCTTAATCGGCTAGGCCCTTTATATTTTTTGTAACGTCGTTTTTCGGCCATTATGAAATTTGTGTAACTGCAAACTAAATATGGTGTATGAAAAACTATTCTTGAAAACTTTAATATTGCAACTCTTCAGATAATTAAAAAAAAATTTTGTATTTAATATAAAAAAATATATATATATTTATTTATTACATAACACAAATGTACATACCTTTTCTGCGAACGATGAAATGCAGGTCTCGAGCACACGTATTCGGGGCACGAATAACAACACTTATTTAAAAACTTATTTAAAAACTTGATCGCGTACGTACAAGTCGATAGAGATAGTCGAGACACAAGAGATAGCCGAGATATTCAAGGTGTGTTCTATATGAGAGAATTTTGTCTTCTGATTTTCGGTATCGTGTCGTGTATAATGTTAACTTTGATATTTTCCTATTGGCTGTCTTAAAACTGTATGGGGTGACTAAAAGTTTCCTAATTGGTGAGTGGGTGGTGCAGTTTGGTCGTCAGAGTAGGGATGCGCTTTGATGAAATTGTGTTTAGATTATATAATGAATTGGGTGCGAAAGATATGGGGAAAATAGTCCGGAAAACTAAATGTTTGTATATTGCCCTGTCAATGGTCTCGCTCACGGAGGTTTCGAAGTGGTGTCCGCTGACATCCAATAATTTTGGGACCGTCGCGTCGCGTCGAGTGCCTCGGCTATCGCAACCGACCGCTCAATCTGATTGCTAGTTTGCTAACGAATGAATGCGTTTCTCGCTGCAACATGGCCAGGGCCTTTCCCAAATACATTGACCGAAGTTAAATGTTTATACTTTCTGTCGCCGCAAGTCTAATATCCAGACTTTGTTTAGACAAAGTCGAGAAAGATCCCGAATAGGTACCAGAAATGCTATAGGTAGTCTGTTACTACGAACTTTTTAATCTTGCATACAGTTCAATAACATTGCGTAAGACGTAAGAGCTACACGATTATTTTTCATGCAATAACTTTGTCGCATTAATGTTATTATAATATAAATATATGTCGATTAAGTGACAAACACGAATTCAAAGTAAATTAAAAGTAAACATTTTACTTCGCATCATATTCGGGAACAAATATTTTTCCATGATAAACATAAAATATTTCCTGCATAGTTAAAAAAAATATTCTATTTCTAATATTACATAAAGATTCATTTTATAATGAGAAAAAAATATTTTTTCCTGATATTAAATAAATATTATTTGTATATTAGGAAAAAATATTCTACTTCTAATATGAAATAAAGATTTATTTAATATTTAGAAAAAAATATTTTTCTCGTAACATGAAATACATATTTCCTGAATATTTAAAAAGAAATATTTTTTACTTAATATAAAATAAATATTGTATGTATGTTCGAATATTAAAAAAAGATTGAATCTCTTTTTAATATTATATGAATGTGTATACTGTGACGACTACGCGGCCTCTCGGAAGGACACAATCCTAAACCGAGAACGCGGGATCTCTCTAGTCGTCTTAGAATTACACCCCTCTGTAACACTGCACCCCCGACGAGCGAAGCATTAAAGGAACAGGAGGCTTTAAATAAAGACTATGGGTTCGAATAGTTAACAAGCCATATATAAATATATATACTCACGCAAAACAAAGAGAAACAATCGAACAATCAGCAATATTACAACTTGAATAAAATACAACATAAGAACTCTCAACATAAGAACAAATACAACTCTCTACACAATAATAGGGATTAAAACCGTCGAAAGAGAGTGAGAGTGAAAATACAATCCGCTGGCGAACAGTCACCTAAAAGCTAAAATACAAAATAACCAACGCCAAACGAACACTGTCACGCGAATCGGACTGACGCGGGACTAATGAGGTTAAGATCAAAAGACTAAAATTGTACTTAATCTACGAGCGCCATGGCTCGGCAAGGTAAATTGAACTACAACTACTTAACGAGAGAACTAGGACTTTCCGCCCGGGCGTTATGGAAACCCTGATGCGAAACTCTGCCTAATACGGAACTCACGGATTCGACGATACGCACCTCGCGCTTGTACATCGAAGAACGAGCGTTCCTCGTCGCGTTTCGGCTAGCTCCCCTCTCTACGCACCTAGCCAATTAAATTTGGGTCTCAGTCCGACGGCCCAATTACGCGCGTTACGCACTTCTCTCTTTCCTTCGTACGCTACGCCAACGGTCGTCGATCGGTGTAGCCCGTGTAAACAAAGAGATCCTTGAACGCTCAACATACCTGAGTCGAACGTTTGGTGTGTCCGGTTAGGGTGATCCCACAATTGCAATGAATTACCGAACACCCTTACGTTCCCATATTCTACACCACGCAAGCCAGCCTCTCCTCGACCGTTGGTATATTCGCCTTATGTTATGGTCCGACTGACGAGGTCGCTTAATACTAACAAGGTGACGAGCGGGGCTCGTACCTCTCCCTTTGTCCTAACTAACTATTTATAGGAAAACGCTTCGCTTCGGTTAAGATTAAATATTTTCGAACGGCGTTGATTCCAAGAAGGGTATTCGTTACATAAATACATTTAACGCGGAATAATCTAGAATGCTATACAACGTCAAAGGCCACACTGTGATCAATTTGGGAAATCCCACAATTACAAGAATTATCAACCACAGTGCTACCGACGGACAAAACCAAAATGGTTTTAGAAACTAATAATAATTGTTCGGAACGTAACAATACAATATTTTCTGCTACTAGGGGTCTCTTTATTTTCCGAGATATTTGCAAAAAACTGTCAGAGTCACCATTGCGAATTCTGCCTATTTTGAATGACCGAATTTGTTCTTTAGGTCGGGGGAGGGTTCTTTTTGGTTAAAATTTACAAGGGCATTTTTATTATCCACCCTATGAAATTATCGAGTCGAAGTGGTCAATGTTCATTCACTTTGCAATCAAATTCGCAGAAGTAATCTATTCATGATCACTATAAGTTATTTCTATACTATATGTATCGATTGCCAAAATGATTCCTTCAAATATCTCGATGCTTTAAATTTGACTGTGAGTTCGGACCTGACATGAGTATAGAATTGCCGCGAGTGGAAATACTGGAACATTTCGGCGAGAAAAAAACGTAGATAAAACGAAAATATGTGCCCATAATTATGAAAGTGGTCTATGTCAAAATTAAAAAAAAAAGAGTTTATCAGTTATTTCACACCACATTATTTTAAACTAAATTTATTCAATGTAATTTTTACGATATCGTAAAAAATGAACCATTGGATAGTGGTTGTAATTTCAACATTATATGGAATTCATTTAGTGTTAATTACACTGTCCAACACCAAAATTGTTTTGCAATACCTGTTGGGTGATTCTTATACACTTTGTCATCCTAAAACCAAATCTGAGAGCAGAATTGCTCCATCACGCAACGTTTTCGAAAAATATTGGTTTTTGTAAAAATGCACGATTTTGATTGAAAATAATGTGTTACGCAAAAACCAAACACGCGAGAAAGTTCAAGTTTGAGTCCAGAGATAGAGGAGACTCTCCTCTACATATCCATATAGCCAATTAAATGGTTGTTAAAGTTTGAAAATGTGCCGACGCGGGTACTTTGTACGCTCTATTTTTGTATTTATGGGAAAAATCCTTTATCTAGCAGGAATTTACTATACAGGAATGCATTCTACAGACATTTCTGGTAAAGAAACCATTCACGAAAAGTATTTGGTTCCCTTAGTATACGAGAAGATTAAAAAAATAGTCATTGACAGCTTGTGCGCGACGCGTTCGCGCCAAACTGTCATTGCAGCCTTTTCACGACTCGCCAGGGCCGTCGCTATGCGTAGTCGACGTTGGTACCACTCAAGTATGTCTTTGCTTGCTGATGCATATCGTTATTGAATTCATTGTATTGCCATTGTGTGTATATCCGGGAGGATCCATACCAGCTTATGATCGTAGTACAGCTTCTCAAAAATATACACATATTTTGTGCAAGTTTGTGCAACGCGGATGCCGGCTCCCACTACATTGATTCCCAATGTCGGTATCTCGGTAACCTGACCCAGTGATGGTGGAATAGTGGGTCGTCTGTTTTTTAGCTTCAGACTGCTGTTTTCTAACAGCGGTTGTGTTGAACCCAAAGTGGTGTATCATTATGGTCACTCAAGATTGGCTTAAAGATTAGTAATTGATAGTTAATTAATTATTAATTAATTCTTACATCGAAATCTGACAGGAGATTCGGGATAATAAAACAATTGTATTATTATCACACTTTGATTAACTATATTTAAGTATACATATTACATGTGTATCACACGACAGCGTGAAGGAGACTACATTAATCTGAACAAAGGAACAAAAGAACCGTTACAATTACGCGACACGCACGCACCCAGCAACTACACATAGGTACATGTCGATAATACAGAGCCCATGTATAGTACTGATTGTCTTACATCTTCTTACACCCCTCCTATCGACATGTGTCATCTTACATTGCTTCCAAACACAAATACAATTTAACTTAAATTTAACATTCTTATACATTGTTCGTGTTTGCATTTTGTACTCAACGACTTAGTTAATATTTCAGCAGGCATGCGATCCGTTGACACCGGGCGGGTCCCTCCGGCCGGGGTCTTGTAGCGTAGGCAGTGGGGGATGTTAACCACTCCCCCGGGGTAGGATGATAGCTGGGAGGTGTCCTGTTGAGTACTCGCGTGATCCAAGCACCTCCCCTTTAGCTTAGGTGGGCGTGGGTTTTTTAGTGGGTAGCCTTCTGAGGAATCTTCCCCAGGGGTAGTCCCACATAACCCCGGCTTCCCCAAGGGAGTCGGGGTATGCGTAAAGTCATTTTCCCCACAAAAAAGGCATGCGATCCGTTTGCAAATACTTAATAATAATATCCCCTTTTTCTACTAGTTCCCGAGTGAAATGATAATTTATATCAATATGCTTGCTGCGCTTATGAAACTTAGCATCCTTTGATAATTCTATTGCGCTTTGATTGTCGCAAAATACAGTAATAGGAGATTTTACATATTTTTCAAAACCCATATGGCTTAACAATCGTCTAAATAAATAATTTCTCGTGAGGTTTCTGAAAGTGCGACATACTCAGCTTCCTCCATAGTATAAGGCAACCGAATTTTGTCTTTTTGACTTGCAGCTAATCGGACTTCCCGCTAACATCATAACACAACCCGAACAAGATATACGGTCATCACAATCTCCACCCCAGTCAGAGTCTGTATAACCCCTAAGGCTTTCTTTATTTTTCTCGTAATTTAAACTGTAATGAGACGTAAACTTTAAATACCTCAAAATTCGCTTTGCAATTAACCAATGTTGTTTACCCGGGTTGCAACAGAAACGACTCAATGTATTTGCCGCGAATGCTATGTCTGGCCGTGTAGCATTAGCCAGATAAATTAAACCACCGACCAGTTCCCTATACGGTCGACTTTCCATTTCGCGTTTTTCATCTTCCGTTGTTGGACACATTTCCTTCGTAATCTTCAGGTTTGATTCAATCGGGGCTGATACACTTTTCGCGTGTTCCATGTTGAATTTTTCTATCAAGTCTTTAATATATTTCTTTTGTGAAAGGCGTATTCTTCCGGTTGATCCTTCTCGTTGCACGTTCACTCCAAGAATATTATGGATTTGACCAAGATCCACTATTTTGAACGCAGATTTCATTTTTGATTTAATTATATTAATCTTTTCGAGTTTCTTTGATGCCAAGATCAAATCGTCTACATATACTACCATAATAACTCTGTCTTCATTCTTGCCTATGACATATACGCATGGATCTGCAGCCGTGCGCTTACCTCCGATATTTTGAATGTAATTATCCAACTTTTTATACCATTCTCGCCCTGATTGCTTTAGTCCATATAGTGGCTTGAGCAATTTGCACACACTTTCTTCGTGTCTGGACTCGACAAACATTTTGGGCTGTTCCATGTAGACATCATCGTGTAGTTCACCTTGTATATAGGCCGATGTTACGTCCATTTGGTGCATATGCATTTCTTCGTTTACTGATGCACAGCCAGTAATGTACGAATTATCTCGTATCTCGCTACGGGTGCAAAAACCTCGACGTAATCGACTCCGTATTCCTGCGTGTGACCTCCGGCAACTAACCGTGCTTTATATTGCTCAACTTGACCATCCTGATTTTTCTTCGTCCTAAACACCCACCGGTTCGTCAATACTTTCTTGTGAATCGGTCTTGGTACAAGGGTCCAAGTGTTGTTTTCTTGCAGGGTGTTGTACCAGGCGGTCGGTCATGCCTCATTGTCATCTTGTGTTAAAATATCAGATATATTTTTAGGATCGGAGCGTTGCGTATTCTTTACCTGATAAGTTTTCCGTGGTCTGCCAGGCTTGTCGGATCTTTCAATTTTTGGACGACCTGGTCCTCGGCACATTTGATTATTTGAATCTTCAATTTGTGATTCACTCTCGTCATCGTTTTGATCGATGTTTTGAACATCGTTCTCTTGCCTTTCTTTTGGTGTATCAGGAGCGGATTCAGGCAAGAAGCACGCCCCCCTCGTCGATATTTGTGGGAACTCTATGTTTTCAAAGAATTTTACATCACGAGCCTTAATTACTACTTTGGTACCGGGTTTCCACAATCTATACGCTTTGCTCACATTCGAATAACCTACCAATACGTAGTCGTCGCCTTTTGCTTGAAATTTTCCTGTTCTACGACCTTTATTTAAAGCAATTACCTTACTTCCGAATGTTCGAAAAAATCCAACGTATGGTTTCCGTTGTGACCACGCTTCTATCGGCGTAATACCATCCAGGCATTTTGTTGCGCTCCTATTCCTCAAGTAAGTTGCGGCATTCACCGCTTCCGCCCACAAAGATTCTGGGAGGTTTGCCTGCAACATCATACACCTAGCCATTTCAACTAACGTACGGTTCGCTCGTTCCGCCACCCCGTTCTGCTGACGTGTATATTCCGTACTCAATTGATGTATGTTTCCCTCCTCCTTGAGAAATCCATCGAAGTCCTTTGATACATATTCTCTTACGTTGTCCGTACGCAGTTTCTTTATTTTTCGTCGCGTCTGTTTTCCACCTTCTGTTTGTAGTCTCTGAAAGCTTGCAAAATATCAGACCTGTTTCTAATCATGACTGTTTCCGTATATCTGGTACAGTCGTCTATAAAAGTTGCAAAATATTTCGCGCCGCCTAGCGATTGTGTTTTCATTGGACCGCAGATATCTGAATGAATCAGTCCTAAAATTTCTTTTTCGCGATTTGTTGATGGTTTGAACGGTTGATTTTGAATTTTAGATTTCGCGCATATTTCACAATTAATTTCATACGCATTCGACGCAAAGTTCAATCCGTGTACCATTTCTCCGTTTTTAATTTTTCTTAAATCGCTAACATTTAAATTCCCGTATCTCTGATGCCATTTATAGATATCTTTTCCGCGGTTTTCATTAACTAACGACGCCTATTCATTGCTCTTGTTTATTACGTACAGCTGATCGTGTTTCATGGCCGTGAGAACCGTTGAACCATCTCTACGATTGATCGTTGCACGATTTTTATCGAATGTGACCATGTAACCGTGGTCAGTAACCCTCGATACCGATAAAAGATTATTACGCAGCCCCGGAACACATAATGCATCCTTTAATTGAATAGACTTTCTCGTACGTTCGTTCAATTTAGCGTTTAAATTGATATCGCCCGCTCCTACCGAATTTTAAAAATGTTTCGCGGCCGTGTATACACGCATTTGTTCTTTATCGTTAAGCGTCACAAAATCTTTCTCGTCATTGCACATGTGCCTCGTGGCACCGCTATCTATATACCAAACTTTCGATTTTTCGATCGGTTCGACGTTACACGCAAACCGCTGTCATCGCATCGCTAACACTACTCGATTCGCTTTGTTTTGATCTACAATTTTTTAACACTATTAATACGCAACCATTTTGAATGTATTTTGTAACTGAACTTGAAAAAGAAACTAAATTGAAATTTACTATATATTTTCATGTATATTTCATGTAAAAAACATAAACTTTAGCTTTAAAGAATCATCCAAAATATTAATTAATATTAGTTGTGAAATTCGATGGAGTTAAGAATTAATTAATCAATAATTATGTAGTTGAGCTTTTTTGCAAGATGTCAATCTATTTCACTACTGACTGAGAACGTAGTTGTATTATTTTCTTTCACGTTTGTAGTGAGAAAATAAACGACGAACGCAACAGAACGTCTCCTTAAGGCGCGTACAGACCTGAACATTTCGACGAACATTGCGCCGAACAGCGAACGAAACGCAAAATCGACATTCATTTCGGCGAACCGAACGGCGCGATTCTGTGTTTCGGTCGTTGTTCGGCGGGCTGTTCGGCGCAATGTTCGTCGAAATGTTCAGGTCTGTACGAGGCCTTACGTTGGTTATACTACGCACGCGCTACACACAAGCGTACATCTATTCTGTCCGCGTGAGCTGCCAGCTCGACTATTCGACGCGTTCCGCCGAATTCACGCAGAGTTGGGCAAAATATTTATCTAAATAAAAATTTCGAATAAAAAAATTATCTTTATTCGACGAGTATCGAATAAATAATTTTATTCGACGAGAATTTATCAGACGAATAAAGATAATTTTTTTTATTCGAAGCGGATTTATTCGAACTTCGAATAATTTTTTCATCTTTTATCTGTATCTTTTATTCAAAGGCTTCGAATAAATCTTCGAATAACTTTTGCCGAGCGCGGAGCTTCAAAGACCCAGCGATGACAGACGGCATACAATGTAAGCGGATGGAGAATCGCGCACCAATGAAAGTTTAAACTTTTAGATTTTTCAATATACCCTCATAAAATTGTGACGAGCGAATAGAGGGGATTTTCCTGATGAAAATGAGGTCAAATTAGAGTGTAATCGAACAAGTTTCACTGATACGTAATGTTACGATAAAAATTACAATCTCATTAAAGACAGTCCAAATGATGTCGTGTTTGGACTCATTTTGATCGGGATAATATAACAGTTTCAAGTACCCAATATTTGCAATTTTTGATGCTCCGCGAATTAAAAAACGGAATTTCAAACAGGAAGAATCGTAGAATACGAACATATTTTAAAAAATTTTTCACACTTTATAACCGGTGGGAGAATTTCCAGAACAAAGATGTTTCTAATATATTTTCATTATGTATGTATGTATGTAAATTTTATTGTTCCCTTACGGGTTACACAGAGATCCCGTTCCCTTTACAAACTGTATTTTTTCTTTATTTTATATTTTATTATTCTTCACCTATCAACTTTGTCCGTCTTTATTATCTTATACTATACTATCCTACATCTTTTAAATATTAGACTCTCATTTTCTTTCTTTCTCTTTCACTCACTCTCACTCATTCTCACTCATTCTCTCCTTCACACCTGTCTCCTTCTTTCTCTTCCCCTCCTTTAGATTTCCATCCTGTATTTCTTTTCTCTTGCGATCTAATTCTCTCATCCACTCTTCCCCCCTTCCGTCCGCCGCCAGAATCTCCTTTACCATCTCTTGTATCCCTGCATTCTCTCCTTTTTCCCTTGCGCACACTTCCAGCACGTGCTCCCACGTCTCTTCTTCATATCCGCACCTTCTACACCTCCTTTCCTCTTCTTCCTCCCAATATCTTCCTCCCCTCATCTCATTTCCCAGTCTGTATCTCGCTACCCTCCTCCATTTCTCTTCCTTTGTTGCCTTCTCTAAATACTCCGGTCTTTCCTGCACTCTTATCTCTCTGAACCATTTATTGTACCTCGATTCAACTGCCTTCTTCCAGTTTTCCTCTTTCTCTATCCCTTTCTCTCTTTTCTCTATCCTTTCCCATTCTTCTTCTCTCCTTTCCTTCTCGCCCGCTTCTAACCTTCTTCTATCTCCCCTTTCTTCTATGTATTCTTTCCTTCCTTTCTCCCATCTTGATATCTTTTTCCTTCCTCTAGCTCTCTCTTCTATCTCTTGCAAGCATAGCCTGGCCCATTCACTTCCTTTTCCGGCTCTTAACCTTTCTTCGAACCTCCATGCCCTCCTCGCTCCCCTGACTCTCATCTTCTCTCTCTTCGTTTCCTCCCTTATCATATACCCTGGCGTCGTCCATTCTACCCCTAGCACCCACCTTATATACCTTTCCTGCGTCCTTTCTACTTCCTTTCTTTCTTCCCATCCCCAAATCTCCACACCGTATGCCATCACTGGCCATACCAGCACATCAAACAACCACTCCCTTCTCTTGTACTTGTCTTTGAAGTGCCTTTTCCCTATCCCCCACACGCTTCTCATCGCACCTCCTCCCTTCCTTATCCTGTCTTCTATTTGTCTTTCCTGTCCTCCGTTCTTCTTAAATATGTAGCCTAGGTATTTTACCTCCTCTACCTCTTCTATTGTCCCATCTCCCCATCTCCATGTCTTCTTCTCTTGCCTCCTCTTTTCGAACCTTATTATTTTTGTCTTTTCCCTGTTCACCTCTAGTCCTTTCTCCTTTATGTACATCCTGAATTCTTCTATCATTAATCTCATACCACTCTCCTCCTTCGCCAACAGGACAAGATCATCCGCATACTGCAATGTATACAGCATTTTTCCTCTTACCTCTACTCCACCTTTCCCTCTCCTCGTCATCCTCTCTTCCAAATCCGCCATGAACAAAATAAATAGTTTAGCACTTAGCGGACACCCTTGTCTTACCCCTCTTCCTACCCAGAACTTCTCTCCCATTTCGTCTCCCACTTTTACTCTGGCTGTAGTTTCTCTATATACCTCTTCAATTCTTTCTCTTATACCTTCGCTCACACCTCTTTCCTCCAGCGCTTTCCACAAGATACTCCTGTTAACACTATCAAATGCTGCCTTCAGGTCTATGAAACATCCTAATATTCTTCCTTTCTTCTTCGCAAGTTCCCTGTTTATTATATAATTCAATACATATATGTTGTCTATTGTACCTTTCTCCTTTCTGAACCCTGTCTGATTCTCTGGTACCATCCTCTTCTCTTGTACTTCCTTTTCTAGCCTCTCCTCTAGGACTATCGTATATATTTTGTACAATGTATTCAGCAAGGTCACACCTCTATAACATTCCACTGTTCTTCCATCACCTTTCTTTTTTATGGGCACCACTACACCTGTTTTCCATTCTTCTGGCCATCCTTCCCCATTCCATACCCCGTTGCATATTTTCCACACTTCTCTCCTTATGTTCTCTCCTCCATATCTCCAAATCTCATTTCCCATCTCGTCTTCTCCTGCTGCTTTCCCATCTTTCAATCTTCTTATGACTCTCTCTATCTCCTCCATTCCTATCTCTTCCTCTCCCGTCCCTCTTCCCCTTCTCTTGCCTCCCCCTTCTATCTTGGTTTCCACTCCACCCAGTAAACCCATAAAATACTCCTTCCATGTTTCCATTTCTATCTCCTTCATCATTCCTCCTCCCTTTCCGCCTCTCATTTTCCTTAGAAACTCCCAAACCTTTCCTTCTGTGTTTGCTTTCCCTGCTTCGATTAATATCCTTTCTCTTTCTTGCTCTTTTTTCTCTTCACATAGCTTCCTGTACTTGTTTTTTGTACTTCTGTATCTCTCTCCTTCTTCTTTCCCTTCCTTCCATCTCCTTAATACCCTTCTTAGTTCCTTCTTTCCTTCCATGCACTCATTATCCCACCATCCTCTCTTTTTCTTCTCTTTCTTGCTCTCGGTGCTTCTTACTTCTTCTATTACTTTCTTGATCTTCTTTTCTAGCTCTCCTAATCTCTCTCCTATCTCTCCCCCTGTTATTTCAATTTCTTCTGTTTGCCTTCTGAATTTTTCTTTTTCCTCTCTCCCCCATTCCACCTTCTTCATTCCCTTCTTTCTCTTCTTTCTTCCCTCACCGTCTCCTGATTTCCGACCTTTCTTCATCGTTACCACTACCGGTAAGTGGTCCGATTCTACTCTTTCTTCTACTACCATGCTTTCTATCCCATCCCTCGAAGTTTTGTCGCCTATTACATAGTCTATCACCGTTCTTCCTCTATGCCCTATATACGTATATTCTCCTCTCTCGTCTCCTTCTATCCCTCCATTCATTATTTCCAATCCTAATTCTCCTAGCGTCTTTATAAGCTTCCTACCTTCCCCATTTACTTTTGCATCTCTTGACTCCCTACTTCCTTCCCCGTCATCTTCTTCCTGTTTTATTTCTCCTCCTTCCTTGCCTGTCCTTGCATTAAAGTCTCCTCCTACAATTATTTTCTCCTCTCTTCCTGTGTCCCACCAGTCCCTTATTGCTTTCATTTTCCGTTCTATATCCTTATTTACATATACCCCTAGTATCTTCCATTCCTCCTCTTCTATCCTTATCCTTCCTTCTATTATTCCTTCTATTTCTTTTTTTTCTCCCCCGTCCTTCTGTCCGCTCATTATTTCCTTTCTTATTCCCATCACCATTCCTCCTTTCGCTCTTCCTATTTTGCTATCCCTGACCGCCCATTGCTTTTTCCATACGTAACCTTGCGGTAATTTTCTTTCCACTTTTTCCCACATCTTTTCTTCCACCCATGTCTCTAATAGCACCATCGCATCCCATCGTTCTAGATCCCTCCAGAATCCTTCATCTTTCCCTAACATTCCTGCTATATTCCAAAAACCAATTTTCGTCTTTTCTCCTTCCCTTCCTTTTTCCTCCTTCCCTCTCTCTATCACCCTCTCTCCTTTTTTCCTTTCCCTTACCTCTCTCTCACCTTCTCCCTCTCCCCCCACTCGTTTCCCTCACCGTCTTTCAGTATTTTCGCTTTTTCATCCCATTTCCACATCTTTCCTTCTGCCCACATCTTCATATATCCTATTTTAACCCTTCTCCCTTTTCCTCTCTCCATCTCCATTATCTGCTTTATCCTCCATTGTATATTTCTTTCTTCCCATGTGAGGTCATCCTCTAATCTTTCTCGTCTCCCTGCTAATTTCTTCTTTTCCATCATTACTCTTTTTTTCTGTTCCATTGTTGCCATCTTTACCACTACCCATTCTCCTTTTTCTTTTCCCTTTCTCCCCCTTCTCACTACTTCTTCAACCTCAAGTTTTTCTCCTATCTTTTCCAATATTTTTTGTACTTCTTCCTGCACATCGCCTCCTTCTTTTATCTCTAACCCTTTTATTATTATGTTTTTCCTCCTTATCTCTCTATCCTTTCTTTCCCACTTCCTCTCTATTTCCATCAGTCTTCTCTCCATCTCTCCTCTCTCTCTTCCTCCCTGTTCTCTTCCTCTCCTCTCTACTATTTCTTCCAGTCTTTTGTCTATTTTGTCTTCTATCTTCCCCTCCATCTCTATCTTCTTCACTCTCTCCTCTATCTCTCTTAACGCTTTCCTGTCCCTCTCCCTTTCCTTCTCCCACTCTTCTTTCATTTCCTTCATCTGTCTCATTATGCCCGTCAGCTCTTTCCACCCTTTTGCTATTTCACTCATCTGCTTTCTTGTTCCTTCTAAAGCTTCATTTATTTCATCTTTTAATATCTCCCTAATGTTCTGTAAATCTACTATTTTTCCTTGCCTGGCCTCTTCTTTCGTTTTCTCTGGCGATCTATCTGTCTTTTTGCTTTTTCTAAAAGGGCTTTTTTCCTTTTCTTCTTTTTCCTCACTCTCTCTCTCCTTTCTCTTCTTATCTAGCCATTTCTCTAGTTTCTCCACTTCAGATAGGCTGTTAGACCTGACTCTTTCCTTATCTCCTATTTTTATTAGCTTCCTTGTCTTCTCTCTTCCTTGCTCATTATCTTCCTTTCTACTCATTTCTTTTCTTCTCTTCTCGTCTACCTTCTTTACCTGCCTTCTTGTCACTGTCTCTGAGCTTCTTTCTTTTCCTGCACGATGGCGCTCGCCCCTTTTCCTCCTTTTTCTCTGTTCACCTTTTTCTTGTCTTCCTAACCTCACTTTCTTCTCCTACTCTCTTTTCTTCCACCTTTGCTCTCCTCACCTTCTTTTCTTCTTCCCACTTCTCCTCCGTTCTCCTCCACCTACTGTCTCACTCCCTCCACTTTCCCCTTAACTTTCACTCTTTGCTATCTCCTCTTTCTCTGCTCTCACACTATTCTCACTTTCCTCTATCGAACCGGAAACGGAACTCCAATATATTTTCATTAAGAAATTACATTTGCGTATAACATGATAAATTATTTAAGAAGAATTTTATATGTATAATTTACGTATGATAAAATACATATAAGTATGTGCGATGCTGTTTCACCAAGTGCCAGGAACGTTTCCTATTTCCATGGTGTTGTAAAGGAGAGATACGGATAGTTTACCTAAGGAGCTGTTGAGCCCCTAAAAACATTTTTTTTGTGCCACGCACAGCAGGGAACTGTCAACGCGCTCTCGAAAGGCCATCTGGAAAGGGCCGAGAGGCCAGAGAAGAAATTCGGTTCCAAAGTCTGACACGGTTGCCGCTAGTAAACGCTAGGACCAAAACCAGGGTTGTAATTTTGAGCCGTCCGGCCGGGGGCCTGCGAGATATGCATTGACCTTTAGGGTCTATTCATACTTACCGGGACCGGACGATTCTGTCGCCGGTCTCTAGGACTAATCCCATGTTAACCGAAATTCTGCCGCCGTCGTTCCGGCGTAGGACCAATCCCACCGTCCGCCGTTGCCAGGCGGCTGAGCAAGCGACTGATCATTACCAGATGGCCTTTCGAGAGCGCGTTGACAGTTCCCTGCTGTGCGTGGCACAAAAAAAAAAAGGTTTTCATGGCTCTACAGCTCCTTAGGTAAACTATCGGTATCTCTCTTCCACAACATTATGGAGATAGGAATCGTTCCTGCCTCTTCGTGAAACAGCATGACACATCCTTAAATATTAACCTAAATTACACATACACTAACGAGCAAAACTGAGTCTACACCATTTGAAGCAACATAACTTTTTAAAAATTACATGAAATGACTTGAATTTTATTGAGAAGTTAGAAGGATTAGTTTATTAGACTGTGGTGCTCTCAACAACTTTATTAAGGAACATCCGTACACTACAAAGGTTCGCAGCAATCTCTCCCACTCGCACAGAATGCCGATGTAAAGCGTGCGCAATTTGGTTAGGTGTCGCTAATGACTATTATGCGACACCTGTCTGTCGCGATGCCTACTCTGGTCTTTCTCCCTCACACTCTCACACTCGCTCATACAACATACGGCTACACGGTTACCATAAGACGAGGTGTAAAAAATTGTTGAAAGAAGTTTGAATTGGTCGGAATCGCAAAAGAAATAGTAAAAGTTGGTTTTTTCAGCTTTTTTATCTGAGCCTGTATTGAAAATTTAAAAAATGTGTTTGATTCGCTTGAATAAATTATACCCATGCTGAAAATTTCTCCGATATTGGTTAATTCGTTTACGAGTTATAAACGATTAAAAGTGGAAAAATTGCCGTTTTTCACGATTTTCGACTTAAAATCTCACTTTTAATCGTTTATGACTCGTAAACGAATTAACCAATATTGGTGAAATTTTCAGCATGGATATAATTTATTCGTGCGAATCAAACACATTTTTTAAATTTTCAATACAGGCTCAGATAAAAAAGCTGAAAAAACCAACTTTTACTATTTCTTTTGCGATTCCGACCAATTCAAACTTTTTTCAACAATTTTTTACACCTCGTCTAATAAACTAATCCTTCTAACTTCTCAATAAAATTCAAGTCATTTCATCTAATTTTTAAAAAGTTATGTTGCTTCAAATGGTGTAGACTCAGTTTTGCTCGTTAGTGTATATTGTTAAAACGAGAATAGTTGTCTCTTTTTAAGGAAGTATTCACATTAGGAAGGGACCATGTCTCGAATTTTGATGACATTGAAATATGTTGTGGTCCAAGTGACAGTGGAGGAAATCCGAAACAATACTCCCAAAAGTGTTTGATATCGCGTGGAATGACTCAATTACATGATAATTTGTAGAATAAGAAGAATTAATTCCACATAAATTGCATCGCTTTGTCTTACGACACGAAAAAATGTATGTGGAAACTTCTAAATTCTTGTCCATAATGATCTAAAAGTGATTAGATGCAAGGTTCCCTGGCAGGAATGCGATGGCGTATCTATATCTTGTCCAACGAGACGAGACAGTAGACGTAAACATACAAACTCGAGTGCGACAGAGTTGAAGTTACCCTTACAAGATAATTAGCAAAGGACGCACGCTGGGTGCTTCACTGTCTCGGTCTCGTTGGACAGAGCATAGGTACGAATGCGCGGCTGATTGGATCAGAGTGCAAGGGACAGGCCTCGTTTCACACGTATTTTCGGCTACAGTCGACATATTGGCTACAGCGGCCACACATACTATGTAGCGTGTGACGTCGAAGCCAAAACACTAGGACTACGGGCGCGGCTGATATGGGCATTGGCGGACCTAACGATAGACCCCAAAAAATGGTGGCACTTAAAAAATGGCGAAATTAAAATGGTTTCTTTTTTGGTTTTTATTGCGTCGTAAGACCTTACGAACGACGCGACAAGCGTGCGACCAAGGCCAGGTATAACAATTCCCATTGACGACGTACCGACCATTGACGTCATAAATAAAAAATCCTTCCGAATGTACCTACCACTTTCGTAATTTTTAAGCCAGCTAAAAGCAGCATATGCTGAACCTTGTACACCGTTAGCGTACTCAGATTTATAACCGTAGATGCTTGCGAACCAAATGTTGTACGTATACTTCCACTTTTCCAATTTTCCACTATTCCCACCACCTTTCGTACACACCTTGCAACCAATGAATTCTAATCATTTTAAATTTGTTCTCCGGAGTTTTGGCTTATAATCACTTATAAGATATAAGATATAATTTAACAATGCTAAAATTGATTTGTGAAGCTGATTTTCATCGTTCCATCGTTAAATTAGATTATAGTTTGAACCATTACTTCTTAACATTACAACTTAGATGAACAATATTCTTTTCTCTACTTCGAACATGGATTGTGTGCGGATGCTGTCGTGGCACCGGCGGCCGATGCCACGCGGTCTGTGCCAGGTGGCGGCCGCCGGTGCCAGGCGAGTCTGTGTCAGGCGGCCGAAAACGGATGCCCAACGGCTTGCCCAGCTCTCAGCGGATGCATAGGCATCCCCGGGGTGTAGAGGGGAGTAAACTGTTCGGGAGTTAGGTAGCGAACCCCCGCTGTGTGCGAGTCTTAGCTTTTGTTGCGAGCATCTCGAGCTCCTTCTCAGGTTGCCAGCGACGGTCCCGGCAAAAATGAAGTAGGAAAACGCGGTAGTATTCATACTAACGTCGCCTCCGGCAAGTTTGAAGAGACCCTTATGCGTCTGCAACTCTGAGTCAACTTGTCTGGTATCGAATAGGGCTGTTACTTTTCCGAAGCTTCGTCACTTCGAAGCTTCGAAGGATTCGAAGGAACGAAGGGACCTTCGAAGGTGATGAAAATCGAAGGTTCGAAGGTGCGAAGGTTCGAACCATCGCACCTTCGAACCATCGCACCTTCGAACCATCGCACCTTCGAACCTTCGAAACTTCGACACTTCGAAACTTCGGACCTTCGATTCGTTTCCAGTTAACGGATAAAAGGAATAAATTTTCATAATTTGTTTCTATATTCACCATCTGAATTATTTCAATAATTTATTGTTAAGATAATATATTTATTATTTGAATTATAATTTCGATAGTTCACTGATGAAATAATTGTTTAAATAAATAAATTGTTACAATTTGTTTCTATATTCATTATTTGAATTGTTATTTCAATTATTTATTGTTAAAATAATGGTTTAAATGAATAAATTTTCAAATTTTGTTTCTACATACATTATGTGAATTATTTCAATATTTCATTGTTAAAATAATTATTTAAAGAATGTACAAGTATTTACATAATGAATATAGAAACACATTTCTATAGATTATAAAAATTTCCGTAGATTATAAATTTTTATACTCTATAGAAATGTATTCCTATATTAATTATGTAAATACGTGTACATTGTCTAAACAGTTATTTGAACAATAAATTATTGAAATAATTCAAATAATGAATACAGAAACATATTGTGAAAATTTATTTATTTAATAAGTTATTTTAACAATAAATAATTGAAATAACAATTCAAATAATGAATATAGAAACAAATTGTAAAAATTTATTTATTTAAACAATTATTTTATCAGTGAACTATCGAAATGATAATTCAAATAATAAATATATTATCTTAACAATAAATTATTGAAATAATTCAGATGGTGAATATAGAAACAAATTATGAAAATTTATTCCTTTTATCCGTTAACTCGAAACGAATCGAAGGTTCGAAGTTTCGAAGTGTCGATCCTTCGATTTTCATCACCTTCGAATTTTCTGCAATCGAAGCTTCGAAGCTTCGAAATCTTCGACCTTCGAAGCAAAGTAACAGCCCTAGTATCGAATCGCTAACTCATCGAAATCAATACCCTTATCCACCGTTGCAGTTTTGGACAAGGCATTCGCGACCACATCGTAGCGTCCGGAAATATGTTGAATGTTGATGGCGAATGGATTTATGAAATCTAATTGTCTACACTATAACTGGACTGAATGTTAAAAGCCTCATTCCTACACACTACAATGAGTGTAAAGAATATTGATAACAACATTCTTTTACTTTCAATGTAATCTTACTGTTTACAGTACAATTCATTTCAGGGTCCACAGAAATTCAGAGCATAGTACACAAAATTGCTAACAGAAAATGTAATGATTAATGAAGAAAGCGTACCTGTAAAATGGGATGACCCCCCCCCCTCCCTCCCCGAACGGCAGTGTACACAGTAGAATCGTCACGGTCCACAGCCCTGCCGGCCAAAGCTTTACGCGACGGCAAGACACCCGAGTAACATATTATACTTCAGTGGGTCTGTGACCGCAGTGTACCTGGACAAAAATCACATGATGCTGCAGAATTCTGACGAGCATCAAGTCCTAAGAGGAAATTGTTTTTTGATTTGATTCAAAAAAGAGGATTAAACATGATTGAAAAGTAAATTGTGCATTAACCTGTCGTAATTGATCCCAGCGATGGTCCATATCGCCATGGGATGGAGCGCCGTCATTAGGAATCCAGACAGAGTTCACTACACGTCCCCAAGCTGCCATAACCCATTGGCGAACGCCGCATTCACCAAAGCTGCTGCGAACTCCGCCAGTCCCATTACCAGCGACCAGTACCCCTTCCTTTCTATTAGATTCGGGTTGATCAGCAAAAGTTGCTTTGTTTTCGGTCTAGTAACTTGTCTCTTAATAGAAATTAGTTCCACCAAATGCACAGCATTTGGCCGTTAGTCCTCGTTTGGCCACCGTTTGAGCCGCACCACTGCGCTTTGACAACGATCGTTTTCGCACAATATTATCGTATGTGACCCATTTCTCATCGCCAGTCACCATCCGTTTAAGGAATGGGTCGATTTCGTTCCGTTTGGCCAAGGTTTTGCGGATGGAAATTCGATCGATCATGTTTCTTTGCGTCAATTCGTGTGACAGCCAAATATCAAGCTTCTTTTCGAATGTTCAAGCTCCTTTTGAATTTACGAGATATACGTATATCACTATAGCCGGCTGTAGCCATCTAGCGAAAAAATAATGGATTATTAATGGAGAACTAAGGAGTGTCACTACACACGCAGCATTATCTAGCATTACCTAGCTGTTGAAAATGAAAAATTGATCGTTGTAATTGTTACATTACATTAATTTCAATATCACTGTCAAAAAGTCTATAACCTTTCTTTTTGTTTATGGGCGGTGGGGGAATCCATTGACAGTCGGATATAGTCATCATTTAGACAGTCGACACAATTGCGCATCACAAGGAGAGGCCGACCCTTCGGGTCACCGATTGCGTTGAAACTTCTGTCCCTAGAATGGTGTATATTCGTGAACAGGAGAACAAGATCTATAAGTGTGCGAAGTTTCAATACTGTCTGTTATGAGGACGGTTCTCTGGCTTATGTCGGTTACGGTTATGGTTCTTAAGTACCAATATTATATCGATCCTATAACTGTTCTATTTTTTTCCAGTTTCGTTTATAATTCGGTTCTGTGACAGAACGTAGATGTCAACATCGTGAACACAAATGTGAAAACTCGTCTATTTATAGTTTTGTTCCGATAAAAGACGAAGGTTCGGGATCGGCTTTCGCCGTATTTCAGATTAGGGTACCTATGCGACTTGACTTTGTTATGGAGTTGCCCGAGAGTGAACACGGAGAATGAGAGAGGAGAGAGAGAGAGGTAGTTGCAGACCATAAAGTTGTCAGCCGAGTAGCAATACAGTATTCCCTCCGAAAGTGATAAAACCTCCGGGTTCTGGAGTACAGTTTTCTTTTGCTATAAGTCGATGGCTCGGTACGACTTTCGACCTATTATGATAACGGTACCTATTTCGTTTCGCTTTGTTCCTGAGCGGACCGCGAGTGAGTAAGGAGAATGGCTTGAATGTGGCGGCACACTACAAAGTGGTCGGCCGAACAGTCATATCTTCCGCTGCAAAAAGGATAGACTATGGCATACTCTCTCGTTCTGGCACCAAGCGGTGTCGAGGGGACAATTTCAAAAGAAAGAGAGGGGATGAACATTTTCTTGGTGCGAGAAAGCATCGTCGTCTTATTTCGAAAGAAAACTGTATCAATGATTGTGTAGGTCGTAGGTATTTACTACGTTATTTGAAGTTTGCCGACGATAGAGAAGGATAGCGCGGTGACCACAAAGAGGGATTGATTAAAATGAGTGTAATCACAGCATAAGTTTGACCATGTATACTTATTTAATGAATGACCATAGCACACTATGATAGAAGTAAATATCATTAAAACTCTATCGAGCTTGGCGTCCTTCCAGCTATAAAAATATGATAAATCTAGAAAGAAATTACAGTGTCTTGTTCATTGATTACTCTTGGAATTGTCGAAGGGAATTCGGATGCTAACAGTGATCACTGTCGGGATAGAGTGGTAGCGAATTTTGACCGCTGTCGGCGGTGTAGGTCATTCACTAGACCTTTAAAACATTATGTTTACATTGACCACTTGTGGAATAGTGGAAGCCTCATCACATTCATTGAATTGGTGGTTTAATGGAACCTGGTGCATTACTAATTGATCAACCTGTAATGCACAGTTTTACTGTTGTCACAAAACAACTGTAAGGAACTACGAAGATAAAGAACATGACGCTGATACTTTATCGATAGCAACGAAAATGAAAACGAAGATGAAGATTACAGAGAAGTTAAGATGAAGATTAGAGAGAAGTTAACGAATTCCGGAGACCAGTACAGCAAGATATCAAGAAGAAAGATGTTGGAGCAAGTGGAAATGTATACTCGATAACAGCGTGTTCAGCTTGAACACGAACGGGCATTATTAGCATGCTCTCTACAATTACATTTGGAGGCCATGGAAACATTTTACTTGATAAACAAAACTTACAAAAACATAATACAGTTTTGTTGGAGAAACGGAACTGGATCAGAACGGCTTCTGCCGTTTCTCGGATCACACTACCTATGCGGCTTGACTTTGCGAGAGGATCGAATGTAGCGGCTAACTGTAAAGTGGTCGGCCGAGCAGTGGTACAAGTGTAACATGTCCTCTTATTCTGCTGCATATGTACATCTTGTATTTGGCTTGACTTTGTTCTCGAGTGAGTCGAGAGAGGAGCAAGATGGAGAGTCAGCAAGAGTGGAGAGGTAGCGCAAGATCATAAAGTTGTCCTTCTCCTTCTGGCAGTAAACGGTATCGGAAAAATATCGTCCGTAAAGATGTTTTGATATATTCTATCTCGAGAAACGGCACCAATGTTCGTTTCGTGAATAGGAAATTTGTGTCTTCTCTGCTTCTTTTCAAGAATCCATCATACATGTATTTCATCAGTACTGAAGAACACGAAGTCGACCACTGAGACAGCTGAGCGATGAAAACCCTGAGATAAAGATCAAAGAGGAGCTACTATGAATTAGTACACAAGTAAAAAATTCCAAATTATGCCGTGTTTAGACTCATTTTGATCAGAAAATCTTTCAAATATGTTATTAAAATTTCTAGAAGAAAGAAAAAGAAAAAAGAAAGTTTTGTACATATGTCGACTACTACGACTCTGTGCGTCTCCTTCTTTCCACACGCTGTCCTTGTTTGCGTTTTAAACATTCGTTGCTTCTTAAATAAGTAAGTATAATCGAAATTCCTCCAAAGTAGTGGGGATAAAATTTTATCACTCGTGGAAGGAAGACTGTATCTTTCGTTGGAAAACGATAAAATATGACATACCCTCATGTTGCGACACTAAGCGGCGGGAGGGGATAGCGATTTTCTACACATCACAAGGAACACCGTCGCCTTATAACGGAACAAAACTGTCTTATTTCAATAATTATTTATTATTATTTATTAATTATCAGTTATTTACATAAATACGATTGTCGATCGTCGATCATTCATTTGCTTGTATACATTGTATATTCTGATATATGGCCGAACAAAATAACAGAATCGAAATATAACCGAAACTAGAACCAAAATACAGAATCGAGAAATAACCTTTTACAGAATCATAGCTTCGATGCCTAAGGGGCAGAGTTGGGCAAACATTTATTTTAAAATTTCGAATACAAATAAATGAAATCTATCTTTTATTCGAACTCGTTTCTCTCGATTTTCTTTCTTTCTTTTCTTTCGATTTTCATTTGTCGACCGTGGGTCATCCGAATCGCGAAGTAACGGCTATGCGTATTCGACGCCTCTAGCGGCGAGAATTTATTTGAGAGAATTTATTCGAAGATACTGCTAATGAGTTGCAAAGTATCTTTGACTTTTATTCGAGAGTTCGAGGCAGCGCCACCATTTATTCGACGGTGAATTTCGTCAGATACTCGCAACTCAGAATGTATCTTTGATTTTCGACGTACGATTTTCTGCGTGGCCTTGAGATTTATTCGAATACTCGATGTAGGGAAGATGATTTATTCGATTTTTTATTCGAGACGAGCATGAGGAATAAATGAAAATCAAATGTATCTTTTATTCGAAATTGTATTCGAAGTTCGGATAAAAGACCGAGCGACGTTGTCAAGCCGTAATATATAAATGTGTGTACAAATAAACGGTTTAAAAACTTTGGACTTCGTGGAACAGGAAGCTTATAACCTACTATAAATATCTTATTTTTTAAAGTTAAACAAATTTATTTAAAATGCAACGAAATCGCTTATTTATCACGGTAACGTACGAAATATTGTCAATATCTTGTGAAATATTGTCGATATTTAATTATACCTCATACCATATTTAACTAAGTAAATGTTATTAATAAATTAATTCACTTTATTTGTCAGTAATGTTTGAAACAATAATTGGTCGTCAAATAACATGATAAATTAAATTTTTATTATAATTTGTACAGGGTGTATAAATAATTTCTACTTATTTGTATAATTTTAACTTAAATATATAAATAATTGGTACAGGGTGTATAAATAATTTCTACCTGTTTGTATTAATAATTTTTATTTATTTTTATAATTTATACTTGTATATATAAATAATTGGTGCAGGGTGTATAAATAATTTCTACTTGCTTGAATAAATAATTTTTATTTATTTTTATAATTTATACTTGTATATATAAATAATTGGTGCAGGGTGTATAAATAATTTCTACTTGTTTGAATAAATAATTTTTATTTATTTTTATAATTTATACTTGTATAAATAAATAATTGGTGCAGGGTGTATAAATGATTTTGACTCATTTGTTAACAGTTTTTATTTATTTTTATAATTTTAACTTATCTATATATATATAATTAAATAATTTTTTTTAAACATATGTTGGTTTTTAATAGAATCATGAAGATAAGTATCTGATCACCCTCATTACCATACAATACCTTGTTCTTTTTCATCCGGCAATCTAGTGTTAAATAAGTTTAAATAATGGTCATTGAGCATGACATTTTTTTTATGAACAAGAAAACTGAAGTTGTAACGCGACGAGGAAACAATAAAGCGTCAAGACCGGTCGTCACCCCCCCGATGTAACAGAAGAATTGCGCCGAGGCAGCGTGGCCTGCGGTTCAAGGGGAACCGCGGGGTCTGGAACCTTCTAGACCCCTAGTAACGCGTTATTGATAAAGATAGCAACGAGTCCATATAAATATCGGTAGATTACCGCGGAGCAGGCACTCCTGCTGCACCTGTAGGAGAGGACGAGGTAAGACCACGACCGCCTACAGGACGGGAGAGTACGAAGCAATGCTATCGGACGCCCAGCAGCCCAGGAGAGGACAGGAGTTGCACTTTTTTTTTTATTATATTAGAAGGAGTTAGGACAGTGAAGGAGAGGGTCTCTATCCGGCGAGCCGAAGGCTCGCCGGGTGAGACGCTTCTATGCCTATATGAGCCGCACCTGAAGGCCTTTGCCTCCTTATCGGCTAATTTAGTTTAATTGGAGTTACCTATGGATGTGAGAGAGCCAAAGCTACATGATTATAACTCAGGAAAGTTGCAAAAACCTGAGATTGTTGCAGGGGAAGGATGAAACATCCGTGGCAAGAGCCATGTAGTATTGCTCCAAAGAGCTATGTAAGAGAATTTTTTCCCTTGGTTCCGGGGGGGCTTGTGGGAACAAGCCCGGGGAAGTGGGGAGTGCATCCGATCAGATATAATAGGATGGTTAGGATGACCCTTCTGTGAAGCACCCGTTAGGAAGGGAGGGAGCATAATTGAATAAAAGCATTAAGCTAGAATAGGCTTAGGTGGGGTTAGAAAGCAAGCGGAAATGTTACCTTAATTTTATAAGGGATCTTGTCTACAGAGTATTCACCCGTTAATTTGACTAACGGGTTTTCGTGATCGGAAACATTATAATTATCTAACATTTTGTTAATGAAGTTTTTAATTAGCGGAATAGACGCTAGTTTGTAGAAAGAAGATCTTTATTGTTTGACGGTTTTACAAATTCTGGTGTTACGCTGTTCACGCTCAAACATCAGGTTGTTATAAACAAATCGATCGTCGGCTTGTAATGACAACCGGTTAACAGTGAAACGAGCAGACGAGACAAACGGATGAATGTCAGATCGTCCCAGCTGACTGCCGACGATCGATCGTCACCAACATTAATGTATATATATATGTAACAAACTCCTACAAGTTGGTGAAGTTGATTTGTGGGAAAACGAATATCCTTATTGAGGATGAATTTTAAGATTTTGGACTGGGTCCGCTGTAGACAGATCCGGGTGGATATTGGAGTGGCATAATACCAAATATGAGCCCCGTATGTGAGCACGGGTCGGAGACACATCAGGTAAGTAGTTAAGCGAAGCTTTAGCGGCAAGTGCGAGGATGGAGCAATGAAAGATTTCAGTACAGCAAAAGCGCGTAAAGTTTTGTTTGTTCGGTCCTTCAGTGCCGGTGACCATAGAAGTTTGTCGTGAAGGATAACCCCCAGGTATTTCACCTGGCTCGCCCATTTCACTGGTTCGCCGTTAATCATTAATTGATTTTTAGTCTTGAAGCTGTCGGTGCTAGATCGCAAAGCCTTAGAGAAAAGGATGGCTTCGGATTTAGAGGGATTTGGCACTAATTTCCAGTCTTTGAAATTTTGAATTACACAGTCGAGGTACCTTTGCATTCTACGGAAGAGGGTCGGTCGACCCTTTCTCGTGGAGGTGGAGTAAATCGCTGTGTCATCGGCATATAATGCCTTTTCACACAGGGACATGGAGGGGATATCGTTAATGTACAAAATGAACAATAGTGGACCTAGTATGGAGCCCTGTGGTACTCCAGTCTGACACTTGTATATGACGGATTTGTGGGAGTTTAGGCATACGTAGCACGTGCGCTCGAGCAAATATGAGTTTAGCAACCGTAGTATGGAGTGGGGTAGGGCCATCCCATGAAGTTTGAATAGGATGGCTCTGTGCCAGACGGTATCAAATGCTTTGGACAGGTGTAATAGGACCATAGCAACTTCTCTTTTGACATTTAGCGCATGGGCTACGTATTGAGATATCCGTCCTACCTGGTGTAAGGTAGAGTGTTTTTGACGAAAGCCAAACTGTTGATTTATTATGATATTGTTCATTTTGACATGATCCAAAATGAGATTGAATATTGTTCTCTCAAGAAGTTTACCCGGGATAGGTAACAAACTAATCGGCCGATAGCCAGTGGGATCGGTAGAAGGTTTTCCAGGTTTGTGAACCGGGATCACCTTAGCCAGTCTCCATGCCCTGGGAAAATAATTGTATTTAAGTGAGGCTTTAAATATATAGTGATACTGACAGAAGATTTTGTTGGAGGCGTTGGCCAGCATCGGGACGGTGATTTTATCAGGGCCAGGGGCCTTTTTTGCCTTCATATTTCGAACAAGGTCGTAAATTTCCTTGGGTGAGGGTACAGTGACGGGGGCACTGTCGTTCGCTTTCTCCCAGTCAAATTGAGTGTAAAAATTATTAACAATCTGTTCGTTCCCAGAGGCATCCGTGTGGACCTTGGCAAAGTTATTTGCTAGGGCATCAGATTTGTCATGATCGCAGTGCAGGAATCTGCCTTCGACGTTGAGGACTGGTATGGATAACTGGCGTTTTTTGGCTAACGTTTGATAAGTACTCCAAAACGTGGGATCAGGTTTGATAAAGCTCTGGAGCATTTTAGCCCAGGCCTGTTCTCTGATTTTATAAATTCTAGTTCGTATTTCTTTGGTTATTTCCTTCATTTGTTGTAGGAAATATAGATCGTACGAAATTTGATAAAGTCGCCGCATTCTCCGCCTGGTCCTCAACAAGGCGACTAGACGTTCATCATGTGCTACGGACTTTCTTCTGATTGCGATAGGTCAGTTCTCTAAAGTTGTGTCCCTGGACGTGGAGTCCCATAGGGAGCCAATCAAGAAGGATGTAAGTGATTCTATACAGAGATCTATCTCGGCGGGGGATTGAAAGCGAGCTACAATGCCCCAGTTCAGAGTAGTTTCCTTATACTTCTCCCAGTTAGTGGATTGATGAAATAGTGACCCTTTAGAAGGATCCGTTGGAGCGATCCTTTTAATGGATACTGGTCTATGCACCGTCCCGAATATGTCCAGGGTCACGCATTTAAAAGAAGCTGTGGAATTTGTAATAAAAAAGTCAATGATAGTGGGTGGAACCCGAGGGGCGTAGTGAGTGGGCGAGCCAGGGGCAATTACCGTGAAGTTTGATTTTAGCATAAGATTGTATAATGTAATACCAGCCTGGTTTGCTCTAGTGTTCTTCCAAAACCGGTGCTTAGCGTTCCAGTCACCGCCAATTAGGTACGGTGACCCGTAATTTCTTATATGCCTCAGATCCGTCTCAGTGAGGGGCTGATGAGGTTTTGCGTAGACGACTCCAATAAATAGGACTGGATTGTCTAGTCTGACCGCCAGGAATTCCAGATCGGTGCAAGTTCGCACGACTGAAAATTTAATATGGTTATTAATGATGATAGCCACACCTCCCCACCCGTCAGCACGGTCCTTGCGGATGACCGTGTAACCAGGTATGGAGAAGTGAGATTGAGGTTTTAACCAGGTCTCAGTCACCAGGAGGATATCACACTCTAGGTGGTCAAGTTTGGCAATGATCTCATGACGCTTCGGGGAAATAGATTGTGCGTTCCATGTGATGATGTGCGGAAAGTTAGCCATTGTTAACAGAAGTAGGCGAGTATAGGATTTTTTAGTCCAGGGTCGCAAAGACCTGAAGGAATGTCTGGAATTTTTGTGTGTTTGTTGAACAAGTTCTTAATTTATTGGCAAGGGTTTGAGCCGTGGCGAGCATGAGGTTTATATCACATAACTGAGTAATTTCTCTTATGGAATCAGAGAGTTGTAGATATTGTTGGGTATGATTATTATGATTGGGGTAAGCTAAGTTTGGCAGGAGGTTTGGATTTTCAGAGTCGGTATTTATATGGTGTCCGGTCAGAGTACTAGCTTTGATGGCTTGGGCATAAGACTTATATGTCCGGGCCGGTGCATCTGGTGGGTTTGAGAGGGGGTTTGTGTATGTATTTTGCTTCGGAATTTTATCAAGACTGGTCTTTCCGGACGGATTTTCAGCTGACGGCAATGATTTTGAAAAAATGGTAGTCCTGGGTGGTTTGGGAGCTCTTTTTTGCAGGTATTCGGCCAAAGCAGGACATTGAGAATAATTTGCAGGGTGATTACCTTTGCAATTAGCGCAGGTAGGAGGGGATTCATAAGGTTTACTACAGTCCGCGGAGGAATGAGATGCGGCGCATTTAACACACCGGACCGGCAGATTGCAATTTTTTGTCGAGTGTCCGAAGGCCTGGCAACGGAAGCATTGAGTGTAGGCCCGTTTAGAGAGGTATTTCTCCCAGTAAACCCGGGTATTAAAAATAAAGCCTACCTTATTTATGGTGGCAATAGTGATGGCAGGTGGGAAAATTACCTTGTATATAGCATAATGCGAAGCCGAATTTTTAGGGGTAATATCAGAAATTGAAGAGATTTCCAGTCCAATGGCTTGGATTTCTTCCTTGAGCTCGTCTAGAGGGATTTGGGGAAGTCCTTTTAGTACCATCACCGGATTTTTATCAGTGTTTGGGCTAAATGTATAAAAAGGTATTTTGGCTTCAGCCAATATTTTTTTGAATTCGATGTGTTTGTCTGGGTTAAATAATTGAATTCTGATACGTCTGCCGAGGAATTTGGCCGAGTAGGCATCCTTGCCTACGTCGGCAGTCATTCGTCGGTAGAAGGCCGGAATGTTAAGATCGAAGTTAGACAGATAAATGGGAGGAGGCCTCAATCCAAAAGTACCCACGATATTACATTGGGAACTACCCAATGCAACGCTGCTTCGGACGGGTCCATTGATCGCCGAAAGTCGAAATCGGTTATGGTCTGCGGCGGTAGTTCCAGCCACATTAACCGTGATCCAGCCAATTGCGGCGGAGTTGGAACCATGTTCTGGGCGTCCAACTTTCATTTTATATTTCGTTTCAAGCTTCTGGAGATGACCAGAAACCCTTGCGACCAATTCAGGAGCCCAGCAGAGTCTTCCGGCCATGTCATCGCTGTCCGGGAATTCAAAATGCGATATCGCTTGTAAACCTTCAGGGTTCAGGCGTTCTACATGTGGCCTGTAGCCCAAGAGGTTAAGATTAGGAACGCCAGCAGCGGGAAAGGCGCCCTCAGGTAGTGGATTCCATACCTGGAATTGTCTGTCCCCGTTCTGCTGTCTAGTTTCAAGCACCAATCTTGAAGTGACATAGGGAGACACATAACACTCGTATTTATTATGGTCGGCAGCACCTACGCGACCAAAACTTACCGATGGTATTCTTGGCTGATTGTCAAGCTCGGGGATTGTAACCTGCGGTATTCCTGCGTCAGGGATGTTTATTTTAACTAAATCACCCTGTGGTGTAGTATTGTTTGCTATCATCCGGTAATATTCCGCTATAGGAGCGGGAATAACCATATCCTCCGGTATGAGATTGATCGGCGACTCTTCGTCTGCAAACCGGTCTTCCGCGTTCACAGTGCGCACATGATCAATTATTGTAGCATTCAGAATGCTGGTGTAAACGTGCTGGAATGCACAAAAGGGTACTTCACGGCGTAGGCGAGGATTCTCAGCCTCCAAGTCCCCGTACACGCGTTCGCACAACAATGGAAACGTTGAAAAGTCCACGTTTTGTGAGTAAATACGGGTAACTGGTGTTGTTCCGGTGTACTATCCCTCTTGCCACATGGGTTCGTCCCTCAGCACTTCCTTACTGGCTTTAATCACAGTAGGTGTCACCTCAGCAGGGTCTGAAATAACAGCTGGCTTTTTGTCAGGAACTAGGGGTTTTCCTCCTCTCGGACTCCAGCCCTTGGATCGTGCAGTGGGTTTTCCTCTTCCTGCAGATCGTTGTTGTGGAGGTTCTGGCACATCCGCCCAGTTGTCACTCAGCGGTGCCTGATTATACTTGCGGGTATTATATTCGTACATCCGCCTTGCGTTTCTATTCATCATAGGAGTTCCTACGGAATTAATCTTAACCTTCTGGTTTTTCATGTCAAAATGGTAAACGTTCGTCTCGTTTAAAGGTAGCCTTCTTAACGACAAATGGGAGGAGGCCTGGGTTTTTTATTACCCGTATTAGTTTCTTTGTTATGAGTCGAGTCCTGTGTCTGGGTCTGCTCTATATGGTTGGGAGATGCCCTTCCATGGTGACTTTGGCGGTTGCCTACGTGATCAGGGGAGGGCCGGTCCGGATTTAATATCCCCTCGAAAGAGGATAGTACCTGGAATTTATTGGCTAGGGGAATATTGACGTTATGCATTGTGATCAGATTAGTGTTAGAATTTTGATTCTTAATAGTTGGGGATTTATCTTTATTTAACTTCTTGGATTTAGGAGAGAGGACATCCTGAAATTTGTCCTCGTTTTCCGGAAGGTTCATAGGTTCCTGAGAGACTGAGTCCTTGGAGGAAGGTATGGGGTTTAGGATTGGATGATTATTAAAGTCCAAGACGGTTTCTACGTTATCGAAAAAATGTAGATTGTCTGCGGTGAGTTGATGTATAATAGGTGGATTCACGTCCGGGACACTCTGTGACGACACCGTCAGAACCGGAGAGGTGACATTTAATACCGGCAATGAGGTTGAGATTTGAGAAGTGTTGCCATGCTCGGCCTCAGGAGTTGGGTTTAAGGTTGGGAAAAGAAGCCTTTTGTAAATGTTTTTAGTGTTGCCTTTCTTGCTTTTGGCAAGAGCAAGTCGGCGATTAGCTGGAGGAGCCAGTTTATGGGGGGGGGGGGAGTTTCCCCCCGACAACAAGAGTGTTTTAATAATTTATTAGATGGGTGTGATGTGGGTTTTGGCCTTAGTTTAATGTAATTATAAATAAGAGTTTGGGATATCTTTGGGAATTCGGTGTTTTAATTAGTGTAGCCGACTCTAAAATTTTATATGTCTAACACCCATGGTACCAAGGGATTTGAGCGTAGAGTGCAAAGAAACACCCCTATTTCAGGATATTGCCATATCCGACTCAAGGTCATGCGATATTAGAACTGATATGAATTGATTAGAATAGTGTTTCGCTATGGCATGAGAGATTAAGGTTTCGGTACACCGAGTATGAATAAGTGCATTCCCGGATAGGTTATGTTGACCACGTGTTTGCGAAGTAAATTCGCAATTATCGATATAGTAACAAAAGTGAAAGGTGAGTGAATATTATCACGTTAAGGTAATAAGCTAAAGAGGGATATAGTTACACCTTATAATGAAAGCAGTCACTAAATGTAAGAGTAAGCATGAGGCTCACTCAGTGAGGTTATGTGCCCACGTGGCAGGGGGAATCCGCAATTTCAGAGAATTAAATCAAAAGTATTGAAATTTCTTATTAAAACGTTCAATAAGATAAGTATATATCTAACCGTATTTTATAAAGATGAAACACTGGATCTCAGTGAGATGGGTGTACGCCCGCGTTGTGGCGGTATTAACCGCGGCAGGCACGCTTGTACCCAGTATAAAGTTATACATAAGTAATGACTAATAAAACTATGTTTATAATGAAACAAATAAGTTGTATTAACTTAGGATTGGTTCAACATTAGAATAGAACTCAGAGTGTGAATCCACCATTAACGAGAATATAATTTTTATAGATACTAACTAATAGAAATATATACATAAAGAAACAATTGTGTTATTTAATTAATTTAGCTCAACATAAGAATAGAACTCTGTGTGGTAGTTCCACTTATTAACGGAAGCTTAACAAAATGCTATTTAAGTGAGTTGTTAGTATTATACTGTATAATCTAAAAATAAGGAATAATACTTTCTCTATGTTATAAGAGAAAGGAAACTACACTAAAGTAGTGTTCATCAGAGTCTGGCACTATTTCGCGCAGACCGGAAGACGTTGGGGGCGCTGCGAGCTTCTCAGACTCCCTACTCCACTACTCAGTCCCCACTTTGTAGACTGCGAGATTAATATACGCGGTAGAACAAAAGTACAGATTAATAGGCAGAAGAAGTGGGTAGGAAATGAGTGGCGAAAATGGGCTTCATTTACGAATTTTTATCTTAGGAACTGTTTGTCCGATTGCGCTAAATTTTTTTTTGTTTTATTTAGAAAGGATTGGACTATAGTAATATAATTTTTTCAACCTCGATAATTAACTGTATAATGTCGGAAAATGTAAATGAATTCAAGGAAAATGGTCGGTTGTCTATACTGGTGGTCTCAAAACAATACCAGCAAACCTCGTATACGACTAAATGACCCTATTATAAGGAGAACTACATTATAATATAACCACTCTTGGCCAACGGCACCTTTTTAATTATAACTTCGTTTATAAACAAAAGGTGTCGTTGCTCAATGGAAACCACGAGAAGGTGGTGGTTTTCTTCCATCGCGAATGAATAAGGAGGGATTATTGGATAGCTTGGGGATTGTTGAAAAAATTGGATAAAAAATTAAACTAAAAATTAAACTAAAAATTGCACTAAAAATTGCACTAAAAATTGCACTAAAAATTGCACTAAAAATTAAACTAAAAATGAAACTAAAAATTAAACTAAAAATTGCACTAAAAATTGCACTAAAAATTGCACTAAAAATTGCACTAAAAATTGCACTAAAAATTGCACTAAAAATTAAACTAAAAATTAAACTAAAAATTAAACTAAAAATTGCACTAAAAATTAAACTAAAAATTGCACTAAAAATCCCACTAAAAATTAAACTAAAAATTACACTATTTAAATTTCGCAGTCGGAGGCATCAGACGCGTTCAGCCACTCGCCGTTGTCATCATCCAAAATGGATTCTGTTACTTGTTCGAGCTCTACAAACTTATCCTCCACCTTTATTGTGTGGCGAATAAAATTCTGCCAAGACTCAGCGGACACATTTTCCATAGCTTCAGGTACAAGTTGGCGAACATCTGCCAACTTGTACGTTGTATTACGCGCTCTTATGTAATCTTTAACTTTTGCCCATGCTAATTCAATGGGGTTTAGTTCGCAATGATAAGGGGGAAGGCGTAACACAATATGTCCGTGCTGTTTTGCAAATTCGTCGATAACATAATTATTGCAACGTTGCCGGTATTTATCGACTAATTTAAACAATTGAGGTTTGAACATTTGTGGGTCCACCACTTCCCCCTTACCCTCCAGCCACGTTACAATTTGTTTCTTATTCCACCCCATTGTTGGGTATTTGTGTACTTTAACGCTATGATATGGAGCGTTATCCATGACAATTACGGCCCCATCTCTCAGCATGGGCAAAAATGAGCGGAACCATTCGAAAAATGTGTCCCCATTCATCTCATTGTGATGATCTTCAGTATTTTTTTTTTTCGCCTCAAAACAAAGGAGGGCCCCAGGTACAAACCCGTCTGTTGATCCGACGTGCGAAATAATCAATCGCTTACCTTTTCCTGTAGGTGCAGGCATGCCCGTTGACAGGCCTCTCTCTGTAGCGTTTCTTGAGCAGCTGACGCTGCTGTCCACCCAAAATTTTCTTCTGAAGTCCCCGGCGTTTATCCACGTTTCATCTAGGAAATAGACGAAACGGCCTTCTGCTCGGTATTTCCGAATAGCTCGAATATATTCCTGTCGCCAGCAAATGATGTGTGGCTGCGTTATTAAGGCGCTATTCCGCTTCCTCACAACAAATTTAAATTCCATCCGCTTCAGAAGACGATACAACGTTGTCTCGCTGAAGGATGGCAGGTTCTCATCGCTGTTTACAGCTTCTAAAATTTTCTTCATATTTGGTATCTCCCGCCGGAACCAAAAGTCGTGCACTTTCTTTCTGATCGCGAGAATATCTTCATCAGAAGTTTTTTCTAAAATATTCATCCGCGGCCTTTTCTTATTAGGCGATGATACCGTGCCGGTCGACTTATATTCTGACACTGTTTTTCTAATCGTTGTGCGCCCAATGCCTGTCATCTCCGACAGACGCGCAATAAGATCCACATGTCTTATTTCGGGATTTTCCTTCATTGTAAATTTGTACAAATTTACAATAATTTTCTTCTGCGAAGATCCAACGAACTAGAAACAGAAAAAATACAGATTTTTAATTAATTAACACGTTGAACCCGGCGCCGAATTTGCTGTCCTTTCCGTTCAGCCGGCAGCCGGCGAGCGATACAATGTTGCAGGATACCGCCAAGAAATAACTTCTTTGTCGCGCTATTTTCGCTATTTGATCACATTTCATTGAGACTATATTTATTTTGTAACTTTAATACTGTCGGTCCCACGGACCGACACCAGCCAAACGAAAATTATAGTGCCGGTCCTCAGGAACCTGCGCCGGCCACACGGAAAGTTCACTGCCGGTCCCCAGGGATTTAAAAAAAAAGAAATATTTTTATATTTTGCGTACAACGCGAGCTTACCTTTCCTGTTGGATTTCTTTTTGTTGGCGACAGTCTTGACGGACCAGGAACTTCGTTGTCCATATTATAAAATATAAAAAACTATAAACTATAAAAAACTATAAACTATAAAAAACTATAAACTATAAAAAACTATAAACTATAAAAAACTATAAACTATATAACATATGAACTATAAATACTACGTGTATAAATAAACTATAAATACTATATATATTATGTAGCTATGAAGTACGCGTTCAAGCTTTCGCTATTTAAATTTGCTTCCAAAACACTTTGACACACCGCGTATTTGGTTGCGAATGCCGCTGCCGGACATGGCGTCACATCAGTCCGCTCCGCGCATGCGTAGTGCATTGGGAAGGGAGCCAATAAGAGCGGAGATGCGCAGAACGAACGTAAATTGGTTTCTGAACGATGCCAGACTCTGATGAACGCGACTTTAAGTTGGGGCATGCTGCCCGCACTGTGAGGTTATGTTTCCACGTGGACTGTGGGTCCGCAAATTTCAAAGATTTTAAACAAAATGATTTTTAGCTTAATATGCACAGGAATAAAGTAAGAAAATGTTACTTCACCGTATTTTGTTGTTACAAGATCACTTGAACACCGATTTACAGGTGTAAACTCACACCGATGTGGTTATGTAACCGTTCCGAACACGCGGTCCGCGGTTGTATTATATTAAGTGTGAACTGTAGTCAAAATTATGTGATAGTAAAGAAACTTATATGTGTACTAAATCTGAAATAAACTAAACTAAAAGAAAAAACTGTAATTAATTAAAGAAAAAGAACGATTTGATCCGTGTAGACGGTGATTATTTCACGAGAAACGCGTGGATACTTCCGAACCAATATGGCGCGGGCACGGATTATCGAGCACAGAGTACTGACTGTAGAGGCGTCCGCTCACTACCACGGTTCGCGACGGAATGTAAACTCGGCACTTACCCGCGCTGCTTCGCTGCCCTATTGTTGTCCTCAACGCGGACCCTTGCGTGAGTCGGTTTTATGACCTTGTTGACGTCTGCGCTGACCCTCGCGTAGAGCTGCTTCCTCGGGTCGCGGGCAGGTATTCGGGAGACGTCGTGGTTTATCGGCAAAAGGTTTAGTGGGACGAGCTCGTACGGTCGTTTAGCTGCAGGCTCTGTCATCCAAGAAGAGGTTGCAGCTTCCTCTCGTCTCTGCTGCGGCTCGTTCGGTGATGGTCCGGGAACAATTATTATTCTCGCGTGGAACGCGGTTTCGCGGACGATACGCGGAATTGAGTGTACACCGACGTACGGGCTGAATCGATACGAGTTCACGTCCGTTTCGTACTCGCGCGAGCTAAACGCTTTAATTGATATTTGCGCGCGGCGCGGCGCGGCATGAAAAGCCTTCAGAACACAATCACGAATTTACGATGCACTGTGTAATCATTCGGGAATCTTCCGTTATCGTGCCGAGACTGCCTGGTGGGCTCAGACTAGGGATTGCAATACCGGACCAAAAATGCAATACCGGTATTCGGTATTTTTTTAAACGTTGTACCGGTATACCGGTATTAATACCGGTACTAGGAATTTTCATGAAGGTACAAAAACTCAGTTGTTTAATAGGAAAAAAAAATAACTAATTTATTGATTCGATATTTTTGAAATGTGATTGTAAAAAACATAATGCATCTATTGAACTGTCATTAAGCCTTGAACGTATTTTTCTGCACAAATTACCTGCAGTTGAAAATGCTCTTTCCGCATCCACGCTGGTTGGTGGTACTGTTAATAATGAGCGATATACTTGCTCTAAATATTTGCCTCGATGTCCTTCATCCTCTAACAACTCGGTCTCTCGTCTGATGGTTTTGGATAAATCTATTTTTTGTATTATTTTTGTATTATTGTTCGTAGCAATTTTTTTATCTATAGCTAATTGTAATTTCTTCTCGAGAGATAATTCTTTTTCGATATCAACATCAACATCATCTTCAACGAATTCTTCTGGATAGGTTTGTGTTTGGTTTTCATAAATGTTTTTGTGGAAATTGACGACGAACTTAATTAAATTTGACCTTGTTAGTTTCTTTTCTTCCTTTCCGTTTTCTTTTTTAAAGTCGTTATAATTATGTAAATACCTTAAAATATTTTCTAGGTCACTATGCCTTTCCTGTATACGAATTTTCAATGCACTGTATAATTCCTCAGACAGTGGCGTGTCCTGATCTTTAAGTGATTGCAACATAAAATTTATTGCTGCATTCGCTGTTAATAAGTTGGAATCCTTCCGACATAATGCTTCCACAGTCAGTTTTATTGGATGCAGAGCTGATACAGTTTTTGATATTAAATCGAATTCATTATCGGGAAAATTAATTTGTAAATTTAAGTCAATTAATGCTTTCTGAATTGGATTTTTTAATTTCAAAAATCGTTCCATCATCAATAACAAACTGTTCCAGCGTGTTTTAGAATCTAATATTAGCATAAGTTCTTTTTTTATTTCAGTAAGTACATATTTTTGTAAAACAGCACTTTTAGTAGGGGAACGTTTAAATATTTTAACAACTTTTCGAATTTTCTTAATTATGGGAAGCAATTCTTGGTAGGTTAATATTTCGTCCTCGTTACTATTATCTTCGTCATATTCAAATGAGGTACTTTCAACAATTGTAGTACTATTTTCTTCATTGTCACTCTCTTCGAAATCAGAATCAGAAGTTTCTAAATCCAGAGTATTTTGCTTCTTCTGCTCTTGATTTTGTTGATATAGCACACTGATTACTCCAAGTTGAATTCCATGAGCATAGCACAATTGCTGATTTGCATCAATCAACTTCCCAACTTTTTTCATCACCGTTGCTCCATCAGTAGTTATGCAGACAATATCTTCTTTTAGAGATAATCCATGTTCCTCCAATTTGCAGTTGACTACTTCTACACATTTTGTAGCTGGCATACTTCCTGAGACATGTGTGAGTCCTATATTCCAAATTTTCTTTTCTGAATGAATATTTATATTTAAATAACGTCTATTTCGTACACTTGTCCATTCATCAAATGTGAGACTAAATTTTGTACCATTTAATTTTAATTCTGTTAATTCTTTTTTCAGAGAATTGCGAACACTGTTACTATAGTTTATAACAGTTCTTCTTATAGTATTAATAGATCTTGGAATATTTTTGAAACCTCTTGCAATCAGTGACTTTCTCAATTCAATTGAAGTACAAAACACTCTGAACGGCAAACCATCTAATGCTGTCATTCTAGACAGAACTTCATCGAAACAGTCGGTTTTTCTATTGAAAAAATCTGTAATTTGCGATGTCTTTGGTTTCGTAATATCATTTTTAGGTGAGTTAGAATTTGTCTCGGATTCTTTTCTTTTCAATAAATTAATATTATGTAGTGTTTTTAAATGTGTATGTAGTCCGCTTGTACTTCCTCCAAAAACTTTAATTATCCTCGAACATGTTTTGCATCTCGCCAGCATACTTTTTTCATCATATAAATAGTAAAACCAAGCCGAAGTATTATCGGCAGATTTTCTATGTTCTTTGAAGTCATTCGTATTATTCATTACGGATAAATGAAACTAAAAACATATACATACGTTACACGTGTAAATATTTTGAACAATGAAGCATAATATATAATGTGTCCTTACCTATGAAAAAGAAACTCACCAATTTAAAAAATATCTAAATGTATAATATAAATATTTAAAACACTGCGCACAATTTCACTAGGACAAACGGAAGAGACAATTCGTTCGCAGTCGAGCGACAACTGAACTGTGTTCATCGAGATACGCGCCTTTACAGGCAGAAAAATGCCTCAAACGTTGTCGTTCATCGCCACAATGTTGCAAAGAATACAGCGGCATCGATACCACGCCGAAAAGAGCGCAGCGGCATCGGTACCACACCGAAAAGAGCGCAGTGGCTTCAGCAGTCACCGCGGCAATGTGCTTTGATCGGCAAGCACAGATACACACATCATGAGCGGCGAACGTATTTCAAATAAGAGCAAATGCCCCAAAAAATATTTATTATTTATAGCTAATACCGAAAATACCGGTATTTTAGCTTAGCAAATACCGGTTTCACGAAATTGCAAAATAGCACGAAATACCGGTATTCGGTATACCGGTATACCGGCATTGCAATCCCTAGCTCAGACACACGCTAAGGGAAAGATTCAGTCTTATTTCGCGAGAAATTCCGTTTTTGCGCCGAGACAGCCTGGTGGGCTCAGACACGCAATCAGGGAACTTATTGATGATGTTTTGATTATTATGTCGCGATGCACTTCACTTCGCGTAGAACCGGAATAGGAATAATGAACATTGAGTTTAATAATAATACTTGTTTAATACGTGAAAGGATAATACAAAGATATAAGTAAACTAAAGATATAATTGATACGCGTAATACTGGTTAACGATATAAGAAATAGAATAGAATATGGAAATAGTAGGAACTAGAAGACGCTTGATATAGTAACGCTTTGGAATGGAATTGCTAGATGTGAGCGCGACTGAAGGGGGATCAAGAGCGAGCTTCCGAGCTTCCGATCAAGGGCGAAGCGTGAGGCAACCGGGTATCGCGGTGGGGATAGCTAGCACCCGGTGACGTACTGCCAAGCGTCTTGGCGCGCTCGCGGATGGAAATGATGGGAATGTCTACGGATGACGCGATTATAATAACTTATAATTAACTTATCTTCTACCTTAACCTATGATGCGTCGCGGGTGACGTCATCAACAACACGTCGGTCGTCCGACGTGACAGGTTAAATCGTTTTTCCACACTCCTTTGTAGTGACGCACTAATTACCTCGCTAAATCTCCATTCGTTGGAATCTAAGGTGCGTAGTTTCCTTCGCAAGGAGAATAAGCAAGGCACAAGCGTTCCATAGAATATATTTGTATCACCTTGCAATATGTCGATTGCTTGTGCAATAGGTGCAGTGCATTTCAAATGCTCTTCGATGTATACAATATCAGTTTCTGTTAATATTTTTTTTATCCATAAAGCTTTGCCAATTTCGACCATTTTTGGCCTTAACTCTACAATCCGTTGTAGAGCATCGTACAGGGAGTTCCATCGGGTGTCCCCCGGCCTTTTCAGCATGTGGCCCGTTACATTCTTAAATATTTCTGACGACTTCGGTCGATTGCAACTTTTCCATAAGAGATTGCACTTTTGCATGACCTCTGTGTGCAATAGTGCCACTTGTTCGGTACTTTTTATTGTTTGCGCCAGGTCGCTTGTGACGCACATGTGCAACTTGTGCACAGCACACCGAATGTGCCGAGGTAGTGCATTTTCAAGAATTACTTCTTGTTCTTCTTCTACCTCTTTTTCTACTTCTTCTTCTTCATCTTCTATTTCTATTTCTGTGTCTTCTTCTTCGGCTTCACCGTGAAGAAGAGTATCATTGTCCTCTGACGCAATACAATTTAGTTGTATACCAAATGTGGCAAAGGCTTTAACAAAATTGCTGGCGTTGTCGGTGACAGTTGCGACAATTTTTTCTGCGTCCAGATTATACTCGCAATGTATAACATGCAGCAAGCTTTTCAATCTATCATAGGAATGAATCCCGCAGAATTGCCGACAGCCTAAAGCTGCAGATCTTCTCTCATAGCTTTCGGTGATCCAATGGGCAGTTACGCCCAGAAAACTACGGTGTCTGCTACTCCAAATATCCGCAGTTGTGCATATGAATTGTGTAGCCGATAGATCTGCTTTTACTCTGTCCTTTACTAGTACATATAGTCTGTCCGTCGACTGATATTTTTTACTTTATTAGTCACGTTGAGATATGCTAAAATGCACATTCTCAACGACTCGGAGGGGAATCATCGCATCGATGACGAGTCGCGCCACGTCCATTTCGAATCTTTCTTGAATCCTTGCAGCATTGGTGTCAATATTTCTCCGTTTGATTCTTGCCACCTCCTCTGTATATTCCATATATTCCTCAGGGTGCTTCCTTTTCAGGTGCGCAACGAAATTGGAGGTGGTAGACCATTGGCCTTTAATTTCGTGCTCAGCGATGCATAAAACGCAGCGTGCAGTCGCGCTGGTTCCACTGCATCTTGCAGGCAATATACGGTAGTATCTTGACTTCAAAATAATGGGAAGTGTAGAAGGTGTCGCTAAGAGTTGCTGCGCCGCTTCTTCTTCACTCCTGAATGAGCTGCCTCCTATATCGAACGCACTTATTCCACTTGCATTCATGATTAATTACTAAGTGTACTAAGTATAGTAATAACACTAGTAATAATACACTATATCACAGAACAATATAGTATCCTAACTATCCTACACTGTACTTACTATCCTAATACAACGTACGATATTACGTAGGTTTACTATTTGTACCTTGAAAACTCTAACAAGCTTTTCGATACTATACGCGCGAATGCTTGCTAGAAATTGATTCGACGTTCTCGGCGAAGCGGCTCAACGCAACAAGAAAACAAATGCCAAGCGCGACTCCATGACAAAAGCAAATCGCGACGCGAGAGCAACGTTCGAAAGAACGAACGTGACGACCGAGGGCAGAGATCCCTATTGCACGTATATCTAAAATCTAAAAACACGTGTACACGTGTAGTAAATGAAATGTAATTTTTAATATTCGTGTATTTTTGTTTCACGGGGCACGTTAAACGGTACCGCGTTAGGGTCGACACATACAAGACGGGTTTCACCGGGACCGGGAACGGGGCACGTTTTCCCTATGCCATACAGACTTGAGAGGCGCTCAAGATGCTCGCAACAAAGGCCAGCACCGTTTACTCCCCGCATACCCCTGAGGATCCTATGGTAGAGCCGACCGGGCCCGGCCCGGGGTTTCACGAAATATTCTTGCGAAGAATACTCAGCGACCCCGGTCGCCGTGGCGAAGGGAGAAAAACATTATAAATGTTGTATTATTTTAAAAACTACTTCACCGATGATGATGACCTATCAATCGAACTCAATGGATTTTCGATGTTTTAAAAATTGTTGGTTTTACAGACGCCTAAAAATACGTGTCACCCTTTTTTCATTATATTATAAGATCTAGCAGGTACCTTGGTAAAAATTTGAAAAAAATTGAGGCTATAGCCCCAAGTGTCTCCTTTACGGACCTGTTTTTAAAAAAGTGGAAACTTTAAAATTGACGAAATTGAAGTTATTTCGAGCGACCGCTGCATCGCGATACACAGCCTCGCACGGTTGGCCCTGTGCCCGGGATGCCATAGGCCTAACAGCCTCCCGAGCTCTGCTTCTACCGGGGCGCCAACCGTGCTAGGCTATGTACCGCGGTGCAGCGTTCACTTCAAATAATTTTTATTTCGCCATTTTTAAAGTGTCTCCATTTTTGAGAAGCCCACCGTTGGGTATGCCAATCCCCACCTCAGTTGCGTCCGTAGTCCCATTGTTTTGGCTTCGACGTCACCCCCTACATAGTATGTATGACCGCTGTAGTCAATATTTGGACTGCAGCCGAAAATGCGCGTGAAACGAGGCCTGCCCCTTCCAGTCTGAACCAATCAGCCGCGCGGTACCTCTACTCTGTCGAACGAGACGAGGCAGTGAAGTATCAGCGTGCGTCCTTTGCTAATTATCTTAGAAGGATAATAACTTCAACTCTATCCCACTCGACTGGCTATGTTTACGTCTACTGCCTCGTCTCATTGGACAAGATATAGATGCGACGTCGCGGCTTGCGCCATACTTTATGCCAGGGAACCTTCCCCCTAACCATGTTTAGGCCATCATGGACAAGAATTTAGGAGTTTTCCCTATACATTTTTCGTGTCGTAAGACAAAACGATGTAATTTATGTCGAATTAATTCGTCTTATTCCACAAATTAGTATGTAATTGAGTCATTCCACGCGATAAGGGACACTTTTGAATGTAGTGTTTCGGATTTTGTTAAAATTCGAATACATATGCATGCAGTGGTAACACAAAAGTATCTAATGAAAATGGCGTTAATTGGAAAGGATGATGTTTTCACCATTTATTTTGCAATTACTTCAAACAAATGTTAGAAATTCAGGGTTTTCGGTCGCACGGGTCTTCGACCGTCCTGCAATTTCCGGGAAATTGTTTTATGATGGTCGACCAAGGACACGGCCAGATGCGAGCCTTTTTCTGGCCTCCATAATATAATCATATAAACGTTGATTGTGAACGCGCAGAAATATGTCCTACCAATAAACTGTCCTTGAGATGGTGAAAAACTAATATCAATCTACAGTCAGTTAAAAAGGTCTCCGTACAACCTTTAAAAAAAACCTTCGCTCGCGAGTGGTCTAGTCGCGGAAATTCCACCCCCATCCATGTCCTTGTGGAGGGGAGGTTGCTGGTAGTGTATTTAAGGGCCGCGAAGCGAGATTTTAGCACCATTTTTGGCCAAACCAGTCTTGTGTTTCGTACTTTTCGTCTTGCGCTGTATTTTATTACGATGGAGGCGGACCTCATTCAGTTGGAATCTGTTGCCAATCAATTGAATGGGATGACAATGGCGTTAGACGACGTGGACACATTGATCGACCTCCACGTAGAAGAGGAACTGCGTGAGCAACAGCGAGCAGCACCCCGAAGAAGACGCTACAGCGTCCACCCACTCTGGCGAACGCGAGACACAGAAGGAGAACTGGTGCTATTCCACCAAATGCTGGAGGACAATGAGGAGAAGTTCTACGGATACTTCCGCATGTCCAGGGCCTGCTTCGCCTCCTTGCTGGAAAAAATCGAGGAGGACCTAACAAAAATGGCTACTCCGTGGAAGACGCCGATTGCACCAAAGGATCGATTGGCAGTTTGCTTACGGTGAGTGTACAATGGGGTTGCTCTTATGTCACCGTAAAATGATACCGCTCTGTTTATCTTTGGGAGGGTGGTGGGGGGTGCCGTAAAAGAATTGAAATTTCAGTCACTACCTCAAATAAACAATAAACAATGTATTTCGATTGACTTAACTTACTTAACTTATTGTACAACTTAATCTAACGTAATCTATCTTAATCTACCTTAATCTACCTTAATCTACCTTAATCTACCTTAATCTACCTTAATCTACCTTAATATACCTTAATATACCTTAATATACCTTAAATTAGGAATGCTCTCACTCCATTTGAATATCGTGCACTAATTTAAAAATCTTCCCCCTAACTTCCAACTGTCTCTTCCTCTCGAACGAGCGCAACGTCGCGGCGATGCTTTTAAAAAATATTTCGTGCTCGAAGTCGTCGGTGGTGTCGGTGGCGGCGACGGCGGCTCTCGAGGCCGCCATACCTTTAATCTCTTGTAGGCAGTTTTTCACCTGCTCTCTGAGTTCTTCCTGCATCTTTCTCAGCTCAGCTACCTTTCTCCTTTTGGGCGACGGCAACCGCTCCTCTCCATCCGGTTCTGTCGGAGATTGAGTCCCTTCGTGGCTGCTTTCCGGTGGGCTGGCTGCCGGGTTCTCCACGTCCACGAACGAAAGACCCGAAGTGCTGCGTAAAATAATGTTTCACAATTAGTAATCATATTTATTTCAAAGCATACATCAAATAGTATTTCAAATATTTATTTGATCAAATATTACCCACCTCTGGATACTCGATAGCATATTCCGCTCCTGGAAGTACGGGCACAGAAATTGAAGCACATCTTCGTATTTGTATTTGCGGACCGGGGCATCCGCGGCCTGCGCGCTCCGCACCGTGCCGGTTTTCGCGCGGTGTTTTCTGAATTGGTCGCGAATATTTGCCGCCCACCCAGGAAATGTGGGGAAGAATCAGGGAGCAATTCTGGGAAAAATGCCAGTTCCCCAATTGCGTTGGCGCAATCGACGGAAAACATATCACCATCCAGGCCCCAGCGAATTCGGGATCGCTGTATTTTAATTACAAGAGAAACTACTCTATTGTCCTGCTTGCCTTTTTTTTTTTTTTTATCGTGAGGAAATGTTTTATACATACCCCGACTCCCTGGGGGAAGCCGGGGTTATGTGGGATTCTCTCCGGGGGGCGGAGCCCCCGGAGACTACCCACTAAAACCTCACGCCCACCTAAGCTACATGGGAGGTGCCTGGATCACGCGAGTACTCAACAGGACACCTCCCAGCTAATACATGCCACCCCGGGGGAGGGGGTTAGCCTCCCCCACTGCCTACTCTATAAGACCCCGGGCGGAGGGACCCGCCCGGTGTCCCCATCCCTGGAGCCTTCGGATTGGGCTTCCCGAGCCCCAGCTCGGTCCACCCACAGCTCCCGGAGTCTTCGTGTCCCGCTCGGGGCCGGTGTCCCGAAGGAACCAGCCCCGGCCGAGACAAGAAGACGCCGCCACCGGAAGGAAGGGCCGTCGGAGGCGCGATCCGGCACGCCCCGACCCTTCCTTTCCCCAAAAACCCCCCACGGTCCCCCTCCCCTATCGGGGGGAGGGGGGACCGACACCCCCCTTGTCCTGCTTGCCTTGGCTGACGCCAACTCCAACTTTATCGCCGTTGAAGTTGGAGCATATGGCAAAAATAGCGACGGCGGAATTTTCGCCCAATCGAGAGTGGGACGGGAATGGATTAACGGTGACTCTGAGATGATGCCCGACTGTAATTTGCCGGGCACATCAATACGAGCACCGTGTGTCATTGTGGGGGATGAGGCGTTCCCCCTCAAGAGGCACTTGCTAAGGCCGTATCCGGGCAGCCAAGCAGAGGGAACCGAAGATAAGACGTTCTTCAATACACGGCTGTCAATTGCTCGGCGTGTAGTTGAGAGTGCGTTCGGAATACTCTCGCAAAAGTTCCGGCTGTACAACCGGCGAATCCAAGGCAAGCCGGACAATATTGATACTATTGTGCTGGCCACGTGCCATCTGCACAATTACATACGTGCGCACGAGGGGACACATGGCCCCCAAACATCCATAGAGGAGGATGCACCGAACGCCTCCTGGGCTGAATTGAGCCATCACGGCGGAAATTCCACGCGGGAGGCGTTCGAGGTCCGCGATAGTTTTAAGGATTATATTTTTGCGCGATAGTTTTAAGAAACTGTTTTGTATATAGATTGTACATAGGGTAGAAATGAGTGCATGTGCGAGCGATGAACGAGCGAGTGTGCGAGCGATGAATGAGTGCAGCTGTTAGTGTAGAATTGTAAGAGTTACATTTAAGAAAATGTTATAATAAAATGTTGTAAATGCTTACCTGGTTGGTTCAATTCTTCTGCTATTTCCCTCCACGCGATATTTTTATATTTTGCGTCCATGTATTTCGCATGCTTCAAATTATATAAAAACTCCCTATTTCTGACACACTCGATGAGCCGCTCGTCCTGCATTTTCTTCTTCTTTCCTCACTTCGCGGTAGTCAGAAGTACAAGTGATTTTTGTGACGAGCATTTGTCACAGGTAACCTCGTAATTTGCCTTGGGGTGGGGGTCAGGTTTGAAGTTATAATTGGGGTAAAGAGGGGTCTGCAACCGACCAACCTGACTCTCATTGACCTATCAATCAATGGATTTTTCCATATCTTAAAAATTGTTGATTTCATAGACTCGCAAAACAGCGTGTTAACCCCCATGCATTTTTACGCGTCTGTAAAATCAACAATATTTAAAACATCGAAAAATCCTTCAACATTCGTCGACAGGTCACCAGAGACTACAACATATTCAAATTTCAATAAAATCTGAACCATCCCCAATAATTCAGAATGGTATGAAATCATGTGGTTGTCGCATACACTCGCGGCGGGAAGTATGTTGACACCTTTTCAAGTGGAATGACTTTTTTAAAATTGGTCCAAATGAGTAGAATCTTTTTTATATGATAGACCAACTAGTTTGCTAGAGGATGACTAAAGAAACATTTTTTTAGATTACGATTGGTTGGAATGATAAAAAAATGAAAAATTGTGATTTTTCAACTTTTTCATCAGAGCCTATAACAATAATTTGAAAAATGTGTTTGGAGATATCGATAACATATGCATACTGAAAATTTCATCGATATCGGTCAATGTTGCAATGAGCTAAAAACGTTTCAAGAAGATCACATAAGGGCGATATTCCCTGGCAAGGTCGAAAATCTGCGACTTTAACCCTTACACTATCATCTTGAATTGTTTGTAGCTCATTGCAACGTTGACCGATTTCGATGAAATTTTCGGTATGCATGTAAGTTACCGAAATCAACAAAACGCATTTTTTAAATTATCGTTATAGGCTACGATATAAAAATTGAAAAATCATAATTTTTTCATTTCTTTATCATTCCAACCGATTGCAATCTAAAAAGATGTTTGTTTGGTCATTCTGCAGCAAACTAGTTGGTCTAACATCTAAAAGAGATTCAAGTTATTTGGACCAATTTCAAAAAAGTTATACCGCTTGAAAAGGTGTCAACATACTTCCCGCCGCTACTGCATGCACATGGTGTAAGGACGACAAGTACAGCTGCCCGGCCGCTGCTCGTAATCGCTCGTCTGCCGTCAAAAAGGAGGCAACACCACGGTTCAGCGTACAGTTGAAATCAACAGCAAACACTCTTAATTCTTCTGGATATTCCTCGTGTTTTCGTTGGTCGGTGGTCATAAAGTAATTTACACGTCGCAGGTACTAATGACCAGCATGTGACTTTGTCTGCCATAAAAATTTAGAGGGAATGAGGATATAGCCCCAAGAATCCTTCGAGATTCGATGGACAGGTCAAAAAATGAATATTACGGTTCTTTTAATATAATAGTTACAGAGCAGTACTTCGATGCTGCCTCTTTGAAATTTTGGTTTTTAATTTATGGAGCCTCCAAGGTTTCAAGCAGGTAAAACCAGGTAAGGGCGCGACGTTCGGCGATTCAGGTAGCCAATTGTAAGTGCACGACTGATCGACCGCTATTCTCCGACAGGTTTGGAAAAACCAATGTCCTCTGTGCTAATGATGGTATTCACCTTTCCTGTACACTCCGACTGCACAATACCCCAATAAAATACGGACCTCTTTTCCTGTTTTCTTTCTCGTTGCTACGTGAAAGTTTCAATTTTAGGACAAACTCGCATCGCCATGCGACATGTATCGCGGTGCAGCGTTCACTTCAAATAATTTTAATTTCGTCAATTTTGAAGTGTCCAATTTTTTAAAAACAGGTCCGTGAAATGAATTTCTCTAACAATTCATAATTGTATTAGATCATGTGGCAGTCGCATATGTACATGGTGTAAGGACAACAAGTACAGCTGCTCGGTTGCTGCTCGTAACCGCTCGTCTGCCGTCAAAAAGAAGGCAATGTCGCGGTGCAGCGTACACTTGAAACCATTTTAATTTCGCCATTTTTAAAGTGTCACCATTCTTGAGAAGCCCACCGTTAGGTATGCCTATCCCCCCCCCACAGCTGCGCCCGTAGTCCCATTGTTTTGGCTTCGACGTCACTCGCTACATAGTGTGTGTGACCGCTGTAGCCAATATCTCGACTGTAGCCAAAAGTACGCGTGAAATGAGGCCTGTCCCTTGCACTCTGATCCAATCGGCCGCGCATTCGTACCTACGCTCTGTCCAACGAGACCAAGGCAGTGAAGCACCCAGCGTGCGTCCTTTGCTAATTGTCTTGTAAGGGTAACTTCAACTCTGTCGCACTCGAGCGCCTATGTTTACGTCTACTGTCTCGTCTCATTGGACAAGATATAGATACGCCATCGCATTCCTGCCAGGGAACCTTCCATCTAACCATGTTTAGGCTATCATGGACAAGAATTTAGGAGTTTTCCATATACATACATTTTTTCGCTAGCGACCCTTACTTCAGAATGTCTAAAGAATATCCAGCAATTTTATGAACCTAAAATAATGAATAGTACAATAAATAGTTTTGCGGCTCCGCGAATTACAAAACGAAATTTCAAAGAGAAACATGAAGAAACGTAAAATACAGCCATATTTATTCAAATTTTTTCACACTTGAACCAGTGGTAAAATTTGCAAAACAAAGATATTTCTAATATTTTTTAATTAAGAAATGACATTCACCAAGGAAAAAATAAATTATTTGAGAACAGCAGTCTTTTGTGATAACCCGGCTCAACCCCCGCCTCCCATTTTCTCTTGGACCACAACATACTTCAATGTCATCAAAATTCGAGACATAGTCCCCAAAAAGTGATCGAATTCACATGGAATGATCCCCTTCCTAATGTGGATATTTCCTTAAAAAAAAAAAAGTAACAACTATTCTCGTTTTTACAATATATGTATGTATAATTTACATACAATACAAGGATGTATGATGTTTCACCAAGAGGTAGGAAGGTTTCCTATTTGCATGGTATTGTAAAGGGGAGATACCGATAGTTTACCTAAGGAACCGTGAAGGCCCTAAAAACATTTTTTTCGTGCCATGCACAGCAGGGAACTGTCAACGCGCTCCCGAAAGGCCTTCTGGAAATGGTCAAACGCTCGAGATAATGACCCAACCGGGGCGAGCAGAAATATAGTTTGGAACACTGAAGCCCCGTCGACTCCAAACCCTACACCCTGGTTTCGAATCTAGCGGCCAAACGTCCCCGGTCCCGTCCCGGTCTTGTATGGGTCGACCCTTAAGGTCGATGTACATCTCACCGGCAGGCCGACCGGCCGTTTTCTCTCCGTTTATAAGCATTTTGGGGTCCGGGACAGCTATTAGAGAGGGTTTGAGAGGCTCGGAACAAAGGCACAGCGTGTCCTCTGCTACCAGAACCCCAGGGGTTCGCTGCCCAATGCTAGAGCCTGCCGGCTAGCCGGCTAGCATTCTCGACGAGAATGTTCGCAGGCTAGTCGGCCGGCTCGTAGCGTGGCAGTACGAAGACAGAATGAACATGCTGTATTTATTTAAAAAACTATCAACCAGAACTTTTCTGAGTTCCTCGTGGTAATAGATCTTGTTAAGGAATTTGAACGTTGTAACAAACGAAATAACAATTTATTACCACGCTAACGAAAAAGAAAGAATATCATCTGACAATCTGTGCGGTGAAACAATTCGTCATTATTTATTTCAAAAGCTGTTAACTAGAACATTTCAGAGTCCCTCGTGGTAATAGATGGGGAATACTTTGTTAAGGAATTTGAGCGTTATTAGGTAAGTGATTTTACAGTTTTTTGGCATTAATATTAACATTTATTATAACTATATTTACATTGAACATTTATAACTAAACGAAAAATAACGGAAATAACTATTTGTTCCGAACAATGCAGATCTCTCAATGATCTGAGAGAGTTCTGAAAGTTCTCTAAGATCGTGTAAAGAAATAGAGAAGCCGACGGATCGGGAATAGCTATACGGGTTAAGGAACGCACGCAAAGAAAAACACCGATGGTCGATTGAACAGAGAAGACTGCAACGATCGACCGTTGTCTCGATCGCTCCTGCCTCCCGTTCCCCGCGCGGCTCGCGAGGTCCACCAAGCTGCTCGATCCACCCGGTGGCTCGCGGGACGCGGGGTGCGACGCAGGGGCGACGTCGCGCACGCGCCGTCGATCTAGTCGTTAGAGCCGATTTATTGGAAATATGTACATACGGTTCTGTCAGATAATATTAAAGTCGTGTTTACATGAGTGCACATAGAAATATGTTTGTCTGAGTTGCGTATCTTTATTGGCGGCTGAACCCCTCTTCGCGTAAATCCCGAACACTATTCTAACGCATTAAAACTAATTTTACTTAATCTAAGCTAGACTCTAATCGCTTTTCCTCCAAAGCCATCACTATTTTCAAAATTTTCTTTTTCGCTATAATTTTTGATTTATCGCCTAACTTATTTAGTGTTATCGCCATGCTTTTTAAAAACAAGTCCATATCACATTGTGGCGGCTGTTGAAGTAGGTTCTTAAGTACCACGTTCAACTCGTCCATCGATTGAGCAATGTCCGAAAAATCCGCCTGCTGCCTCCGTTTCTTCCGCGGAGGCTCCATCTCTTCTTCTCCGTCCGAATTCATGGCGACAGCACAATGGGGCGTGTCCTCCGTTGACTGGCTGCTGCTGCCCGCCTCGACCCCCGCCCGAAGACTCGACATCATCTCTCTTTCTTGAAAATATGGAGTTAGGAACTCCAATAAATGCCCGTATTTTTGCTTTTTTAGCGGCGGGGTGTCTGCCGCCTGTCCGCTCCGCGTCGCGTTGCTGCGGGAGCGATACCTCCGGAACGAGTCCCGGATATTAAACCACCTGCTTTTGCACGTGTTAGCTGCAAACAGAAATATTTATTAATTACCCTTCTATCATTGTTTTACTGACAACGGAGTACCTTTTGAAGCACAGTTTCGGATCGATTTTGTTCAACAATGTTCGAAAACTGGCGCGCGCGAACAACACGCGGCGCGCAGGACTCGCGCGACTACACCAATCACGCGACGCACATCGCCGGGCACCAGCCACTCAGCGACAAACGGAAATTGCGCGACACGCGAACACTCGCATGATTGGTCGTGGCCCGCTCGCAAACGTTCGGGAAAGATCGCGAACGCTCACCCGGAAGCGACAACACGCGAAGAAACATCGAGAAAGATCGCGGGTATAAAAGAGGGAGAGAGCGACCGCGACTCTCTCTCCTTTTCTTTCTATCGCGCACGTGCAAGCATCAGCTGATTTGTATCATAAGTAATATCGGTATTTCATTCTTTATTCGTTACTTCTTACATCGTTATTGTGACAAACTCGTGTATCTTTCGGAGGATAAATACAGTTATTTATTGTAAATCTGGCAATCACATACTTTCCAACTCCTGCAATCACTCCCGTTATCATTCACTCCATCTCATTTCATACTTCCATTCAAACTCCCACACTCTCGGCAAAATCAAGTCGAGGGTATCGCACAGCAACGTTCATCAACAATTTTAAAAATACTAATAAAACATTTGAGATCCATTCACAGCTCACTAAAGATTGTAACATATTGAAGTGTGAACAAAATCCGTAACTGCGCTTCGAAAGGTACTGTTATTTCGCGTGGAATGACCGTCACGAATGTATAAACTAACAGAAAATGAAGTTGTATAGATAATAGTATGAATAAGGGGTATAAATAAAATTGTTATTAAAATGCTGAGAATACTGACCTGGTTGATTTAATTCCTCTCCTATCTCCCTCCATGCGATGTTCTTGTATGTAGTATCCATGTACCTCGGGTGTTTTAAATTATAGAGAAACTCTCTACACCTCACACACTCTATTAATCTTTCGTCCTGCATACTCAAACCGTGTTTTGACGTGTCCTGCTCTGCAGTCGAAACTAGCTGTGTCTCCTGCGGCGAACTTCTGTCATGAAGAAACCTCGGAATTGTCCTTTGCGTGGGGGTAAAAAGCGCGATCCGAAATATTATTTTCGGGTAAGAGCCGAGGGTCGCTGTAGGAATAGGTACAACCTGGCCTTGCTCGGGCCTTTTAATTGCTCGGGTGTAGCATTTTTACATTCGTCGAAGAGGTCGGGGTCTACAAATTACTTTACAGTAAACAGATGTTGTCCGACTGTGCCGACTTCCAGCTCAATAGTAATAATCTGTCATAAACCGCTCAATACAGAGCAGCGCCGGGGGAGGGTACCTAAACAAACCGAGTCTATCGTAGGTATGCCTATCCCCATCTCAGCCGCGGCTGGTGGCCCAATGTTTTGAGGCCGAAGGCCGTCACGCTACACAGTATGTGTGACCGCTGTAGCCAATATTTCGAATTCAGCCGAAAATGCGTGTGAAACGAGGCCTGCCTCTTCCACTCTGAACCAATCGGCCGCGCATTCGTATCTAGATACGTCACCGCAGTCCTGCCGGGGAACCTTCTTCTAAGCTTCGCATCAATACAATGTCACCACTTCGAACCCATACGAAATGGCGTCTTGTCACCCCCTACAATCGTGTAGTAGTGGGCGGTAACAGTTTCATATCTTAGCCCACTGCCATAACCCACAGCTTACGTCCAATATCATGGAGTTAATCACACGGGAATTTCTTAGTAAAAATAGTATCTATTGTTATGTTTTCCGACTAGGAGGTGCGATATTATGATTTACTACGAGAGGGAGTCCCTTCCAGCACGTGTTGACCGTGTGTTTTCCTTCGTGTATTCGTTGGACGGTGATCATTAAGTAATTAAAACTTGTCGCAGAAACTAATTTTTACGCTAGCCTCATTTTTCAGTCGACCCCAACATCTGACTTTGTCCGTCGTAAAATTGATGAGCTTGAGCTAACGGGCGAACGGTTCAACACCTTCTACCTACATTATTGCTGCCTGTCCCAAATCTTGCCGAGTGGAAAAAGCTACCAGAATAATTAATAATACGGTACTCCCTTTCGGAGCTATAGGTTCGAGCTACCATTTGTTGGGTTTGAGGGGAACATCTGTCGTATTTGAAATAGGCAGGTAATTTTTCTTGTGAATCAAAAACACATGTTGAATGTGAAAAATTATTAGATCTCGAGATATTTTCAAAAAATGTCATACATTTTCTTGTATTTAGTGAAATACAGCTACACTTTTTCAAAATCTTAGTTTTCGTACTCGAGTTACGATACGTGACTTGCTACTGAATTATGAAATGCTCACTCGTACAAATCGGTTTCTGTTATGATAACAATGTCGAAAGGGTGTTTACCTTTACAACGTAGTTATGAAGTGTTTGAGTATCTTCTTCAATGAAGACATTTTTTGAAAATATCTCGAGATCTAATAATTTTTTTGCCATGGTACCCTACTCATTTTTTACGTAGAATGAAAGGAAGAATCTATTCTATTTAAAGAAATGATGCAATTGTTAATTGCACATGCACTGCAGCATCTAAAAAAAATTTAAAGGCCTACAGATGTAGTGCTCTCGAACCATTTATCTTTCTCCTGTATAATTTTTTCGTAAATGCAATAATAACGGAGTTATGACTCAAAGGTTTGTATCGGTTTTAAAATAGACTTAGCTTGTACTATTGTGTCCCCTGTATTCTGATCAGACTCTGTCATTTTTTTAAGCATGTTTACGATTGTTGGCAGTTGGGAGTTCATTGCATGCACGGCATTTGCTTTTGACGACCATCGCGTGTCACAAGACCCCTTTAACGTGGTTTTTAGTTCGGTTTGCAGTAATTTCCAGCGAGCAGCTGAGCCAACAAAAAAATTATAAGTTTATTGGACAATACCAAAAAAAGTTTGAATTTTTGGTATTATATTCGCAGCATTAACACCGATCAAATTTAAACTATGTGCAGTGCATGGTATGAATCGTGCATTCTCATTCAAGGCTATTATTTGTGCCTGCACACCTTTATACTTGCCCGCCATATTAGCTCCGTTATCGTAAGACTGACCTCGTACATTTGCAATTTCCAAGCCATCTTCTGCTAGTTTGTCAAGAATTTCTCTCGAAAGACCTTCTCCGGTTTTTGCTTCAGTGTTAATGAAAGTGATGAAGCTTTCTTCAATTTTACATTTCTTATTTGAATCAATGTGAACGTACCGAATTATCTGAACCATCTGTTCTTTATGAGATATGTCGGTCGTACAATCGAAGAGGATTGAAAAATATTTACCTTTCTTTATATTTTGAATTATGTGCGATTGAACTTGTTTGGCAGCCAAATCAATCAATTCGTTTCGTATTTTTGGTGAAAAATAAGAGATTGCACCTTTATTGTGACTGTCAATATGTTTTTTGATAGTACTGTCGTAATGGCTAATCAATTCGATCGTGTTCAGAAATTTTCCACAGTCTGGTCGCCCAATGATTTCAGATGTCCCTCTAAGAGCTTCATTGTTTTTGACGCAGTGCAAAATTGCATCGAGTATTACTTTCAATACATGTCTCCACTTTCCCTTTTCTTTTTCGAGTTGTTCGAGTAAATGGTCATCTACGAAGCCGCCACATTTCAACTTCTTCTCAAACTTCTTCATTTTTATATAATTTGCTCTGTGAGATATAGAGCTTTCATGTCTTGATAAATAGGGCTTAAGATGTTGCCAGTCATTAAAACCATTCAACCAAATGCTGCTTCTGTCATCGTTGAACAGTGTGCACGGGAAACAAAACAGAGAGTCAAGCTGTTTACAGTAGATCAACCAGTTCCTGTGTACTTGTTCTCCATTTGTCATTGTTCTCGTGAACCACTTTTTCTCAAAACGTCTATTGTTAGTTAACGGGTACATGACAATATCGTCGCCATTAATAGGACCGTGCTCAATATATAGTTTGATAGTGTCCTTATTAACTGTCCACGATTTAGGATTATTGAAATTATTAAAAGTGCGAACTTTTCGTACTTAGCAGCGCTGGTTGAATCAGCGAATTCTAGGACTATATATATTCGTAACAAGTATGTCACTACTTAACCAAAACGTGGACACTATAAACCTTAAGTTCTATATCGCGTATATCGACAACTTTAACGGAAGAGGAAACTTTACGTCGAGCACGCTCCGTATAACCGAACAAGAAGATCGCACAAGCGAATTTTCTAGAAGAACCGTAACAAATCAGAGTATCCGTAGATCGGTACGCGACACGCAAAACCGGATCACACGCTCGCAGCGCCACTTATCAGCATAATTCCAACAGAAATCAACATCAATCGAATTTTCTACTACGCAATCGTGTTCTAATCTTTGTTGATTTGCGGAATTATTCTCAGTAGGTATTCCGTTTGAGCTGTTGGATTCTACGTTTTGTACAATATTTTCAGGCAGATTGAGTTCTATATTTAGTTTGTTATTTGTGTTTTTCGATGTCGATGGTAGTTCTCTTGGGAAGAATTGCTCTATATTACCGCTGTTTTTTACAGCTGCAGTCTTTTTCGCCTCGCGGATCTGTTTGAACTGAGCACCTGATAATTTCTTCTTTGGTGGCATTCCTATAAACAAATACATATATACAAAGGAATGTTGTTTGATTTCAGCGTGAATTTTGAACAATTTTGCTCGAACCAGTCAATATACTCACTTGAAACTTTCTTCTATTGAGGAGTGAAGCACCTATCGGCAAAGAATCGGAACGGTGATGTTGATTGTTATAAATTTCCATATGTCAGACTAAGTATTATGTGAATTCACACTATATTCCTGCGTAGCCCGTGCTCCGTCCAGTCGTCGTCCGCGTGACGGCTGCGGTATCGTGCAAATCATCTTTTGTTTTCTTTCTCGCGCCCTTACGCGTTACGCGCTCGTTCGCGTTTTCCCGCCGAACGACCAACCGAAGACCAGCGCGCGGCGCTACGGCTTTCTTGGGCTTGGGCGTTAGGACGGGAGCCGGGCTCGGCGCGCGGGCGGCGCGTGGCCTCGGAATCTCGGACGCTCGGGACCCAATAAAAATTCGCGCCTTTCCGGTACATGTAAATAAAAAATTTGGCATAGCGCCCCCACGAGACCTGCGTGAGTTGCGCCCCTATGACCGTTGCGCCCGTGGCAGGTGCCACCTTCGCCACGCCCTAGTTCCGGCTCTTATTGTCATCCCTCATTAATTCCGCTAGATAGCATACTGCCTGGCTTAATTGATAGGTACCTATGTGGTAATGTTATACATATACAAGACGGATAAAGATTAGTGTTAAAGCATGTCCTTACCTGTAAATAAGATTTTCAAATCTTTCTCAGTCATTTCCGGAAAATCCATTACAACGTTGTCAGTCATTGGTGTAAATGGTTTTCTACGACGACTTAATTTTTTTGCTTCTATGTACTAATTCCTGAAGCGTGTTTGTTTTTATCCGTTGTTTCTTCATATAATCAATAATTAAATCTATTTCTGGATCGGTATCTAATCTTTTACCAAATTCATTGTGTAGAAAGGATGCTATTCGACACAATGATTTAAGATGACGTAGGAGTTTATTATCCATTTTATGGTGTAATAAACGATATTTTTGTGCAATATCACCATGGGCGGCTTCAACAATCCATCTTATTTTTGTTACAAAGCGTGATGAATTTGCTTGTGCTGTTGTCAAATGTGCTCGATTTCCTTTACAAGCTGGCATTAAAACATTATATCGTTTATTTTCCATATGTTCGACAACATCGCGAAAACCACGGTCCACAACGCAAATATCATTCGGTTGTAAAAAGGAACTTATTCCGTTAGGATCTTCTAATAAGATTTTCATGATTGATGATGCATCATACATGGTACCATTAAATGGTCCTGCCGTGTCAATAATATATCCATTTGTTGTACAAATTGGAAACGGTTTACATAATGATGTTTTCTTCTGTCCAGAATATGATTTCCTTTGATATACATTATTTTTACTTTTCTCGTGTCTAACATATGTTCCATCAAAAATGACTACTAATTCAGAATCTTTTATTTCAAAAAGTTTCCTTGGTGCGTACGCTGTTTCATTTAAAATGAGATCGGCTCTGGATTTTGCATTTATTCCGAAGTGATTTCCCAAAACATCCTTTTCAAATGCGTAAATTATTTGATGGAAATATCCTGACACTTGTTGTTCATGTTGCAGACCGAATATATTTTTTCATATGATACATGAAGCTACAGCTACGACTATGCTATATGCGTATATGGACAACTGCACATTGCTTGCATGAGTCCGAAACATCAAACTAGCGGATTATTTGCATGTATAGGAAAATTATATACATATACACACATATACAGACGCACGTTGCCGATGAGCGAATAGGCGTCGAACATAACCACAATCTACGCTTGCAGTTTCCTCCAATCCCACTTCGACAGTCCTTCTACTTAGGCGCCACCTGACGAGCTCCAGCTCAACTAAACTTGTCACATTTTTTTGCTCTGTATTATCGATATTATGAATTCTGACGCCAGAAACGTGCTTCAAGTTTTCGCCTTTATTTCGCAACAGAATCAAGACAAATTATAGCTCAATTTGTAGCTGGAGATATTTTCTAATGCGGGCTGGTCTCGACATCATCCAGAAAACTCATCCAATGGCAGAAAAATGCTTGAATTCCACGGCACGTGCATCGTCAATGTTTGGCCTACTTCTAACGCTCATATTTCCAAATATCTCCATAATCTCGTCAGCTCATGACCAGCCCGCATTAGATTGAACCTTCCTCTTTCGAATGAGCCCTTTACCAGCGACAAAATATTCCTTTTTAAGGACGAAAACTTGATCTCCGTAAAACCATATTTTGTCGGTAATGTAGTCACTCTACTTTTGGCGCTCCGGGCCCTTAAGGGCCAGTTTTCCTACGTGGCCTTGAGTCGCCACGCTCCAAACAGGAACTAGGAGAAGCTTCCTAGCGATCTTCACGCTACAAACGGCCGCTAGGAGAAGCTCAAATGACAGTGTATGTGCCGTGTACGTGCCGTGTGCGTGTGCCATGGTATGCCCCACACAACGCTAGATCCGCAAGAACGAAAAAGATTGCAAGGGTTCGGGAGGCGGCAAATCATTGTTCGATAATGCAAAGATGGGGCTTTCCAGGGGTGAAAAGCGTTAGATAAAAGATAAATCTAGAGCGCTCGCGAACGAACAGGTCCTACTTTTGCGTTTTCTAGGCGTAATTTGCAATATTCGGCAGAATGTAGATATAAGGACACATTTTCTTAAATAACCGGGTTCTTATTGAGAATGTTGACGGCGAGCGCTCTAGCGGTGACATATACAATGTCAATGCAACGCCTATTATATTGTATAATTACGTATTAAACAAAGGATTTGCCGCCCCCGAAAAACCATCCCACAGCTATTATTTTGCTCAAATATAGTTCCGGCATTTTTCGCTACGAGCGCTGTATTCTCTTTCCGATCATTGTCGTCGTCAGCAGTCACTATGCTCGAATGAGAGTCGTGCGCAACACTCACACACCGCCAGGTCGGCGTGTACGTGTACCTACGAGAATAGCAAGGGTCCGGGATGCCGCGAATCATTCCTCGATAATGCAAAGATGGGGCTTATCAGTAGTCAAAAGCGCTAGATAAAAGATAAATCTAGAGCGCTCGCCATCAAACAGGTCCGACTCTTGCATTTTCGAGCAACATTTTGCATTATTCGGTCGCATGATGCCTGTCAGAGAGGCGATCTGAGCACGCGTGGCCGACATCGTAAACGACGGCGCTGCCGTAGCTTCGTTCGAACAGCCGTGCCTCGGCACACTCACACACCGCCAGGTCGGCGTGTACGTGTACCTACGAGAATAGCAAGGGTCCGGGATGCCGCGAATCATTCCTCGATAATGCCGAGGAGAAAAAATGGGGAAAAAATGGATGCATATTTTGAGGATGATATGAAAAAGGAAAAGTTAGGAAAATAAAAAAACATAATAGAATATATTTTTTTTACATATTTATTATGATAGATTTGTTGCCACGCCCCCCGCTGCCTTTACGCCCCCAGCGGCCTCCGCGCCCCCTGTAGCCGCCTCGCCAGCCGCGGCCACCGCGCCGGCCCCCTCTTCGATATGAATTTCTTTTCATGTTTTTCATGAGCTTTGCCTGAAACATGTACACAACATTTATATACAAGATTTATATTTAACATATATATAACATATTTTTATGTTTTTCTAACTCACAAGCATTTCCTCCGTCATTTGGATGACGGGGCTTGGTGGAGGGGGGGGGGGGCGTTGATGCCGAGGCAGCGGATGTGTTGGCAACGTCGCCGCGGCCGTTTTCAATTTTCTGTTGGAAAAAATGTAACGTTTTAGAAATAAATAATAAATCTTTACGAATGATAAAATATACCGTCTACTCACTACATTTGTGATTGGCCTCCCAATCCTAAGGCGGGCGACGGCCGCCGTCACTGCCGCCGGTAGTGACAGCGTTGCTGGAGCCGTCGGTGGTGCTGGCGCCACCCCCGCCGGTGCTGGCACCACCCCCGCCGGTGCTGGCACCACTGCCGCTGTGTTGGTGGGAATCTGTTCCATCTACATTACAAACAAAAACACAATACAATATAAAATATCATTATCACATGATATTGGGTAGGGATGAAAGTTCGTAGGGTTTTCAAATTGAAATTGAAAAATAGCAAAGGTATTTAGAAATACAGTAAGAAGTCATATAACAGAAGGGAAAATATGTTATTGAGTAATTCTATGAATACATATCTATCGGTAATTCTGCATAAGAAGTCACACGACATCGACTTCGAAGCTCTTTTTTATATGTTGTCGGGATGAAGATTTGGAACAATTTTTCTCCATGCAGGCCGCCGCACAGTGGGCAATTTGAACGAAATCGGATTTAAAATCAAAGAACTTTCGATAGAAATGAGGTAGAGCGATGAAACTTTTTTTAAATTAAAGCTGAAACTTTGTAGAATATGGGAAAAATATGGAGATTATGGTACGAACGTTTTTTAACCTAGAGAAAATTCGTTAAACTTGCACAATTTCAAGAAAATTATGGTTTTTCCAATACCACGCGCGGAAAAATTTTTTTTTAACATGCTATACATCATTTCCCATAGATTTTTTCACGCTGATTTCAAATCTGGTCTCAAAATTTGTCTTCAATCTCAGGATTTTGTAAAAAATAGATTTTTGTGACAAAAACTAATGAAGTCATTTTTTCGTTGAAATGATTGGATGGTAATAATCTCCCTATTTTTCCCATATTCTACAAAGTTTCAGCTTTTATTTAAAAAAAATTTCATCGCTCTACCTCATTTCTATCGAAAGTTCTTTGATTTTGAATCCGATTTTGTCCAAATTGCCCACTGTGCGCCGCCGCATTGTGGATTCGGGGCTTCGAAAACCTTGCAGAAATTCGAAGTATGAACATTCGAGAATTCATGATGACCCGTGTGTAAATTGTAGAATATGATCTTGTTGAATTAGTAAAAAGTAATGATTGTTGAAAGCGTAAATTCGGTATCATTGCAGTTCAAAATTGGTCATTGCTATCGAGTTTAGTTATACCGTGAAAAATACATGTTCTAATATGTTAATATTTTTATAAGTACGCGACATTATTTACCAACCAAATGAAAATATGGCTTGATCGTCTAGTGGTAAGTAAAGGATTACATGTCGTGGTATTTGGAAAATATTCTAATAATTAATTACAGAGAACTGTTTTTGTTACTTTGAAAAAATAGTCAAATTTGCATACATTTCTAAGCTGTTTGTTATGTGCACAGTGCGTTTATCTAACTGTAATACTAAAAAACAAAAAGTTGCAGCGGACTGTACTGCTCAGCCACCGTAAGCGAAAACATTGAAACATCATGGCCAAGTTTGTATACAATGTCGCGATGTACGTTGGCTGAACAGAGCAGTCCGACCAGAAGACGAATATCGTCGAAATATAGATCGATCGTACCGCACGTAAAAAAATATGTAATTTCTCTGGCAGTGCAAAAAAGGTGCAACTTGTTCTTTTTTAGCATTACAGTTAGATAAACTCTCGACATTTTGCAAAAAAATTTGTCTGGAACCCACTGGGAACATAACAAACAGCTTAGAAATGTATGCAAATTTGACTATTTTTTCAAAGTAACAAAAACAGTTCTCTGTAATTAAATATTAGAATATTTTCCAAATACCACGACATGTAATCCTTTACTTACCACTAGACGATCAAGCCATATTTTCATTTGGTTGGTAAATAATGTCGCGTACTTATAAAAATATTAACATATTAGAACATGTATTTTTCACGGTATAACTAAACTCGATAGCAATGACCAATTTTGAACTGCAATGACACCGAATTTACGCTTTCAACATCATTACTTTTTACTAATTCTACAAGATCATATTGTACCATTTACATACGAGTCATCATGAATTCTCGAATGTTCACACTTCGAATTTGTGCCAGGTTTTCGAGGCCCCGAATCCACAATTCGGCGGCGGCATGCATGGGGAAAAATTGTTCAAAATCTCCATCTTGACAACATATTGAAAGAGCTTCGAAGTCGATGTCGTGTGGCTTCTTATGCACAATTACCGATAGATATGTATTCATAGAATTATTCAATAACATATTTTCCCTTCTGTTCTATTACTTCTTGTCGGATTTCTAAATATCTTTCCTATTTTTCAATTTCAATTTGGAAACCCTACGAACTTTCGTTCCTACCCAACAATGTACACTTTACAATATTAGTATAAAATACTGATTATAAACATTTATACGTACCGTATAATGCGTTGTTTATGATGTGCACGTGGTTGTGTACCGTCGTTTCCAGTCGTGGACGGAATGCCCAAACCGCCAAACATCGCCACCCATTTCCCTCCTTCCGCACTACGCACACACGCACCTTTTCTCTGTTCGTGTTCGCTACCTATGCGACGTTCGACGGGTTCCTCCGCAATTATTCACGTTACCAAAGTTTCGAACGTGCGAGTCGCGATCACATTTCGCTATAACTTTTGTTCTAAAAAACTTATTACAGCGAAATTTGGACTACAAATTTTCCTAAAAAATGTGACGGAAATATAATATATTTTGCATTTTTTAAATAATTTTTTTTTATTTTTTCGCTATAGCCGTCTAAGATGTTCAAAAGTGACCCCCGAATCAAATTGATTTTTAGTCACACCGTGACCAACAAAAATTACGAAAAAATTCAAGGATATTCTACTTACTAGCATACAGGAGTGAGATTTTTTTCAGAATTTTAGGTGGAAAAATTGATTTTGACACAAATCCGAAAGCATAAAATTCCCGATTTTATATCGAACTTCTCGGTTGACCCCGCTTATATTATTATGTTCGCTGTGTCTTCGTTGTGATTATTAATGTGTATTTTTTACATTTTTTTCTGATTATGCAAACATGTTTGTTGAAAAAAATTGGACATCTCCAAACATTCGAAGAAAGTGCGTATTTCGTATTGAAGTTTCAGAGATACCGGTTTTATAAAAATTCAGTAGTTAGATATTATTTTCAAAATGAGGAAACTGTTGGAAGTCATGTTGATATATTGAAATATAGGGCAAATAAAATATTTTATATTGCATTTTTAATATAAAAATGTTTATTATCTCGTATGTTAGAAACTAGGAGTTTCTGGTCCCAAGGTTCTGGGGTAAGTGCCGTGGGGTTCATCACAGTCCTCTTACCAAAAGGCATAGCCTTCCCCACTCCGTGGCCAGATCCTTCAGGACAAAGAGTCCCTTATCTTTGGCAATACGACCTCGGGTCGCTTGCCTTTTCTAAACATTCTCACCGTCAATAAACAGTCAATGCTTAGACAATCGATAGCTGTGAGACCCAAATCGGCCATCAGCTATCGCGTCGCCTGCTGCCAGGCAGAGTTGGGCATTACCCAGTAAGCAAAATGCTTTGAATCTGCCACTAAAATTTGACACGGAAGTGCCATCTATCTGCCGCCGCATTACCATATGTATTCCAGTAGAAAATCTGCCACGCCATATTCGTGCCAAACTTTCGCTTCGATCAGCCTTCGTTATAGAGGGCAGGTCCGTCGCAATAAGAAAGGGGTAACCTTGTTCTGAAAGTAAATATCGGGAAAAATCGGAATAAACGACGAGAGGGAAAATTGAATTTACAAACGTATTTATTTTAATCTTAATTTATTTTTATATTACATATATTTGTATTATATTATTTATTTGTTTCATATTTATAATCTTAAGAAAGAAAACGAATAGATAATAAAATTTAAAAAAATGAACTGTACAAGTTACATGAAGGAAACAAAAATGATATAAAATTCAATTATCGTAACAAAACTGTTATAAAATAAAAAATAAATATTCAAATCTTAAAATAATGGAAATAAAACCCTCGAATGGAAAATAAGGTGTAGGGATGCTTAAGAAGAGTTTATTAACAATATATTTATTTATTTATTTTTGCTATGCTTCCTTTCATCAGCGGACACGGACAGCGCACCACTCTTGAAGTTTCTCCTTCCTACAAACAAAAAGGGCCTTACATTAGAACGTGATATGGATATGTGTTCTGTTCTCATTGTACAATCGATATATTTCGAAGAAAAAAAATTTTTTTTAATTCTAGGAATTACTGAAGAACATTGAGATAACTGTTTAACTATTTTCAACTCTACATAAAAATGAACATACTCTCCTGGTTCTACCACAGAGGTGACCACACTGGTACGTGGTGTACCAATGAGCGTTCTTATATCTTTCGGCAAACTAGAAAAACACGAATGGGTACGTAGAAGAGATAAGATGTTGTTCCCCTGAGTGTGCGTTAAATTATTGTCCACAAAGCAAGATGCCAAACGATCACGAAATAATACTTCTGAAACAGTACCAGCGGACTCCCAAACCACATCATCGCATGAAGAGGTAGAAGAGGAATCATGCGTGAATGAAGATGTGGTGGGAATATTAAGAAGACTTTCATTATTATTATTACTGACAGGCACGGATAAGGAAGACGTTCTGGGAATGTCCTGCAGATTATCAACATTAGGGGGACTTTGTAATTCATTGTCACGTGAATACTTCCTCAAATTTAAGGTTATTTCGCGCCAAATACTTCGTTTTTGCCTATCGCTTAATTTATTATACGGTTTTCGCGAAACCGAATTTTTCAAAAATCTACGATCCATGGGGGTAAAAGAAAACTGAATAAAGAATATACCAAATATATAATAATGTGTTACGTGTATTGGTAACAATACCACGTGGCAATACTTATCTGGCGTCTTCTCTGCTTCTATCCTTCCTTCCTTCAAATCCACTGCTCATCCAGTCTTCACTGCTTCAGAGTTAATTCACGAACTTAATAATTAGTAATTAACTAACAAAGGAATCACTAATCAAACAAGACGGAATCAGAGCGCGTGTCGAAACACCGACACCTTCGTCGTGAGAGGTGTTGTTCCCGGTCTGGTGTCGCAAACTGCACTGCGCATGATCCCGTAACGCGCAACACCTAACATACGCGCATCATAAATTAAAAGTTATACATATTATAGCTTTAAAAGAAATTAATGAATTAAAATTAAAAATTAAGAATTAAATTAATTAAATTAATAATGTGTGCATTAATATTTACGCGTATTATTGTGTTAGATCCTTAAGGGCATGCGCACAGTTGGCGCGGAATTTGAATGTCATTTGTTTATAACGACCGCATGCAGAAAAATGCAACTCGCTACGGTCATTCGCTATCGTGCATCCCATAAAGAAGATCATATTTCGAGAAGCGAATTTCGTAGACAATTGAGGCAATGGAAAAGGTAAGTTTCAGTCTCCTGTATCATATAATTAATCTAAAATATTGTATATATTATCGGTATATCATTATATTATTTTTCATATGTTTTTCAGATTCCAAACCGTCGACCAGAGAGGACAATTCAGAAGCCGGCGAGGTATAAGACCACCTCGTCGGATGGGGAGCCTCGGCGACGGAAACGCCCCTTTCAATCAACGAGTGCTCGTGACTCCGATGAGGAGCTCCGGCGACTTCTGGAGGCCGATTCGCCGGAGAGTCATGGAGCAACGTCGACATCGTTGCTCAATCCTCCTCCCATACCACCACCAACCTCCTCACCAATAGATTTGTCCTCTTCCTCCACGTCCTATAACACCACGTCCTATAACACCACAGACCCCCGCAACAATCACAAGATCCCAATTTGAGCAACTGATGTCGCAAAACGAGCACCTCGCGAGAAAGCTGGACCTCCTGGAAAAGAAAATGGATCAGTATGTAATTTAAGAAATTGAAATTACAGTATGATGGCAATATTTAACAAAATTTACTTCTTCTTTCTAGAATATTAAACAAAAGGGAGCAACCTCGTAGTTATGGGAGAAAGCCGGAGTGTCTACCTCTTCGAACGAGGGAAGAGGTAGACAACTTCGAAAACTGCTCCGAACAGGAGTACAATAATGTGGTAAGTGTATGCATTTATTCCATTGCTATATGCGCACACACGTGCGAGTATATATATTAATGATATAACTTATTATTTTTTAGGTTGACTTTTTTGCCCATGTTGGAGGGTACAATCTAAAAGAGGCACTGAGTGCCTCTTTTAGAGAGGCTGTCGCAGACAGCCTCCTACCCTCATACACGTGGTTTGGCACGGACAGTTGCCAACCATTGTGTCCCACGAAAATTGTGCGGGCCCTTTTCGGTAAGAATTATTTATTGCTTAATATATTAACTTAATAAGCTTAATATGACCGTGTAAATAATCTTTCTTAAATAATGTTGCAGATGCAGTTTGCGAAAGCAGATCTTTCTCAAGGCCCACTCGCCTCGAATTTCAAGATTCGATGCGAGTGGTCCTGAAAGCTCGCAAGGAAAGGGTCCGGCACAAGAAGCCGTCTGGCAGTGCGGCGAGGTATATTAACCCCTGGGAGCAGGCGGAGTAACCGGGGGCGCAAGTGGAGGGAGGAGTTTTAGTGGGTAAACCCTCGCTGTCACATCGCCCCTCTGAAACGGGGGGCGATCGCTTGGGGAGTCCCACACTTTCTCGGGGTTGGAATCGCCCCGAGAAGTTGTGCGTAACGCATTTAACCTCCCTCCACTGAAAATAAGAAAAATAAAAATTAAAAAAAAAAACACCAAACAGCACTTTTTAGTACTAATTTTAAATTATATTAAATCATATTTTAAATTAAATTGGCTTTTTAAATTGACTTTTTAAATTAAATTATATATTTTAAATTATATTAAATTATATTACAATTATACTAATTGTAACAATTTGAAAATAAATTCAATTGAAATAAAAAATTAATACACATTAAAAATATTCCGTCATCCCTTTCCATATTCTTCTTTCAATCTTCTTCGAATTCACTTCCTCTCGCACGCACACTCTTCGCGCTCTTTTCTCTCTGTCTCGCACGCACACTCTTCACGCTCTTTTCTTTCTCTCTCGCACGCACACTCTTCGCGCTCGTTCTCTCTCTCTCTCTTTCTCGCACGTACGCTCTTCGAATTATACAACACGGCGCTTTGTCTTTCACGACACATTGTGGTGTTTACGCATCACTTTATCTTTATTACGCATTGAAACTTAAATAAAATACCTTTTCCCACCCTACACAGGAAGATTTACTTCAATTTTTCCCGATATTTACTGTTAGAACAAGGTTACGTCCGTTCTTAGTGCGACGGACCTGCCCTCTATAACGAAGCCAAAGTTTGGCTCCCATGCCGCATGATGCCGCATGGAATTTTACCTGTAGGCTTCGCATGGATGTGACAAACAACTGCCGCCGCATTTCATTAGGAATTTCACGACACACTTTGGTGTCACAATCAAAACACAGGAGTTCCAAATTCTGCTTCGAGCAGGGTTTGGTACGAAATACATAACTCTTTTGCTTCGAGCAGGATTTGGTCGAGTAGGCATTTGGCTAACTGGGTATTTAGATAAAAAATTATTTAAATAACGATTCGAATAAAAGATACTTTATCTTTATTCGTTATTCGAAGGTTCGAATAAAAAAATTATCTTTATTCGACGAGTATCGAATAAATAATTTTATTCGACGAGAATTTATCCGACGAATACAGATAATTTTTTTTATTCGAAGCGGATTTATTCGAACTTCGAATAATTTTTTCATCTTTTATCTGTATCTTTTATTCGAAGGCTTCGAATAAATCTTCGAATAACTTTTGCCAGCTCGACGAATAAACGGCGACGGCGCACAGTGGGCAATTTGGACGAAATCGGTTTCAAAATCAAAGAACTTTCGATAGAAATGAGGTAGAGCGATGAAACTTTTTTTTAATTAAAGCTGAAACTTTGTAGAATATGGGAAAAATAGGGAGATTATGGTACGAACGTTTTTTAACCTTGAGAAAATTCGTTAAACTTGCTCAATTTCAAGAAAATTATGGTTTTTCCAATACCCCGCGCGGAAAAAATTTCTTTTTAACACGCTATACATCATTTCCCATAGATTTTTTCACGCTGATTTCAAATCTGGTCTCAAAATTTGTCTACGACCTCAGGATTTTGCAAAAAATAGATTTTTGTGACAAAAACTAATGAAGTCATTTTTTCGTTGAAATGATTGGATGGTAATAATCTCCCTATTTTCCCCATATTCTACAAAGTTTCAGCTTTCATTTTAAAAAAATTTCATCGCTCTACCTCATTCCTATCGAAAGTTCCTTGATTTTGAATCCGATTTCGTCCAAATTGCCCACTGTGCGCCGTCGCCGTTTATTCATCGAGCTGGCAAAAGTTATTCGAAGATTTATTCGAAGCCTTCGAATAAAAGATACGGATAAAAGATGAAAAAATTATTCGAAGTTCGAATAAATCCGCTTCGAATAAAAAAAATTATCTTTATTCGTCGTGTTGTAAAAGGAGACCGACAAGGTGCAACATTGCGATGCGGGATCCTTTGATCGTTGGATCACAAGCGGCCGATCGTTGCTCTGTCACGGTGCGCGGTGGTAACGCGAACACTACTGAGACTTCGGAGTTTGTTAGAATAAGACGTATCTTATTCTAGGAGGACTCAGGGTGGACTTAATGCGTTCTGAGAGATTTTTAGTATGGCAACTGATTGTAGCTTTATTTGAGGGTGCTTATATATGTGGAGTTTGGGCGAGAGTGGGGGTTCTTTCCCATGTCTTGACGGATGGGGAAGAACCGGGCGTTCTTATCTTATCGCGTCAGAGAAAGCGGGGTGTTCTTATATTATTGTGTCTAAAAAATAGTTTTAAGATAGAACCGGGTGTTCTTATCTTATCGCGTCGGAGAAAGCGGAGTGTTCCTTATCTTATTATATCTAAAAAATAGTTTTAAGATAGAACCGACCCAGATAGCACAGAGACGTCTTAAAGACGTCTTAAAGACGTCTGTCGATGGACATTCAGACGTCTTAAAGACGTCTTGAATGTCCTACGAACGTCTTCCGAACGTCTTGTGAACGTCTCTGGAACGTCTTTGTTATAAAACTGTACGTCTTAAAGACGTCTTTAAGACGTTCATAAATTTTAGTAAAATGCAATTAAATAGGGATTAATTAGGGATTGGGAGAGAAAAAAATTTTTAAAGAAAAACGAGTTCAAAGTATATTCATTTTATTATTTATGAAACTTAAAATTAAAATTAAACAAGCTCAAACAAATAATACTACCTAAACTTAAAATTAAAATTAAACAAGCTCAAACAAATAATACTACATAAAGTTAAACTTGAAATTAAACACACTTAAACAAATAATACTATTTAAAGTTAAACTTAAAATTAAAATTAAACAAACTTAAACAAACAATACTCCTTAAAGTTAAACTTAAAATTAACATTAAACAAATTAAACGAATAATACTCCTTAAAGTTAAACTTAAAATTAACATTAACCCTTTAGTGCCGGGCGAAAAAGATGTGCCTATGCGAAGATAACCGGCCGAATTTCACGATTTTACTAGGGTTTGGAAAAAGAGTCATAAAAACTAAACGAAAAGCAACATTTACATAATTCAAAAAGCAGTGTATTAAGGACGAAATAGAGAATAAAACAGTGGCGCTAATTTTTCTATATTCATTGAAAATGACATAAATAACAAAGGTGTAAGTGATCATAAAGAAAAGAAAAATTAAGTTCTCTCTTTCAAAACGTAATTGCACATACGAAAAGTCATCTTTTTATCATAACTTTATATAGACCGTTTATTACAAAGTATATAATTCGTGTTTTCATTTCCAATATATTTTGTAACAAAATAAATAATATTGCACAACAAACATAAAGAATAACTCCAAGGTACATGGTAGGCGCCGGACGGATTATCTCATCCGAAACAAGTAATTGTTATAAGTAATATAACATATAGAATATAAGGGAAAGTTAAACCGAAAAACTATTTATTTTAATTCTCTCGTAATGAAATTAGACTATTTATAACGTAGTATAAATTTATTGTGAGATAGAGTTCTCTCGCAATGCGAATAGTAAAGCGCTACAAGGTGCGGACCGATATATCAACTCTGGCACTTTTCGCCAGTGCATCAAGGGCCGATATATCGGCCTCCGGCACTAAAAGGGTTAAACAAATTAAACGAATAATACTCCTTAAACTTAAAATTAACATTAAACAAATTAAATGAATAATACTCCTTCAACTTAAACTTAAAATTAACATGAAACAAATTAAATGAATAATACTCCTTCAACTTAAACTTAAAATTAACATGAAACAAATTAAACGCATAATACAACATAAACTTAATATTAAATACGTTAAACTCAAACTTAAAATTAAAATTGAAATTGAAATTGAAATTGAAATTGAAATTGAAATTGAAATTGAAATTGAAATTGAAATTGAAATTGAAATTGAAATTGAAATTGAAATTGAAATTGAAATTGAAATTGAAATTGAAATTGAAATTGAAATTGAAATTGAAATTGAAATTGAAATTGAAATTGAAATTGAAATTGAAATTGAAATTGAAATTGAAATTGAAATTGAAATTGAAATTGAAATTGAAATTGAAATTGAAATTGAAATTGAAATTGAAATTGAAATTGAAATTGAAATTGAAATTAAAACAAAACAAAAATTTTTTTTGTATTACATTCTTTCGGTCGGCTGCCCTCTTCAACCATAGTTGAATGGCTACTTCGGTGTCTCGCCGACTGCCGTTTATTTTCGCCCTTTCTGCAGCACCTTGAATAAGAGTTTCTTTTTTTAGTGATTTGCATATGAATCATCGTTATTATAGCAATACCAAATTAAGGGTGATAATTACATATTAGGAGCTCCGCAATTTTCATGCAGTGGAAGGGCTTTTTCCCCTTTCTCCCCATCCAGCTGTATTCCAGAGCAACGTCGTTCGTAAATAGCGTGGTAAGGATCCTTTTTACAAAGGAATACATGGTATTACCACCTTTTTTTATTTTTTTTTCTATTGGTCGTCTATTTATTCAATCTCCTTGAATCTCTTGTACAAAATCGGTGTAATATTCTGTTTGCTTATATCTACTCTACGTTTCGTACTCGAGAAAAAATCGCCTTATAGATTAACTGTACAAAAATAAAAAAGGAAGAAAATGTTTCGCATTCGCACTCTTATTTTCTAGCGCACTTATCTTAATTCACTCTCTCTCTCTCTTCTCTCTTATATTACTATAATCGCTTGTTTAAATACTCCTGTAGGATTTCTCCCCTCACTTACATGAATTTCTTCAGGAAATGGGACGGAAATCTATACCTTTTTTGTCCTAGGCGAAGTACCGGCCTAACTTTTCGGAAAAAGCAGGAATTCGAAATATTGAGAAAAAAAAATTAAAAAATTTCTTTTTTATGCCCTTCGCGTCCCTAGGCCCTTGTCCTAACCCCTAGTACCCTTATCTGCCCGAAATTTGCCTTCCTGGCCCTATCCTGGTCCAAAAACTCCCTTGTTCACGAAGGTTTCCGCTCGAATCCTTCGCTACCAGCCCCCAGGGGAGCCCCTAGGCGCGTATACGCGTTTTCGCGGATTTTTGTTCTAAACGCGCCTGCTCTTATATTTCGCTACCTTGTTTGGTGTGCGCTCCGATCCGCTCGTAGCTGTCGCTACCTATCTACCCGGTGCCCGGCTTACAAAAAAGGTTTGGCCTTCGATTACTCGGCTACTATTTGAGCTAGCTGGAAAGTTCCTTTTGCTGCGTATAGCCCTTACTTGGGCGCACCGATCGTATATCTTGCGTCTATCAAAGATATCCCTGCTTCTACCGGGTGACCTCGTTATCTCGGCCCCCGGTGGTCCGATCGGAAATCCGACCCGCCGGCAATCGTAATCGATCGATTTCGATTGTCGGGAGCGTTTTCCCTCCTGGATGTCTATAACACCCCCACCGAGTTTCAAGCCCCAACTCGGGTATTTACCTGAGGTTGATTTTAATGGAGCACCCGGTATTTATGAAAATTAGGTGGCGGGTCCGGAGGGCCCTGAACCTTCCGATTCCGTTTGGACCTTCCCGACAGCTATTTTGGTTCAATAGTTATTCAATAATAACCGTCGGGCCACCAAACTTGTAACGTCCTGTAGAACCAAAAATGTTCCAAATCGTGCCCAAAACCACCTCCTAAAAAATTTCCGGACTCGGATGATTTTTTCCTGTGTTTAATTTTAATTAACCCTTTCAGGAGCCTCAGACGAAAAATTTTTATATAGGCAAGTTTGTTCCTTGTCCTGTATAGTTTTGATTCCCCTGATCTTTTTCCCTAAAATCCTATTTATTTTTGTAGAAACCCCATAAACCAGCTAAAATAGCCTATTCCGGCTATATTGAAACAACCTGTACTAAACTATTTTTATTCTAACCTATTTTAGACCTGTTTTAAATTATCCAAACTGTGTAATTTTAATCCTAACCCTTAATTTTCGTGTACTAAACCCTATAGATAAGCCTACTGCTACGGTATTCTAATTTTTTAATTTTATTTATATACTAACCTATTTATTAAATATTTCTAAAAACGCTTACCCCTCTAAACAGCTTTAAACGCTGGGCTAAAGCTCTTTCCCCGCCTAGCTGGCCACTCGAGCCCTTTCCTGGTCGGGTCGGCACTTCACCACACTGTTACTATTTAATTGTTATATAACAACGAACTAATAGTCACCGCGTGGCTAATTGCCTCGTATATTTAAACTGGAATTAGATTCCTTTGTACTCCCGCTATTCTCTATAGAGATCACTCCGCGAAAATTGCTCTTTGATCGACCTGTCACCTTTGCCGTTTCAAATCGCTCTCAATGGTATTACCACCTATTTTATACATTTCCGTAACCTAAAATAAAAATTTATTAATAGTACATTCTTTTAATTCAATGAAAACGAAATGTCAATTACTTTTAATTTATTTATAACATCTGTAAATTTGGCTTACTGCATTTTCAAATTCGTCCCGATTGTTCAGAATTTCTTCCGGCAATGGGACATCCGACGAAGAATTTTAAGGAAATTTTAATGTATCGAATTTTCGGAGGAAGGAGATGTTGCTTGGTGTCCCACTTCCTTTGTTCGACTGGGCCTCCTTGATGGAGCGTACCTCCGCTAACAGCTTGGTCAGCAGAACCCTTATTAATTGGTTCTGTTCTATTACCGTCTTCATTTCAACGTCTCGCTTTTGACATCCCTGACAGCACGCATTCCCCGTTTGCTCTCCTACTGATTATTTGTTAGATATTATATTTTTTAAAAGAACTTATTTATCTCTAAAAAATATTTTTCTTAACTTACCAGTACTGCACTGCTCATCATAATTTACTGGAACCGCTTCAAATAAATCAAAACCGCAGTAATAAACTGCGAACAAGCGGCTGAAAATAAAATGTTTTGATTAAAAAGATATACTAATTACAGAAACAGAATGATGTATAACTATAAATGTAATGCAGGGTGTCCAAGCTAACTTGACCACCTTGAAAATCTCGCTTAGTATTAATGATAGAAGAAAACGTTATAGGACAATATTAACCTAACCGAAGGGGCAATACAATGATTTGGAAAAAACTTTTTTCAAGGTCATTTTTTCTAGATATCAAGATCACTTTTTTAATGCAACTATATTTTTTTCTAATCGCGATGTAATAGTAGGGGTGACGACCTCTTCAATGACATATTATACAATATTGTATATGAGCTTGTAACGGTTCACGCCTCGTGCGGGAAGCGCTGCGAGGCGTGCGGGCCCTCCCCGGATTGGCTCAGCGGCCAGGGTTCTTTGGGGAGGGGGGACAAGGTGACTAAATGAGGAACGCTAAATTAAAGTGAAAAAAAAACAGTGATACTTTATTCTTAAGTCCGGTCGCCCGGATTCCCCGATGGTCCGGCGACGGGTTCACGGTGAGAGCCTGTCTCTCCACCGGCGTGGTTACATAAGAAAACAAAAAAAAGAATCGTGAGCGTGGACGCCCGGTAATGACGCGAATTGGAAGAACACCTAAACAACATTATTAAATTACCTAGACAACATTAAACAAGAAAAAGGAAGGAGGAAGCAAGAAGGCCGCGATTAGGGTGCATCTTCAAATGCAAACAATGGTAAACGTCTTCAGGAGTGATCAATGAGAAAAAGCGGCCGCGGCTTCAAGACTTGTTTTCTCCTTCTCGGAGTGTTCGAAGCGCCAGGACGGCACGCGGGAGAAACTACGCGTCGCTGAGGCGCCACAACCACTCCCCCCTCAGAGACCTTCGCAGGGGGCGAAGGGAACGAAACTCTTCGTGACGGTGTGGCGGTCGGTGAGGATGGATGTTGTAATGGTGTCGAGGTGTTAGGTGATGCGGTTGATTCGAGGAAGGCCGGCTTGAGGCAGTCTGTTGAAACCGTCTTAACTGTGCCTCTGAATTTAATAACGAAAGTTTTATCGTTGATCCTCTTCACTACCTCATGTGGGCCGGTGTAAGGTGGATCCAAAGGTTTCCGTATAGAATCCACCCTTTTGAAGACGTGCGAACAAGTATCAAGGTCCTTATGGGAAAAAGGATGTAAATTGCTGTGCCTGGACGCAGGAACTGGTTTGATCCTTCTCATCAAATCGCGGAGCCTGGATACAAAAATAGGAGGTTCTGTAGGGGTGTCCCCTTTAACAAAAAATTCACCCGGAATACGCAGGTTGCAGCCGTAAAGCATCTCCGCCGGTGAAGCTTGCAAGTCCTTCTTGAAGGCGCTGCGTAAACCCAGTAAAACTGTCGGAAGGAGATCCGGCCAAGGAGTCTCAGGACTACACATCAAGGCAGCCTTGAGGGATCGGTGAAACCTCTCCACCATACCATTGGACTGCCTGTTCCGCACTCGGTGTCCATGCCAGCGGCTTTTTGGAGGACTTGGCGGTTCCAATGAGGAGGTCATTTAACGGTGCCTGGATACGAGCAGCATCCGCAATACAACGCCTGTAATAATTCAGCATTCCAAGAAAACGCCGGAGTTGTGTGTTGGTCTCCGGTTTGGGAAAATTTTCTATTGCTTTGATTTTGGCAGGAGGGGGGCGATAGCCCTCCTTGGAAATTGAGTAGCCCAGATAAATGACCTCAGGTTGCGCAAAAACACATTTCTGCAGATTGATCGTCAGTTTGGCCCCTCGCAGCACCTCGAAGACAAGCCGAAGATGACGCGTGTGTTCGTCGATAGATCTTGACATCACGAAAAGATCATCCAGGTAGCAACGCACAAAGGGCATGGAACGGAACAGCGAGTCCATGAAGCGTTGAAATGTCTGCGAGGCGTTCCGTAGGCCAAAAGGCATACCCAAGTACTCGAACAAGCCAAAGGGAGTGGTAATAGCCGTCTTGGCGATGTCTTCTGTCGCAACCGGAATCTGATGGTAAGCCTTCTGCAAGTCGATGGTTGAAAAAATTGAACAATCGTGATAGTCCTGGAGGAGGTCTTCAATGATCGGTAAAGGGTAGCGATCGGGAATGGTGACAGCGTTCAGTCGGCGATAATCTCCTGTGGAACGCCAAGCTCCGGAAGATTTCCTTACCATGTGCAGAGGGCTAGCCCATTGGCTTGACGACGGACGAATGATGCCTCCGTCGAGCAACGGACCGAATTCTGCCTTGGCAGCAGCAAGTCTTTCCCCAGACAGTCTGCGGGGCCGTTCGAAAACCGGGGGTATCTGTATGGATGTGGTGCTGGACCAACGGATCCTTAATCCGCGTGGCGGTGCTGATGAAAACAGTTAAATCGCTGAATTCAGTGATTAATTTAGAAATTATTTCACATGGAACGGGACCCGGTGAGTTGCCGCTCTCCACCAGTGAGACAGAATGAATATGGGCCGGCGCGAAATCCCCTGTGGACGTGATAGAGGTCAGAGGGTCCAGGATGCGTCGACGCTTGACATCCACTAGAAGACCATAATGGGCAAGAAGATCAGCACCGATGATGGCTGATGCAACTCCAGCAGTAATGAAAGGCCATTTAATGGACCGGCGGAGACCCAGGTTGAGCTCGATCATTTGGAGGCCGAAAGTAGGAATGGAAGTCGAATTTGCTGCTGATAAGACAAGCCTCTGTGGAGTTAGGGATCTCTTGACAGCTGAACGTGGCAGGAGGGATACCACTGAGCCAGAGTCCACAAGAAATCTCATACCGGATTGTCTATCGTGAACATGGAGACGATTTTCTTGAAAACTGCTGCCGGCATCAGCCGCCTGTACTAATGCCGGTTCTTCTAGTTTTCCGAATGGCCTATCACTTGTGTTATCGGTTTGAAAGAACACGGCTGTTCGCACTTGTTGACATCCATCCCATAACGCCTATGATAGAAGCAGAAACCTGAGGCGAGGGAGGCTGGGGAACGTGCACGGGCTGGACTGCGGGCTCGATCATCTGAGCGTCCGTAAGAACCCCCTCTTGAAAGGACGGAAACCTTTTCCAGTAACTGTCGATTTTGTTCAATGATCTGTATCAGCGAAGTGTTAATGTTGGCTACAGTTGACGTTAATTCGTCTTGCCGAGCAGGTGAAATTGAAGAGGGTAAACTTCGAGGCATATGGGTTGGTGAATGCGGGCGCGCACGGGATCCCACCGCCGAAACAAAACAACTGGTTGACGAACCTCCAACAAGTTCGTCTGCAGCAATAGCCAATTCTTCAAGATCAGCCGCCTTGAAAATCCTCAAGGGACGTTGAATATTGCCTGGCAGTAAATCCAACCACTTAACTCGCAACAACAACTCGGATACGCGGTCTCCCGCCAGAGCTTTCATTCGACGGAGCAGCTGTGATGGTTTCTTATCTCCGAGCTCTAATTGCGTGAGAAGTCTGTGTAATTGGCGATCCGTGGAGTCTACGAATTGGCGCAGAATGGCCGCCTTTAAATTTTCATATTTTCCAGTTGGCGGCGGGGACTTGACTATGTCCGTCACCTCCTGGAGAGAGTCTTGATCCAGTTTTGATAATACCAGATTGTATTTCGACTCGTCCGACCTTATACGATGGATTCCGAAAGCTGCTTCTACTTGGAAGAACCACAGTTCCGGATTTGTTCTCCAGAAGGGCGGAAGGCGACAACCAGCCACAGCGTCTACTCGTAGCTTCGCAGCAGCGTCGAACAATTCTGTATCAGAACAACTCTCAAACGAGTCCCGTCTCTGGTTTCCATGATCCGTCACATTATCTGGCGGAGGTCCGAAATCGTCCTGAGGGAGTGAATCCGTAAATTGTCCCGGAATTGGAGAGCGAGAGATCGGCATGATTGGGACGCACTTTTTGAACGTTATACGCGAAACTACGAACGAATTGAATGAAGGTTGAAATTAAGAAAAATATCACGTCGGGGTCACCAGTTTAGAGTTCGCGTGTTCGTTAACTGAGCGGTTATAATAGTTAAATTAATTAACTAGTAAAATTATGTTAAAAATGGTTTATTTGTAAAATAAAGACTTTGAGAGAGAAATGTACGTAATAATCATGAGACATGTACAGATGGAATGAACAACGAGAAACAAATTGTAATAAAAATGAAAGTTAAATTAATTGCTATTTTTAAATTACCTAGACAATACCATTTATTTAGTCTCGAAAAAGACATCTTTAAGGATGTCTGAAATGAAACGTCTTAAAAACGTCTCGGGAAAGACGTCTTAACGACGTCTGAAATGAAACGTCTTAAAGACGTCTTATTTCGGACGCAAAAACGACGTCTCGAGAAAGACGTCTTATTGTTAACAATATAATAGTTATTTAATGAGAATAATATAATAGTTATTTAATGAGAATAATCTTTGGCGCTACACATACTTCTGTCTCTACACAACGACTACAACCTCGTGTCCTCCGCGTTTCTTTCCTGTTACCCATTCGCTTGTTTTTCGCTCGGACATGCGTACACGCTCCATTCCGCGATGCTCTGGAGTGAGAGCCTATCATTCTCTCTCTCTCTGTCTCTCTCTCTCTCTCTCTCTCTCTCTCTCTCTCTCTCTCTCTCTCGTTCATTCGTACAAGATAAATGTATTCATCTTTTCACACTTATTTCGGACGTAAAAACGACGTCTCAGGAAAGACGTCTTAAAGACGTCTTTTGGGACGTAAGACGTTCAGACCAAAAATGGACGTAAAACAGACGTCTTTAAGACGTCGCGTGCTATCTGGGGAGTGTTCTTATCTTATCGGAGGAAAAAGGGGCGCTTTTCCTTATCTCATATAGAAATAGTTTCAGAGGAAAAGCGGGTGGTCTTCCTAATCTTACGACCAAGTGTTCCTATATGAAATATAGGTTCTGGTTGAGATTAGGGTGTCGTATTCCCCCCTTTTTAGACTGTTTTTCCCCCTGAAAAACTATTTTGTAAATTTAACGCGCTTGGGTCTCTCTATGAGTCTAATGATTGGTTCTTGGAATTTCACGGTTGGGGTTCTATGTACGGGTCTGAAGAAGTCTTCGTCTTCTGGTGGAGCAGTCGAGATTGTTGTTTGTTGTCTGTCGCCTTGGATGGTGGCTTTGCTGGAGATGCAGCAAATGTTTAGGGTGAGTCCTCCGCAGGTCTTGAGCAGGTGGAAGGCCCCACATTTGTTGAGCCCGTAGATGAAACAAGCTGCGATGCCGGTGTATCCTGTCCATTGGAGTATGGACCATCCGGTTGACGTCCACGTTATGATGCGTTTCATATTTCAGAACTTGCTTATTTTATTGTCTAGGCTATCTAGTGAAATTTCGAAATCGGTGTATGTTCGTGTGAGAGTAGGTGCTTGTGGCAGCGTATCTCGAATGTCGTCGAGATTTACAATGTTAAATTTTGTGTTAAGTTTATGAACCTAGTTTGGTACATAGAATACGTCGTTGATGAGGAAGATACTGAATCTACAATTTTTGTTGAACCTATTGTGTAGGAGGGAAGATTTACAATCTTGTGCATTTGCAGCGCTATGGTTAGGTCCGTTTCTTTTACAAATGTAGTGCCGGGTGGTCGTTGGTACAATGAGTTTTTAAGTATTGATGATCTACATATATACAGGGTGAGTCACCAAACGTTAGCATCTCAAATATCTTTGTTGTTTCTAAAGATATGTCAAAGAGGTCTATCGAAACCCGTATCGTCCAGCGGTTCTGGGGTAAGTGCTGAGCGGTCTCCCACAGTCCTCTTACCGGAAGGCATGCTTGCCTTCCCCACTCCGTGGCCAGATCCGCCCCGAAATCATCTCGATTGGCTCTTTATCCGACACGTCACCGATGACGTCGCGTCAACGGTAGCGTCGGCAATCGGCAATTAGGGATCGGTGTCTCTGTCACCTATTTCAAAGCGTCGGCCGACTCTCAGAGGTCGCCGCTCAAGGTATCAGCCGACTCTCAGAGGTCGCCGGTCAAAGCATCGGCCGACTGTCAGAGGTCGCCGCTCAAAGCATCGGCTGACTCTCAGAGGTCGCCGCTCAAAGCATCGGCAGCCGTCCCTGATTGGGCCCGAAACATATTGGCGCTAACAGATACGTAAAATATGATAAGGACAAAGTTGAATGGTACAATGGGGCTGACACGATGCAAAAAAATGTTGTTTTTATGTCATTTTTTTTGGAGATATCAAGGTCACCTTGACTTTTTTAAATGGAACCACCCTTTTTTAAACACCTACAATGATAGTCCCTTTCATTAAGAATTCAGTGACTATAATTAGTCCAAGGTCATTCAAGGTCAAGGACAGAAAAAACGTATAAAACTAAAATATGGAAGCAGAATACGTTTATCACGGTTGAGACTTGTGGGAAATAGTAAACATACTATGGTCGTAGTTAAAGTAAACATACTAAGGTTCTTCAATGTTATTCAGCATTCTTATTTACTATCAGTATGTTTCCAAACGCGATTCCGCTATGTTATATTCGATGACTGAAAAGTGTGATATGATCACGATTTACTGTGAATGTAGAAAAAATGCAGTGCGACTACTTTATGAAGAAAGGTACCCCGAGCGAAACACTCCTTCTAGACATACTTTCACTAATACGTACAGGTTGTTTCGAAGTACTGGAAGTGTACATGCAAGGCAGTACAAACGGAAGAATCCCACGACTAATGAAGACAATGAAATTAATATTTTAGCAGCTATAGCTGTCAATCCTCACGTGAGTACTAGAAAAATTGCCCGGGAAGCAGGCATAAGTCAAAGTAGCGTAATACGATTTCTGGCCCGACATAAATTTCATCCGTTCCACATATCGCTCCATCAAGAATTGCACGGGAATGATTTTCAAAATAGAATTAACTTTTGTCAATGGGGATTGCTTCAAAATCATTCATTTTGTTCTAATGTCTTGTTTACGGACGAAGCAACATTTACTAATCATGGCTCAATTAATCTACGGAACGCCCATTATTGGTATGTGGATAATCCGCACTGGCTGCGAGAAATTGATCATCAAAGACAATGGAGCGTAAACGTGTGTTGTGGTATTTTGAACGACAAAGTAATTGGACCATATTTCGTTAACGGAATGATGACGGGACAGAAATACGCTCAATTTTTGCAAGAATATCTGCCAATTTTGTTAGAAGATGTCCGTTTACAAAATCGCTTCGATATGTGGTACCAACATGACGGTTGTCCTGCTCATTATGCACGAGTAGCAAGAGAAACGTTGGATTCTCGATATCCAAACCGATGGATTGGACGAGGCGGAACAGTTTCATGGCCAGCACGTTCGCCTGATTTAAATCCACTGGATTTCTTTTTCTGGGGTCTGCTAAAAGAGACCGTGTACACGGATGCTCTAACAACAGTTAAAGATATGCGTCAGCGTATCATCACAGCATGTACGAATATCACGTCGGATACACTTATCAGAGTTCAAGATTCCTTCAGAGCTCGTTTACAACAATGTATCGACGCAGACGGCCATCATTTCGAACATTTATAAAATACAGGTATTCTGCTTCCATATTTTAGTTTTATACGTTTTTTCTGTCCTTGACCTTGAATGACCTTGGACTAATTATAGTCACTGAATTCCTAATGAAAGGGACTATCATTGTAGGTGTTTAAAAAAGGGTGGTTCCATTTAAAAAAGTCAAGGTGACCTTGATATCTCCAAAAAAATGACATAAAAACAAAAATTTTTTTTGCATCGTGTCAGCCCCGTTGTACCATGCAACTTTGTCCTTACCATATTTTACGTATCTTTAGAAACAACAAAGATATTTGAGGTGCTAACGTTTGGTGACTCACCCTGTATATAAGTTACGAGGCTAACCAATCTTAGATTCAAATCAACAAAGATTTCAATATTAACTAATAATAGAAACCATATTCCTGGGGTAACAACCCCTCGCCGGCCTCTCGCGTTGCTCGCAGCCCTGACTCGTAACAAGCGTTTAAAGTTTAAACGATACAAAGTGTTCGATTATTAATGGTAGTCATTGTACCGTGGTACGTATTTACTTATTATGGCTTGGCAACGTCGGACAAAAAGGTCGGCTATCCGAGCTTCGAATACAATTTCGAATAAAAGATACATCTGATTTTCATCTCTGCAGAGCCCGCTCTAGCGAATACGACGCCCCGGGCAAAAAAACAAATTGCCGCCCCTTTTTAAGCACTAAGCACCGCGCTGAACAAAATGACCTTTTTTTTAGCGAAATTGTCTGGCAAGGGTAGTCTGAAATTTTCTATTAATTGAATATTTAAAACATCAATATGTTTTAATGGCGCCCCTAAATTTTGGCGCCCCGGGCAAATGCCCGGGTTGCCCCCCCCCCCCTAGGGCGGGCCCCGATCTCTGCCAAATACTTGTCACGAATAAATCCTCAAATACATCGTCTGGCCAAATCGAGCTTCGAATAACGAATAAAAGTTACGAATAAATTTCGCCGCGACATCTGAGTTCGAATTCATTCTGAAATTTATTTTTATTCGTCGACTAAAATCGGTCAGATACTCGGCGTCACCGAGTATCTACGAATAAATCCGTCGAATAAATGGTGGCGTTGTATCCGACTCTCGAATAAATCCCGAAGATTCCCAGAAAATCATCCGAGAGGCAATCGAATACAAATCTCGGAACCAGACGCTCGACGAATAAAGATACAGATAACTTCTCGCGATTCATCCGACTTCGAATAAAAACAAAAGATACAGAGTATCTGTAGCTGAAAGCTATTCAAATAATTTTTTATTTAGATACTGCCCAACTCTGTTCTGAAGTAGGTGGTTTTCGTTGTATTGTCCAATAAATTCCACTCTTGTAGGCGCGATCCTAAAAGTTCTGCCTGGTCTTACGAAATCTCTTACGAGATCATTGAGATCTGACTGCGTTACTAAATGTGGTTCTTTTGAATAAATTGCAGTATATTCTTCACTTTCTTCTTTTTCTCCTTTTTCTTTTTCTTTTTTTTTTCGTCTTCGGTAGCGTCAAATGCCTCAGGTGTCATTGCAGGAGGTTTAGGCACAGGGAATTCTTCCGAAAGCATAACTGGCCGAATAGCAGAAGATACATCCGGATACAGCATTTTTTTCTTTCGTTTTGCATTGAACCCACATGTTTTGGTTAAACAAAAATAACAGTCTATCACGTGATTTGTAGGGTCCGTCCATATCATTGGTATTGCGAAAGGCATTTTCTTTTTATCACCTCTCATCCACGCTAGAAGACCCGAGGCACAACGCTGGCAGGAAGTATGAGGAGCCCAATCTTTATACTGATCCCCCAGTTTACATTGAAAATAATTTTCATCTACAAATTTTAATTCACCACAAATATAACAGAAAGAGTCCGGCAGATTTGTACACCTTCGTGACATTGTACTATGTAAAATAATATAAATAAATAAATAAATAAATATATAAAATACACATACGCACGCTACACTATTAAAATACACTACTAAAGTACATTACTAAAATACATATATTATATGTACAAAAACTAAAATACTATAAATAACTATAAAGTTTTTTATGATGTTTTATCGCGTAGAAATGCAGATTTAAAATGCTTAACACCACTGAATTCGACAAATTTCAAACCGAAACTGAGCTCTGACATACGAAATTTTCTTACAGACTACCCAGATGGCACATCTTTTTTACGTCCATTTTAGGTCTGAAAGTCTTACGACCTAATGAGACGTCTTTCTCGAGACGCCGTTTTTACATCCGAAATAAGACGTCTTTTTCGAGACGTCTTTAATACGTTCCATTTCAGACGTCTTTAAGACGTCTTAAGTACGTCTTTTTGGAGACGTCGTTTTTACGTCTGAAATAAAACGTCTTTTTGGCGATGTCATTTTTACGTCTGAAATAAAACGTCTTTAAAACGTCTTTTTCAAGACGTTTTATTTCAGAGGTCTAATAGATGCCTTCTTCGAGGTTATATACAATAACTTGAATTTCTTGGAGATGTTGTGATAGGGACTAGTTTACTGTACAATGACTAAAGTACTGCTTTTAAAGGCTATAGCCGGTTTTGGGGGCCAAATCGGCCCCGGAAGGGATTTTATTCCAATTTGCGCCATTCGATAGCCTACCAAAAAAGATACCTTTCAGCCAAGTTTTAGCCCTATAGCTCATCTGTAAAGGTAGTTATAGAGGAAAAACGAAAATCCAGTTTTTGGCCCATTTTCCCCATTTAATGAAAATTTAAAATTCTGAAAAAAATCTGACACATGTCGGACACCAAACCACATACTTTGAGTCGTTTTCAGATTTTTCCGTTGTAAAATCTGGCTGTAAAAATCGAAAAACGCGAAAAAAATCGAAAAAATGCAGATTTCATATGGAAATCTAAGAGCGACTAGAACAGAATTAATTTAGCAATAAGATATTGTCCTAAGTATTATGCTCAATTTTTTTCAAATTCCTGCGATTGGTGCGTCATAGTAGGAAAAAATAAAAACCACTTTTTTCGGCGTTTTTTTCGTGAAAAACTGGTGGTAGCCTGTGTGTAACTGTTGTTGTGTGGTGGTTATGTCGGGGTGTGCGAGGTCCTTTGTGATGTTGTTTTCTATGTGGGGTAACTTGCTGTGGTAGTCTCTGGTTAATTTTATTATGAATGAGTCTATTCTGGGGATGTCGGCCGTGTTGTATAGGGTTGTGTTGTTTGTGTAGTGTTGCCAGTTTGTGTGTTTGTTTCTGTAGATTTTGTTGCATGCTCTTAAGCATTTTCGCTCAAACATCCTCAGCCTTTCCATTGTCGTGTGGTTGGTGTTTCACCAGATGGGGGCTGCGTATGTTAGGATGGGCCTGATTAAGAGCATGTATAAGATAGTTTTAGTACGTCCGGGGAGATGTTTATTATAAAATAGTCTACTGTTTGCTTTGAATGCTTTGGTCGCCTTAGTTAGTTGGATTGATAAATGGTCGTTGCCTCTTAGTAGATAGTCAATATGTACTCCTAGGTACTTTACAGCTTTTTTGTGAGGGATTTTGCATGTGGTTGTGTTGCCTGGTTCTGTTGTGCTGATTTGAAATTTGTTGCCGCCAGCTTTAATGTTGGTGGAAAGGTAGTGGAGGGGCTTTCTGAATAAAATTGTCTCACATTTTTGTGGGTTTAGCTTGAGATTCCAGGTGATATAGTATTGGTTGATTTTGTTAACTGTTGCTTCAAGTTCGGTTTCTACTATGTTGACTCGGTTGCTGGTTGTGTATGTCACTAGGTCGTCGGCAAATGCCAGTACTGCTGCCCTGCCAGGTTTATTAAATTCAAATGCATTGAGGAGGTCGCTGGTGTAAATGTTAAAGAGGATGGGTGAGTTAACGGTGCCTTGTTGGAGGCCTTCTGTTATGGTGAATGATATTGTCGAGGTTGTGGTTCCGTCCCAGGTTATGAATTTTTTATTTGTCGTCATGTCCCAGATTGTGGCTGTCAGCCATTTTGGGAATTTTTTCTTGTGTAGCTTGAAAATGAGACCGTTTAGCCAGACCGAATCGAATGCCTTTTCGAGATCAAGTAGGGCTGCGCCTATTAGTTGGTTGTTGCTAATGTTGTGGTTGATGTCGGAAATGAATTTATGTATTGCGTGGGTTGTGGAGTGTTTGTGCTTGGATCCGAATTGGCAGTCGGGGATGATTTTGTGTGCTGTACAGTGTTGTGCTATTTTGTTGTTTATGATGGCTTCGTATATTTTACTTATGCTAGAGGTTAGGCTAATCGGTCTGTAACTGGATGGGTCTGTCGGGATTTTGTTTTTTTTTGTGATGGGTAGGATTTTCGCGGTTTTCCATATATTAGGGAAGTATTTGTTGTTTAAGGCATTGTTGAAAAGGATGGTCAGGTGTGTGATTATTTTTCCTGGTATGTGTTTCAGGGCTATTGGGGGGATTCTGTCTGTTCCGGATGAAGTTTTGTTAGGGAGTTTTTTGATGATGTTTGCGACTGTGTATGGGTTGCAGAACGGGTCGATTTCGCTGTCTGTGTCGTCTGGGCATATGGCGTTGTTTTGGTCGGAGAACTGAGTTATGGTGTTTTTGTTGTATCGGTCATTTGTGAATTCGTTTGTTAGTGTGAGGGTGGTGTTGTCTATTAGTTCTCTAAGTCTTGTTCCGTTGTTAAGATGTCGTGGGGAGTTGATTGTTTCGTAGTATGCTCATATGGCGTTGAGTTTGGCTGTTGGTGTTGTTAGTATGTACATGTCATTTGATGTCTGGAGGGTTGAGGTGTTGCATTGGCTTCTGGTAATGATTTGTCTGTTGTTTTGCTTTATGTGGATGGCGTCTATCGAAAGAGGGGGTTTACGTCTGAATATTGAGTTGATTTTTGGGAAGAATGTGTCGGAGTTTCTGTGGTCTATTTGTTTGATTACGTTGGTCCACTATTTGTTAATGGCTTTGTTGAATTCTGAGTGTAGTTTTTTTGTTAGGAGTTTGTGTATGGTTTTTGCTGTTTTTGTTATGAGTAGGTGTGCGTTGGGGTCTGTTAGGTGAAGGTTGTGTAGTATTGTGGTTAATGTTTTTTTATGTTTTTGTAGTTTGGTGATTTTTCTATTAATGTACATTGTCGTGTTATTGCGTTTCTTGTATTGGGGGGTGTGCGTGTCTAATGCGTTCTGTATGGCTTCAGTTATGATAAGGAGGTAGGCTGTCGATTTCTGCTGTGGTCAGGTTGTAATTGGTGAGGATCGTGTTTGTGTAGTGTCTGGCTAGGTGTTTAGTGAAGTTCCTCCATTTGGTGGCTTTGTAGTTCCGTTTTATGGGATCTGGGTTAGCGGTTGGTAGGATGTTTGAGGGCAGGGAGAATTGCATTGAAATGGCTAGGTGGTCACTGTCATAGGGCTGAGTACTGGCTTTCCCGTTGATGTCGTTCGTTAATTCTAGCTTGGAATCTGTGAGGCCGTTGTCTAGAAAAGATAGGCCCGGTTTGTATGTGGGGGTGGTGGTCGTAATTGTGTTAAGTCTGTATGTTAGATCGTGTTTGGTCTCCCATTTTTTAAAATATCGTCCTCTCTGGTTGTTTGTTTTGTCGCCCCAATCCGTTCGTTTAGTGTTGAGGTCACCGGCTATAATGTAATAGTTGTTGTCATCGTGGAGTTTGAGTGATTGGAATAGTCGGTCTAGTTCAGTTATGTAGAGTGTTCTATTGTCGTTTGTCGCGTATGCGCTTACTATGTAGAGTGTGTGGTTGTTAATGGTCTTTATTTTTATAATCGTGTATTCTAGTATTTTGTTGTCTGTTGAGGAGGGGGAGTGTATAGGTTCATGTGGTATATTGTTTTTGACTAGAATTGCTGTTCCCCCGCCTTGGGTTCCGTTGGGCCTATCTTTCCTTTAGAGCTTGTAGTTTTTGAAAGTGAGTTTATGGGAGGAGTTGAGCTTGGTTTCCGAAAGTAGTATTATGTCGTGGTTGTGTGTAAATAGGAATTGTTTCAAATCGAGCCTGCGTGGGTGTGTTATCAGTGAGTTTACGTTAATGGCTGCAATTTTTATGGTGGTGAGAGGGCTGGCGGCGTTATTATTCATTGTGTTTGTCAAATAGCGTGTTTAGAACAAATTCTAATTTTTCAGTGTTAATCGCTACCTGAGTGGCTATTTGTTGTAGTTGGGCGGCGATGATCGTGGCTATTTCAGTCTTGAGGTTGGAGATCCAGTCGTGTGGGGGTTGCTGGGCGGTTGGTTTTTCGGTTTGGTGTGAGCTGGGCGTTCTGTCGATCCTTTGGGTTTCGTTGGCGTGTGCAGGTTGTTGCGTCGTGGTTGGTGCTTGGGATGGCTGCTGGGCAGTTGGTGGTCCCCTGACCATTTGGGCGAATGAGTAGTCGTTTGTGACGGCTGTCGCGATTTTTTGGATCCTATTGGTGGTTTTTAGTTTGTTTTGGGTGTTTGCGTCTTTCTTTAGTTTGATCGCGAATTTTATGAATGGGCAGCCTTTGTAGGATGCAGGGTGCCCATTTTGGCCGCAGTTGGCACATTTTAGGTGGTCGCGGTTGCCAGTGTTGGTGAGGGGGCAGTTGCCTGGCCCATGATTTTTTGCGCATTTAACGCAGCGGTATTCAAGGTGACAGTTTTTGCTCGCATGCCCGAGGCGCTGACATTTTTTGCACTGGAATACCTGTGGTTTTCTTAGGTGCTCCCATTTAACTCTTTGGTAGGCGAGCGTTTTAATTTTGAAGATCGCTGCTGTTCGGCTTTCTCTGCTGAGTTGAATTAGGTGGTGGTAGTTGTCCGGGTTTTGTTTGCTGCATATGAATTTTGTGACGCTGATTATGTGGGTGTCTGGTAATTTTAGGTCTTCGATTTCGCTTTTTATGTCGGCTGGTGTGAAGTTACCTTTGATGCCTTTTACCAAGATTGATTTGGGTTTAAGCTCCTTAGGGGTGTATGTGTAATATTGGGTCTTTGTCTCAGTGAGCTTATCAGATATTGCTTTGTAGCTCTGGAGACTTTCGTGTATATAGTATGATTGTTCTTGTCGTTTTCTTTTATTGTGAAGTCCTGCTTTTGTATGTTTAGCGTCAATGCGGTTTGTATTATTGTTTCTATGTTGGAGTTTACCGTATAGATTGGCTGGGGTGTGTATGATTTCGTTTTGTGCTGGGTGCTGGTTGTTTGTATGTTTGGGGTGTTTTCGTTCAGGTCGCTGTCGCTTTCATCTGAGAGATGTTGGTATTGGTTGGTAAGGTGAACTGGGCTTGCGTTGTTGGTGTGATTGGATGGTGTTTTCTGGGTTTTTTGGGGATTTCCCATGGGCCTCCGATGGGGTCTTGTTTGCTTTCCGTGTCGGTCGGGTTCTGGGGTGCTCCGAGGGATGGCGCTGGGGCTCTTTTTTTCCTGGCTGCTGTTAAATTTGGTTGACGTGTTTTTATGGGGGTTGGGGCCTTGTTATTTTCTCTGAGAATGTCTTTAAACATTCTCTCTAGTTGTCCCGATGTTAGTTTTGGGATTTTGGAAGAGGTGGATGTCCCTGGCTTGCTGTTTATGTACTCCGTATTATTTTCCTTGTTTTCTCGTTCGCTGTCGTGGCGTCTCTTGGGACGCTGCAGCGGGTTGGCCGCCATTGGGCCCGATACGGGACGAGGGTGCTTCGTCGTGTATCGGGGCCAGGCACTTTTCTTTCACTAACTTCCACTGCCTTATGACTAATTACACCTTTGGTGGTGGGGAATTAAGTAATGGCTATGGGAGCCACACTTTCACTTGGTACACTTTGGATTTATGTTGCACTTTGCACTGATAATTCGGACCACTGTTTGGACGATGTGTCTCCGTCGGTGTCTCACGGGAGACTCCGAGTCTGATGCTCTACCGACTGTCGGAGACCATAGCTACTGCACCAACCGGCGCCGTTGAAAATACCTTCGAAATATGGGGATATATCCTGCGTAGTATAATTGTCGTTTTTTGTATTACGCAATTTTTAAAGTCTGGACGATGTTTCTCTGAACTTAGGGATGTTTAATATTACATAATATATTTTTACGATAATTATAACTTAGTTTTTCACGGAAAAAACGCCGAAAAAAGTGGTTTTTATTTTTTCCTACTATGACGCACCAATCGCAGGAATTTGAAAAAAATTGAGCATAATACTTAGGACAATATCTCATTGCTAAATTAATTCTGTTCTAGTGTCTCTTCGATTTCCATATGAAATCTGCATTTTTTCGATTTTTTTCGTGTTTTTCGATTTTTACAGCCAAAGTTTGCAACGGAAAAATCTGAAAACGATTCAAAGTATGCGGTTTGGTGTCAGAAATGTGTCAGATTTTTTTCAGAATTTTAAATTGTCATTAAATGGGGAAAATGGGCCAAAAACTGGATTTTCGTTTTTCCTCTATAACTACCCTTACAGATGAGCTATAGGGCTAAAACTTGGTTGAAAGGTATCTTTTTTGGTAGGCTATCGAATGGCGCAAATTGGAATAAAATCCCTTCCAGGGCAGATTTGACCCCCAAAACCGGCTATAGCCTTTCCAAGCCTTCGAAACATGGTGGTATATTCTGACCATTAGTTTTAATGGTGCGCCATTTGGGACACCTTTCTAATAACGCAGTTAAATTATTTTGTGAATTTAATCGAATTTCCGACAGTCTCTTACTATCTATACTTATCTATACTTATTTCCGACTTTCCGAATCTATCTGGATTCGAATCGTTGCAACTCCGACTGTTTAAGGAATCAAAACTATCATTAAGAATTTTGAAAAATTCAGCAGTATGCATTACTGTTTGACCTTGAAATCCTCGCACCGTACCCACGGGTAAAAGAGTTGCTGAAATTCTGCGACTAAATACTTGCAGAGCTAAACGACATTTCATTTTTTCAAAGTTATTTGGATAAACGTGCTTCTCCGTTAATTTGCAAGCAGCTCTCGTTGCTTTATCATCTCCCAATTTCCATAACGAACGTACGTCTTTCCATGTTGCAATTTTATGATCATCAAACATAATATCATATCTCAAAGGTTGATTCCTTATAGATTTAGAAATATGCGGTATATCAAAAAGGTCGTGTATATTTTTTGATTTCCATGCACGAAATATGGATTGTCTACAGAAATTCTATATTTAATAGCACTTCGATTACTGGCATTTTGATCAGAGAAAGCAGCACGTACTTTTAATCCCGTGCTTAAAATTGCTTCTATTATTTCATCCAATAAGGATGATAAATCGCTAGTTTTTACTGCATTACTGGTCAAAAAGTTTGCTACAGGTTGTTTCCAATTATGTGTTACGAGCCAGGGCTGCGAGCAACGCGAGAGGCCGGCGAGGGGTTGTTACCCCAGGAATATGGTTTCTATTGTTAGTTAATATTGAAATCTTTGTTGATTTGAATTTAAGATTGGTAAGCCTCGTAACTTATAATAATAATAATAATAATAATATTGCTTTATTCAGCCTTACGGCCAAGAATTGGACTCGGTTTACAATAACCTATGAATACAAAAAATAACTATCTTATCCACGCATTAATTCTCTCTCTCTCTCTCTCTCTCTCTCTCTCTCTCTCTCTCTCTCTCTCTCTCTCCCTTCCCTCTTCGACTCACCCATCCCTACCCTGACTACTCTACCTATATTCTGCCTGTTCCTATTCTTATTCCGATTATCGCACCATTTCCTACTCTGTTATCTTTGGTTTACGCTTCCTTATATTACCTTTATATTTCTGCTCGCTTATCTCTCTTCTTTCTGAGCTTTTGAAGCCACGCTTCAACATTTGTATCTATCCTCCCACTCACTATGTCCTCTATCCTGATCCTCCCCCCCATTTCCCTGCATTCTCTTGTTAGATGCTCCAGATTGCCATACCTGTCCCCACACAGGTCGCATCCTCTTGCTTCGTCTCCCAGCCAGTATTTGTTCCAGTTTTCTGCATTTCCGCATCTTACTTGGGCTACTAACTTTTGACTTTCCCCTCTTCCCTCCTTACTTAGGTATTCTGGTAACTCTGCCACTCTTATAAACTTGTACCTTTTGTTGTATTTTGACTGCTCTATCCTTGTATATTGTTCTTGCCGTTGTACCTCAATGTCTCTCTCCTTTAGCCTCTCCGCTACCTCCATCTCTAGCCTTATCATCTCTTCCACCCCTGCTTGGCTCCATCCGTTTCTCTTTAAGTATTCCTCCCTTTCTTTCCCGCTTTCGCCCTGAACTTTCCCTGATTCCTTTTCCTTCAGACATTCCTTGACTATCTTCCTCCCTGCTCTGTTTCTTACTCCTTCCGTGTATTTCCATGCCCTAATTCCTGCCTTTACTCTAAGCCTCGCCCTTTTTGTTTCTTCCAGTACCAAGTATCCTGGGGTACGCACGTCCAAACCAAGTGTCGACTTTATATATTTGAGCTGAATCCTTTCTACTTCTGTTCTCTCCTTAAAGCCCCATAGCTCTACCCCGTATAGGAGTACCCCCAGTACCAACGTATCAAAGAGAAACATTCTCATTTTAAAATCATTTTTAAATTTCCTTTCGCCGATTCCCCATACTTGATTTAGGACCACGTTCGCTCTCTTTATCCTTTCCTTTACGTGACCTGCTATCTTTCCGTTGCTTTCAAACTTTATTCCTAAATAACAGAATTCCTTGACTTCCTCTACCGTTTCCCTCTTCCAGTTCCATGCAGCTTTCTTCTTTTTTTCTCTCCCTCTCTTAAAAATCTTTTTGTCCAAGTACCTTTCCAGCCTCTTCATCATGCATTTCAAATCTCCCTCTTTACTTGCTACCGCCACCACATCGTCTGCATAGGCTAGGGACCAGAATCTTCCTTCACCCACTCTTATTCCTCCCACCAGTCCTTTCCTGAATTCTTCCTCCATGTCGGCTATATATATTGTGAACAGGGTCGGACTGAGCGGGCAACCCTGCCTGAGTCCCTCTCCCGTCCAGAATTCCCCTGATTCCCCCTTACTTGTCCTCACAACGTTCACCGTTTCCTCATACACCTCCTTTACTCTTTCAGTTAACCCCTTTCTTACTCCACACTTCTCCATCACTTCCCACATCTTTCTCCTTTTTACCGTGTCGAATGCCGCTCTTAGGTCCACGAACATGGCGTAAACCTTACCTTCCCTCTTTTTAAGCTCCCTCTCCACCACATGTTGCAGGATGTATGCGTTATCTATTGTCCCTCTGTGTTTCCGAAATCCGGCTTGCATATCTGGTAAAATTCCTTTGTCCTCTATGTCCTTTTTCAATCTTTCATTGAGCAGTGAAACATATATCTTATAAGCCGTGCATAGTAAACTTATCCCTCTGTAATTTCCAGGATTGTTCTCGTCTCCCTTTTTGTACAGGGGGGTTATTACCGCCTTCTTCCAGTCCTCCGGGAAGCCTTCCCCTGCCCATACTTTCCTAATTACCTCTTTTAATTTCATCCTTGTCCCTCCCTCACTATACCCCCATGCCTCGTTCGGGATGCTGTCTCCTCCCGGGGCTTTTTTCTTTTTCAGTTTTCCTATTTGTTCCTCCAGCTCCTCCTCTGACAAGCTCTCTTCATCCTCTACCGCTGGTACCTGCTCTCTCTTTTCCCCTATTAGTCTTTCATCTGCTCCCCCCAATAGTTCTTTGAAATGTTTTCTCCATACTTCTATTTGTATCTTGTTTTCGTTACTCGATTTCCTTTTCCTTTCTTTATTGATGTATTTCCAAATTTGCCTCTCTTCTTTTGCCTTCCTAATTTTTTCTTTCTCTTCCTGTTTTCTCATTGCTTCCTCACTTTCGCAAAATTTTTTGAAGTCCGCTTTTTCTTTCAGGTAAACTTCCTTATCCACTTTACCCTCTTTCCACCTTCTGTAGCATCTACTCACTTTCCTCTTCTCTCTAGTACAATCCCTGTCCCACCAATATTTGCATCCTATCTTCCATTTCTTCCTTCTTACTCTTCTTGATTCCATCGATTCCTTCACCGCTGTCTTCAGCTCTTCCCAGTCCTCTGTTGTCCTTTCATTCTGTGTATATACCTTTTCGCCTGTTCTCTCTTTATATCTCTCAATCGCTCCTATATCCCAGTTTATTACCTCTTTTTCCACTTGCTCCTCCTCTCGATACTTTCCTCCTCCTGCTGTAACCTCTACTTCTAGCGGAAGGTGGTCGGACTCCGTCCTACTTCCTACCACCAGTTTTTCTATCCTATCCCACCCTTTTGAGTTGGCTACTACATAATCGACAACCGACACCCCTTTCCTGTCTATATAGGTGAGCTCTCCCCCTTTATCGCCTCTTTTATTCCCATTCAAAATATGTAACCCTCTTTCTTCTGTCATTCGTAACATTTTTTCTCCCTGTCCGTTTTTCACCTTGTCTTTCGATTTCCTCCTTTCCTGCTCTTCTTCCCACTCTCCATTATATAAACTTCCCTGTTCTCCTATCCTCGCATTGAAGTCCCCGCCCATAATAACCACTTCGCCTGCTGTTTGATCCACTTGTTCTTCTACCGCTTTTGCTATTCTGTCCATCTCCTGGTTGCTATACACCGCCCATACATTCCATATTTCCTCTCCCACACCTATTTTCCTTTCTACCAGGCCCTGTACTTTATCATTCACCTCCAATGTCTTCCAACACTCTCTTACTCCTGTTATTATCCCCCCCCCCCGCGGCCTCCCCTTCTTTTTTTCCTTAATCGCCGCTTGACACTTCCATTCGTACCCTTTTGGCAGATTTTTCCTTAGTGTTTCCCATTTTCTCTGATCCACCCAGGTTTCTAGTAATCCTACGTAGTCAAATCCTTGCACAAATTTCCAAAATTCTCTATCCTTTTTGACTATACCTGCTACGTTCCAGAATAAAATTTTCCCTTTGTTATTCTCTGTACCTTTGTCTTCGTTTTTCCTATATTGTGTCTCCTCTCCCTCCCTGCGTTGCCACGTTTCTGTGTTTTGTTTGTTTCTACTTATTTTGCCATTCTTCTCTTTTCCCTCCCCTTTTCCAAGCCTACCTTTTTCTACCCGTAAGGCTATTCTCGAAAAACCTTGCTCTCCTGTAGCTCCTCCCTCTCCTCGTTCCAACTATACCATTTTCCCTGAATGCAGATCTTCCTGTAACCTACCTTCACTATCCTCCCCTCTTCTCTTTCCTTCCTTGCTCTGTTTCTTATCATACTCTGCACCTTCCTCTCCTCTTCCGTCAGGTCGTGGTCTATGTATATTTTCTTGTTTCTTATCTTACTCTTCTTCTTCATTATCTCCTGTTTTATCTCCCAGTTTTTCATTTCCACTATTACAATTTTGGGCTCCTATTTTCCTCTGGACTCCACTGTATTCACCCCTCCTTCTATCTGAAATTCTTCTTTCAAATATGTTTCGACTCCTTCCTTTACATCCTCCTCCCTTACTTTTAACCCTCTAATGACTACATTATTTTTCCTTGCTCTCCTATCTTGCTCTGACATTTTCCTTTTAATTTTCTTTATTTCTTCCCACGTCGTCGCGTTCTCGTTCTTTGATTTACATTCCTTTCCCTGTTCTGCCACTTTCTCTATCCTTTCTTCCACTCTTCTTAAGACTTCCCCCATGAATGCTGCCTTTTCTTTTTCCCTTCTCTGCCATTCTTCCTGCTCTTGTTCCTCCCATTTTTTCAGCATTTCCTCCATCTTCATACATATATCTTCTTCCTTATTTTTCCAGCGGCATTCCATTCCTTCTATTCTGTTGGCCAGACCCTTTATCTCCTTCTTGATTTCTTTTTCCAGTCCTTCTCTTCCTTGTATTATTTCATTTTTCAGGCTCTCCATTCTCATCACTATTATATTCACCATTCCTTGTGTTTGTTCTCCCTCCCCTTTTTCTATTTCCTTCTGTGGTGTTTTTTCAAGTCTATCATTTTTATAGCCTGATTCTCCTCGTTATCTTCCTTTTCTGGCTCTTTATGATTTCCTTTCCCCCATAACTCAGTTATCTTTCTAATACTGTGGTTTTCTCCCATGGCTCTATCCCTTTTTCTCTTCTCTATTTTCTGTATCTCGTCTGTCTTGTCTCCTGTTTTCTTTTCCCTGCCTGGGTCTTCTTCCTTTTCCCCAAATTTCCTCACCCCTCCTTCTCCAGTTTCCATATCTTTTCCTTTTCCGTTTCCGTTTCACTTTTCTTTCTTCTCCTGCGCTGCCTTCCTTACCGACCTTCTTTACCACTCACTTTTACTCTTTCTCTTTCACTTTTTTTTCTCTGTGCTGCCTTCTTTACCGACCGGCCTTACCTGTCACGTTGTCGCGCGTCCTAACCTCAATCCTCTCTGCCTCTTTACTACCGCTCTGGCTTCGCTTAACTTACCGTTTGTTTCGAAATCTTTATTCGCACTCTAACTGCTCAATCTCTAAATCCTACCTACCCTAATATTTACCTATTTAAACAACACCTCCCTGTATTAAACGCAAACTTTCTTACACTATATCTCACACCTTCCACACACATGCACGCCCTCTAACCGAGTCCGCCTCGTAACTTATATATATCTTAATTGATACAATCCGAGCGGTAAGATTGTATCGTGTGAGAACGTTCAATTATTAGATTAGGATATTGGACAATAATTAAGGGTTGTAGATTACGCGAGTTAACAAACAAGACAAATATATTCTGATTTAAGATAATTACAAATGTTGTTGTTTGTGTCGCAAGTGAATGTACAATTTGAGAATTTGTTACCTATGATGCACGGTGTTGACGCACTGGCAATGCGGGGTTAGATAGCGATTGTTGAATGCCAAATAGAATATATACCGAACTAACGGAATCTATAAGGTTACGAATTGATTCGAAAGGGACTTTAACCCGATCTCACTAGACTTGACGCGACGTGACTGCACGAGTACTGAACCGCGTCTAAATCTCGACTGAACCGCTTCTCAACTGAACCAAAGAGGATGAAAACGAATGGGTTTATATACCATGAAAATGAAAGGGGTACTCTGTTTAAGATTTGATGTCGCGTAGGGTCACAGTCACATTTTTTGTCACTTCTAATGAAAAGCAGGCCTCAGTTAGATTTTCGTTGAAAGGGGTTAATGAATGTTATCCGGGCTATTTCCTATCAGAATATTGATTAACGGATGCCAGAAGGGAGTGTCTAGAGATTTTGATATAAAGAAGGCATACAGTATCTTTCGTTAATAAAAGGGGCCTGTTGGGACGATTTTCATTCTCAGAAAAGAGATTAGAAATTCTAATCGAAATAAACGTGGAGAACGTCTCCATACGTAACACATGTATATGATAAGGATGTCCTAAAATTAATCTTAGCAGCAAATGTCTTAAAACTATCCCTTTTCTTTTTTTCCGTAAGGCTCTTTTGGTAATTGCTGTTTGTTTTTTATATAAAATCCAGTTATTGAATGTAGTGTTGCATATCCATCGTTTAAAGGCCGCTTTTCTCAGCCTTACATGTTTATTGCACTCCTCATCCCACCATACAACCGGATTCCTATGGACTATGTTATTCACTTCCTTTCTGACTGGAATATTGTTCCCAATTGCTTGAATCATTTTCTCTGTAAAATTTTTATATTTATCTAGAACAGGTGTATTTGACTCTAGTAACATATCATAGAACGAGTCCATTTCCTTTTGGTATCCTTCCCAATCTGTCCTTTTCGTCGATACTCTATTAGTCTTTTTCCTATAAATGTTCTTGTCTATATTAATTTCTAATCTTAATGGGAAATGGTCAGAACCCATATGATCTTCCTCTTGATAAGCTTCCATCATGCTTGTGTGGATGGTGACTACTGTCGGGATAGGTGACCAGGAATTAAACGTGTACCGCTCGTGGTTCGACTAGAGTTTTATTGTGAGAGGGACGATACACCCGCGTAGCCCGCGCGTCCGCTTTCGACGAATTCTCTTACAGAACTAAACTTACGAACTAACCATTCGCTCGCTAATGTCACGGCCCGATAAGACCAAGACAACAACCCTCGCAACACGTCACCAGGCCCAAGTTCACGACTGATTCAGCACCCGACAACTTTGAACCATTAAACAGTCCCAAACCTTTGTACCCCAAATAAGATTACCCATTAATATATAAGACCCCAAACCCGTGTACCCAGCAGTCGACGATCACCTCTGCTACGGCACGTCTCGCCGATCCAACTTTCAAAATAAAAAGCAAGTTCGAATTCCCGAAATCTTCAAGTATTCAATCGCGAAAGTGAAATACGGCGTTCCTTCGCGAAACCAGCCATTTCACCGTAACACTAACGCATCCTCACAACAATCCCTCTTTCTTCATTCTCACGGTCTGCATTCACTCTTAACTAAACTAAACACACTCACCCTACGCGACACTCGACCCAGTCATCTAAACATCCACTCGACGCTATCGCGCAGCACGCAACCCGATATTCATTCGTACAAACATACTTTCTTAAAACTAAACACGTGGCGGAGACGTGGCGCCAGCTTGTCGCCGCCACACTTGTAATCTTTTGATCCGAAAATATGAGGTCCAAGTTACTAAAGCTATTGTTTCTTATATTGATATGTGACTTAGTATTAAAATTAATAATATCCATTTGGTTTTTTTCCACAATATCCAGTATTTTCATTTCTGCATTGGTCAGCTTCGTTGTTCGGGAAGGGTTTGTTGTATGGGCTGTGATTACCAAGTTCAACAAGTAACAGATTAATCACTTTATTTAACATTAATATAAAACAAACTTTGTGGACTGTATATTTAGCGCGATTGATTATCACAAGAGAAGATACTCTTGTCTTAATAACTGTACGAAACAGTGGCCTTAAGAGAAGTGCTTGGACTTCGGTGTATTTTCTGAATCTCCCCGCGCTTGCCAAACACCGATATTTAAGCGAGTTGTCAATGGGCGGTGACTTGACTGGCCAACGCCCACGATGGTAGAGAAAGTGGTGGAAAAGCATAGGAAACATTTGGCAAGCCGTGTTGACGGAAAAACCCGGACTCAGGCGGCGCAACGCAGGTAAGGCCCGTCCGGTGACACGTGACAATGACCCAAGTATTTTATGGAGACGGGTGAAAACGGCCATTTCGGAAGTGAAGACCAGGGAAGCACACGTGCAAGGGCAATAAACTACTTCCCGAGTCCTAATCCCCGAAGCGTGATTTTTACCTTCCCGGTTGTAAATGACCTTGTAAAGATTCCGTTCTTGGAACATTTGTTTGCCAAATGTGCAAGACGGGCACTTCGTCCAAGCTAATAAACTGACCCTCGAGGGTCGCACAAACATGCATCATCTGATATATCACAGTTACATGCCACATTTCTGGCATAAAAATCTCCTAAAATTATAGCTGACCCCAATTTTTAAATTTCTTCTATACATTCTTCCCAATCCTTCTTTATTAGGGATTGCCCTGGTGCTCTATACACTGCAAATACCTGTAATTTTTGTTTTAAGTTAGTTATTTCCATACATATTGCTTCAGTATTATCATCTTTTAATTTCACTTCTATAATTTTGTATTTTAGGCTTTTTGTTATAAACATGATAACTCCACCTCCTGTTTTTCTTATTCTGTCCTTCCTGACAGCACTAAAACCGTTCAATTCAAACTGGTCCTTTGGCTTCAACCTGGATTCTGCACATATAATTATATCCGCTCCTTTAGATAGATATTCTATTTCTGACCTTGTACTTTTAATGCTTCTACAATTCCAAAAAGTAATTTTAATAGACTGATTCATATTGTCTTTGTATAACTAGTTAGTTTTTGTTCTAATAAGTTATATATTTATTGTTATTCTTGGCATAAATATCATTATCAGTCTGGTCTCTCTCTAACTCCATTTGTGCATTTGTCAGCTGACTATAGGTTGGGTCCATAGGTATTATGGTAGGTATATTTTCTATTAACCTACCAATCCCATCAGGATTATATTGATTATTTATGTCATTTGTTTTTGGTCGATACGTATTATCCTCTCCTGCCTCTTTATTCTTTTCCATATTTCTCTCCCTTTGTTCTAATAAGAGTCCATATTTCTCCTTCGTTATTTCTTTTTCGTTATTACTGCAAATTACCTCCTTTACTTTCCTCTGGAACCCTGACGTTTCTCCCGTGAGGTTTGTGTTGAGAAGTCTAATTTGCACTGCTGGTTTTTTGATAGATTTTATCATCTTTAGTTTTGGATTTTCGGTTTTACTATAGGTCTTAAGGTTGCTTCTATTCCAATAATTATTAGTTTGATCATTACCCCCAATCATCATTGGTTTGATCATTACCCCCAATTATCATTGGTGCATTACCCCCAATTCTCCTTAGTTCTAATGTTTTTTGTAAGGTAGTTTTGCTTATCTCTGGAAAGTTTTCCTTAGTTATCTGAATTTTTGGGCTAAAGTTTCTCGTCATTTTTGCATTATTAGACACGTTTCCATATTTTTCCTTAATTGCTATTTTAGCTTGGAACACACTGACATTGTTTAGTGCTCTATACTCATTAATTTGTCTATTGAACTTAAATTCTGGGCACTGTCCATTAAAGGTGAAGTGCTCCTCCTTGCAATGAATGCATTTCTTTATATTGTCCCCTTTCTCGCAAGCCTCCCCTTTGATATGTAGTTCTCCATTACAAATGCATTTAGTTTTTCCATTACATCTTCCCCTCGAATGCCCATAACTCCAACAATTAGTGCATTTCCTCACTGGTTCAATGAAGCATTGAACCTTCACGCTATATAGTCCGTATAATTTTATCTCTTCCGGTATGACGTCCCCTTCAAACGTCATTACGATTGATTCACTAGGAATCCACTTTCTATCAGATTTGCTCTCTCCCATTACCCTTCTTTCCAATCTTTTCACGTAAAGTATCTTAGCGGGCGATTTAGCATATAATATTGTGTCTTGTACATCGTAGTCCAAGGAAAAGTCCCTTATTATCCCCTTTCTCTCCAGCTTATGGATTGGAATGAAGGCTTCCATTACCCTATTCTCATTCTCCTCATTGATTTTTTCCGTAAATCTATTCGCTTGTTCTTTAGTATAGAAGAAAACTTCAGCTTTGTTAAAGCCACATGCCTTCAAGTCGTACGCACCAGAGTTCAACTTAAAAACTTCCTTAGACATAAGGATAAGATTCTCCTTATTATTTCTTCTAATGTGTTCCCTTTTAATTTGAACCAACACAGAGGCAATCCCCCTATGACTAACTGGGTATAATCTCAAGCCCGCTTTAATCACTTTTGTTGGTCTTCCTTCTTCCTCCATGTTGGATTCCTTTCTAACCTCCTCTTTCGTCCTCTTCATATTCCTTTTTAAGTCACTCATCCTTTCTCCTGTGTGCGATGCTCTCGACTTGATTTTGCCGAGAGTGTGGGAGTTTGAATGGAAGTATGAAATGAGATGGAGTGAATGATAACGGGAGTGATTGCAGGAGTTGGAAAGAATGTGATTGCCAGATTTACAATAAATAACTGTATTTGTCCTCCGAAAGATACAAGAGTTTGTCGCAATAAAGATGTAAGAAGAACGAATAAAGAATGAAGTAACGAAATCAGCTGATACTTGCACGTGCGCGATAGAAAAGGGGAGAGGGTCGCGGTCGCTCTCTCCCTCTTTTATACCCGCGATGTTTCTAGATGTTTCGTCGCGTGTTGTCGCTTCCGGGTGAGCGTTCGCGATCTTTCCCGAACGTTCGCGAGCGGGCCACGACCAATCATGCGAGTGTTCGCGTGTCGCGCAATTTCCGAGTGTCGCTGAGTGGCTGGTGCCCGGCGATGTGCGTCGCGTGATTGGTGTGGTCGCGCGAGTCCTGCGCGCCGCGTGTTGTTCGCGCGCGCCAGTTTTCGAACATCCCGCCCGCCTCGACTTGTCGATTTTCTCCCGCGTGCATTAATCGAACGGGGTGCATCAGTGCCGAACGTGTTCGTACGCGTATTTCTCGCGTGGTTTTGGTGCATCTCGGTGGTGTTGAGAACTTTGTCGCGTTGTGTAAGCAAGCTGTACCGCCGATGCTCATTCACACGTGGTGTCGCGTACTACGCAGTACTACGCCGTGTTTTGTCAATGGATAATGCGCGTGGCATGTGCGCGGTGTGCCTGCATCGACGTGTCCATTGATTACTGCGCGTCGATCGGGAGAACAACTAGTTTCGCGACTGGTCTCACTAATTCGGTATTCGCGGTGATTAATTTCGCGACCCGAACCTTCCCGTCGGCTCCGGGGTACGTTTCCGACACGCGCGCGAGTGGCCATTGCGTGGGTGCTGTGTTTTCCCCTGAGATCAGGCAGAGGCAGCCCGGCACGACGTTCTCCTTCGTTTCTCGCCATTTTGGTCGTGCGGTGAGTTCTTGGAGATATTCTCGCTGCCATCTCGCCCAGAATTCATCTCGGATTTTTGACAGTAGCTGCCACCGGGAGAGTCGGTTGTCCCTCGTATCCAGCAGCGATGGCTCCGGGAGTGCATTCAACGCCGTGCCTATGAGGAAATGCCCCGGCGTCAGTGCGGTCAGATCCGCGGGATCATCGGAAAGTGCAGCCAGTGGCCTTGAGTTGAGGCAGGCCTCCACCTGGGTGAGTAGCGTGCTCATCTCTTCGAAGGTGAGCCGAGCATCTCCTATGGTCCGCCGGAGGTGATGCTTGGTTGATTTCACCGCGGCTTCCCACAGGCCTCCAAAGTGCGGTGCAGCTGGTGGATTGAAATGCCATTGTGTCCTCAGGTCGCTCATCTGGTCTCTGATCCTCCGGTTCTCTCGGCTGCTGGCAGTGAAAAGACGGCGTAACTCCCCGTCGGCTCCCTGGAAATTGGTCCCGCAGTCGCTGTGTAGGTGTGCACAGATGCCACGTCGTGATATGAACCTTCGGAAAGCGGCCAAAAAAGCCTCAGAGGAGTAATTGGATACGGCCTCCAAGTGCACGGCCTTGGTGACCATGCAGACAAAGACCGCCAGGAAGCCCTTATACGCCTTCTGACCCCGGCCCGGCGCAGTTCGCATCCATATCGGCCCGGCGTAGTCAACCCCTGTGGCATGGAAGGGTCGAGCCGGTGTGACTCGATGTTGTGGAAGCTCTCCCATCAACTGACGTGCTGGAACGGCCCACCGAGTGCACGTGACGCATCTATGTATGGCGGACTTGACGATGGAGCGTCCCCTCGGTACCCAGTATCGCTGCCGGATGGTGCCCAAGGTTGCCTGTACGCCACCATGCAGTGTTTTCCTGTGAGCAGATTGAATTAAGAGTTGGGTGAACAGAGAGTCTGGGGAAAGAATGAGTGGATGCGCCTCGTCAGGGTGTATGGGTGCCTTGTTCAATCTGCCTCCGACTCTCATCAGGCCCTTGTGGTCGAGCGTTGGATGCAGCGCAGCGAGGCTGCTTTTTCTTGGTACGCCGTGCCCTTTGGCTAGTCCGGCGAGTTCTACCCCATATTCGGCCCTCTGAACTTGGCGGATCCAACCCTCTTCTGCTTCCAGGATCTCAGCCACGCTGAGGGCTGGTGGTAGCCCTTCCTGGCTTGTGCTGGCGTTGGCAGACTGCCCGGCTGAGGTGCCTTTTGATCTGCTGAGCCATCGCCGACACCATGCTGTGACACGGAGCAGCCTGTTGTACGAGGAGAACCGTTCCAGGATGTCGTTGTCTCCCTTGTTGTTGCTTCCTCTGGTGGTGGCTGCGACAACTGCTCTCCTTGCCTCTGGAAGCTGCTCGTGTTCCGTGGTTGTTGCCAGTGGGAGTTCGTCCTCTCGTCGCAGGAACTCCGGCCCTTCCCACCACAGGCTCCAACTGAGGAGTTGTGTCGGTGACATTCCCCGTGAGGCGCAGTCCGCTGGGTTGTCAATAGCAGCCACGTGGTGCCACTGCGCTTCTGGAACCCTGCGCTGGATATCTGCAACTCGGTTAGCCACGTAGGTGTTCCACTTTGTGGGATGGGCTTGGATCCATCCTAGTGCTACCGTGGAGTCAGACCACAGGTGTACGGCGGTGTCCGCGAGCTGCAGTGTGGCAACCGTGTGTTGGATCAGGCGAGCGAGCAGGTGCGCTGCGCAGAGCTCGAGCCGTGGTAGTGACACCTGGTGCAGTGGTGCCACCCTGCTCTTGGCCGCCACTAGATTGACAGTCCATTGACCCTCTGCATTTTGTTCTCGCAGGTAGACGACTGCTCCGTATGCGCGTTCTGAGGCGTCGGCAAAACCGTGGAATTCCCTCCTTGTTGGATTGGTGTCATGCAGCAGTCGCCGTGGTACCCTCACCTCTTCGAGCTGCTTCAGTTCGGCGCAGAGGCTCTCCCAGTCGTTCGCCAGTGCAGTCGGCAGCGGGTCGTCCCAACCAAGCGCCAACAACCACGTCGTTTGGATGGTTATTTTGGCTCGGACCACGACAGGGGTGAGCCATCCTAACGGATCAAACAGTTGGGCTGCTCTGGACACCACTCCTCGCTTGGTGACTGGTTGAGCATGGTCGTCTACAATTACAAACTGGAAGCAATCAGAGCGTGGTGACCATTGGAGACCGAGTGTGGCGTGCGTGGAATCCGTCCACATTTTTGATTCTCCCTGGGCCTTCGGATCTGGTGTTGGCCGGGGGGACTCGTCCCGGTTTGGTTCCAGGGAAACCTGCAGGTCGGCCGCGTTGGTTGCCCACTTCTGCAACGGGAAGCCGCCCGCCATGCAGAGCTGCTGGAGTTGTGCTGCGGCTTCCTTCAAGGCGGGGATGGTGTCTGCACCCGTCAGAATGTCGTCGACATAGGAATCGTGGCGGAGTGCTTGCGCGCCGACTGGAAACCGTCTGCCTTCGTCGTCTGCCAGCTGTCGCAGCGTCTTCACCGCTAGGTAGGGAGCACATGACAAACCGTAAGTGACTGTGTTGAGTTGATATTCACTCACGTGTTTCGCGGCGCTGTCCCTCCACAGGATTCTCTGGTGATCCCGATCGTCTGGGTGTATTAGGATCTGCCTATACATCTTTGTGATATCGGCTGTGACGACGAATTGGTGCTTCCTCCACCTCAGAAGCGTGTCGGCGAGGAGTGGCAGAAGGTTTGGGCCCACGTGGAGGCAGTCGTTGAGCGACAACTGCGCCGGCGAGGACCAGGAGCCGTTAAACACCACCCTCAACTTCGTCGTGGTGCTGGTCGGTTTCAGGACCCCATGGTGAGGTAAGTAGTGGGCTGCTTGTCCAGATGGTGGTTCGCTGGCAGGCGACATGTGGCCCAACGTCTCGTATTCCCTCAGGAAGTCGCCGTAGAGCCTCCTGAAGTCCTCCTCCCTTTCGAAACGTTGCTCCATTCGTCGGAGCGCCCGCCATGCTGCTGTCCTGGACCCTGGAGAGATGACACCTGCTTTTCGAAAAGGGAGCCTCACCTGATAGCGACCTTCGGGCGTGCGTGAGTGGGTTGCTGCGTAGTGGTCCTCGCATTCCCGCTCCTCGGCTGTCAGGGTGGTGTGCGCGTCCCGCAGCTCCTCCTGCTCCCAAAACCTTCGCACCAGCGTACTCAGAGGCTCACCGACTATCGCCTGGTGCACTTGGGCGTGCAAAGAGGCGGTGGTGGGACCGGCCATCCCGGTTATGGCCGTTGTGCCATATGGCCATGGTTATGGCAGTTGTCCTATAGGTTCGTCTGGAGCACCCTTTCTCACTCCTTCCAACACTATTGCAGGGTAGGCGTCGGCGCCCAGAAGGACTTCGATGGGCGACGCCTTTGCCGGTAATGGGTCCGCCAGCTCCAGCCCCTGTAGGTGTTTCCAGGATCTTGGCTGTGCTAGGCTGCTGTGAGCATATCCGGTCAGCTTTGGGAGCAGGATCGCCGAGACCTTGATGGTGTCGCCCCTGCTGGACGAGATGTCCAGGTTGATTCGACCCCGTGCTCGAGCAAGCTGCTGCCCTCCGACCCCGAAGATATCCACCAACGAGGTGGTTCTTGGGAGCTGCAATCGCTGCGCCAGTGCCTCAGTCATCATCGATACCTCCGAACCTTGGTCGATGAGGGCACGAACCACATGCCTTCGACCGAACTTGTCTGCCACTTGGACCATTGCTGTGGCGAGCAGCACCTTGCCCGCTGAGTTCCGGCAGTCCAGGGTAAGATGAGCTGTCTTGGACATTGATAGGCTGTCGCGATATGCATCGTGGAGTGACGAATGGCGTTTCTCTCCGCAGGTCATGCAGCTTTTGGTGGACGGGCAGGCTGCCAGGGCATGTTTTCCGAGGCAGTTGTAGCAAAGGTGAAGCTTCTCCACCTGCCCGCGTCGCTCTGCTGGGGGGAGTGCCTTGTACTCGGGACACTGCATCAGGTAGTGTTCCTTGCTACACTTCGCGCACGTGGTCTTCTGCCCTTTCTGTGCATGGTGGGCTCTAACGCTCTTCGTCGTCCCCTTGCCAGCAGATTCTCCAAAGTTCTGGCGATGTTCTGTGCTTCTACCCTGATTGCGGCTAATTCCCAGGGCTGGCTTCACCGATGCTGCTTCCGGCGACGCCTCTAACTGCTGCCTCCGCTTCGTGAGGAAGTCTCTCAGTGTGTCGAAGGATGGCGGATCGTTGCTGCTGGTAACTCTTTCCTCCCATTTCTCCCGAGTCACCGGATCGAATAAACGCACCACTGAATAGACAAACCAATCCTCAGATTTGTTGATTGGCCTTCCCAACCCGTCCAGCGTGTTCACCACTGATGAGATGCCCTGGTGAATGTTGGCGATCTCACGTGCGGAGCTCTCTCTCATCTTGGGGAGCGAGGCAAGTCGGTCGAGGCACGATCGCACGAGAATTCTCTTGTTCTCGTATTGTTCCTTGAGAATTGTCCAAGCTCGGTTGTAATTCTCGTTTGTCGTTGCCAGGTCCTTCACGAGATCGGCGGCCGCGCCTCGAAGACTCACTTTCAGATAGTGCAGACGATCCACCTTACTGAGCTGGGGATTCCTGTCCACGATTGACGTGAACAAATCTTTGAAAGCTGGCCACTCAACGTATTCGCCGTGAAATTCTGGCAGCTGCATTCGCGGCAATGGGGCTGAACCAGCGCTCGCTCCTTCCTTGGTTTCACTCGCGTTGGAGGGAGCCTTCGCCCGGGATTGTGAGCCTACCTCGCTGAACTGACGTGCGAGATCGAGCAGCCGACCCCTTTGCTCCATGTACGCTTCCTCCACCGCGTCTGCAAATTCCTGCTTCATGTAATCGGAACCCTTGATCGTGTCCCGATGTCGAAGAGTCAGGACATCGTGATTCCGTTGGAACGCCGACCAGTAGTCCTCGAGACGTTGGAGCCTGGACTGGACGTCGCCCGCGGTCATCTTTGACTGCGCGATGGACTTTTTGAAATTCTCCGTTATGCGACTGATCTTCCTTCCCAGCTCACTCTGCTTGGCGAGCAGTTCCTCGACGGAGAGTTCCATTTTGCTTCGAGACTGAGTCGATGTATGGAGTTCTCACTTGTCGGAAGGTGTTTCACCACTGAACTTCGCGGAGATTTATTTGTAAATCCGGCTCGAAGGACCAGAAATGTGCGATGCTCTCGACTTGATTTTGCCGAGAGTGTGGGAGTTTGAATGGAAGTATGAAATGAGATGGAGTGAATGATAACGGGAGTGATTGCAGGAGTTGGAAAGAATGTGATTGCCAGATTTACAATAAATAACTGTATTTGTCCTCCGAAAGATACAAGAGTTTGTCGCAATAAAGATGTAAGAAGAACGAATAAAGAATGAAGTAACGAAATCAGCTGATACTTGCACGTGCGCGATAGAAAAGGGGAGAGGGTCGCGGTCGCTCTCTCCCTCTTTTATACCCGCGATGTTTCTAGATGTTTCGTCGCGTGTTGTCGCTTCCGGGTGAGCGTTCGCGATCTTTCCCGAACGTTCGCGAGCGGGCCACGACCAATCATGCGAGTGTTCGCGTGTCGCGCAATTTCCGAGTGTCGCTGAGTGGCTGGTGCCCGGCGATGTGCGTCGCGTGATTGGTGTGGTCGCGCGAGTCCTGCGCGCCGCGTGTTGTTCGCGCGCGCCAGTTTTCGGACATCCTGCCTCTCTTCACTACCTTCCATTATGCTAGGAGGTAGGTACAATACAGAAGAAAAAAAAGGAAAAAAACAGAAAAATAGTTTAAACAACCCACTTTAATCTATTCCAATTCCAATTCGGTACTTCGGGTGGCCTTTGATTATGACCGCCTCGAGACCCGTCGCCACCGCCGCCGCCGACGCCGATAAGGACGAACACGATCAATTTTTCAAGAGCATCGCCGCAACGGTGTGTGGAAATGATCGGAGACAGTATAAAATACAATTACACTTTATTTGTCCAACTATAAAACGTGTGAAACGGAGGTATAAGCCTTTACAATAGATCGCGTGAATGTCCCGATAATCTTGCGAATGCTCGGTAATCTGTGTCGCGTTAACAGTTGCGTGGTGTTATATTTTCGCTTGCGGTGTAGCGGGGAGAGACGTGGGACCTTTGTCTACGCGGCTTGGGTTCGATAACCTGTCGACTTTTATTCGCATTGCGTTTATGTTTTGGGCTAGCAGCTGACCCGGTGACAAGGAGAAAGACGCGGTGTGTTCTCCTTCTTGCCCGCTGCTGAGGAAAAAACGCTGGCTTTTTTCCCGCCGCTGTTTAGCTGCTACAGGTGTATTCGTTCGACATGAGAAAACAGTTGGATGTTAGGCAGAAGTTTTTTATAATAGTGCATGATATACAGATGGAGCGAGAGGATTCCTAATTTAAGGTATGTAGCGGCTAGCTGGGCGCCGGAAGAGAAATCTTCAGCGCACCAGCGCCAAGAAAGATTTATGGTTTGCACAGCATAAGACGCTATTTGTGAGAAAACGTCTTTAACGTTTTTGGCCACTTAGCGGACAGATGTGTCCTTGTAGTTCCTAGCGACGAACTCAATAGCGCAAGTGGACGCCATAAATTTTGGGTAGTCTAAGGGTCTCCAGCCTAGAGTGTCCCAGCGACGCGTGCCTGGTTTCTATCATTCGGGAAAGCTGGGCCCATTGACGTAAGCCAGCAATCACGTACCGCACTTAGCACGGGCCCGGAAGACACCCCGCTGCATCACCAAAATTAGATTTTTAACAGAACGACACGCTCACCCTTCTCACGCACGAGAGGCGTGGAACGTGGGCGTGTTATGCAAAATGCACGGATTGGTGGAAGTTCCCCGCAAGGACTTCCACCAATCAGCCGACAAGCATTTTTGAGAATATAAGGCAGAGACTACCGACGCGAGAAGATCAGTCACGAAGTCTAGACACAGCCGCTTATCCGCCGAGTCACTTAGAGTCTAAGTCCGGTCGTTGCTAAGTCGCAATAACAGTTCAACCGCGAGTCGAAGTGAATCGCCGGTTTTAGTTGAACCACCCCGGACGCTCTCGCGACATCACTCTATTTATAAATAAACGACTCACAATCAGTCACGTACACCTGATTTGAACACTTATTCTAAGGCACCCGCCTTATATAGCCCTGTTCCTTCAGGTAGATAAGGTAGATATATTAGGTACATATATTAGGTAGGTATATTAAGGTAGATTAAGATAGATTAACGGAGCGGTATCATTTTACGGTGAAATAAGAGCCACCCCATTGTACACTCACCGTAAGCAAACTGCCAATCGATCCTTTGGTGCAATCGGTGTCTTCCATGGAGTAGCTATTCTCGTTATGTCTTCCTCGATTTTTTCCAGTAAGGAGGCGAAGCAGGCCCTGGACATGCGGAAGTATCCATAGAACTTCTCCTCGTTGTCCTCCAACATTTGATGGAATAAAACTAGCTCTCTTTCCGTGTCTCGCGTTCGCCAGAGTGGGTGGACGCTGTAGCGTCTTCTTCGGCGTCTTGCTCGCTGTTGCTCTTGCTGTTCCTCTTCTTCGTATAGGTCGATCAATTTGTCCACGTCGTCTAACGCCACTGTAACTACATTCAATTTATTGGCAATACTTGCCAACTGAATCAGGTCCGACTCCATTGTGAGAATACCGCGCAAGATGCAAAATACAAGAAAGAAAACTGTTTTGGCCAAAAATGGTGCTAAAATCTCGCTTCGCGGCCCTTAAATACACTACCAGTAACCTCTCCTCCACAAGGACATGGATGGGGGTGGAATTTCCCCGGCTAGACCAATCGCAAGCAAAGGTTATATTTTTTAAAGGTTGTACGGAGACCTTTTTAATTGACTGTAGATTGCTGCCGGCATGCGGCCAGCAATAAAACATTTGGCCGCCAGATTTGCCGTTTTGCCTATGAAGGGCGCCACATAATTCGCAGCGAAATCATCGGTTAGTTTTTCACCATCTCAAGGACAGTTTAGTAGGGCATATTTCTACGCGTTCACCATCAACGTTTATATGATTATATTATAGAGGCCAGAAAAAGGCTCGCATCTGGCCGAGTCCTTGGTCAACCCTCATAAAACAATTTCCCAGAAATTGCAGGACGGTTGAAGACCCGTGCGACCGAAAACCCTGAATTTCTAACATTTGTTTGAAGTAATTTCAAAATAAATAGTGAAAACATCATCTTTTCCAACTAAGGAAGAAAAACATTATAAATGTTGTATTATTTTAAAAACTACTTCACCGATGATGATGACCTATCAATCGAATCTCAATGGATTTTTTGATGTTTTAAAAATTGTTGGTTTTACAGACGCGTAAAAATACGTGTCACCCTTTTTTCATTATATTATAAGACTAGAACTGTCACACCGACTGTTCCGTCGTTCGGGACGGGAATTGCCGGTGTAACGGTGGAACGTGCACGAAAGAAACAGTCCGATACGGGACACAGCACAAACAATGTATTTTCAACTATATACAGCAGATGTACAGTTCGCAGAGGCGCGAGGGTACTGGCGCACTGGGCGTGCGTTCGGCCGCGGTGTGAATCGCGTCGAGGGATCGCGATTCTTGACCGTTCGAGAGTTGTGTCCGTACAGGTACTTAGGCGCGCTTCGGTTCTCGTGAGAATTACAGCTCGAATTCAACCCGCGCGTCGGTGCGCGGGGTGTATATCACCCGGGCCTTCCCGGTGGGGGAAGGGTGTCGCGGGGTAGCGTTGCCGAACGGTTCGGCGGCAACCGTCTTCGCGAGGCGCGACCTTCGTTCGAATTCGCCCGGTGCGGGCGACCGTTGGCGTGCGCGCTCGCTTGTTTGGGGACCGTGGCGGTCCTTACGGTCACGCGGTCGTTGCTCCCGTTTCGTTGTCGGGCTGGGCTGACAGTTGAGCCCGAACACCGATGAAAATGAGTTTTTGGAAGCTTATAGCGAAAACATAGAAGTGTTTACCGAAAATGTTGTCATTTGGAAAAAATGTTTTTTTCACCATTTATTTGACAATTATTTTAAACAAATGCTATGTTTTCGTAGCAGATACCTTTGTAAAAATTTGAAAAAAATTGAGGTTATAGCCCCAAGTGTCTCCTTTAAGGACCTGTTTTTAAAAAAGCGGAAACTTTAAAATTGACGAAATTGAAGTTATTTCAAGTGAACGCTGCATCGCGATACACAGCCTCGCACGGTTGGCCCTGTGCCCGGGAGGCCATAGGCCTAACAGCCTCCCGGGCTCTGCTTCTACCGTGCGCCAACCGTGCTAGGCTATGTACCGCGGTGCAGCGTTCATTTCAAATAATTTTAATTTCGCCATTTTTAAAGTGTCACCATTCTTGAGAAGCCCACCGTTAGGTATGCCTATCCCCACCTCAGCTGCGTCCGTGGTCCCATTGTTTTGGCTTCGACGTCACCCGCTGCATAGTATGTGTGACCGCTGTAGTCAATATTTGGACTGCAGCCGAAAATGCGTGTGAAACGAGGCCTGCCCCTTCCAGTCTGAACCAATCAGCCGCACATGGTACCTCTACTCTGTCCAACGAGACGAGGCAGTGAAGTATCAGCGTGCGTCCTTTGCTAATTATCTTGGAAGGATAATAACTTCAACTCTGTCCCACTCGACTGGCTATGTTTACGTCTACTGCCTCATCTCATTGGACAAGATATAGATACGTCACCGCATTCCTGCCAGGGAACCTTCCATCTAACCATTTTTAGATCATTATTGTTGGTTTTAGGAAGCAGGTATACTCGTGAATAAAATGCAAATACTTTATTTTATCCGTGTTCTCCCGTGTGCTGCCGGATTCGAACTGAGAGTGAATCGTTACAAAAAAACAAACGCGTTGCGCCGAGATGCTTCTGTTCAAAAACGCCTAGGACATCTCTATAGGCATCTGACGCAGAAACAAATGAACGACGTGCCCGTCACGTCGGCTAACATTCATTATTGATTTTTGTATATAGATATATATCTATATATCTATAATTATGGACAAGAATTCAGAAGTTTTCCATATACATACATTTTTTCGCTAGCGACCCTTACTTCAGAATGTCTAAAGAATATCCAGCAATTTTATGAACCTAAAATAATGAATAGTACAATAAATAGTTTTGCGGCTCCGCGAATTACAAAACGAAATTTCAAAGAGAAAGATGAAGAAACGTAAAATACAGCCATGTTTATTCAAATTTTTTCACACTTGAACCAGTGGTGAAATTTGCAAAACAAAGATATTTCTAATATTTTTTAATTAAGAAATGAAAGAAGCGTGCCTGGTTCTCCTACAAAAGGAGGGGAAACCCGCAGAGTCTCCCTCTGCCTACCGGTCGGTGTGTCTGCTCGACGAGGCGGGGAAGCTGTTCGAGAGAATTATTGCTGCCCGCCTCGTTGAGCATCTGTCGCGGGGTGGTCCCGACCTGAGCGACAGCCAGATGGATTCCGGAGGGGGCGCTCCACTATAGACGCCTTGGAGCGCCTGCGCCTCCTCCGGGAGCAGGCTGTCGCTCGGGGCAGGGTGTTGATAGCCGTGTCGTTAGACATATCTAACGCTTTCAACGCCCTGCCCTGGACGGAGATAATGGGGGCGCTGGACCACTTCCCGATGCCCCCTTATCTCCGGGAGGTGGTCGGAGACTACCTCCGCGACAGGAAGGTGGCTTACACCGGCCGGTATAGCATTGTATACTCGAGGGAGACGCACCGCGGCGTTCCACAAGTGTCGGTCCTCGGACCGCTCCTGTGGAACTTACATGGGAACATATTCAGATGCGAAAATCCGATTTTGATGAAACTTATGGGAGCTTATAGTTCTTTGAAAAATATTTGACACGTGTATTTTTTTAATCGGCAGACATCCACTTTGAAGGGGTGAAAACAGCCCTCAAAGTTGGGGGTCAAAACTATATTTTTTGAGATATCTCGGAAACCAGAGGTCGAAAAACTTGAATTTTTTGTGCTGGTTCCCGCCTCTGACGGCCCTTTCTCCCGGTGGCGGCGTCTTCTTGCCTCGGCTGGGGCCGGTTCCTTTGGGACACCGGCCCCGAGCGGGGCACGAAGACTCCGGGAGCTGTGGGTGGACCGAGCTGGGGCTCGGGAAGCTCAATCCGAAGGCTCCAGGGATGGGGACACCGGGCGGGCCCGTCCGCCCGGGGTCTTATAGCGTAGGCAGTGGGGGAGGTTAAAACCTCCCCCGGGGTATGATGATAGCTGGGAGGTGACCTGTTGAGTACACGCGTGATCCAGGCACCTCCCATTTAGCTTAGGTGGGCGTGGGTTTTTTAGTGGGTAGCTCCTTGGGGATCTTTCCCCAAGGGGTAGTCCCACATAACCCCGACTCCCCGCAAGGAGTCGGGGTATGCGTAACGTCATTTTCCCCACGGAAAAAAAGGCTCATCCCTCCAGGTGGAAACCCTTCGTGGCGCACCGTGTGGCGGAGATCCAGAATATCCTGCCGGGCGTAAAGTGGAGGCATATAGGCACTCAGGACAACCCCGCAGACCTGCTATCCAGAGGCATTTCCGGCGGTGACCTTCAGATGTCTAGTCTATGGTGGGACGGTCCTTCCTGGCTGTCGGGACCTAGAGCGGATTGGCCGTCATCCTTAACGAAGACCACCGGGGAGAACACGACCGGGGAGGAACGGCACGTATCTGTGGGGGTCATACAGGAGACCGAAAGTCCGCCCGGCCAGGTTCTAGAGCGGTTCTCCACCTTGACGCGTCTGGTCCGTGTGTCAGGCTACTTGCGGCGCTTCTGCCACAATTGCCGGAGAGCTAACCCCCGAAGATCCGGACCCCTGACCACAGCGGAGCTGCGAGAGGCACTCCACATGGCCACACGTGTCGGTCAAGCGCGAACGTTTACGGCAGAGATCGCCGCCCTCAGTCGAGGTAAGGAAGTCCCCGCGACATCACCTCTCAAATCGTTATTTCCGATCCTAGGCGACGACGGGTTGCTGCGAGTCGGGGGGCGCCTCCAACACTCCACGCTGCCGGAGCCTCGACGCTGCCCAGTCATCATCGACCGGGCCACCCATTTGGCGACGCTGGTGATACGGGACGCCCACGAAAAGACCCTTCGCGGCGGCCTCAACGCCACGCTGTCGTGGATCCACCGGTCCTTCTGGATACCGCGGTGTCGCCCAAAGGTAAAGCAGATCCTACGGGACTGCGTAACGTGCACGCGGCTGAGAGGGTCAACCGGACGGCAACAGATGGGACAGCTGCCAACAGCGAGGGTACAACCTGCTAGGCCCTTCCAACGGTCGGGAGTCGACTTCGCCGGCCCGGTTCAACTCCGTACCACCAAGGGTCGGGGACACAGGAGTCAAAAGGGCTACTTGGTGGTCTTCGTCTGCCTGGCCACCAAGGCCATTCACTTAGATGTGGCATCAGACCTCACCTCCGAGGCGTTTCTAGCTGCGTTCCACCGTTTCACAGCTCGTCGAGGACACTGCTCTTACCTGCTGAGCGACAACGGAACCACCTTCAAAGAAGCCGACGCCCTGCTCCGCCAACTGTTCACGGCGTCGTCGCAGTTCTTCTCCGAGGTGGCCGAAGCACTCGCCAACGACGGGACGGAGTAGTCCTTCATCCCTCCGTATTCGCCGCACATGGGAGGCTTCTGGGAGGCAGCGGTGAAGTCGATGAAGGTTCACCTACGACGGCTCATAGGGGAGAGCACGCTCACATTCGAAGAAATGACCACGCTCCTGTGTCGAGTCGAAGCGTGTCTGAACTCCCGCCCGCTGACGCCGCTATCCGACGACCCGAACGACCTCTCTCCGCTCACTCCGGGGCACTTCTTAATTGGGGAGCCTCTCCGAGGCGCGCCCGAGCCTCCTCCTGACGACGTCGCCGTGCCCCTTACAACGCGGTGGCTCAGTCTGTCGCGAACCGTGCTAGTGAGCGGACGCCTTTACACTCAGCTCTCTTGCGCTCGTGAATCCGTCCCCGCGCCATCTTGGCTCGGAATACTCGCGCGTATCGCGGAAAAATCTCCGTTTATACGGATTATATTTTTCTTTTTAATATCAAATTAGTTCTTTTCAGTTTAGCCAGTGCTAAATATTATATTATTGTGTTTTTACTCATCATTTATCCTGCATAATCAACTTATAACCACAACGTGAACAGCGGACCACGTGCCCGTAAAGGTTGCAAAATCTCCTTTGCGAGTTTACTCCAGGAATTTAATATCTAAGAGACCCTGTTCAACATGACTCGGCGATGTAAAAATTTTTTCTACTTTGTTCTGTGCATAGTATATCATAAAAATAATTATTTTTGTTCATATAATTGAAATTCCAGTTCCCACGGGCCACGTGGGAACATAACCTCATAGCGTGGGCCATATGCCCATATATGTGAAATCTTCCTTTTATAATTATAATCATAGTATAGTTATTACCCTTATTTCATATCGTATTATTATCTCAATATATTATTATGTAAATTTACTTTTTTTTTTCACTCGTCACTTTTGGTAAATTACGCATCGCTGCGTGATATACTCCGACTTTCTGGTCGACTTGCTCCTTGTATAGCAAAGTATAGTTAATTCTCTCTATTTAATAGTAATAATTATTATAATATCTTAGTGAGTAATATCCTATAAATTATTTTGTTCATATAATTGAAATTCCAGTTCCCACGGACCACGTGGGAACATAACCTCATAGCGTGGGCCACATGCCCATATATGTGAAATCTTTCTTTTATAATTATAATCATAGTATAGTTATTATCCTTATCTCATATCGTATTATTATCTCAATATATTATTATGTAAATTTACTTTTTCTTTTCACTCGTCACTTTTGGTAAATTACGCATCGCTGCGTGATATACTCCGACTTTCTGGTCGACTTGCTCCTTGTATAGCAAGTATAGTAAACTCTCTCTACTTAATAGTAATAATTATTATAATATCCTAGTGTGTAATATCCTATAAATTAATTTTTGTTCATCTTCAATACTCTAGTATTCACGGGACACGTGGGAACATAACCTCACGTGTCGACCACGTGCCTAACTAGTGAAATTCCTTTTTCATTTTCAATTAATTACAGAATAAATATTATCCTTTTGTTTATTATTCTCTTGTTTATCATTGATACAATTAATATAATTCTATTACACTTAATTATCTTAGTGTGTAATATATACTAAGCGTTTTCTCTTGTGTAATAATATTACTCTACAATATTAACACAGGAGCATACTTCCCATATCATTTATTTATAATATAAAAATTATTTTCTTTCTGTCGCGAACTGTGCTAGTGAGCGGATGAGACATAATTCGTACCTAGTGCACAAAAATTCATGCACGTGCTTTTCTGGTACAGATTTCTTCTATATGTATTTAGTGCATAAGAGTATTATTTTTTGTTTGATCAATTTTTAACACGGTTCATAACTCTATTTAGTACATACAAAACGTAGTACACTTGCAGGAGGGGGGAAATCCCCCCCCCCCACTGTTAAACTGGCTCCCCCAGTAAACAGAAGACTTGTCCTTGCCAAAAGCAAGAAAGGCAATACTAAAAACATTTATAAACGGTTACTGTTTCCGACCACAAGCTCAACTCCGGTGGCTGAGCAAGGTAGCTCATCGCATTTCTCCACCTCTTTACCGGCGTTAAACGCCACCTCTCCAGTACTGACGACCCTGTCTCAGAGCGTCCCTGACGTAAACCCACCTATCGTACATCAGCTAACCGCTGACAACCTACTGTTCTTTGACAATGCATTGGATTTCACCAGACATCCTACTTTAAATCCTATTCCATCCTCGAAGGATTCTGCCTCACAGGAGCCAATGATCCTACCCGAAAACGAGGACAATTTTCAGATTGTCCTATCACCTAAATCCAAAAAACATCATAAAGATAAATCTCCTTCTGGATTGGAGCTTGGCTCCAATAGCAATCCAGACAAGATGCATTCATCTGACATTCCCCTAGCTAACAAGTTCCAGGTACTATCTTCTTTCGAGGGGATACTAAATCCTGATCGGCCTTCCCTTGGTACATCTGGATATGGCCAGAGATCCCAGGGAAGAACTTCCCCAATCCCCATTGAGCAGACCCAAAATTCGGGCCCGACTCTCAAAAATATAAATAGGACTGGTAATAATAAACCCAGACCACCTCCTATATATCTCTCAAATTTCGATTTAAACATCCCTGCATTCTACCGAAGAATGAACGCTGATGTAGGAAAAGATGCCTACTCAGCGAAATTCTTAGGCAGACGTATAAGAATACAGCTTTTCAACCAGGATAAGCACCAAGAATTCCGAAATATTCTGGCGGAAGCTAAAATTCCGTTTTTCACGTTCAGCCAGAACACCGATAAAAACCCAATAATGGTACTCAAGGGACTTCCTCAAATCCCCCTTGAAGAACTGAAGGAGGAAATACAATCTACTGGTCTAGTGACCACTTCTATCACCGAAATTACCCCCAAAAATACCAAATCGCACTATGCACTATATAAAGTCATTTTCTCTCCGGAAATCACCATCGCCTCCATTAATAAGGTTGGCTTCATATACAACACCCGAATATACTGGGAGAAGTACCTATCTAAAAGGGCTTACACCCAGTGTTTTAGATGCCAATCCTTTGGTCACTCCGCAAAAAACTGCAATCTCCCGGTGAGATGTGTCAAATGCGCTGCTTCACACTCCTCAGCGGATTGTAACAAGGCTTACGATGTCCCACCCACTTGTGCTAACTGCAAAGGAGATCATACTGCCAATTATTCGCAGTGCCCTGCGCTGGCTGCTTACCTGCAGAAACGGGCTCCCAAACCTCTCAGGACTCCAGTCTTCACTAAATCACTACCAGTGACTGAAAATCAGCCTTTACGGGCTAGTCGATCAAATATCCAAAATCCCAGTTTGCAGGTGATTCAACCTAATTCATCTCAAGCACAGGTTAGGAGCAACATATCCTACACCCATAGCCGCAAAATCCAGTCTGATTAACCGAAATCAAACAAAACCTGACGCAGACAAACAAAATCTTTTGCCCAATCTTGCTCACTCACATCCTGGTACAAATACCCATCAATTCCTTCAACTTGCAGACTCCATACGAGAGATATCTCAATTATGCGACATTAATCTCATGCTTGCTACCGCTCAAACCCTTGCAAACAAATTAAGAACATGCACCACAAATACCCAAAAATTCCAGACATTCCTAGAAGTCCTCTCGACTCTGGAATAAACAATTCTATTTCCTTTCTTTGCTGTCAAAAATGGCTAATTTTCCACACATAGTAACTTGGAACGCTCAGTCCATACTACCTAAGCGTCATGAAATCATTGCTAAACTCGATCACCTGGAGTGTGATCTCCTCCTGGTGACCGAGACTTGGCTAAAACCCAACACCTCCTTCTCCATACCTGGTTACACGGTCATTCGAAAGGACCGTGGCGAGGGGTGGGGAGGCGTAGCCATGATAATTAATAACCACATTAAATTTTCAGTAGTCCGTACTCGTACTGACTTGGAATTCCTGGCCGTAAGACTTGACCATCCAGTCCTTTTTGTTGGAGTCATCTATGCTAAACCTCATCAGCCCCTCACTGAGACGGATCTGAGGCATATAACTAATTACGGGTCACCGTACATAATTGGCGGTGACTGGAACGCCAAGCACAGGTACTGGAAAAATGCCCGAGCAAATCAGGCTGGTATATCACTATATAACTTCATGCTTAAATCCAACTTTACAATAGTCGCACCTGGCTCGCCCACTCATTACGCTCCGCGGGTGCCACCCACTATCATTGACTTTTTCATCACTAACTCTACAGCGTCATTTAAATGCGTGACCCTTGACATATTCGGGACGGTACATAGGCCAGTTTCCATTAAAAGAATTGCTCCTACGGACCCCTCACAGGGTTCATTATTTCATCAATCTGTCGACTGGGAAAAGTATAAAGAGGTCACCCTGAGCTGGGGCATCGTTACTCACTTACAAACCCCAGCCGAAATTGATTTATGCATTGATTCACTCACATCATTTCTGATTGGTTCCAAATGGGACTCTACGTCCAGGGACACGAACATGGAAAATTCTCCTGTTGCAATCAAAAGAAAGTCTATAGCAAATGATGAACGTCTAACTGCCTTGTTGAGGACTAGGCGGAGACTAAGGCGACTATATCAGATCTCGTACGACTCTTATTTCCTTCAGCAAATGAAGGAAAAAAACAAAGAAATATGAACCCGAATTTATAAAATCCGGGAACTAGCCTGGGCTAAAATGCTACAGAGCTTTACAAAACCTGATCATACGTTTTGGAGCACGTACCAAACGTTAGCTAAAAAACGCCAGTTATCTATACCAGTCCTCAACGTTGAAGGCAGAACTTTGCACTCTGACCATGACAAATCTGATGCTTTAGCCAATACCTTTGCCAAAGTCCATAAGGATGCGGCCCTGATTGCCTCAAGAAATGAACAGTCCGTCAACAATTTGTACAACCAGTTTGACTGGGGTGTGGTGAGTGACGGTGTCCCCGTCAAGGTGCCCTCACCCAAAGACATATATGACCTTGTCCGAAAAATGAAGGCCAAAAAGGCCCCTGGCCCTGACAAAATTACCGTTCCGATGTTGGCAAATGCCTCGCATAAAATATTTTGCCAATTCCATTACATATTCAAGGCCTCACTTAAATATCACTACTTCCCCAGGGCATGGAGACTTGCAAAAGTGATCCCGGTCCACAAACCGGGAAAACCTTCTTCTGATCCTTCTGGCTATCGGCCGATTAGCTTATTACCCATCCCGGGTAAACTATTAGAGAGAATAATATTCAATCTCATACTGGATCACGTCAAAACGAACAATATCATCATTGGTCAACAGTTTGGTTTTCGTGAGAAACATTCTACCCTACACCAAGTAGGTCGTATATCTCAATACGTGGCTCATGCGCTCAATGTAAAACGAGAAGTTGCCGTGGTCCTATTAGATCTTTCCAAGGCATTCGACACTGTATGGCATAGAGCCATTCTTTACAAACTCCATGATATGGCTCTACCTCACTCCATATTAAGGTTACTAAATTCATACTTGCTTGAACGTACGTGCTACGTATGTTTAAACTCTCACAAATCCGTTATTTACAATTGTCAAACTGGAGTACCTCAAGGCTCCATACTGGGACCACTACTGTTCATTTTGTACATCAACGACATCCCCTCCATGCCCCGGTGTGAAAAAGCGTTGTATGCTGACGACACAGCAATATATTCTACTTCTACGAGAAAGTGTCGACTGACCCACTTTCGTAGAATGCAAAGATACCTTGATTGTGTAATTCAATATTTCAGCGACTGGAAACTAGTACCAAATCCTTCTAAGTCTGAAGCCATTCTTTTCTCAAAAGCTTTGAGATCTCGTACGGACGCTTTTAAAGAGCAATATCAATTCATGATAAATGGCGAACCTGTGAGATGGGCGAGCCAGGTGAGATACTTGGGTATTATCCTGCATGACAAACTGTTATGGTCACCAGCTTTGAAGGATCGCACAAGTAAAACCATACGTGCTTTTGCCACATTAAAATCATTTATCGCGCCTTCTTCGCATCTACCACTCAAGCTTCGCTTAACCACCTATCTTATGTGCCTTAGACCCGTGCTCACATACGGGGCTCTCCTCATCTGGTATTATGCAACTCCTATTTCTATTCGGATCTGTCTACAGCGGACTCAGTCTAAAATCCTGAAAACTATCCTTAACAAAGACAAACGATTTCCTACAAAATTATTACATCAACTAACATCCATACCGTTAATTAATAATTTCATAAACAAAATGATAGCTAACTATAATGTCTCCGAGCATGAAAACCCGTTAGTCAAACTAACGGGCAGTTACACTGTAGACAAGATACCGTACAAAATTAAAGTCACATTTCCTCTTGCATTCTAATCTCATCCAAACTATCTTAGCTTAACATTTCCATGTATATTATGCTCCCTTCTTCCCTTATGGGTGCCTCTCTAAAGGTCAATACATCATCTTATAAACAGATAGATGCATTCCCGACTTCCCTGGGTTTGCTATACAAACCCTCCAGAACCAAGGGATAAAATTCCTAGTACTGCCCTTCGGGGTTATACTCCATGGCCCTCGCCACGGATGTTCGTACATCCTTCCTTGCAAACTTACTCAGGTTTTTGAAAATTTCCTGAGTTTTAATCAGGTAGCTTCGGCTCACCCACATTCATTGGTAATACCAATTTCACTCTATTAGCCGATAAGGAGGCAAAGGCCTCCAGGTGCGGCTCAAATAGGCCTAGAAGTGTCTCACCCGGCGAGCCTTCCTTCTTTGTCCTAACACTCCTTTTACTAACAAAAAAAAAAAAAAAGCCCCTTACAACGCGGTGGCGATTAATATCTAATATGACCCATCATTTTTGGCGCAGGTGGAGTCGTGAGTACCTACACCAACTCCAACAGCGAACGAAGTGGTCGGATCGCCAAAGGAATCTGCGACCCGGCGCAATCGTCGTCCTCAAGGACGACCTGACACCTCCGACCCGCTGGCCGATGGCTCGAATCGAAGCCATACACCCTGGAAAGGACGGCTTGGTACGCGTCGTGGACCTGCGATCCGACACCCGCACTTTCCGTCGAGCAATTGCCAAACTGGTCACGCTCCCAGCCCAAGAGACCGCAACGAACACGACGTGAAGGCGCACATTTTGACGTTCCCGCCGTCACGTCAAGGCGGGCAGCATGTTCGATAAATCTAATAGCGAATTCTGTAATTAGGACCAGGGCAGCTCGTGCCATCCGTTTAAGATACTTTGTGCACATTAAAGACGATGAACTGATCGACGGCGCCTGCGCGCCGGCTGCTACACCGCGCCCCGCCGACTCCGCGAGATCCTTGGGTGGATCGAGCAGCTTGGGGCTCGCGGGGAACACGGGGACGGAGGAGCGGCGTGCGCATGGATTAGACGTCAATCGATCAGTTGATGATTAACCGAAATTCGGAAAGATGCTTCAGTTTTGATCCCTGTACGTCTCTTCGATCCTTCAACTCCGTTCTTCCTTAAAAAGACTGACGGCATTCGAGTCATTGTCGCCTCGAACCGGAGAGTCTTTAAACAATGCTTGTTCATGAAATATTTTTAAATTACAAATTAAGGTATCTCATATGAAATTTGAAGTAGAAATTGATTTTAGTAAAATTATGCTTTAACACTTTCTTACGAAAAATATTTCTACGAATTTTTTGTCCTTGATGTTAGTTTTACTTTGAATATTTTAAATCTTAAAAAGCAACACTAAAGAAAAAAATATCTGTTTAATTCGAATACGTTCGTCGGAGAATGTAACATTTCATAATCGATATGGTTCCGTGATGATTCACCTTCTCACCGACGAGAATTTCCTTAGTGGCCTTCTGCACCGACGAGATACCGTCGTTGGCCTTCTGTTTCTTACTCCAACCAAAATCTATCCTATCTTTCTAAATATCTCGTCGGTGCTCGGCGTCACCGAGTAACTACAAATAAATCAGTAAGATAAATCGTGGCGCTGTATTCGACTCCCGAATAAATCCCGAAGATAACCAGAAAATCATCCGAGAGGCAGGTCGAATAAAACTCTCCAAATCAGACGCTCGACGAATAAAGATAGTGTTCCGTCGTTCGGGACGGGATTTGCCGGTGTAACGGTCGGACGTGCACGAAGAACAAACTGTCTATTACACGACACACAACGAACAATGAATGTATTTACAACTATTGACAATATATGTGTACAATTCGTGGAGGCGCGAATGAATCGAGGCACTGGGGTGCCTTCGGGCGCGACGAGAATCGTTTCGCGGACTCGCAAGTCGTTGATAGCGTAATATCGTTATGGTGCGTTATGGTGCGCTTCTGTTCACAAGAGGGTTACAGCTCTAATTCAACCCGCGCGTCGGTGCGCGGGGTGTATATCACCCGGGCCTTCCCGACGGGGGAAGGGTGTCGCGGGGTAGCGTTGCCGAACGGTTCGGCGGCAACCGTCTTCGCGAGGCGCGACCTCCGTTCGAATTCGCCCGGTGCGGGCAACCGTTGGCGGGCGCGCTCGCTTGTTTGGGGACCGTGGCGGTCCTTACGGTCACGCGGTCGTTGCTCCCGTTTCGTTGTCGGGCTCGGCTGACGGTTGAGCCCAAACAGATAAAGATAACTTCTCGCGCATCATCCGACTTCGAATAAAAACCAAAGATACAGAGTATCTTTATCTGAAAGTTATATTACAAAAAACTCCGTGTAAAGGTTGACCAAGTTCCCCGGCCCATCCACTTCAGTGATATGAAGGATGGACCAAGTTCCTCTCGCCTATCAAAATTGTGATATGATGGATGGATCAAGTTCCTCTTACCTATAAGGGCTGTGATATCGGGAAGGACCAATTCCCAGAGGCCAATGATTGTTGCACTTACCTAATTCAAACTTTACAACCTAGGGAACTTGGCGTCGGCGTTGGCACTGGTATTTTGACTTGCATGAGAAAAATTTATATCGGGGGAACTTGGTTCGCGCGCTGCCGCGCGCGTTGATGTAACGAATTGTTAAAATTATAATAATTTCTGACTTCGCTCGTTTAATGACTTAATTAAATTGTTTAATTTACTAGAAGTAGGTGAACAGTCTGTTTTCTCATTACAAATTTGTTTATTTAATTTCAAACTATTTTTAGAATTCTGTATATTTTTATCTTTACTATTTTATGCGTTATTCATTTCATTCATTTTAAAAGTGCTAATGCATTTATTTGTTTGCGAATTATTTGTTATTTTAGTAATACTATCTATCCGGATATAAATTTTTCTCATTTAAGTCAAAATACCAGTGCTAACGCCGACGCCAAGTTCCCTAGGTTGTAAAGTTTGAATTAGGTAAGTGCAACAATCATTGACCTCTGGGAATTGGTCCTTCCCGATATCACAGCCCTTATGGGCAAGAGGAACTTGATCCATTCATCATATCACAATTTTAATAGGCGAGAGGAACTAGATCCATCCTTCATATCACTGAAGTGGATGGGCCGGGGAACTTTACACGAAGTGTTTTGGTTTGGATATCATGTTATTTTTGTAAGACATATATGTATCACTTGAAATGAAATGTCGAGTATGTACTTGCTGCCTCTTCGAATGGCAAAGTTAGAATTCTCGCTGAATCACTTAATAACTTAAGTGTTCTAAGGAATTTTTGAAGTGAAACTTCTTTTGGCAGGGTGTAAGCCTAATTCGCGTCAAGGAATTCGCGCACGAAAATGCGTAACGGAAGTGGTGGGGATGGTTGGCCGAGCTAGTCTTAAATAAATTAACGAAATTTTCGAAAGGCTCAACCCGAAGAATATAGGGTATGCCCAACCACATGACGTATGTAGTCTTTTGAATAAAAAAAAAATATTTTTCGGGTTTTTCGATTTTTCCTGTTGGTTTCGATATAAAAGGCAGTTGATTCCAAATTTTCAAGTTTCTAGATTGTCTGGAAGTGGGTTAGAATTAACATGATCCTCCTCCTCCTATATATATTCCAAGAATTATGCGTTTTTGGCGTATTTATATCTTAAGTTCCAGGCTAGGTAGAAAATTGCTTTTTACATGAGAGTTAGTTGATATTATATCTAGCTCACATACAAATTTTGGTTGTCCTCGGTTACCGGGGAGAGCGGCAGTGACGATGCCAATATGGCTAAAAACCGCTTAAGGGTCTATTCGTACTTGCCGGAGGCGAACGTTAGTATGGATACTACCACGATTTTCTAATCCATACGCACCGGAACCATAAAAAGCAACCTGAGAAGGCACTCGAGATGCTCGCAACAAAAGCTAAGACTCGCACACAGCGGGGGTTCGCTACCTAACTCCCGAACAGTTTACTCCCCTCTACACCCTGGGGATGCCTATGCATCCGCTGAGAGCTGGGCAAGCCGTTGGGCATCCGTTTTCGGCCGCCTGGCACAGGTCGCCTGGCACCGGCGGCCGCCACCTGGCACAGGCCGCGTGGCATCGGCCGCCGGTGCCACGACAGCATCCGCACACAATCCATGTCCGAAGTAGATAAAAGAATATTGTTCATCTGAGTTGTAATGTTTAGAAGTAATGGTTCAAACTATAATCTAATTTAACGATGGAACGATGAAAATCAGATTCACAAATCAATTGTAGTATAGTTAAATTATATCTTATATCTTATAAGTGATTATAAGTAAAAACTCCGGAGAACAAGTTTAAAATGATTAGAATTCATTGGTTGCAAGGTGTGTTCGACAGCTGGTGGAAATAGTGGAAAATTGGAAAAGTGGAAATATACGTATAACATTTGGTTCGCGAGCATCTACGGTTGTAAATCTTAGTACGCTAACGGTGTACAAGGTTCAGCATGTGCTGCATTCGGCTGGCTTAAAAATTACGAAAGTGGTGGGTACAATCGGAAGGATTTTTGATTTATGACGTCCATGGTCGGTAGGTCGTCGATAGGGATTTTTATACCTGGCCTTGGTCGCGTGCTTGTCGCGTCGTACGTAAGGTCTTACGACGCAACCAAAAAAAAAAAGCATTTTAATGTCGCCATTCTTTCAGTGCCACCATTTTTGGGGAGTCTATCGTTAGGTCTGCCTATGCTCATCTCCGCCGCGCCCGCAGACCCAGTATCTTGGCTTCGACGTCACACGCTACATAGTATATGTGACCGCTGTAGCCAATATCTCGACTGTAGCCGAAAGTACGTGTGAAACGAGGCCTGTCCCTTGCACTCTGATCCAATCGGCCGCGCATTCGTACCTATGCTCTGTCCAACGAGACCGAGGCAGTGAAGCACCCAGCGTGCGTCCTTTGCTAATTGCCTTGTAAGGGTAACTTCAACTCGGTCGCACTCGAGCGCCTATGTTTACGTCTACTGTCTCGTCTCATTGGACAAGATATAGATACGCCATCGCATTCCTGCCTGGGAACCTTGCATCTAATCATCTGTAGGTCATTATGGACAAGAATTCAGAAGTTTTCCATATACATTTTTTCGTGTCGTAAGACAAAACGATGCAATTTATCATCGTCATCCCACGCGATATCGGATACTTTTGGTAGTATTGTTTCGGATGTCTTCGCCGGGTGCCACGACAGCATCCGAACAGAATCCATTTTCGAAGTATAGAATAGAATATTGTTCATGTAATTGTAAGTTGTAATGCTAAGAAGTAATGGTTCAAACTATAAGGAACTATAAAACTCAAGGTTCGAAAGGTGGTGGGAAGAGTGGAAAAGTAGAAGTATACGTACAACATTTGGTTCGCAAGCATATATGGTTGTAAATCTTAGTACGCTAACGGTGTACAAGGTTCCGCATGTGCTGCATTTGGCTGGCTTAAAAATTACGAAATTGGTAGGTACATTCGGAAGGATTTTTGATTTATGACGTCCATTTCGTAGTAAATTTGTCAAACAACCCAGGCGAACAAGGCGGACATTCTGAAGATTCTGTTTCTTTGCCATAATGGCAAACCTCGACCGTGAGTGGCGCGCGGAAACGTATTCTGCCGTAACCATTCGCCTTGGAATGGCGAAAAAATAACCGATGCTTTACCTGTGCTGAAAGCGCACAGCGTCTTTCGCAGGCAAAACGGCAAATCTGGCGGCCAAATGTTTTATTGCTGTCCGTATGCCGACAGCAATCTGCAGTCGGTCAGAATAGTCTCCGTGCACCCTTGAAAATTTTCTTGCCGAGAAAATTCCACCCCCATCCATGTCGTTGCGGGGAAGGGGTCTCCAAAAAATGTATATAACGGGCTGCAGGACAAGATTTCAGCACCATTTTTTTTTGGCCCATCCTGAGCATCGCAGTGACCACGTTACTTTTACCAACATGGAACATTCTAGCGAAACATCGGACATAGTGACAGCTGCAGTACTTCTGCGATCAATTGCGAGTTACCGGCTCCGCCAGTTGGATTTCGCGGAACAGGAGCAACAGCGGCAACAGGCAGTTGCACCCAGAAGGAGGCGCCGTTACAGCGTCCATCCTCTGTGGCGCAATCGCAGCGCAGAAGGGGAGTTTGTATTGGTGAGCCGAATGCTGACCGATACCGAGGAAAAATTTTACGGCTACTTTCGCATGACTCGGAATTGCTTCGAGACGTTGCTGGAGAAAGTACAGGCCCAGCTGGTCCGAAAGGAGACCCGTATGAAGAAGCCAATCTCACCGAGGGAACGATTAGCTGTTTGCTTACGGTAAGTGGGTTTACAATCCATTGCGTTTTATGAATACTTTTTTATTGTGTTTGCTAATATGATATTTATACAGGCACTAAACAGACAAACTTTTATCACTGTTTCAGATACTTGACAACGGGAGATTCATATAAGACGATAAGCTACAGCTTCCGAATGGGGCATTCCACCGTTCACGAAATTGTAACGGAGACATGCCGGGTTATTGCAACGACACTGCTGCCGGAGACAATTTTCACGCCTAGCATGGAGAGGTGGGAGGCAATCCGGCAGCAGTTTTGGGAACAGTGTAAATTCCCTAATTGTTTGGGGGCCATCGATGGCAAGCACGTGGTCATCCAGGCCCCAGCTAACTCGGGGTCACTGTACTTCAATTACAAGAAGACCTTCTCCATCGTTTTAATGGCTCTGGCTGATGCCAACTTGAATTTCATCGCCATCGAGTTTGGCGCATATGGAAAGAAGGTGGGATTTTTGCCCAATCAAAACTTGGGCAAGACATCATCAACGGGACTTACCCGATGTTGCCCGATAGTGATTTGCCGGGCACATCGGTCAGCGCGCCATGTGTTCTAGTGGGTGACGAGGCGTTCCCACTGAAGAGAAACCTCCTGAGGCCGTACGCGGGCAGCCGAGCTGATGGAAATCCGGAAATGACAAATTTCAACACAGCGCTGTCCGTTGCCCGGCGTGTCGTAGAAAAAATTTCACACAAAAATTTCGGATCTACAACCGGCGCATACACGCCAAACCGGAAAATGCTGATTACATTTGTAGGAATCTTGGGAAATGGGGAGATTAATCTCTTCGAAACACTTTACTGAATATTAATATATTTAGAAGAAATAACGATGTATAACGCTGACACGATTAACACTCTTTCTCGCAAGGCAGTCGCAACTCTAATCTCTCCGCTCTTACCGAACATCCACGCTTTATAGTCTTTCACCCCCTTGCATTCATCTCGCTTGCACTCTGTTTCTTGCATCCATCGCTTTCATTCTTAGAAATACACAAACTCTCCTATCACTTAGACCTAAACACTTTTCATTCACACCTCCTCAGTCACTCGAGTTTTTCAAACATACCGGCGCCGGACCGTCGCAACATGATCCGGTCGCCCGCACGCACGCACGCACAATGAACCATTCATCCCACACATTATAACGGCAACATGCGCCCTACACAATTATATCCGCGCATACGAGGCATCCAACGAAGCGCCAGTCCGGACGAGACGAGGAGATGACCTCGACATGGAGAGTGGTGGCAATTGGCGCAGCTTGAGCCACTACGGGACTAATGCCACCAGCGAGGCCTTCGGCGTGCGGGATAAATTTAAGGATTTTTTATTCGCATCGAGGAACGCGAACTGAACTTATTATTTTTGTAGGTTTAAGATGTATATATTGTAACGTGGACCTCCACTCGCCGCGTAGGAAGGCGGGGGCGGGGTCCACTCCGGGAATTTATGGGCTCAGAGGCCGGGCCGCGTACGGCCGTGAATACGCGGTCCTCCCGGTACTAACAGATTCCCGAGGGTTCTCGGAAATCGAAAAGAGCCTGCTGCTCGGGCGCCAGGCACCGGAAGGGTGCCGCGCGAAACGCGGACGAAGTCCGCCCTTAGCCGAAGCTGAGTGCGGGAGGTGAACCTTCGGGAACCGCGAGAAGGTCGAGAGGCGCGAAAAGGGTCGGGGGTTCGGACACGGAAGGGAGCGAGGACAGCCTTCACGGCAGGGCGGATCGCGCAGGTGAAAAGATCGATAGTCGGGCTGGGCTCTACAATTTTATTGGCGTCGGATTTTACAAAGCCGCGGCCACGTGGCCGCACCCGAGAGCCCGCGCTCTTCGTACAAAGTTTGCGATAAGGTGGAGGGTTCGCAACGCGCTGTGGTCGATCGGTAAAATACGCCGCGGGGGTGCGGTAGATCGGCACGAGAATTGCCCCTCGCCGAAGCGAGAGATTCGCGGCACGCAGGTGGTCGGCGCGATTACGGTATGACTGTCGCGGCGCGGTTTCGGTGCCGACGGACGGCGAACGCTCGGCGAAAACTTCACGATAGGCTATGCGACGGCTCGATAGGAATAACGCGAGAAGTAACGTAACGAACGGACGGTTGCAAGCGTTAACGGCGGCAGCTTCTCCGAGGAAGACTTCCGCACGATATTTTTCCGGGAACTCGATGCCGCGGCTCAAAGTACCGATGAATTCGGTACGAGCGGAATGTCCGAGGCGAGAAGCGCCTCGGCACGCGAAAACTCGGGGAACGAGACGCGATATTACGCGCCCGACGGGCGATCCGCGAGCTCGCGTTGCCGCGAGGGCACGGAATCGTCGTCGGCCGACCTCGTCGGTTCCCCGACAGAGCCTGGCGAACCAACTCGCGAAAAACAAACGAATACGGTCACTTAGGGGACTCACCGTTCCTTCCGATAGAATTCCGCCTTCGTTCGCGGTTCTGTCCGTCTCGCTCGGGATGGTCTCCGGTTTTCTGCGCTTGCCTCGTGACGGGATCGAGATCTTGGGACCGCTGCAGCTCGGTAGTGGAATGCACGCACTTCGCGTTTACGGCAATCGGTATCGTTCACGCGGTATCGCAAGCTACCCGGCGGTCTACTCTGGCTCGATATTTTCGGGTCTCATTCGATACGGAAGTCACCGCGACAGTAATTCGTCCTGGTCCGTTCGCGTTACGGCAGGGTCCTCGTATCCCCACTTCGTGCCCTAGTCCGGCTTTTCCTCTAATAGGGCGCGCGACTGGCGCGAAATTCGTAACTCGCAGGATCGTGCCTATGTCGGGTCCTTGGGCCCCAGACCTTACGCGAAAATCATTCCGAAATGGAAACGCGGGGCAGATCTGCGATCTCCCCCGGTATGGAGAGGGGGGCGCCTACACCACCTTCGCCGAGGCCCCTTGCAATTGGCTAGGTGAGGCGACGGCAGGACCGCGAAATATGTTGTCGGTTGGTCGACAGGGGCCTTCGTCCCGCTTCGTCACCTCCGGGTTGTCTGGCCCGTGTGTGGCGTCGCCCATTCCTCGTTATTACCGCTGCACCGGATTTTCGTATTGGCCATGGTTTGGCGTAGGTGGTCCCGCGAAGCGCTGTGCCCTTTCCTCAGGTCGGCTGGATACCGGGGTGCCGTTCGCCTACCTGAAACTTGCCGGGCTCGGCGCGCGCGAAAGGGTGAAAGTGCGAGTTTCCTGTCGATTCGGGAGTTCCTCGGGGAGCGCTTCCTAACCTATCGAGCCGTGGTTCTATTCGCGATAACGTTGTTTTCGGGCAGTCCGGTCCCTTCGTTCGGTTGTTTGGGGCGCCAAAGGGCGACGTTGTTTGTGCAACGTCACAATATAGAATAAGTAGGTATAAGCGTTAGGTATAAGTAGGTTAGGTGTAAGTAGGTATAAGTAGATATAAGTGTTAGGTATAAGAGGTAGAAAGTAAGGTAGCTGTAAGTTAGAAATAAGAGTAGGATTAGACCAGCGCTCTAATTGTTGTTGTTAATATAAGTTAAAAATATGAAAAATAAAAAATTGTTAAATCAAACCTACTCTTGTTTTATCTATCCTAGTCCATCTTAATCTAACTTAGTCCACCTAATAGTTGGAGGAAGAAAGGATGTAAAACATAAAAAAACTTTTTAAATAACATAATTTATTTATGTAAAATATACTCCAAGTTACTCTAAGTTAATCTATCTTAATCTAACAATCTATCTCACTCTAACTTAACCTATCTCAGCCTATTGTAATCTAACTCAATCTAACTCGTTTTAATCTCGTTCTCCTGTTCACGAATATATACCATTATAGAGGTAGATACTAAATACTTTTCGATATGTTGACGATTACAGTTTTATTATTCCCTGCGTTATGCCACACGTATTAGAGAGGATATCAGTATCAATCAATGATCGAAAGGACCCTAACATATAAGCGAGAAAAGACCGCACTTGTTTAAAAAAAAGGTAGATGAACTTATGTCGCATCACACAAACGTTATAGTAACTTGTTCGAAATCCGGAAGATTAACACAGGATATTTATAAAGACTTCATTACATTTAATATATACATTCAATATATAAATAATAATATATAATAATGGCAAATAGTCCTGTTGTCAGTAAATAAATACATGTGATTTATAATTCAAAATGCAATTTTATGCGTGAAATTTAATTTAATTTGAATTTAATTTAATTTAAAATGAACAATATGAATATACAATGATGAAACATAATAAATTGAGTATCTGCCCGTATACTCATATATGTGTTCGTGAACAGGAGAACGGGATATATAAGTAAGCAAAGTTTGAACGGAATCGGCCGTGGCCTCTGATTGTTAGTCTACTTAATGATTAAAGGAAGGAAAAGGAGCCAACAAGTAGAAACATTTTTTAAATAACAATTTATCAAAAAATCTATTGTTTCGGCGTCGACCGACGGTCGGAGCAGCCTGATGCCGGGACCACTCAGAGTTGAGCGCGCAAAGGAATCCACAGGATGGGTTAGTGAGAGATTGAGACAGAGAGAGAGAGAGAGAGAGAGAGAGAGAGAGAGAGAGAAAGAGATAGAGAGAGAGCTGATATTAAACTGCACTTTATTGATCGCAGACCGATCACAGGCGGCACGACCGGCCGGTCACTCGCGAGCGATGGAGAGAACGAGAACGTCGCGAGCGGTAGAGAACGAATGAGAACGTCGCGATCGTTAGAGAACGAGGACGTCGCGAGGTGCGCACGATCGAGAGAGAGAAAGCGCGATCGAGAATCGTGAGCCGGCGGATGAACGGATATCTTGCGCGTGCAGATTTCTGCCGTCGGATCGCGACGCGGAAATCTTGAGCGGCACGAAACACGTGCCGCCGCGATACGGAAATCTTCATCGCGGGCGACGGAGATCTTCAACGCGCGGCAGAATGCACGTAACGCGGCGCGGAAGATTGTAGAAAATACTGCGAACGAGCAGTTCGAGATCGCGAGAGTCTCCGAGCGAGAGATTTTGAAATATGACCTGAGCGAGATGAGCGCGAGCAGCAAACTAGCGCGAGAAATATGACTGTGCAGACGAACGTGAAGAGCGTTAAGCAGCGTGATGCGAGCGACGAACATTAAGAGAGCGAGAAGGCACACGCAGGTGCCTTAAATAACAAGGACCATCGAATGTGGAGCACCGTGATTGGTGCTCCCGAATCGGATAATCCTTGTTTGTCTCGATTTGAAGGATTCAAGCGTTGAAATTCGGCCAATGAGAGACGAAACTGTTGCTACGCGGTGTCGAGCAACGGCGACACGCGTTCTTGCCGCGTGTTGACATACGAGACAAAAACTGTATGATACAGCGGTCGCCAGTTGAGACAATAACCGCCGAATTCCAACGCTTGAATCCTGAACATCTATCTTAATGTGACATCCTATCTTACTCTAACTTAGTCTGGCTTATCCTAATTTAATCTAACTTAATCTACCTTACTTTACTTTAATAACTTAATCCAATTACGGTTCTCCTGCCTCGTCGCACTCCTTTTGTTCGTACTTCGCCAGCAGCGCCCCGATGTCCTTCTTGAACAGCGATTGGTTCCTTTTTGTCAATTCTGACACCGAAGCCGCTATCCCCATGAAATAATGCTGCAGGGATGTCAGCTTTGCTGGCGGTGCCTCCGCCCTGCTCCTCACGACTCCTTGCAGTAATTCGTTGCATTCGGCCACCGCCCTGTCCAAAATCTGTCTCGGCTCCTCGTTTTGGAGTGGACTTCTGCTGTGGACCTGCGGCTGCATGTCCCGTTCGCAGGGCACATCTAATTCAATGGGCGTTTCGCCCGTTTCATCATTACTATGCCCGCTGCCCTCTTCGATGCGATTTTCGAAGCTGTAAAATAAAATTTAAAATGTAAAATACAATTTGAAATGTTTGTCAAATATTCATGAAATATTTCCTGCCTCTGAGAAGCCTCAGTGCTGGATAAGAGATTCCTTTCGAGGAAATGTGCCGACAGAAATTGTAGGGCATCCCAGTGCCTGTATTTGCGATGGGCGCCGTCCGCCGCCTGCCCACTTCGCACCGCGTTCTCCTTCGCCCGGTACTTCCGGAATAAGTCCCGCATATTTTGCCAGCGTTTCTTACACAGCGTCGCTACAACAAACATATTTTGCAGTTAACCTTTTGTCAGTGTGCGTCAAGGGGCTCGTACGTACACCACATATACAGTCAAACCTATTTTCGTAGATAGGGGCCTCACAAACGAAACCGCAAAAAAAATATTCAGAAACGTCATAAATAGCTATAACAAGGGTGTTATAATTCCAATACCGTTGGCATTCATAAACCGCATGGAAAAATGGCATAGAAAAGGACTGCACAAATACAGGTTTGACTGTTAACTAAGGAGTTATTAAAACACAGTGATTACTAACCTGGTTGATTCAGCTCGTCGCCTATCTCCCTCCATGCTGTGGCCTTGTACTTGGCATCCGCGTACTTGGGGTGCTTCAAATTATATAAAAACTCCCGACTCCTCACGCATTCGATTAGGCGTTCTTCTTGCATGGTGCTCGGTGCTTGTTGTCTAAATCCTCGCAGGTCGGAACTCGAACTGATTTTTCCGACGAATTTCTCGTCCCAGGTAACCTCGTAACAAACCTTTGCGTGGGGGTAGGTAATATGGTACGAAATTCTATTGGGCTAAAGAACAGTCGACATACCTGCATCGGGGTGCTCAGCGAGTCTCCAGCGGCCCTTCGTGAAATTTTTGCACACAGTCAATCATATAAATTGTTGGAAACGCGTCATCGTAACGAAACTTTTTATCGGTCTTTACGTTACGAATTGTTCGGAATCGCGAAAGAAATACACTCCTCGTCAAAAAGATAGCCCAGGTGTGCTATCTTTAATTTCTCAATGACGCATGTGAAGTTGTACGTTTGTGACGTATAATATCAAAACATTTTGGCTCAGAATATGCGGGTCGTTGAAAATAATTTAAAATATTATAAGGTTTAGTGTGTAACAAAAAAAAATTGTTTTATTTTAAGAAAGAAACGATAGCACATGTACAATAAGAAAGCAATGCGTAATAATGAACATAAATTTTAACTAACACTAATTACTTATCAAACATATATACTTATTTAATAATGGGTACATCCCCCTTTATTTTCTATTACTTCTACTGTACGATTTGGTATCGCTTTATATAGTTTTTGGATATAATTTTGACCTAAAGCTTCGTACAGACCTGAACATTTCGACGAACATTGCGTCGAACAGCGCGCCAAACGGCGCGACGCGTCGAACAGCGAACGAAAGGCGAAATCGACATTCATTTCGGCGAACCGAACAGCGCGCCGAATGGCATGCGGATCGGCGGACGGGACGGAGATCGACATTAATTTGGTCAACGAACAGCGCAACGAACGGATCGCATTTGTGTAATTTCCAAAATTTCTTACAAACTATGGAAGCTGCAGCAGCATATATTTACATCCATTACTCGTTAACCGTTGTCGGCCGAGGATTTAGTTTTTCATTAGCACATAGCACAGGGTCTTAGACCCTCACCATAAAGATTGCAACCATACCTGCGTGAGTCATTCGAAGACGCCCTTCGGACGACCGTTTAGAAAAATTCGGGATTTCCCATTAGTTTTACAACCCCTGCTCCCACTCTACTAGCTCTGGTCAACGATATTGTTAACTCCACCCCCTTTTTCCAACCAATCAACTTCCCTATCCCAGTTTTGTAAACGGGTCTAGCCGGGTCATTCCAATTGATTTAAACAAATGCAATGTTTTTATATCAAAGGCCTTTTTAAAAATTTGTAACGGTTGCGTTCCCTTCGCGAGCGATAGTCGTGGAAGGAAGGTGTGTTCTGTCCCCTCCTGGATGCGCTCAGCGGCCAGGGTCGGCGGAGAGGACAGCGGGTGAAATAACGGAGGCGTTTTATGGAAAGAAAGTACGTTTTATTGCCGGCGGCGGTTCGCCCCGGGTAGCGATGATGATTCCCGGCTGGCGGGTTCCGGTGCGACGGCTGGCTGTAATCAGCGCGAGGAGACGACACGTTATTCTAATACTAAGATTCTTAAACCTAATGTACGCGAGAGTAACGGCGGAGACGCGAAGCGATCAGGACTCGCGTTCTGACGACGGTAACGCGGAGCGAGCAGGATTCGCTTTCTTACGGCGGTAACGCGGAGCGAGCAGGATTCGCTATTTGTACGGCGGAGACGCGAAGCGATCAGGACTCGCTTTCTTATGACGGTAACGCGGAGCGAGCAGGATTCACTATTTGTACGGCGGAGACGCGAAGCGATCAGGACTCGCTTTCTTATGACGGTAACGCGGAGCGAGCAGGATTCGCTATTCGTACGGCGGTAACGCGGAGCGAGCAGGATTCGCTATTTGTACGGCGGAGACGCGACGCGATCAGGACTCGCTTTCTGACGACGGTAACGCGGAGCGAACAGGATTCGCTTTCTTACGGCGGTAACGCGGACGGTATCGGCACACGGCGTTCTCCGGTTCGAAGGATTCCTAGAGTTCCGGATCTACGGTTGGTCGGTAGGAACCACCGCGGCTCGGCGAGATTCTAGTGAACTGGTGCTACCTCGCTGGCGGCCGAGCGCACGGTGGCCGCGAATCCACTCCGACTCCGGACCGACGGGACGCCCCACCCGTCGCCCCCAATCAGATCGCGGTGGGGGTCGCTCGCACCCGGACGTTCCCAGAGAACGAGCTCCCGTCACCAGCGTCGTTGCTCGTACAGGACGAGCTCCGAACGCGGCTGCGATCCGACGAGGACTGTCACGAATGCGACGAGACGCCTGGTCGCGGGCCGGTGAGCGAATTTCGCAGGATCGGCGGAAAGGAATCGGGAAGGGGGAGAGAGCTGGAGCGCGCGACGAGCAGTAGCGCCCAGAGACACTGCTCCCGTCCGTCTGCTCGCTCGACACTTCCTCGCGGTACTGGTTTCACACGCACACCGAAGAAGCCGTAGTACGCGTTCCGCCTAGCACCAGCGTGTTCGCACACACACACGGAAGAAACCGTAGTATGCGTGTTCACACGCGGCTGCGAGTGGTCAGGAGCTCGGGATGGTTCCCGGTGAGCAGCTCCCAGCCAACTCCGAGTTAAACTTTTTTTTTTTTTTTTTTTTTTTTTTTTATAATGAGTGTTAGGACAGAGAAGGAGGGGGGTCTCTTTCCGGCGAGCCGGAGGCTCGCCGGGAGAGACACACTTCTAAGCCTATTTAAGCCGCACCTGGAGGCCTTTGCCTCCTTATCGGCTGATAGAATAGGATTGGTATTACCGATAAGGGTTGGTGAGCCGAGGCTGATTGATTAAAACTCAGGAAATTTGCAAAAACCTGAGTGAGTACGCGAGGAAGGATGTGTTAAACATCCGTGGCGAAGTGCCATGGAGTATAGCCCAAAGGGCTGTTATTTCGGATTTTCTCCCATGGTTCCAGGAGGGCTTACAAGAACAAGCCCAAGGAAGTTGGGAATGCATCTACCTGACTATGAGGTGATATATTGACCCTGTAGAGGAGCACCCAAGAGGAGGGAAGGGAGCAAAATAATCGTGAGGATATTAAGCTAGGGTAGTATGAATGAAGTTAGAATGCAAGAGGAAATTGAATTTTGATTTTATACGGTATATTGTCTGCAGTGTAACTCCCGGTTAGCTTTACTAACGGGTTTTCATGCTCGGAAACATTGTAGTTAGCAATCATTTTGTTTATGAAGTTATTAATCAGCGGTATGGCTGTGATTTGGTGTAATAGCTTTGTGGGGAACCGTCTATCCTTATTTAGGATGTTTTTTAAGATTTTAGTCTGAGTCCGCTGCAGACAAATCCGGATGGAGATAGGGGTGGCGTAGTACCAGATAAGAGCCCCATAAGTGAGTACAGGTCTGAGGCACATCAGATAGGTGGTTAAGCGAAGCATGAGTGGTAGATGCGAAGAAGGCGCAATAAAGGATTTTAGTGCTGCGTGAGCATGCAGAGTTTTATCAACTCGATCCTTGAGAGCAGGTGACCATAGCAGTTTATCATGCAGGATAACACCCAGGTATCTGACCTGGCTCGCCCAACTCACAGGTTCACCGTTTATCATGAATTTGTTGTGTTCCTTAAAGGCGTCCGTACGGGATCTTAGAGCCTTAGAGAAAAGAATGGCTTCAGATTTAGAGGGATTTATCACGAGTTTCCAGTCACTGAAGTATTGTATAATATTATCAAGGTATTTTTGCATTCTACGAAAAAGGGTCAATCGACCCTTTCTCGTAGAGGAGGAGTATATTGCTGCGTCATCAGCATATAATGCTTTTTCACACGAGGGCATGGAGGGAATGTCGTTGATGTACAGAATGAACAATAATGGTCCCAGTATGGAGCCTTGGGGTACTCCTGTTTGACATTTATAGATGACAGATTTGTGTGAATTTAAGCACACGTAGCACGTGCGCTCAAGTAGATATGAGTTTAGCAGTCTTAATATTGAATGAGGCAGGGCCATTCTATATAGTTTATATAGAATGGCCTGTGCCATACCGTATCGAATGCCTTGGAGAGATCCAACAAGACCATGGCAACCTCCCTCTTCACGTTGAGCGCATGAGCCACGTGTTGAGATATGCGGCCTACTTGATGTAAAGTAGAGTGCTTCTCTCTAAATCCGAATTGTTGGGCAATGATTATATTGTTCGTTTTGACATGATCCAGTATAAGATTGAATATTACTCTCTCTAGGAGTTTACCCGGGATGGGTAACAAGCTAATTGGTCGATATCCCGAAGGATCCGATGAAGGTTTGCCCGGTTTGTGGACCGGGATTACTTTTGCACTTCTCCATGCCCTGGGAAAATAATTATATTTGAGTGAAGCCTTGAATATATAATGAAATTGACAAAAAATTTTGTGCGAGGCATTTGCCAACATTGGAACGGTAATTTTGTCAGGACCAGGGGCCTTTTTGGCCTTCATTTTTCTGACAAGATCGTATATGTCCTTGGGTGAGGGTACCTTGACGGGGACACCGTCGCTCAACTTCTCCCAGTCAAATTGCTCGTAGAAATGATTTACAGTCTGTTCGTGTCTTGAGGCAATCAGAGCCGCGTCCAAATGGACCTGGGCAAAGTTATTAGCTAAAGCATCAGATTTATCATGGTCAGAATGTAGGGTTCTGCCTTGAATGTTGAGTACTGGTAATGCTAACTGACGTTTGTTAGCTAACGTTTGGTACGTAGCCCAGAACGTAGGGTCAGGTTTTGTAAACCCTTGTAACATTTTTGCCCAAGCTAATTCCCGGATTTTGTAAGTTCGGGTTCGTATTGCTTTATTGGCTTCCTTCAATTGTTGATGGAAGTAAGGGTCATATGAGATTTGATATAAACGTCGTATTTTTCGCCTAGTCCTCATCAAGGCAGTTAGACGATCATCATTTGCTATATGCTTTTTTCTGATTGCAGCAGGAGAGTTTACCAAGTTCGGATCCCTGAACGTGGAGTCCCATTTGGATCCAATCAAAAATGATGTGAGAGAGTCGATACACGAGTCAATATCAGCAGGGGTTTGTAAGTGAGCGACGATGCCCCAGTTCAAAGTAACCTCTTTGTACTTTTCCCAGTCAACAGATTGATAGAATAATGAGCCCTGAGAGGGGTCAGTGGGTGCAATTCTTTTAATAGAAACTGGCCTGTGTACCGTCCCAAATATGTCAAGCGTTACTGCTTCAAAGGAAGCAGTAGAATTGGTAATGAAGAAATCAATGATAGTAGGTAAGACCCGCGGAGCGTAATGAGTGGGCGAGCCAGGTGAGATTATTGTAAAGTTAGATTTAAGCATATAGTTGTATAAAGTAATACCGGCTGCATTTGCTCTAGGATTCTTCCAGAACCTGTGTTTGGCATTCCAGTCTCCGCCAATTATATACGGAGATCCGTAATTGGTTATGTGCCTCAGATCCTGCTCTGAGAGGGGCTGTTGGGGTTTTGCATAGATGACTCCGACAAGTAGTACTGGATGGTCAAGTTTGACGGCCAGGAATTCCAGGTCAGAGCGAGTACGGACTACTGAAAATTTAATGTTGTTGTTAATTATGATGGCTACGCCACCCTTCCCGTCATCCCGGTCCTTTCGGATGACCGAGTAGCCAGGTATTGTAAAAGTAATGTTTGGATTTAGCCAAGTCTCGGTCACCAGGAGGAGATCGCACTCCAGGTGGTCGAGTTGGGCAATGCTTTCGTGTCGCCTATGCCGTATGGATTGTGCGTTCCAGGTTATGATGTGCGGGAAATTAGCCATTTTTGACAGTAGAGAAAAGAAAGGAAATAGAATAGATTATTCCAGAGTCGAGAGGACTTCTAGGAAAGTCTGGAATTTTTGGGTATTTGTAGAGCATGTTCTTAGTTTGCTTGCAAGGGTTTGAGCAGTGGTAAGCATGAGATTTACGTCACATAATTGAGATATTTCTCGTATGGAGTCTGCAAGTTGAAGAAATTGATGAGTGTTTGTATTGGAGTAAGAGTGAGCAGGATTTGGCAAAAGATTTTGTTTATTGACGTCGGATTTTGTTTGATTTTGGGTTGTCAGTCTGGATTTGGTGGCTTGAGCGTAGGATATATTACTCCTAACCTGTGCATGGGATGAGTTTGGTTGAATCACCTGCATGGGGTTTTGAATATTTAATCGACTAGCTCGTGAGGGCTGCAAAAGCTGAGCTTCAGTAACTAGAGGTGATTTAGTGTAGACCGGAGTCCTGGGTGGTTTGGGAGCCCGTTTCTGAAGGTAAGCAGCCAGCGCAGGGCACTGCGAATAATTGGCAGTGTGATCTCCTTTGCAGTTGGCACAGGTGGGTGATACATCGTAAGCCTTATTACATTCCGCTGAGGAGTGTGAGGCAGCACATTTGACGCATCTCGCAGGGAGATTACAGTTTTTTGCAGAATGGCCATAGGATTGACATCTGAAGCATTGGGTGTACGCCCTTTTGGATAAATACTTCTCCCAGTATATTCGGGTGTTGAATAAGAAGCCAACCTTGTTAATGGAGGCAATGGTGATCTCCGGAGAAAAAATTACTTTGTATAGTGCGTAATGTGATTTAGTGTTTTTAGGGGTAATTTCAGTGATTGAAGTGGTCACCAGACCAGTAGCTTGAATTTCCTCCTTCAGTTCTTCAAGGGGGATTTGTGGCAGTCCCTTGAGTACCATAACTGGATTTTTATCAGTGTTCTGACTGAACGTGAAGAACGGGATTTTGGCTTCAGCCAGAATGTTCCGGAATTCTTGGTGTTTATCGTGGTTGAAGAACTGTATTCTGATACGTCTACCTAAAAATTTCGCTGAGTAGGCATCTTTTCCTACATCAGCGTTCATTCTTTTGTAGAATGCAGGAATGTTTAAGTCAAAATTTGAGAGGTATATAGGAGGTGGTCTGGGTTTGTAATTACCAGTCCGAGTTATGTTTTTAAAGGTCGGGCCCGAATTTTGGGTCTGCTCAATAGGAATTGGAGAATTTCTTCCCTGAGGTCTCCGGCCAAGTCCAGAAGGCCCAGGGGAGGGCCTATCAGGATTTAGTATCCCCTCGAAAGAAGTTAGCACCTGGAACTTGTTAGTCAGGGGTATGTCAGTAGTATGCATCATGTCTGAATTTCTATTTGGGTCAGTCTCTAGCCCAAAAGGAGATTTATCTTTGTGACATTTTTTAGTTTTAGGAGATTGGACGACCTGAAAATTGTCCTCGTTTTCTGGAAGGATCATTGGTTCCTGGGAGGCAGAATCCTTCGAGGATGGAATAGGATTTAAAGTGGGATGTCTGGTGAATTCCAGTACATTATCAAAGAACAGTAGGTTATCGGCAGTTAACTGATGTACGATAGGTGGATTTACGTCAGGGACGCTCTGCGACAGGGTCGTCGGTACCGGAGAAGAGGCGTGTAACGCCGGTAAGGAGGTGGAGAAAAGCGATGAGCTATCTTGTTCATCCACAGAAGTTGAGCTTGTGGTTGGGTACAGTAATCGTTTGTAGATGTTTTTGGTATTGCCTTTCTTGCTCTTGGCAAGGGCAAGTCTTCTATTTACTGGGGGAGCCAGTTTAACAATTGGGGGGGGGGGGATTCCCCCCTCCTGTAGTGAGCCAAGTTAATATGTACTAGATAAAGTTAAGTACCGTGTTAAAAATTTATCAAGGAAAAAGTAATACTCTTCACACAAGATAAAACGCCAGATAAGTGTACAAACACCAGAATAATTGGGTGTGATAATATGTATTTGCTGTATCGATGATGAGCAGTAGGATAATAAACAAAATGATAATATTTATTTATTTGAAATTGCTTAAAAAATAGACGATTAAAGAGAAAAGAATATTAATATGTAATTAATGAAATAGGAACTATACTATGTTTATGAGTATAATTATAATTATGAGCAGGAATGCTGTCACATATATGGGCATATGGCCCGCACATGAGGTTATGTTCCCACGTGATACGTGGGAACAAGAATTTCAATTACACGAACAAAATGATTTATTGTATATTACACACTAAGATATTGTAATAATTATTATTGTTAAATAAAGAGAATTAACTATACTTTAGTGTACAAGAGGTAAGTCAACCAGAAAGTCGGAGAATATCACACCACGATGCGAGATTAACCAAGGTTGACGGGAAGAGGAAAAATTAAATTTACATAGTAATGTATTAATATAGAGATAAAATAAGAATAATAACTATACTATAATTATACTATAAAGGGAGAGTTTCACATATATGGGCAGGTGGCCCACGCAATGAGGTTATGTTCCCACGTAGTCCGTGGGAACTAGAGTTTCAATTAAATGAACAAAAAGATTTATAGGATATTACACCCTAAGATATTATAATAATTATTACTATTGAATAAAGGGACTTAACTAGACTTTACTATACTAGGAGCAATTCAACCAGAAGGTCGGAGCATATCACGCCGCGATGCGTGATTTAACAAGATTAACGAGTGAAAGAAAATAAATGTACGTAATAATATATTTATATGGTGATATGAAATAAAGATAATAACTAAACTATAATTATACTTATAAGGGGAAAATTTCACATATATGGGCATGTGGCCCACGCAATGAGGTTATGTTCCCACGTGGTCCGTGGGAACTAGAGTATTCAATTATATGAACAAAATTTATTTATGGGGTATTACACACTAAGATATTATAATAATTATAACTATTAAATAAAGAGGATTAACTATATTTGACTATACAAGAAGCAAGTCAACCAGAGAGTCGTGGTATATCACGCCGCGATGCGTGATTAACCAAGATTGACGAGAAAAAGAAAAAATAAATTTACATGATAATATATTAATATGGAGATACGATATGAAATAAGAATAATAACTAAACTATGATTATATTATGCGAGGAGAATTTCACATATATGGGCATGTGGCCCACGCAATGAGGTTATGTTCCCACGTGGTCCGTGGGAACTAGATTATTCAATTAAATGAACAAAATTATTTATGGGGAGTTAAACACTAAGATATTATAATAATTATAACTATTAATTAAAGAGAATTAGCTATATTTGACTATACAAGAAGCAAGTCAACCAAAGAGTCGTGGTATATCACGCCGCGATGCGAGATTAACCAAGATTGACGAGAAGAAGAAAAAATAAGTTTACATGATAATATATTGATATGGAGATACGATATGAAATAAGAATAATAACTAAACTATGATTATACTATGCGAGGAGAATTTCACATATATGGGCATGTGGCCCACGCAATGAGGTTATGTTCCCACGTGGCCCGTGGGAACTAAAATTTCAATTATATGAACAAAATGAATTATTGGATATTTCACACTAAAGTATTGTAATGATTATAGCTATTAAATAAAAGGAATTTACTATACTTTACTGTACAATAAGTAAGTCGACCAGAGAGTCGGAGTATGTCACGCCGCAATGCGAGATTAATCAAAATTGACGAGAAAAGAAAAAATAAGTTTACATTATAATATATTAATATATAGATACGATGTGAATTAAGAATAATAACTATACTATGATTATACTTATAGTAGAAAAATTTCACGTGCATGGGCATATAGCCCACGCAATGAGGTTATGTTCCCACGTGGCCGGTGGGAACTGGTATTTCAATTGTAAGAACAAAAATAATTATTTTTACGATATTTTATGCACAGAATAAAATAGAAAAAAGTTTACGTCACCAAATTAATGTTGAACAGGATCTACTATGTAAGAGATTCTTGAAGTAACTCGCAGAGGAGATTTAGATACCATGCGGGCACGTGGTCCGCTGTTCGCAATGTGGATTTGAGTTGATTTTGCAGGAAAAATAGCAGGTAAAAACACAATAGTATTGAATTATGCACTGGCTTAACTGCGATAAACTAATTATAATATTTAAGAAAATATAATCCGTATATACGTATGTACGGAAACTATTCCGCGATATTCGCGAATATTCTAGGCCAAGATGGCGCAGAGACGGGTTCTCGATCGCAAGAGGGCAGTGTGTAAAGGCGTCCGCTCACTGGCACGGCTCGCGACAGACTGACCAGCCAACTCCGAGTTAAGGGGGCCGGCAGGGTTTGAAATCCATATACGTATGCATGGGTCAAAACCTTTTCAAACTATCGCTTCAATATTGCAATGAGCAGTTTAGAAGTGGTCAATTGTGTTTCCTAAAAGTCCAATCTATGTCTGTATAGAGCCCAAATTGCGAATTTCTAACTCATCGTGGAGTAATTTGTAATATTCGGCAGAAAATTCGAATTCTGAAGCAAGTATGACGTCACAAGATGGCTGCCGCTGAGAGATTCTCTTAATTTCGCGAGATTTAGTGTTCGTATCGAAAAAAGGGCTCTATACAGACATAGCAAAGACATGTACAAACACGGTGGTATGCATTTTTAATTGATTACTTACTTATTTAAGACGTAAAATGTCTAGAAAAAAAGGCATAGCGTAACATAGCGTGACAGTCAAGGCCAAATGCCTGCCGGCCCCCTTAAACGCGGTTCGCTCCGATATTTATGGAGAAAGCGCGGACTACGAAGAGTGCGCCGCCTCGCGAAATGTTCGCGAAGCGGCGGCGTGCTCTGATTGGTTCGCGCTCGGGACGGTTGCGGATTGGCTCGCACTTGGGTCCGTTGTGCGAGTTCGCGACGGAACGTGAATTTCGCCGTTTCGTCGCAAAGGCTATAGCCGGTTTTGGGGGTCAAATGTGCCCAAGAAGGGATTTTATTCCAATTTGCGCCATTCGATAGCCTACCAAAAAAGATACCTTTCAGCCAAGTTTTAGCCCTATAGCTCATCTGTAAGGGTAGTTATAGAGGAAAAACGAAAATCCAGTTTTTGGCCTATTTTCCCCATTTAATGACAATTTATATACTTTTATTTTGCCTCCCCTAAGGGTTACAATTCTTTTTCCTTTACACCATCTCCTTCTATCGCCGCCCTTCCATCTTCGCTTATCCTAACTTATACCTTATCTATCTTAATCTAACTTAACCTAACTTATACTTATACTTAGCATAACCTAAACTTATATACTATATAGCTAGAAAAGAGAGTTTATTTACAATAGACCTTAATTTATATCTTAACCTAGCTTATACATAACTTATCTATGCTTATGACCTATATAATGCTATGTAGAGAGACAGAGAGAGAAAATTGTATATACAAAAGACCTTATTTGCTAATCTTATATTTACCCCCCTACCCTTTGGACCTCCCCTTCCGTTCGCTCATCTCCCACTCCTCTCTTTTCCTTTCTCCCCTCTCTCCACTCTTCCACTCTTCTCATCCATTCCTCACCTCCTCCCTCATCTTCCAACACCTCCCACATTCTCTCCTGCCACCCTTTTTCCTCATCCAACCTCATGCATACTTCCCACACATGCTCCCACGTCTCATTCTCCCATCCGCACACTCTACACGCTTTCCGCTCCTCATTCATCCAGTACCACTCTCCTCTCATCTCGCATCCTAACCTAAACCTCGCCACTCTTTTCCATCTACTTTCCCCCCATCCTTTCTTAAGGTACCCCGGCAGTCCCTCCCCTTTCACCATCCCATACCACTTGTTTGACTTTGACTCCTCTATCTTACCCCTTCTTTCCTTTGTTTGTCTTTCCTTTTCCTTTTTAATTATTTCCTCGCTCATTTTCTCCCTTCCTTCCTCAATCATTTCATTTATTATCTCTCCCGACCATCCCCTCTCCTTAAAGAACTCCCACCTCTCCTTTTCCCACCCATCTCTTACCCCTCCCACCCTATCCCTTCTTCTTATTTCTTCCCAACATAATCGTGCCAGCTTTCCCCCTTTCCCTTCCGCTAATTTTTTCTCGTATCCCCATGCCCTCAGTCCTGCCTTTCCCCTCAATAATTCCCTTTGCATTTCCTCCCTCACCATGTATCCCGGCGTTGTCCTTTCCACTCCCAGGACCCACCTTAAATATCTCTCCTGTAGCCTTTCCATGCCTTCCCTCTCTTTCCATCCCCAGATTTCCACCCCATAACTTATTACCGACCATACCAATTTGTCAAAAAGCCATACTCTCCTACCCCAATCTTTGCCGAACCTCCTTTTTCCTATCCCCCACACCTTCCCCATTATTGCTGCTCCTTTCCTCACTCTTTCCTCCACTTGCGCTTCCTGTCCACCATTCCTTGCTATCACGTATCCCAGGTACTTGTACTCCCTTACTTCCTCAATTTCCCTGTCCTTCCACCTCCACTTCATCTTTTTCCATCTCCCCCCGCCCTTCCTACATCTCATTATTTTAGATTTCTCCGCATTTAACTGCAGCTTTTTCTCATCCAGGTACCTCTCCATCTTCCCCATCATCCCTCTCATCCCCTCCTCATCCTCCGCCAGCATCGCTATGTCATCAGCGTATGCTAGCGTATAAATTTTCTTCCCTCCTACTTTTACCCCCCCCCATCCGCCCCTCTCCAACTCTTCATCTACATCTGCCATTAATAATGTAAATAGTAGTGGGCTTAGTGGACACCCTTGCCTCACTCCCCTTACCGTCCAGAAGCAATTACTTTCTTCCTCCCCCACTCTGACTTTACTTTTCGTCTCCTTCATCAGCTCCTCGCACCTCTCCACTAGCCCCTCCCTTACCCCCCTCCTCCTCATTGCCCTCATTAGCACTTCTCTGTCTACCGAGTCGAAGGCCGCTTTTAAATCTATGAACATAATGATCAACTTTTTTGTTTTCCTTCTAATCTGTCTATTTATCAAATAATTTAACACATACACATTGTCTATACACCCCATCCCCTTCCTAAAACCTGCCTGACTGTCTGGTAGTAACCCTTTTCTCTCTATCCCCTCTCTCATCCTCTCCGCCAATACCGCAGCATATATTTTATACCCTGTCTGTGTGAGCGTTATACCTCTATAGTTCTCCACCTTACTATTGTCTCCCTTTTTGGCTATTGGCACCACTATCCCTTCCTTCCAGTCTTCCGGCCATCCCTCCCCCCTCCAAACCTTGTCACAGACTCTCCATAACCATTCTTCCATCTCATTCCCTCCATATTTCCATACTTCATTCGGTATACCGTCCCCCCCGGCAGCTTTCCCTTCCTTCAAACCCCTAATCACCCTACTAACCTCCGACTTATCTAGCTTCCTCTCCCCATCCCTCTCACTTCTACCCACCCCTTCCTTTCCTTCCCACCTATCTACTCCTCCTAATACTTTTTTAAAATATTCGTCCCACTGTTTCATCTTTATCCTTTCGTCTATCCTCGCTCCCCCCTTCCTTTCCATATTCACCACTTTCCATATCTGACTCTCATTTTTTAGTCCTTCCACCATCCTTTCCCATCTCTCTCTCTCTACCTTCTTCTTCTCTTCGCATAACTCCTTATATCTTCTCTTCTCTTCCTTAAATTTCTTACCCTCCCCTCCCTTCTTCCTCCATCCCCTTAGTTCCTCTCTCACTTTCCTTTTCCCTTCCCTACACTCCTCGTCCCACCATCCGCCCCTCTTTTTTCTCTCTTTCTTCCCCATCGTCTCCAACGCCTCTCCTACTCTTTTCTTCAATCTTTTCCACTCTTCCTCCACTCCTTCCTCTCCTCCCCTAAAGGCCCCAAATCTTTCTTTGAAGCCCTTTATTTCTTCCTCTGATCAGCGCCCCCCCTTATTCCCCCTTCCTTTCCCTTTTTCCTCCTTTTTAAGATCCCCTCTATTCACTCCTTCTATCCAAACCGTCACTGGCATGTGATCCGAATCAATCTGTTCCCCTATTTCCATCCTTTCCACCTCTTCCCTTGTTTGCTCATTCCCTATAATATAATCTATTACTGAGTTCCCCTTCCCCCCTACATATGTCCACTCTCCCGCCTCGTCTCCTTTAGTGCTACCGTTTAATATCCCCCATCCTCTCTCTCCTAGATATCTGATCAGCCTCCTCCCTTCTACGTTTATTTTCTCATCCTTCGACTTTCTACTCCCTTCCCCTCTTTCCCCCTCTTCCTCCTCTCCCACTTCCTCCCCCCCTTCTCTTCCCGTCCTAGCATTGAAGTCCCCCCCTATAATTACTCTTTCCCGGATCCCTCTTTCTTCTGTCCATTGCCCCATTTTTTCCAACTTTCTTTCCAGATCTCCGTTTACGTAAACCCCTACCACCCTCCACCATTTCTCGCCTATCTTCACCCTTACCGTCATCATACCTTCTTCATCTCCTCCCTCCTCCCTTTCCCTCTCGATCTCTTTCCTTACTCCTATTATCATGCCCCCCATTGCCCTTCCTCTTTTTTCTACTCTTCTTGCCCACTGCGTTTCCCATATGTACCCCTTTGGTAGCCTTCTCCTTACCCCGCTCCACCCCCTTTCCTCGATCCACGTTTCCATTAATACTATTATGTCCCACCCCTCTAACCCTTTCCAGAATTCCGTGTCCTTATTCCTTAATCCTGCCACATTCCAGAAGGTTATTTTGTACCTTGCTTTCCCCCTCTTTCCCCCTCCTCTCCCTTCTCCCTCTTCCCGTTTCCCTGTTCTCCATACCACACTTCCTCTATCTCATTCCATCTCTTCATTCTTCCATTTACCCACATTCTCATGTACCCTACCTGTACATGCATTCCCCTCTCTCTTTCCTTCTCCGCTTCCCTTTCTATTTTCCATTTTGCTCTCCTTTCTTCCTCTGTTAAATCATCATCCAGCCATTCTTTCCTTCCCTTGAGTAACCTCCTTCTGTCCATTACTATCCTTTTCTGTTCTAAATTCGCCATTTTAACTAGCACCATCCCACACCCATCTTTTCCTTCTTTCCCTATCTTCCTTACTTCTTCTATCCCCTCTTCCTTCACCCCCACTAATTCCCACACCCTTTTTACTTCCTCCTTCACATCCTTTCCCTCTAACTGTATCTTTTTTATTATAATGTTCTTCCGCTTCTCTTCCCTTTCCTTCCTATCTTGTAATACCTCTATTCTCCTAATTCTTCTCTTATTTTCCTCTAACATTTCCCTCCCTATCCCTCCTTCTCCCCCTTTATTCCTCTCATCCTCTTCCTCTTCCCTTCTTTCTATCTCCTCTACCCTTCCTTCTATTCTTTCTAACCATTTTTCTATCCTTTCCCATCTTTTTTCCTCCTCCTTTCTCTCTTCCTTCCTTTCTTCCCTCCATCTCTCCCTTTCGTTCCTCCACTCCTCCATCCACCTTTCCCCTTCCTCCCTCAACCTTTCCTTCATCCTCTCGACTTCCCCTATTAGCCCTCTTATTACTTCCTCTATCTTCCTAACTTCTGTCCCCGCCTCCTCCTTTCCCTTCTCTGGCGATCTTTTTGTTTTGTCACTTCTTTTAAACATTCCTCTTTCGTCCCTCCCCTCTCCTAACAATTCCTCTCTGCTCCTCTTTTTCCCCACACTTTCCACATTCCCCAAATTATCTAGACTAAACCACCGTTCTAACCTCTCATCCTTCATCATCCTTCCTACTCTTCCTTTTCCCGCCCCCTCCTCTATTTTCCCCACCCCCTTTTCTTCATCCCCTCTCTCACTCATTTCTTCTGCCCTTTCCTACTTTGTAATTGCCTCTCTTTTCAAATTTCCCGCCTCCTTGAGTTATTCTTCTCCCGCTAGATCGCGCTACCTTCCACTCCTTCCAGATGTAATCCTGCGCACTCCCCTCTGCCGTCACCCGGACCTAACCTCTCTCTCACTCACTTTATCCTTCCACCAATGCTCTCTATCTCACTATCCCGCCCTTATCCCTTTCTCTAACACCTGACCCTAACCTCCAGACACCCTTCTCCGCACACTTTCTCCCCACACACCTCTTTCTCTCAACACTTTCACCCTAAGTTTCCGTACACTCTTTTTCGCACCTCAAATACTCATGCGACCGGAAACGGAAGTCCATTTAATGACAATTTAAAATTCTGAAAAAAAAAAAAAAAATCTGACACATTTCGGACACCAAACCACATACTTTGAGTCGTTTTCAGATTTTTCGGTTGCAAACTCTGGCTGTAAAAATCGAAAAACACGAAAAAAATCGAAAAAATGCAGATTTCATATGGAAATCTAAGAGTGACAACGACAGAATTAATTCAGCAATAAGATATTGTCCTAAGTATTATGCTCAATTTTTTTCAAATTCCTGCGATTGGTGCGTCATAGTAGGAAAAAATAAAAACCACTTTTTTCGGCGTTTTTTCCGTGAAAAACTAAGTTATAATTATCGTAAAAATATATTATGTAATATTAAACATCCCTAAGTTCAGAGAAACATCGTCCAGACTTTAAAAATTGCGTAATACAAAAAACGACAATTATACTACGCAGGATATATCCCAATATTTCGAATGTATTTTCAACGGCGCCGGTTGGTGCAGTAGTTATGGTCTCCGACTGCGGAACCGCTGAAGACTTTTTGGACCACGTTCGAATCTTGCCCCGGTCCAAGTTTTTTTTTTTCTTTAATCAGATGTTTCTTCGATTTCTAACCGTATGATTGTTGTTACGCTGTTGTAAAAACATTTTTTAACTATGTTTAAACTATTTTTTAATAATTTTCCGGAAAAATATTTTTGGAGTACTTTCGGCCTTTAGTCATCTACGGGCTGTATTACTTATCTACTTAACTTTTTTTTACATGGATTAAGTGCATCGACTTGTCTATTAAATCTTTTATCTTTAGTCGGCACATTACTTATTGTTAATAATAAATCTAGTGTTATATTGGGGTCGGGAGGTATTGTTGTATATGTTTCTGTCAAGTAAAAATATTATTAGGGATATTATGAAAACGAGGTTTATGCTTCGGACAACTATAACCATTGTTGTCTGGAAAAATTCCTGATGAAGGACATTTTTGATTCAGAACTTTGGGCATTTAACTGAAACAATCGAGCCGTGGACATTGCTTTATTGAGGTGTTCCAATAGTCTTTGCTGTTTTTTATTATATCTTTTACCAGCAACGGGCAGCTGTCGCAGAAAAACGCCGTTTAAAAACATGGCTTCCACCGATATTTTTGATTTTCCGGAAATGACAGAAGACGATTTGAAGATACTTTTCACGGGATCATACCAATTATCCCAAGCTGTTTCGTATTTGGCCGAGATAATGGATGAACACGATAATAAAATTAATGTCCGTTATTTAATATGATAGAAAATAATAATATTGTAAAATTCGAAGTAAAATCGCGACATACCAATCGCAAAACGTACAAATGCTACATAGATTGTATACCAAACTCAACTGGTCATTACGATATAAAACGGTATTGTTGTGAATGTGCCAATGGTAAGCGCACTATTGGACGTTGCTCACATGTAGCTGCTATCATTCATTATTTATCTTATGCTCGATACGACACAGACATAGTTCGGCCAGCAGAGTTGCTCACCAGAATTTTCAATAACGACCAAATAATACCGACAATTGACGAAGATAGCGACGAAGACTGAAAACGCCATACATGATTCCACTGCACACCAATCCACCTATAATTATTACAGATAAGTATTCCTAATAATACTTCATGTATATATTTTCTGTCACAAAAAAAATCAATTCCTTACTCCATGTAAAAAAAAGTTAAGTAGATAAGTAATACAGCCCGTAGATGACTAAAGGCCGAAAGTACTCCAAAAATATTTTTCCGGAAAATTATTAAAAAATAGTTTAAACATAGTTAAAAAATGTTTTTACAACAGCGTAACAACAATCATACGGTTAGAAATCGAAGAAACATCTGATTAAAGAAAAAAAAAAACTTGGACCGGGGCAAGATTCGAACCTGGTCCAAAAAGTCTTCAGCGGTTCCGCAGTCGGAGACCATAGCTACTGCACCAACTTTTTTTTTTTTTTTTTTCAACAAAGCGTTTATTGTGCCAGATAACAAAACAAACAAACATATATACATATTTACAATGCGGAACAATAAACTTAAACGCTAAAAAAAAGTATAACGGAATAATAACTTAAAGACTAAACAAAAGGACCGGCAGTCCGGTCACGCGCTGTTTGCGGGGTTGGCATGCTTTTTTTTTTTTTCACTTATTGCACGAATGATGTGTATTTCTAAGGTGTAAATCTTCTTAAGAGCTAGCGGGGATGCATTATGTACAGCGGGCACGGGTGAATAGACTGTACATACATCTTTGGTGTGTGTGGATTTCGATGATTTAGGGTCATGAATTACACTTTGCTGTGTAATTTCTAATTTGTTTAACGCTTTTTGGTGTTAAACCTGAGCCAGGTTCGAACTTACTTTTAACTTAAACTTACGCTTACAGTTACTGCTAATACTGCTTGGGTTTCTTAATCTATGGGGCTTTGGCGTCACAATTGCACTAATTATGGTGGTTCGTCAAGCCACCAGTATTTTTTTGTATCTTCTCTGTGGTCGTCTTCTGTATCGTATTTTGTGAGTTTGTGTCGGAAACGCATGTTTGTGTCGTTTATACTGCAGTTGTTGTTGTATGTTAATGTTTTGTTGTAGGTTTTTCTGTTGTAGTGATATATTATTGGGTGTCCGTGTATGTTTTGTATGAGTCCTGTGCTGTCTAGGTGTAAGAATGCTTCTGGTGGTATGTAGCCTGTGTGTCTCGTGTATTCGTGGTATAGTGGGTTGGGGTATGTGGAACTGAATATTAAGCTGTTATTGTGTATTTTACGTGTGTTGGCCCAGTGGTTTCTGGCTAGTTTTAACAAATGTATGTCTATCCTGGGTATTTGGGCTTTGAGCAGAAGTTTGTGATTACTTATATATTTCGTAAAGTTGGATTCGGGCGTTCTATAAGTGTTTAGGCATGCTCTAAGGCACTTTCTCTCCATGAGTCTGATTTTCTCCATAGTGCTGGCGCTTATATTAAACCAGATGGGGAAGCCGTAGAAGATTATCGGTTTTATTAACGTTTTATAGCATAAGATTTTGACAGTTGCGTCGAGCTCTCTTGAGTAGAATAATCTTTTATTAGCTGCGAAGGCTTTTTGCGCCTTGATAATTTGCGTGTTGACGTGATCGATGTAGTTTAGCTTAAAATCTAGGTGTACGCCTAAATAACGAACAACCTTTTTGTGTGGGATTTGGATGTTAGCGTCTCTGTTGTCCCGTAGGTGAAAATGTCTGGCGTTCTTTCGTACGTCTCCGTTTGCGTCTGAGTTTGTTGAAATGTACGGTCTGAAAAGGATTGTCTCGCATTTGTTGGTGTTAATTTTTAATTTCCAGGAATCGAAGTAGTTCTGTATTTTGTCGAATAGGTCTTGTAGTTTAGTCTGTAATATGGAAGGTTTATTGTCGCTAATGTATATTAGAAGGTCGTCTGCGTAAGCTATTGCCCCTCTTTTGTTGTCGTCATTTAGGTCGTACAATTTTAGCAGGTCGCTTATATACAGGCTGAACAGGATGGGGGAATTGACCGCGCCTTGTTGTAGTCCGTTGCGGACTTTGAATTTACTAGGTGAGGTGTTTGTTCCTTCCACTACCTGAAAATTCTTATTGTGGACCATGTTCCAGAGAATTTTTATGAGGTGTGGAGGGAAGTTTTTCTTTAACAGCTTGAAGAAGAGACCATCCAGCCAAACCGTGTCGAAAGCTTTTTCGAGGTCAATAAACACTGCACCTACGCATTCACCCGCGTTTCTTGCCCAGCAGATGTCCGAGGTAAATTTCGAAATTGCATGTACCGTTGAGTGACCTCTTCTAAAACCAAATTGTGTGTCCGGGATCAGTTTTTTTCTGCGCAAACTGCTTCTATTGCAATGTTTATTGTGATTTCAAAAATTTTGCTGATATTTGGCAGGAGACTTATTGGGCGATAGCTGGCGGGGTTGCTATCGTCTTTGTCTTTTTTTTTTAAGCAGATTGTTTTGGCCGTTTTCCAGGCAGCCGGGAAATGTGCTCTGTTAAGGCAGTTATTAAAAATTATGGCGTAGTTGTAGATGAACCGTGGGGGTAGGTGTTTTAAGATGATGTTCGGGATATTGTCAAAGCTTGATGATTTTTTGTTGTTCAGTTTTTTAAGAATGATGCTGAGTTCGTATGTTGAGGTGAAGAAGTCTGACGGCGTATCGTCTGAGTTTGGGTTGTCCGCTTTGTTTGTGTCTGAGAAGGTGCATACTGTTAAGTCGTTTCGTCTGTCCTCGTTTATTTCTGCTTTTAGTGTGTTTATTTTTTGAGTTATTATGTCCGTCAGCTCGGGTTTACCCATGCTGTTGTTCTGTGTGTGTGCGCTCTCGAAGTGTGCCCCTAATACGTTCAGTTTGTCGTTTATGTCCGTGATTAGTAGGTTGCCTGAGTCGTCTGTTTGTGTGTTTATGGTGTCTATGTTTGCGTTTGTTATCAGATCTGTGTTGCTGATGTGTATTTTTAACGTGTTAATGGTGTTCTGTTCTTTTGCTCGGAATATTTTGTTTATTGACGGGAATAAGTCTTTAGAGTTGTGTGTAGAGATGTTTTCTATTTTCTTTCTCCAGTGATCACTTACTGATCTTTGGAATGCTTTTTTTATTTCTTTTTTAATTATTTTTAGTGTGTATTTGGTTAGTGCTATTGGTGTGTCGTTCGCTGTGGTGTAGTTGGTGATTGCTGTCATTCTATTTAATCTGGTTATTAGTGTGCTTTTTAGTTTTTTTAATTTTTTTATGGTCGGTGTGATGTATCTGTCTGTGGAGTTGTAGTCGTTTGAGATGCGCGGTGTTGTGTTGTCTATGGCGGCGATGATGCTCGTGTTCAGTTTTTCTATGTAATTGTCGATTTCGTCTATTGTTAAGTTTCTTGTGTTTGGAATTATTGTGTTGTCTGAGTTTAATAGATTTTCTTGAAAGTCTTGCCAGTTGGTTTTGTTGTTTTGCGATGCGACTTCGACTACTGCCGCGCGGATCTCGACCGTACATCCACCCGAGGGCGTAAAGCTCGGATTCACCGATGTGAACGCGTCGCGTACCCGTGTCGCCGAAAAGTTACCCGCCAATTTAATATTGGGTAACGGGATCCGATTGATTTGGTCTGTGGTTGTGTGCGACTTGTAAGTGTCTGAGATAACGCGATGACTAATACGTTTTTTATGAGAGCGTTTGTTTCGAATGGAAGACTCAGACGGACTGCACCGGGGTCCGTTTGCTGGCCACCTCGTTGGTGTCCAACTTTTCCAAGGGATGGGCCCGAAAATCCCGAAAGACTCATCCCCATTCGTTGATTGACCCGAGGGAGGCGGATCTTCCGGACAGTCCTCCACGGTAGAGGTGGAAGTCCTTACCCTCTGGTCAATCACCGAAACTTCGGAAAATTCTCGAACGACGGGACCCCGGTGCAGCGTGACGAAGAGACCCGAGTGGCCTGCACATGGTGGTATAAATTTATGGCCCCTTGTCCCGAGTGGATGGACGACCATCGGGTTCAGACCCTGAACACGAGACCCCTGAGTGCTGTACGTCCGGTACCTCTTCGAAATTTCGTATTTCTAAAACAGTGGGACCCGTGTCTGGTCCGAACCAGATGGCCCAAGGGGCTGCGACGCGTGTCTCAGACCCTCACGGACCTTGAAGATGACAGGGCGTGAGGGCCGGGCGTAACGAATGCTGTTACAAAGCTACGGTCACGTCTCGAAACCGAACATTTGTTGTAATTGTATTTCGCGCTATGGATTTGTTCGTCTATTATTAGTGGTTCGTTTGAGTCTAATGTGATTGTCATTTCGGTCGCCCTGTGGTCACTGTCATATTCATGTGTGTTAAGTCTTCCGGGTGCGGGTAGTCTGAGGAATTTAATTCTGTTATCTGCCAGGCAGATATCTATAAATGATCCGCTGTTAGGGAAGGATGGTAGAAGGGTGTTAAGTAGAGTCACTTTGTACTGTATTTCGTTGTGTTGTAGCCATTTCCTTAGGGTGACGCCTCTATTGTTGTTCGATATGTTATGCCAGTCCGTGTGTTTTGCGTTTAAGTCTCCTGCCAGTATATAAAAGTTGTCTATTTTATGTAATTCTAATTTTTCGAAGATTGTGATCAGGTCTGATGTGAATTCTTTTTTGTTACTGCTGGGGGCGTATGCTGCAATTAGGTACAGGTTTTTTTGCCTGATTTTGATTTTTATTGCTGTTGCCTCGAGCGACGAGGAGTGGTTGTTAGTTAGCTGGATGGTCTTGACATTGAGATTCCGTTTTATTAGGATTGCTGTCCCCCCACCCTGTTTCGAGTTGGGCCTGTCGTTTCTTATTATTGTGTAATTCTTAAAATTAAGTCGGTGCTTATGGTTTAGTTTTGTTTCGCATAGGAGGACCGCATCCGGATCATGTGTGCAAAGGAAGTCGGTTAGTGCTGCTCTTTTTTCGTTTGAAATGAGGGAGTTTACATTTATTTCTATTATTTTTAATTCGTGAAGTGTGGTGGTGTTTGTGGTTGATGCTGTGGCTGTGGTGTTGTGTGCAGTGTTATGGGCCATTTAGGGTTCCAGGTCTAGAGCTTGAGCTATTGTGTTAATTTTGTTGCTGTTGTCCTGGATTAGTGTGCGTAAGTGTGCTGTTTGTGTGTTGACTGCGGTGTCAATTATGGATTTAATTTGTTCCAGTAAGTTGTTCTGGGGTTGATTGGTGGGTGTGGAGTCTGTGTTGTGTGTTCGAACTATGTGCGCCTGGGTGGGTGGTTTATATGTGATGGTATTGGCTGTTACGGAGCTGTATGCTACTCCAGTTTTTACGAAGTTGGATTTTATTTGTTTTTTTGTTTCGCTTATTGTTTTGTGTGTGTCTTTTTTGGCCGCGATTGCCTCCCTCATTTCTTTGAGTTTGGGGCAGCCTCTGTATGAGGCAGGGTGTCCATGGCTTTTGCAGTTAGTGCAGTATGGGGGTGTCTCTGCTTTTTCTGTGGGGGACGCTAAGGATCTTTTGCACTCGCCCGGGTTGTGTTGTTGGTCGCATTTAACGCATCTATATTCCAAATTACAGTTTGAGGCCGCATGACCAATGCGCTGGCATCTTTTGCATTGGATGCGGTCCTTCTTTATTAGTTTTTCCCATTTTACGCAGGTGTGTAAAATGGTTTTGACCTGGCTCAGGTTATTAACCGCGCTGTCCGCTGACATTTGCACTAAGAATAATGGAAGGGCTCTGCCCTCTACTATAGCTCGCTTTGTGGTGAAGCGTTTTACGGCGAGGAATGTAACCCCTGGTACGCTTTTGTTCTGTAAGGCTTCTAGTATTTCCGCGGGTTCGAAGTTTCCTTCTATGTTTTTTAACAAGACTGTGATGTTTTTATCTGATTTTGGGGTGTATGTGAAAAATTGTATGTTGTTCAGTTTTAAAATTTCACAAGCTGTTTTGTGGTTGTCTAGTGTGAGTGTGTTTAGGATGTGTTTATTGTTGTTAATTCTTTTTAGAGAGAAGTCAGCTATTTTTTGTTTCAGTATGTTGATTAATGGTTTGACTGAATTTATGTGTAGTGTGATTGGGGGCGGTTTGGAGGTGCGAGAGTTTGCATTGTGTATTGTGTTTATAAGTGCGGGCGTGATTTGCGTGAAGCTACCTGGTTTAATATTTGAAGCTACTGCACCAACCGGCGCCGTTGAAAATACATTCGAAATATTGGGATATATCCTGCGTAGTATAATTGTCGTTTTTTGTATTACGCAATTTTTAAAGTCTGGACGATGTTTCTCTGAACTTAGGGATGTTTAATATTACATAATATATTTTTACGATAATTATAACTTAGTTTTTCACGGAAAAAACGCCGAAAAAAGTGGTTTTTATTTTTTCCTACTATGACGCACCAATCGCAGGAATTTGAAAAAAATTGAGCATAATACTTAGGACAATATCTTATTGCTGAATTAATTCTGTCGTTGTCACTCTTAGATTTCCATATGAAATCTGCATTTTTTCGATTTTTTTCGTGTTTTTCGATTTTTACAGCCAGAGTTTGCAACGGAAAAATCTGAAAACGACTCAAAGTATGTGGTTTGGTGTCCGAAATGTGTCAGATTTTTTTCAGAATTTTAAATTGTCATTAAATGGGGAAAATAGGCCAAAAACTGGATTTTCGTTTTTCCTCTATAACTACCCTTACAGATGAGCTATAGGGCTAAAACTTGGCTGAAAGGTATCTTTTTTGGTAGGCTATCGAATGGCGCAAATTGGAATAAAATCCCTTCTTGGGCACATTTGACCCCCAAAACCGGCTATAGCCTTTGAAAATGACGAGGAAGAAATATATACAGGGTGGCCCACATAACTCTGAACAGCTCAATATCTCGAAAACTATGCCATCGATTTTAAAGTTCTTAGTCTTAAATTGTGTGGAACTGAAGGGTCTTTCTGACTACATAAACGTGAAGTGGCCTCCCTTCCCTTTTAACGGGGGAGGGGAGGTACCTTTATAATTTTAAATGGAACCCCCTATAAAATGTTACATATTTAGATTCTACAGGAAAAAACAAGTCAATTTTGTCGGAAACATTTTTTTGTCAGATACTTCCATGATGAGATATAACAGTTTGAAGTTTCGAGTTGTAGGTACTTGAAGCGCTCGGAAATAGCGTTATGGAATTATACGCGCTTGAGTCCTTTGCTTATTCATGAAGAAACACAAACAATAATATTTACAATTCTTGAGTTTGACTCACTTACGTACGTACGACGCGACAAGCACGCGACCAAGGCCAGGTATAAAAATCCCTATCGACGACCTACCGACCATGGACGTCATAAATCAAAAATCCTTCCGATTGTACCCACCACTTTCGTAATTTTTAAGCCAGCCGAATGCAGCACATGCGGAACCTTGTACACGGTTAGCGTACTAAGATTTACAACCGTAGATGCTCGCGAACCAAATGTTATACGTATATTTCCACTTTTCCAATTTTCCACTATTTCCACCAGCTTTCGAACACACCTTGCAACCAATGAATTCTAATCATTTTAAACTTGTTCTCCGGAGTTTTGACTTATAATCACTTATAAGATATAAGATATAATTTAACTATGCTAAAATTGATTTGTGAAGCTGATTTTCATCGTTCCATCGTTAAATTAGATTATAGTTTGAACCATTACTTCTTAACATTACAACTCAGATGAACAATATTCTTTTCTCTACTTCGAACATGGATTGTGTGCGGATGCTGTCGTGGCACCGGCGGCCGATGCCACGCGGCCTGTGCCAGGTGGCGGCCACCGGTGCCAGGCGACCTGTGCCAGGCGGCCGAAAACGGATGCCCAACGGCTTGCCCAGCTCTCAGCGGATGCATTGGCATCCCCGGGGTGTAGAGGGGAGTAAACTGTTCGGGAGTTAGGTAGCGAACGCCCGCTGTGTGCGGGTCTTAGCTTTTGTTGCGAGCATCTCGAGCGCCTTCTCAGGTTGCTTTTTATGGTTCCGGTGCGTATGGATTAGAAAATCGTGGTAGTATCCATACTACCGTTCGCCTCCGGCAAGTATGAAGAGACCCTAACTCTGGTTCGAGATAGACTACTCGGCAGCTTAGAGGGAGCGGAAGGGGAACTTGGTTCGCGCGTTGTAGATTGTCCTCCTTGATGATGACCAAAGAGTCTACAGCTATTTTCAAGGTTGTGGGATGCTGCCATTTGTGTCTTTGCTGTAATTGATGTATACATTCCTTCTGCCATCTTTGCCAGAAATGCTGGACCATTTGCTGGACTAACTGGTATCGATTGAGTCGAGTGACCTTAATATCTCGTATGTCTTGAGATGGCAGTGTTGTAAGAGCAGTACCAATCAAAAAATGTCCTGGGGTTAAAGGGTTTAGGTCGGTGGGGTCTGAAGATAATGGTGAAAGTGGACGTGAATTTAGACAGGATTCTATTTGCGTCAGTAGCGTATAAAGCTCTTCGAACGTGAGCCTCTGATCTCCTATAACGCGTGTGAGGTGATATTTCGCAGATTTGACTGCTCCTTCCCACAATCCACCAAAGTGTGGAGAGTGTGGTGGAATTAATCGCCATTCGATGGATTCCCGATTTAATGCGTTCGCGACTTTCTCGTTGTGTTTCTTATCCTTAATTAGTATGTTTAGTTCAGCTAACTCGTTTCGCGCGCCAATGAAGTTTGTACCGTTATCGGATACGATACAATGACATCGTCCCCGTCGGGCAATAAAACGTCGGAAACAATTAATAAACGCGTCGGTACTTAAGTCGGTAGCTAATTCTAAATGTACGGCTTTCGTAACGAATTATACAAAGACGCACAGGTATGCCTTAACAGTCACCTTACTTCTCGTTCTCTCCTTTGTAAGAAAGGGACCTGCGTAGTCGACTCCACATGTAGAAAATGGTCGCGCGGGGGTGACTCTCGATGCAGGTAATTGACCCATCTGATATGATTGACTCAATGGGTTTACTCTAAAACACCTTATACATTGTCGTATGGTTCGTTTCACATTGTTTTTTGCTGAGACTAGCCAATACCTATTTTGTAATGAAGTTAGTACCGCCTGACATCCCGCATGCATTAACCTGTGATGCTCGTGATTTACTATTAAATCCGTTAACGGATGCTTTGATGGCAATATAATGGGATGTTTCTGATCATAATCTATGGGTGCGTTCGATAGCCTTCCGCCCACCCTGAGTAGTCCGTTATTGTCCAGAAATATATTTAAAGAACGTAATGAACTGGATTTTGGAAGTGCTTGTTGCCTTTGTAGTGATGTGATCTCGGTCGAGAATGCCTCCCTTTGTGCAAGCTGTTCTAAACGCGTTCGCGCTGTATTTATTTCTACAGGTGTCAATGGACCCGTTAGCGAACCTGATGCGTCAACTGCTGAATTTTTGATCCTATGTCCCATGATTTTTGTAAACCTGAGACAGTATGCTATACTTCTGACTAAGCGCGTATATGTTGAAAATCTGCTAATAATACTATCCTCTGCAGTCGATGCAGTCAGTATAACCGGTTTCATCTCTCTCTCTTCCGGAATGTCGGTCGGTTTATCTGATGTCCTAGGCCATAGATTTGAGCTATTTTGTAACCAAGTGGGACCTACCCACCAAATGGTTTTTTCGTGTAACGCTCCTGGTTTCGTGCCTCGCGAAATTAGATCTGCAGGGTTGTCTTCTGACGCTACGTGTCTCCAACTATCAATTGACGTTAGACTTTGAATTTGTGATACTCGATTGGCTACGAAGGTTTTCCATCCGTTTGGAGAGCTTCGAAGCCAAGCGAGAGTGATTGTTGAATCTGTCCACAGGTATTCCTTACACTTTACTGTTTCTAGTGCTAGTCTAACTTTGTTTACTATATTTGCTAGTAATAATGCACCGCATAATTCTAATCTCGGTAATGAAATTGTTTTGAGAGGTGCAACCCTGGACTTCGCGCACAATAATCGCGTTACCCATCTACCTGACCGATCTCGAGAGCGCAGGTGAACACAAGCCCCGTACGCCCTTTCGGGTGCGTCTGAAAAACCATGCAGTTCTATGCCATTTAGGCACTCTGAAATTACACATCGCGAGATATTTATTGCTTCTACTTGACTAATATCTTGGCGGTATTGGAGCCATTGACTGTGCAAGTCCTGCGGTATTGATTGATCCCAACCTATCTGAATTTGCCATAGTTTTTGTAGGATAATTTTCGCGACTATTACAATGGGGCCTATCAGTCCTAATGGATCAAATATCTGAGCTATTTCGGACAGAATGGTACGTTTTGTGATACGCTGATTCTGTGGGGATTTTACTATAAATATTAAGTTGTCGGTCGTCGGTGACCACAAAAGGCCTAACGTTTTTGGATCTTTATCCACGGCGATTTCTCGATTGCTCTCTGTACTGTCTGTTGTTGTTAGTGTTGGACAATTGCTTGCCCATTTGCGAAGGTTCATACCAGCCTGTGAACAAATTTGCGTCAGTTCTGTCTTGAACGTTTCTATTTCGTATTCTGTTTGAGCCCCAGTTAATAAATCATCTACATAAAAATCATTTATTATGACCTTACTGCTCGTCGGATATATGTGGGCACATGTTAATCCAATTTCCCGCAGTACACGAGTTGCTAAGAAAGGAGCGGATGCTGTGCCATACGTTACTGTGTTTAGTTCATACTCTTGAATTGGGAGATGTGGCTGTGCTCGCCATAAAATTCTCTGATATTTTCTATCTGCTGGATGAACTAAAATCTGCCTATACATTTTAGCAATGTCGGCCGACAGGACGTATCTGTTGTATCGAAAACGAATTAAAATGGAAATTAAATCGCTTTGAACTGTCGGGCCTACTAATTGAGTGTCATTCAACGAGAGGCCCGATGAGGATTTCGCCGATCCATCGAACACGACACGAAGTTTCGTTGTCGTGCTGCCTTCTTTGAATACGGCGTGGTGGGGAAGATAGTAGGCAGACTGCTCTTGTGTCCCTTGTACAATGCGCGACATATGTCCTAACGTCTCGTATTCTAACATGAATTCTGCATACTGCTCTCTTAGTTCTGAATGTCTTGTTAATTTTTTCTCTACTGAATATAACCGCCGTTCGGCTTGCGCTCGCGAAGTTCCTAACTCGTTTACGTTTGATTTAAACGGTATTCTAACGTTATATCTGCCGTCCTTGTCTCGTCGCGTTGTATTTCGAAAATGTGCCTCGCATTCATCGACTATCTTTGTTTCGGCTGCAGTTACTTCCTCTATATCCCAAAATTTTTCCAATTGAGACTGTAGGTCATTGAGTGTGATTAAATGGCACCTATTGTTTCGTACTGTCTTTTTGTCTGTCCAGGTAAGCGTGCCTCCTAAGACCCACCCGAGTTGGGTTTTTTGCAAGAGCAGGTTCGACTGTGACCTGTGTTGACCGACACATAGCAATGTCCAAAATAGACCTGCTCCAATGAGCATATCTATTGGCCTTTGTACATTGAATTCTGGATCGGCTAACTCTATGTGGTTCGGAATTTCTAGTTTTTCCCTATGCATTTGAAAATTAGGCATGTCTGATGTGATGGCTTCTATTGATAAACATTGTACCGTGTGTTGAGATTTATTATATCGCGAATGAATGGTTACTGTTGCTTTACCCTTGATGGAATTTACCGCCCTTCCTAATCCTGTCACTGTTGAATCTATTGCAATCGGTTTGATGCCGAGTCGTTGGCAAAATCCTGTGGTGATGAAGTTTGCTTGGGACCCTGAATCTAATAACACTCGGCACTCATGTGCTTGACCCTTTTTGTCCTTAACTTGAACTATCGCTGTCGATAGCACGGTATGCCCTATTGTGTTTGCTACGTTAGCTACTACTACTGGTGGTTCTCGCGAGTCTGAATCTGCTGTAACCGCGTAGCTCTCTTCTACGGGTTTGCTGTCGGGATTGTGTAATAAGGAATGATGCTTCCTTCCACACTGTTTGCAATGGCTCCGTGTACACGCCCTGACTTGATGCCCCGATACTAAGCAATTGAAGCATAGCCGGGCTTCTTGAACAATTTTTGTCTTTTGACTTAAATTGGAGTTTTTAAATCTCTCGCAATGGTATATCGCGTGACTTGCCTTGCATACGGGGCACCCGGCTGAATTGATTACGTGCGAAGCTAAGTAGTTGTATCGGGGGGTGTTACTTGGCACTCGAGGTCGCTGGTCGACTCTGGGTGCAGCTACCGGAAGATTGACCGCGATATTAGCTAAATACTTCGATCGTTCTTCTATGAATGCGGAAAACTGACTGAATGAAGGCATTTTCGATTGAGAAATGATCCTTTTTTCCCATTCTCTCATGGATACTTGGTCTAGTTTTCGGGACAATAGCGGAACCAACATGGTGTCCCAAGTGTCAATCGGTTCACCTAACGACATTAACGCTACCCTGTGATTTGTAGCGTCGTCAATAAATTCCCGCAAGGTGACTTCCGATTGCTTCTGAACGGATTTTAAATCTAGTAATGAATTTACATGGTGTCGCTTGAGACTTGTGGAGTCTTCGTATCGCGACTTTAGTAATTCCCACGCCTGTTTGTAATTTGTTTCAGAAACGCCTAATGCTTGAATGACGCGAGCCGCTACCCCCTTGAGCGATGAGTTTAAATAATGGAACCGTTGGATGTCTGTTAATGAATTGTTTTCGTGAATTACTGATGTAAATGTATCTTTGAATTTCAACCAATCACTATAATTGCCATCAAAGGAAGGAAGTTGCAATGTCGGTAATCTAATGTGTGTGGTACTGCTATCTGTCGCCTGCGCGGATATCGGACTGACGGTGGTTGCTCTACTGTGATTCGGAGTAGACCGCGCAATGAAAGTTTCTACTTGATCTACGAGATCGAAATACGCCGTTTCGAAATCGTCTCGCTCGGTCGCATGCATTTGTTCGGCGTCTGTTCCAGCTACAAGTATCTCGATTCGCGTCTGGACGCGATTGAAAGTGTCATGAAGACCTATGTTCGCTTCTAATCGTTTCTTAAGCGAGCCTACCGAGGTCGTGCTCGCGGATTTGCTAAGGAACGTCCTAAACCGCGTGAGCGCCGCCTTGACCGTTCCGCGTTCGATTATCAATGTTTTTAGATCTTCCGCCATCGCGCTTTACTGACGCAAATAGAATAACAGAGGTACTTATTCCTTGGTACTGCTGTCGGCGTGGTGGTTGCACTGGAATGTTGTTCTCCAGGGATGCTGATCTGTTGTGGTGCTGCACTGTTGTGGTGCTGCACTGCTGTGGTGCTGCACTGCTGTGGTGCTGCACTGCTGTGGCGTTCTCCAATGATGCTGATCTGCGGTGGTGCTGCACTGCTCTGATGCTGTCACCTCGTTGTTGCAACTTTGATGTGTTGCGATGCTGAAGCCTCAGGAACAACTTCTCGTCACTGAGCTCGATCCGGCTCGAAGGACCAAATGTTAAGGTCTCGCTCGCTAAACCAAGCGAGATCTTCTTGGTTATTGCACTTGGTGCCGACTACACTCGAAGGACCACCCACTGATGTGGGACTGACTTGACACTTAGTGGTTCTGGGTTTTCACAACCTTCTAAATCTCTTTATTTTTATGTGCCACATGTTGGCTGCAGACCGGCCCGCTAAAGAAATTACAATAACTCGATGCTTGAAAGAAATTGCTGAAAACTCCCAGATGGTCGACCGTACCATAAAGTCATTTGTAGGGTTCTTGCCCTAACACAAGTAAATATCATCGAAATGATATCATATTTGGTTTCATTTTAATCAGAAAAATGCCACGAATCTGTTGGTGAAAATCCCATAAAAAACTTTTCTACGTTTGGCACTGCACATCAAAGAATAGTAGGATCTCGACGGCAGCATTTACCCGCTGTGACTTGACAGCTAATTCATAGGAGACACGAATTACGACTTGTTTACTGATCGCGGCGAGCTGTAAGAGGCGGTAGTCTATTGCTGTCCTTTTCTACGTTCGGCACTTTATCAAAGGATAGTGCCCTGACCACGACAAGACGCAAGCTGCTGACATATAACGCCGATTCACTGTGCATCAATTAAGAGCCCCATTAAATTAAAAATGATCGGTAAACTCTACCAGTTTTTATTAACATCGTTTTATTCCATAAAGTTTTACATACTGGTACATTCTATAAATGCATGAAATACACAGTCTACTGCTAAAATTATTAAAAAATTTGGTTCAGTAGAATATTTAATAATATTGAATACAAGTTTCATTTTTTTAAACCCAAGGAAGCTATATTTAATTCTTATAGTAAATTAGTCCATAAAAATCAATGTTTACAATATTACATAAACATTAAACTAATGGAAACAAATGATATAGTACTTTTCAATTTCAATGCTTACACTTCATTTAAATAGAAAGTAACGATCGTTGTTTCGTGTGCCCGTGATATAAAAATAGTTTGGGGTTTATTATCTCTGGGCGTCAAAATATTCAAAATATGCAAAAAAACCGTAATTATTTATCACATAAATAATTTCAAACAAAACAGTAGTTATATGTTTAACAAAAAGTATATAAATAGCTTGTAGTTACCTTACGAATCGAATTTGAATAAAGCTGTAGTTTAGTTGAGTTCTCTAGTGTTGCAAAAAATATAACGTGATATATGTGTATATATGTGTATATATATACTATTAATCAAAAGTTTGGAATCATTTGTAATTTTTAGTAAGATTTTCTTTAAAAAAAAGCTGCTAACAATAAGATCTTTAGGTCTCATCTTATTCTGAATTGTTATAATGATTTGTAATTATTTAAGTTTACTGATTCAACAAATACTTCAAACTTTTGACCGGTAGTGTCCAATCAAATTAGTACTGATTAAAATAATAATAGTACTCAGTGCTCACAAAATAATGTTTTACCTCGTGTGAGTTTTTCTTTTTTTAAGAAAATATTTATTATTTAAACACTCAATGTTTCACATGGGGAATATATTTTAATATTAAGGATACTTACTGTGTAATTTTCTATTTCAACAAATTCGATATACTTTCCGCCACCTTTATGTTTCATTAATCTCTAACAGAATGTTACAGCAATTCTTTAATGCAAATTAAAAATACCATATTTACATGTATATCAATTATTGCTATCGTTATTTTAGCGATACAATCACTACGATTCGAAGGACTGAATGGATAATAAAAAGAAAATGTTTGTGGAGCATCTAGTCTAACCAAAACTCTTGTCGCTTTATCAATTGTCACGAAAAAATTGTGTATGCGTATGTAATACAGAAATACAGAATAATAAAATGTCTATATCATAAACAATTTTGAGTAGATTTAAGGAGCTGGTCAAAATTCGTGTATTTACCTATATACTGTTATTCGAAGCTACACGAATTACCTTACTTCACAGATGAATTATCAAAACCTTATTTCTGTTGAAATGATAATTTGTTTCAAACAAAACTCACGTAAAAATCAATAGGTACACAGTAAAATATTTGCTGATCACGTTCATTTATTACGCCTGATCGTTTCAAATTTCTCAAGTTTCGAACGCATTTAAATCCAGTTGCGATAAAAAGGTGCTTTATTTTACCGAATACGAATGAAACAATCACAGATGTATCTCTATCTCCCCTTTCCTTTCTACGTGTAGCCATTATCACGCACTGAAGAAAGTATAATAACTAGACTGCAGATGTTAATACAAATATAAAATTTTCTCAGACGAATTTACAGATTTTGAAGTTAAATACAATATTACTTCCTGACAGGACAGTTTTAATAGATTCTAAAAAAAGGAGAACCGTATTCTTTTCCATAGAAATTCGTATTTTATTGATTTCTTAAGATTTTTGAGTCATAAATGCATGAAGATCCGCAGTCTGATGACAAATGAAGTTAATACGCCCACTCCAAAAAAAAAAAATAATTAATACGCCTACTACGATGTAAGTATGTTAGCTCAAAGAATATTCCTGTGCGAATACATCTTCTTTCCAATAATTGGGCGTTTTAGCGTTTGATATTAAATCTAGCCATGTGTTGACCCTTTCCCTACTAAAGGCGACCATAAATCAATGTTTAGTCTGCTGCATATTAAAGGTGACTAAAGACAAAATTTTGCGATAATTGACACCTAAAATCTAATTACTTCGACCTGTATTTATATATTAATTCGTTTAATATGAAATAATTTCAACAAAAGTCTCAATAATATTTTCAATATGAAAAGGTAACAGCTGCTATGCTTTCACAGTGCAAAACGGTAACAGATTTTCCACAAAGTATTTCGCCAGAAACTGCTCTGTAACGAAAAGGTTAACGTCGCCGAAGCAATTGAGATTTTTCTCTTTCGAAAAGAAGTACCATCAACCTAAACAAAACAAAACACGTTTCGTGCATTTAGAATGGTAACTGTCACGAAGTTGACGAAACCTCGTTCCTTTATAATCTCTGCTACCCTCTGTCTCGACGGATTTCTCTTGTTCTCTATCCGGTCGTGAGTTTACGATCGAAGCTTATGAGTCATAAGTTATGACAATACGAAATTCAAATGGAGGAGTGCAATATTATATCCCGTTTCAATCACATAAACTCTTCACATGTGCTCCTGGGTGGATGTTTTCTCCTTTCGGAACGTTCTGTTCGGCCAGGTACGGTGGGGCTTGATCAAGGGTGAAATTAGCAAGCGCAATCACAGGCGCAACGACGAACGCGTTTCTCGCGGCGGTGGTTGAACGCTTCTGGAATAGATCGCACCGAACGTGGCTGCACATCTGTAATCAACCAAGAAGAAATTGTTACTCATTTCATCATTAATCGTTTAGATACCATGTTACAGTGGCGGACAAAAGAAAGTTTAAATAGTAATAACCACCACAAGTTTTACAAACTCAAATTTTATCTTAACCCTTTCCGTACGGGCGCCGAATATATCGGGCATCCATATGACAGCCTGTATGCACATGCGCCATCTATAGCGGCGAATTTTATATAAATGTCTTTTAATATTAACAACATTGTTTAGAAACATTGTTTTATTAAGCACTGTTCTTATTTAAAGCTTGGAAAAATTTTCATACAAAAGTGGACTGACCACGCGCTATGTGTGCATTTTCGAAGCGGCGCGGCGCACAGTGGTGCCAAATGGCCAAAAAGCGGCAAAAAATCTGTCAAAACGAAACTATCCAACGAATTTGTTTGAAAATTTGTGGAGAGATTGCCACAGATACAACGCTTATTTGGCAAAAAATTTTTGTAAAAAGTTGTTAACATTAAGTAATATGGGCTAATCGAAAATCTCTGTTTTCTACCCATTTTATATTTATGGAAGCATACAACAAATCCTTCAATAGATTTTGGTCTGGAACTAATAGTTTTGGCAAGGTGCAATAGTGATCTAACTTTGTGCAAAAAATCATGAGACCCTTCGAGACCATTCGCCACAATTTAAGTTTAAATATCAACTTTCAGAATTTCCAAGAGTGAATCGTGCGGAAGTTACGATTATTTGATGTTCCAGGTGAAATTTTTTAGGGATATCTCTAAATAATAAAGAAAAATGTGAAGTGCATATGATTTATTAATTTTTTATGTATAAAAAAATATTTAATAACAATTTTTTTATCTTACATAAATTATTTTTACAGCGTTCGTTGGAGCACTACCAAAAAATACCTGTTGCATCTTTGCGACAGTGGTCCAGTGAATGAAAACTTTGTTTATTTAACATAAAAAATTGTTATTAAATATTTTTATATATGTATGAATGTCACATTTTTTTTATTATCTGATGTGTATCCCTTAAAAATTTCACCTGAAACATCAAATGATCGTGACTTCCGTGCGATTCATTCTTGGAAATTCCGAAAGTTGATATTTAAACTTAAATTGCGGCGAAAGCATCTCGAAGTATCTCATGAAATTTTGCACAAAGCTAGATCAATATTATAACTTGCCAAAACGATTAGTTCCAGATCGAAGCTATTCAAAGGATTTTTTGTATTCCTCTATAAATAAAAAATGGGTGTAACGGAAAGGGGTTTCAGGTTAGTCCTTTTTTGGAAAATTTTTTTTGCCAGTTAATAGTTGAAGCCATTTGCAATAATCCATATGATGTGTAGATCCCTAAGTATTCAATTATAGGCGGAGTAATTACATAACTATCGCACTGAAAATTGATGAATTCCCAGGAGCGAGGAAATGGTTATTTACCATGCGTATATCTCCGTAAAAAATTTTTTTTCAAAAATCTGACTTTGGCACATCATGCACGCACTATTAGGCTATACAAAAATAATTTTTTTTTATAAAAATCGAAAATTTGTAAAATGGATTTTTTGCCGCCTTGCCACTACTGTGCGGCGACAGTGCGGACAAATGGCCTATTTTTGGACACTTCTCTAAATTTGGTTATTAATGTATATATAGGTAGTTCTTCGCAGAAAATGAAATTTATCAATATAATTAATAAATTTAACAAGAAATTAACAATTTTTATTTGAAAAATGTATTTTTAAAAACTGACAAATTTAAAACGAAAGTAATAACAAACGAACCATATGTAAATTTAATAATAAGAAACCTAAACAAAGTATAATAATAGTAAACAAAATGAACAAACTTAACAAATCGCTACTCGCTATCCGACTCATTCTCAGTATTTGAAATGTGATCCCCATTCACGTTCTTCCCAATAATTTCGATCTATCCTTACATTCTTATTACTTTTCCAATAGGTATAAAACATATATTAAAAACAAATTAAGAATACATAAAAATGATTGATATATAATTATTGCAAAATTGTATTATGCATAAAAATGATTATTATATGATTATTAATAACAATTTTCATCCTAATATGCATTTTTTGCAACAGAAATGTATTTTTCATATAGTGATATACACGAACATTGAATTTTGCACAGTAAATTCCGCACTGTGACTGTGGCGGACAAATGGCAAAATTTTAGACAAAAATGCAAATTTGTATACGAATGTATATGTATTGTTAATTATTCACAGAAAATTAAATTTAACAATACAAGTAATAAATTTAAAAAAAAATTATCAAATTTTCCACCATAGTTCCTACAGGAAACGTATGGACACTTCTTAAAAAGTTTATAAAATTAAAAGTAGCAGTTAGTTGCAAACAAAACTATGAAATTCTTAAACTATAATGAGTAATATATCCAAATATGTATGAGTCTCAGGATGTATTTTGCCGTCTTTTTTATATGTTAATTTGAAGTTTTATATGCTATTAATATATAAAACTACCGTTGAAAATTTGTACAAAAAAATAAATCCATTTCATTAAATGTAAAAAGAATGCATACACCTTGGTAAGCACTTTCCATTACATAAAATTATTATTGTAACAGTCATTTACAGTTCATGCAATATTATTCGATTCTTGGCACTTGTTGTGTGTATGTATGGAAGAATCTAGAAGAAACAATTGAGAATAGTATGAGAGAGAGATGGAATGAGTGAGGAGTGGGAAGAACGGAAAAAAGAAGCCAATCGAGGAAGCGTCGTTCGCGGGTTTTGCGGGAGATGGAATGTGACCATGTATGTAAGAGAGTGCACGTGTTATAAAGTCTGTTATATATTTGTTATTAAAATAACTTAAAGCTAAAACCAACAAGTGAGTGTTATGTAGTAGACATATATCCCCAACACTTGTTACGTATGGAGACATTCTCCACGTTCATTTCGATTAGAAGTTCTAATCTCTTTTCTGAGAACGAAAAGCGTCCTAACAGGCCCCCTTTTATTAATGGAAGACACTGTATGCCTTCTTTATATGAAAATCTTTAGACACTCCCTTCTGGCATCCGTTTATTAATATTCTGGTAAGAAATAGCCCGGATAACCTTGATTAACCCCTTTTAACGAAAATCTAACTGAGGCCTGGTTTTCATTGGAAGTGACAAAAAATGTGACTGTGACCCTACGTGACATTAAATCTTAAACAGAGTACTCCTTTCATTTTCAAGGTATATAAACCCGTTCATTTTCATCCTCTTTGGTTCAGTCGAGATTCAGAAGTGGTTCGGTAGCGTTTCAGTAATCGTGCAGTCATGTCGCGTTACACGCATAAGAGTCAATTCTAGTGAGATCGGGTTAAAGTCCCTTTCGAATCAAATCGTAACCTTATAGATTCCGTTAGTTCGGTATATATTCTATTTGGCATTCAACAATCGCTCTCTGACCCCGCATTGCCAGTGCGTCAAAACCGTGCATCGTAGGTAACAATTTCTCCAATTGTACACCCACTAAATTCACTCGCGACACAAACACCAAGACTTGTAATAATTTCAATTCAGAATATATTTGTCTTGTTTGTTAACTCGCGTAATCTACAACCCTTAATTATTGCCTAATATCCTAATCTAATAATTGAACGTATCCACACGATACAATCTTACCGCTCGGATTGTATCAATTAAATTATATAAGTTACGAGGCTTACTAATCTTAAATTCAAATCAACAAAGATTTCAAAATTGAAAACAAATTGAAACCATATTCCTGGGGTAACAACCCCCCTCGCCGGCCTCTCGCGTTGCTCGCAGCCCTGGCTCGTAACACACTCTAGAGAGTGCGGCCATGGCAAAATTTTTTTACAAAAATCTAAATTTGATTACTAATGTATATGTAATGATAATTATTCACAAAAAATGAAATTTATTGGCTTTATAAAGTAAATAAGGCCTCGGAATTAGTGACTCACGATGGCCGATTTTCAAAGACTACGCCCTCTCGGCCCAACCGCGCGTCTTGTTCTCTGTGGCGGTCATAATCCTCGAAGCAGCTCATTGTCAGGCGCGTACCATAGGCGCTATTTGTTTAGCAGTTCGCATCGCCGAGGCGATTACAAAGCGTCGGCGATGCGAAAAAAACGCATAACGGTAATGTGGAAAGGTAACCTATTGATATGGGTGTCGCCTTAAACCGCCTCGAATAGCGCCTATAGTACGCGCCTGAGCTGATTCGAGAACTACGACTGCCACGGGAAGCGAGACGCGCGGTCGGGTCGAGGGGGCATAGCCTTCGAAAATCGGCCGTCGCGAGTCACTAATTCCGAGGCCTAAAGTAAATAATTATAATTATATGTAATTAAATATAATTGTAGTTATAAAATGAATAATATAATTATAAAGTAAATAATATAATTACATATAAGTAAATATAATTATAATATTAAAATGAATAATATATTTATATACTGGTGTCTGACCTAACTCGACCATATCGATAGGCAAAAGAATTTGTTCAAGGTTATATTTTTTGAAGTCATTGAAGTTTTTTTAAATGGAATGATATATATTTATTATCGCTATATGATAGCTGAGGTCAAGACAAACCTAACGACCTGTAATATTATGGCCTTCACATGACCTTGAGTATGAAAAATTCATAGAAGTAGGGCACTTGATGTAAATAGTGAAAGAATGATGACACTAGGGTTTCAAGAAATGTTATTGAACCTTGACTAATGACTGTAAACACTGTAATAAATTGTAAACACTGATGTAAATTCTTCTCCTTTCGGTAACGCTAATCAGTACGTTTAAGACAATCATCGGGGTTTACTTCTCTGAAACGATGGTGTTCAGTGATGCAGGAAAAATAGAAATGATTTTAGTTTATGGTGAGGCTAAAAATAACTCATTACAAGCATCTCAACTGAACGCATAAAAATACCATGAGAGATACCATCCTTCTCGAAAATGTTTCGACCGCATAGTTCAATTATTTTGTAAAACTTGGAGTACTAAATCACTGAAAAGAAAACAATCAAAGCCTGCTACTTTTGATGCCGACACTTTTGTATTGGCTACAGTCAATATTGATCATACTACACGGTGTTGAAAAATTGAACGTTCTTTAGGCATTTCCAAAGCAAGTGTGTGCCGAATATTGCAACGTCATAAATTTCATACGTACCATATTTCTGATGGGCAGTATCTGAATAAAAAATTATTCAAATAACTTTCAGATAAGATAGTCTGCATCTTTTGTCTTTTATTCGAAGTCGGATGAAGCGCGAGATTTATCGGTTATTTTTATTCGTTATTCGGAGCACGATTTAGCCAGACGATTTATTTGACGCTTTTATTCGTGACGAGTATTTGGCATAGATGAAAATCAAATGTTTCCTTTATCCGTAATTTTATTTGATTTCAAATAACCGAGCTTTTTATCCGACGTTGCCAAGTCGTAGTGACTACCATTAATATTCGAACACTTTTTATTGTTTAAACGATTGTTTACACAAATGAATTTTTATTATTTAAACACATGTTTAAGCACCTAAATGTCTATTATTTAAACGATTGTTTAAGCAAATAGGTACGTATTATTTAAACAGATGTTTACATAGGTAAATGTTTATTATTTAAACGTCTGTTTAAACAAATGATTTATTATTTATTATTTAAACAGATCTTTAAACCGATAAATTTTTATTATTTAATCGATTGTTTAAACAAATCAATTTTTATTATTTAAACAAATTTCTAAACTAATACATCTTTATTACTTACACGATTGTTTAAACAAATAAATTTTTATTATTTAGACGAATGTTTAAACCAATACATACAGAGTCGGTAATTCAGAACCGTAGACAGACAAATGTATTGCATGTAATGCTTATGTACATGTATCTGTACATAATCTAGAGTTCCTTATAAAATTGTCTTAATAACTTAATATTCATCAGAGTACCAATGGAGAAACCCAATGACATTTCCATTTATTGTAAAGACTTTTACTCATTGCAAAACGTGACGATTATTTAAGTAATAAAAATGTCTTTGTCTAAATAATCGTTTAACTAATAAAAATATATTGGTTTAAACATTCGTATAAATAATAAAAATTTATTTGTCTAAACAATCGTTTAAGTAATAAAAATGTATTGGTTTAAAAAATCGTTTAAGTAATAAAAAAACTTCGATGACCTTGAAATCTCGAAAAATATAACCTTGAACAAATTCTTTTGCCTATCATAATATTTGCCTCTCTGAACCAACTAATGTTTTCCTCTGAAATTTTCTACTATCATAAAAAACACGTGAGATATTTTAGATGCTCGAGTTAAGTGAAACACCCTGTATACATATTACTTATATTAGTTACACTGAATAACTAAAATGTATTGCGTTGAAAAATATTGATATGGGTGTCTCTTTAATTTTGACCACGAAAAGCGAGTTTCTAGACACATGTGCATAGTATTGAATCCGTCATTTTGAATTTTGAATTTTTGGTGTCAGATTCGTCATCCGTGACCTCAAAAACATTTGATCACCAACTTTTAAAAACTTTCAACGACATTTTGAGTTTTGGCCAGTAAAATCTCATTCTCAGACCGCAGAGAGCATTGTGAAAATAGATGAAAGGCATGAAACTAAAATAAAAATATACTCACAGTGTGGGCGGCTTTCCTCTTCCGGCTCTTGTTGCTGTTGTTGCTGCATTTGTTGGTGCTGTTGTTGTTGCATCATCAAGTGAGTTTGCTGTTGTTCTTGTGGCTGTCGCTGCTCCGTTTCCTGCTCAGAGCTTTGGCCATCAGTTACTTCGGCACGAGCTTCAACGGGTATTTCCAAGGAATCCACGGGTCTCAACGGAAGAGCAAATCTTGGCACAGGGAAAGCATTTCCTTCTACAACCTGCAAACACAAAATACATTATATACTTCTAAATTTCTTTCAATCTCTTTTACAATTGTATAGTTTCATTTAGTATTAACTCTTTCTTTTTTTTTAGAAACCCCTGGGATATATGTATGTATAATTACATTTTCTAGTCTTCTAGTACAAATTTCTTTTAATCCTTACATTATTGGCTTTATTTATAGTTAATTTCTTCCTATATAGATATATGTATATCTTTTTCTAGTAAGATAAAAACATCTAACAAGTTATAAGTTTTAAATATATAGCGAATTCGGGATGTACGTCGCCGAGGCTTCTAAGTTCGCCGTCGCGGAATTAAGGTCCGCCCAAACAAGACGGGCAAGATGCCGAAGTTGTTCGAACGGCCGAAGTCGCTGTCCATAAGGACCGAGCGAACTGACAGGCCACTTGAGAGGCGCTCGACGGTCCTCGCAACAAAGGCCAAGTGCCGAAAACCGCAGAACTGTTTACTCCCCTCTACACCCCCGAGATGCCTATGCTGGAGCGTGTTGCCCACGGGCAACCCACAGACAAGATTGAGCAGCGTTAGAAATCTCTGCGGATACGGACGCAGTCACGGTGCAGAATTTACTGGAAAAATTCAATATTCGTGTATATCACGATATTAAATACATTCCTTTTGCATAGAATGCGTATGACACTAAATGCGTATGTATATGAGAATGGAAATTGTTATTAATAATCATATAATAATAATTTCTATGCATAAACAATTTTGCAATAATTATATGTCAATCATTTTGATTTATTCTTAATTTGCTTTTACTATATGTTTTATATCTATCTGAAAATAATAAGAATGTAAAGATAGATCGAGATTGTTTGGAAGAACGTGAATAGGGATCACATTCAAAGTACTGAGAATGAGTCGGATAGCGAATAACATTCATTTATTATTAATTTTGTTTTGAATTTGTTAGTTTTTAAAAATAAATTTTTTTATAAAAATTGTTAATTTCTTGTCAAGTATATTAATTATATTGGTAAATTATTTATATATGTGTAATTATTCACAGAAAATGAAATTATTAATATACAGGTTGTTCACGCTATTACTAGCCAGCATTTTTCTCGTAAATAGTGAATAATAGAAAAAAATGAAAGAGGAAAAAGTGGTACTGTTTTTTATATGTAACACAATGGCGTGTGTAATTTTTTTTTTTGTTTATACTATTTTGCTAGATATGAAGGCGACCTTCAATTTTTTAAATGGAATGCTGTATATTTTTCATTTTTAGGTAATTATGGATAAGAATTCTGAAGTTTTCCATGTACATTTTTTCGTATAGCAAGGCAAAAATTAAAAAATTGCGGCCAGGTAAGACCGGCGAAGGGTGCGGCGTTCGGCGATTCAGGTAGCTAATTGCAAGTGCACCGACTGATCGACCGCTATTCACCGGTAGGCTTGGAAAAACCAATGTCCTTTGTACTATGGATGGCATTAACCTTTACTGTACACTCGGAGTGTAGAACACCCTAACAACAGTTTAGGTAAAATATGTAAATGACCTTCCCCGTGCTCTTCTTTTCACTACGTGAAAATTTTTATTTTAGGACAGACGCTGTCGACCCTCACGTCAAAATGTCTAAAGAATATCCAGTAACTTAATGGACACAAAACAATAAATAGTTCGGAAAAAAGCAGAATTTCAATCAGGAAGAATCGTAAAATGTGGCCATATTTTTTCAAATTTTTTAATACTTCAACCGATGGTAAAATTTGCAAAACAAAGATATTAGTAATATTTTTGCATTAAGAAATCACATTCGAATATAAAAGGATAAATTATTTAAAAAGAACAGTCTTTTGCGATGATGACTGAAAAAAGAATTTTTTTATCTTTAATAATAACTGTGGTATAAAGTGTGTTGTGTAGGCAGTTTTCGTAAAACTCGTCCCAAATAGCAAACTTTGATGGTCTGTATCCTTTAAACAATTTCGAAGATTACAAAATGATGGCACAATCTTTCAGTTTCATCCAAATTCGAAACATGGTCCCAAAAAAAAAAAGATTTAATTCACATGAAATGATCCCCCTCCTAATTTGGTGATTTCCTTAAAAAAAAATTGTGTAATTTACGTATAACATAAGGATGTGTGATGCTGTTTCACCAAACGACAGGGACGATTCCTATCCCCATGATGTTGTAGAGGAGAGATACCGATAGTTTACCTAAGGAGCTGTGGAGCCCCTAAAAACATTTTTTTTGTGCCATGCACAGCAAGGAACGTGTCAACGTGCTCTCGAAAGGCCATCTGGACGTTCAAAGTTATGGCCCCAACGACGTCGGGGCGACCCCGGAAAGATTTCGAGCACGAAGACCAATTCCTGACCGGCAAATTTCTAGCCCGTGTTCTTGAATCTGGCCGCCCAAACAACTTCGGCATCTTGCCCGTCTTGTTTGGGGCGACCTTTATCCTCACTATCGCGCGGAATACCTCGTGAGGGACCAAGAAGCTTGAGAATATTTTAATTGGTATTATAAATACAGGTAACCCTCCTACAACACGGTAGATAGGTTCCTAGAAAATGCCGTGTTGTATGAGACCCAGAGCCAGTACAAAAAGTGGGGTTACGATCCGAAAACATTAAAAACAAATATTTTTTTTAATTTTACATAAACAACTTAATTTTTATTAAAAATTATAAATGTATGTACAATACAAAACAAAAAATATTATTTTATGTAACCTAACTTTAATTTAATCGTAGCCGTGTTGTAGGAGGGTTCCTGCAATTTATGAATCGTGTTATAAGATGCCGTGTTGTAGGAGGGCTACCTGTACTATAAAATTCATTGCTACGTTAATACAGACCGTGGTGAAATTAATACTGAAGAAAAAAATATGGCAGCGGTGGGATTCGAACCCACGCCTCCGAAGAGACTGGTGCCTTAAACCAGCGCCTTAGACCGCTCGGCCACGCTACCCGTTGTTCACTCGTGGCTAAATTTTGAATCCCGAGGCTCTCGTTTGTTTTTACATATTACTATTTCTCATATATAAATTGCTGATTTTATGTCAAATAAAAAATGATGGAATTTATTACAATATACAGAAGCTACCTAGACATACATTTATTTATTTTCTTAATCATTTTAATAAGTCAAAAATAATACAACAGTATTTTTAAATTGTTGAAATATTCTCACTGTTATTTTGAATTTAATTGACTCATTTTTGTCATAAATGCATAATATCCGCAGTCTACTTATAAACTATATGAAGTGAGGTGATAATAAGAAGGGGGCTCGTAGTCATTCGTTTGGAACAAATGCGGCCGATCGTTGCTATGATTTTTCGGCCGGCGAGCGTCACGCGAAGCGTCTTCGGACGGCAGTTTTTCGACAGTCGTCATAAAGGTCGTACTCTGACTCCCGTGACAGAGTGATTGATATTTTGTGAATCATTAATTATTCTCATTTAAGAAAATAAAGGTACAACATTAATCTACGCACCTTTTTCCTACATATAAATAATAATTATATTATTGTCTATAAAATAACATCCATCTGTAAACTGAAATAATATGAATATATTACTTTCAGTAATTGAAAAATGAGATGAATATTATAAAAATTATTATTTGAAAACTAAAATTACTGGTCCTATGGAGTAAACAAATTATACAGGGTGTTCACGCTATTACTAGCCAGCGTTTTTCTTGTTAATAGTAAATATTTAAAAAAAAATGAAAGAGGAAAAGGTACTACTGTTTCTTATACGCAACACAATGGCGTATGTAATTTTTTTGTGTTTATACTATTTTGTTAGATATGAAGGTGTGTGTCTAGATGAATTATCCGTATACCGCACAGTGACCTTCGAGGTCATGCAAGGTCAGAAATGGAAGAAATATTTTTAATATTTCATACCAATGTGTTTACAAGTATTCTTTATTGGTGAGGCTATAGTAAATGTTCAATATGACTTCCTTGTGCATGAATACAGATTTCGGCTCTTTTAATTAAATTTTTGGTAGCTTCTTCTAATGTAGTCCGAGATAATAATGCACATGCTTGTGTTATTTTGCTGTTCAACTCGTTTACAAAAAAAAAAAAAAAAAAAATGTCCAGGGGTGATAAATCTGGCGATCTTGTTGGCCACTTGATAAGTCCGTATGGTCTAATCCATCGGTCTTGAAATATATCGTTGAGATAATTTCTTGCCATTCTGCTATTATTTGTGGTAAATCTTCCCAGTAATCTCTATGATCCAATGATCTTTCCCCATTTAATAGTCCACTATAAAAATGAGGTCCTAACAGCACATTGGTAATTATGCCACACAATACATTTATGCGAAATTGCATTTAGAAACTTGTTTCCCTTCTCACTCTTGGGTTTTCAGTGCACCATACGTGACTATTATGAGTGTTGGTCATCATATTGTTATCGAAGCTTGATTCGTGTGTACAAAGAATTTTTTTATAAAAATTACAGTCGTTTCTGTAGATCACTTTCTTGTATCCCTTGTACTTTATGGTATTTAAAGGGTTTGTAATTATGTAATTTTAAGATGTTACGAGTTGAGCCAACTGAAATACCACACGCGGAAGCTACTTTTCGTACCGAAGTTGTCTAGATATACGCTTTCATATGATATAAAAAATATACAGATTCCATTTAAAAAATTGAAGATCACCTTCACATATCTAACAAAATAGTATAAACACAAAAAAGAATACATACGCCATTGTGTTGCATATAAGAAATAGTACTACTTTTTCCTCTTTCTTTTTTTTTCTAATATTTACTATTTACAAGAAAAACGCTGGCTAGTAATAGCGTGAACAACCTGTATATTAAATGAGTTTACCTATTTAGCCTTATACTAGTAAAAGGTCAATATCATAGCTATGATTAAAATCTTACAAAATTTTAATGGAAGGAGTTTTGTAATTTTCATAAAGTCGTACAAAATATAGTAACTTTTGCATAATGCATAATTTTGGTGTTAACTGTATAAACATGAACAACATCATATTGTATGAGGGATACAAAATATTGCACACAAAATGTCTAAAATGCCACTGCAACATTTTTATTCAGATGGTAAAAAAATAATAATCTTTTTGAATATGTTAACAGAAGATTATTTCTTATTGGTGATTTACTTAGAATTACGTAATTTAGTTTATTTTATCAAATAAAATATTAATGACATACTAAATTCATCCCCCAAAAACAATATGTGTTCTAATATATCTCCAATTTTTATTGATTTATGCTTCAAATCTCGTATTCAATTATTATTGTAATACACCTATCATGTTGCGTGAAGTGCATGTGTAACTTTGGGCTTGCGATTTCTTTAAATCGCAGTTTCTCACAATTTTTGCCATTTTTAAGTGTCTAGAATTGTCTAGACATCGTGTCTGGGTCTACGCTGCGAACACTGTCATTTTTTAGTTCTTTATTGGCATGCTTGACCCTAAGAATTTATTATGGACTTGGGCTAAAAAAAATGCCAAATCAGAAAAATGCCACGAATATGTTGGTAAAAGTTTCATAAAAAAAATAACGAAAAATAAAGAAGTTTGGTAATTGGATTAGTAGTGGTCTTCTGATCTTACTCCGATATAGCCGACAATGTGTGGCCCACTCCTCGGCGACGACGGTTCTCGAGTTTCGCAGTCCGCTTCTCCGTGCAACATTATATCGGAGACGGATATTCTTTCCGTTTGAATGTCAGTCATGTATGTATGCCATGACTTTCACGCGGGATGACTCTTAGGTTTCCAGCGTGCCCTGTGTATTTCAAATGGGACGCTCGGCAAGAACCACCGATTCGTGTGAGTGTCAGAGAAGAGAACGGCGGTACCGACATACAATGATAATTTACTGTAATGCCTCTCAAATAACTTCTCGCCGCTAGAGACGTTGAATACGCATACGCCGTTACTTCGAGATTCAATAAACTACAGATAACGAATTTCTGAAGTGTATCTTATAGATAAACTACGGTTATTTTTTATTTAAAAATTTTAGATAAAAAATTGCCCATCTCTGGACAATTAGTCTGCGAATAGTCTCGCTTACTCTGGAATATACATACGTGATTCAATTGTACATTATAAATGTTGCCTCGACGTTATATAGATGGCGGCAGTCAAACACCCCCCCTCCCTAGCAGCATCACCCCTCTCTCTCTCACTCATAAATCTATTTTACGCTAAGTCCTTTAAGTCCGTCGTATACACGTCGAACGCAGTTACAGTAAGGAGCATAACTGAACCAATAACCACAACTTTTGTGTAAATTATTATTTATTTCTAGGAATATAGAAGAATAACACAAAATAAATATTATAATTATTTTTATCATAGTTAAAAGTAACTGAAGATATTTTTTTCAATAATTAATGTCTCCTCGTTTAGCAATAACAAAAAAAAAAAAAATAGATTGACTCGGTTTTACACCACGTTCAATACTTGGCAATATTTAATATATTATTTACTTTTAATATTTCGTCCACAGCCCTTTTGCTTGTAAAACTGCACTAATTCGCTTTGGCATACTTTCTACTAATTTTTTACAATAATCCGGAGATATTTGTCCCCACTGTTCTTGTATTCTATCATACAAATCTGTGATTGAAGTTGGTTGGGATTCATATGAATCCTGCAGCCGTCTTTTTAATAAACCTCATAGATTCTCTATGCGGTTGAGGTCGGGGCTCTGTGCAGTCCCACTCCAGAACAGAACATTTTTTAGTACTGAGCCATTTTTTTACACTTTTAGCAGTGTGCTTAGGGTCTCTGTCATGCATGAAAATTACATTCTTTTCTTCAAAAGGCATATTTTCAACAGCATCTATAAGATGATCTTGTAAAATATCCTTGTACATGTATTGATTCATGATGCCATTAATTCGATGCAGTGATCCAACACCAAATACTGTTAGACACCCCCAGAACATTAGAGATCCGCCTCCATGCTTTAACGTTTGTTTCACATGTCGTGGTTTAAGTCTTTCGTTTTTACGAATCCAGCACCAAGACATGCCATCTGAACAAATTCTGTTAATTTTGCTCTCGTCGGACCATATAATCCGTTCCCAGTCAGTAGTTGTCCAGTTTTGATATTTTTTAGCAAATTCCAAACGGTTTAATATTTCTTTTCGATAACATTGGCTTCTTTTTTTTCTTAATGCATCTAATCTCACCTCGTTTGAGGATTCTTCGTGCTGTCCACTGGCTTATTTGTATACTTGTATCTTCTTTTAATAATTTTGCAGCCAAATTGGCACTTGAAGCTTCACCAGATGAGACAAACCATATAATCCTTCGTTCATCCTGCGGTGATGATTTCTTTGGTCTTCCTCCAACATTTAATAATATAGCTTTACAGTATTTTTTTCTTATTCTCTGCACTGTTGCTTGACTAACACTGTAATTTTTCGCCGTCTTACGCGTTAACAAACCGTTATTCAAAAGAGAAATACTTTTTTTAAACAATTTGGAGCAATTGATTTCATATTTATTCTTACTTCACTTGCGTGCTTTTCCGTTCGACTGACTGCGAAGAACTGAGTGTTAAGATGTAGAATATTTTGTAAACACACATATCAAAGTGCTAGATGTAAACATACTACTAGAACATTCCACGTACACATTTCTTCTACGGTCCGGTGCAAAACCGAGTCAATCCATTTTGTTCGATTTTGTTATTTCTAACTATGATAAAAATAATTATAATATTTATTTTTTGTTATTCTTCTATATTCCTAGTAATAAAAATGATTTACACAAAAGTTGTGGTTATCGGTTCAGTTATGCTCCTTACTGTAACTGGTTAACATTGGGAGTGTGCGGGCTGTCTTATATATCGGTCCTCCAAGTGGGGGTCGGGTCGGACGAAGTCAGGTGGTCTCGGTCTTATATACGTCCGTAACATACGAACGCTTGAATAGTCCGATATTGTCGGATACAATTGGAATTTCAGGTCCAGACCGACAAATTCGGGCAGTTTGACACCTTTAAGCAGTACGACTAATACAAGCGGCTTATCATGTGTACAAAATTTAAATTATAATTGATTTTTAATATAAATTTAAATTAAATTAATTTTTTGTATAGCATTATGTACTACCAAGCGTTTAGTGCTATAAACAATGTAAATCCATAAAGGAAACTAATTTCTATGTACAAAGAGGGTAAACACAAATATTTTTAAATATAGGTATATATTCTTAGATTAGAAATATTAGCATGCAAAAAACGTAAGTCTTGTACATTTTCAGGCAACAAATCTCCCTATTTCTTCGTCTTTTCCAGCGTCTTATTAAAAAAATGCACTTAGTAAAATGTTCACCTAATCATGGAATTGTTATGCAAGAATGATTTTGGAAAAGAATGAAAGTAATTGAATCACTTGCACTACGATTTATTGTACGGTTGTAGTGATCAGAATTTGTTTGTACTTCATAATTGGCTAGAAGGAAAAGATAATTTATAACTATTGCATACTTATATGTTCTCCAATGGATGCACATAAACAACAACAAAATAGAATATTATTTTGGTTTAAGGAAAATTAATAACATACATATTCATTAGACTCTGTTCACAATTTACACCCGAGTTCGATAGGATGTTGTAGGGCGAGAGGTTGAGAAGAAAATTGTATTTTTAATTTAAAAACATATTACGTTTACATGTTTACTTTGGGTATTCTTTGGTATATTTTTCACCTGATACTATGATATCATGTTAATGTTGTATTAAAATTTATTTCATTGTGAACGAGTGAAACTTTTTTGCCATTGGAAACTTGTGTACTTTGCACTTATTATATCGTCGAATCTTTCATTTAGACACAGTTATTAACGATAATGATTGAAGATAGTTCCATTCTGCGGTATTCAAAATTATAAACCATAGAGGTAGAGGTACCTTCTACATATTTGCAGACATTAAATTTTTCTATTACCATTCTGTTTGAAATCTATAATTTTTTAATATTCACATTATTGTTGTGTATAATATTTATTATTCGTGTAAGATTAAATTAGGATTAGAATACTCGTCGCCGAGTTTGAAAGTAATACATTGTTATATATTATGCGTTCGTTTGTTTAACTTTGGCTGGCTAAATTGTCTGGTAATGCCTACAACGCAAGTATGTAACCAGTGAGCGATTGTTTTCGGTCTCTGGCAATATAGTGACAACAAGACGTACCAAATTCTTGCCTAAACATGTACAGGAGTTGTTTTTTTACATGCCAATCTAAAATAAAAATATATAATTATATCTAAAACTTTTTGTGTTTTTCTCTTTGTGCTTAGAAATTAGCTTTCCCTACGCTTTCACATTATTTATAATACTGTAGCGGCTAGCTGGGCGCCGGAAGAGAAATCTTCAGCGCACCAGCACCAAGAAAGATTTATGGTTTGCACAGCATAAGACGCTATTTGTGAGAAAACGTCTTTAACGATTTTGGCCACTTAGCGGACAGATGTGTCCTTGTAGTTCCTAGCGACGAACTCAATAGCGCAAGTGGACGCCATAAATTTTGGGTAGTCGAAGGGTCTCCAGCTTAGAGTGTCCCAGCGACGCGTGCCTGGTTTCTATCACCCGGGAAAGCTGGGCCCGTTGACGTAAACCAGCAGTCACGTACCGCACTTAGCACTAGGCCCGGAAGACACCCCGCTGCATCACCAAAATTACTTTTTAACGAAACGACGCGCTCACCCTTCTCACGCACAAGGGGCGTAGAACTTGGGCGTGTTATGCAAAATTCACTGATTGGTGGAAGTTCCTCGAAAGGACTTCCACCAATCAGTCGGCGAGCGTTTTTGAGATATAAGGCAGAGACTACCGACGCGAAAAGAGTCGAGAATCGAGTCAACGAGTCTAGTCACAGCTGAATCTCAATCGTATTAAAAAGTCCGTCGAGTCTAGCTAGAGTACAGTCGCTGTTAAGTCACAGCCGCGCTAGATTCCAGTCGAGTCCGAGTTCAACCGCGAGACGAGTTCAATCACCTATTCTAGTTGAACTCCTCCGAACGCCGCCGCGATTTCACATAGATAAATAAACGACTCAGCAACAAACCTGATTTGGAACACTTATTCGAAGGCATCCGCCTTTACAATAACCCTATTCCTTCAATACTAAACGCTCGGTAATACATACGTATACTATACAAAAAATTAATTTAATTTAAATTTATATTAAAAATCAATTATAATTTAAATTTTGTATATATGATAAATCGCTTTCATTAATCGAACTGCTTGAAGCTTTCAAACTTCCCGAATTTGTTGGTCTGGGCCCGAACTACCAGAGCGTTCTTGTGTTACGGACGTCCGACCGAGACTGCCCGACTTTTTCCGAGCCCGACCGAGTCCGAAATCTCGGGTACCCGCACACCGCTAGTTAACAGCCTCTTTTCATTAAAACCTGTTTAAGTAATGCTACTTGTGACGTTTATTTAGATTCTTTTCTTGAATAATGCACTAATCGTCACATACCTGGTGAATAATGTTACGAATTTCCGCTGGTACAGGGAAGTTCCTCTCCTCGCTATCGTCTTCCGGCCCAGGGAAAGGTTTGGCTTCCTGTTGTTCGTTTGAACCATCTGGCCTCTGACGACCCTCAATGTTTCCGTGTTCCAATAGATTTCGGACCTCTATTGGAAGTGGAAGTCCCATAGGGATGGGCTGTGCTCCTTCCGGGAACGGTTTAAACTCTTGAACGTTCTAAAAGGCACCGTAAATTGAACTTTACAGTATGTTCACGCAGTCATTGCATAGCCAACATTTTTTTTCATTTTCTGAGCCAGGCGATGTGCTTAACCCCATAACCTACAATATCGAGTGAGACTCGTGGTAAGAAATTCGGTCAAAAATAAGAAACACAAGCCTGACTCGTGGTACTTCGATCGTACCAAACATAATTCACACAAGTTCGAGAACACGGCTGAACAGCTAAATGGCTCGACGCGTGATCGGCCTTGTTGTTGATTGTGGCTTTGTGTTTCACGCCATCGGCACTTAGCTGATAGCACAAGGGTCTAATTATAGCGGCCACCGTGATAGAGGCGGTAGTACATAATTAGCGATAAATTAGATTACCTCGCGGCGAGCACCTTCGGGAACCTGTACAGGAACCGGTCTTGCTTCACCAGTAATATGCTGAATGATATTCTTGATCTCCAGAGGCACCTGCTGAATAATCCTACGAATTTCGAATGGAATTCCTTGGAAGGGAGACCGTGGTCTCTCGGGAATCTGAGGCTGCGGTTGCGGCTGAGGTTGCGGCTGAGGTTGAGGTTGCATCTGAGGTGGCATTTGAGGTGGCATCTGAGGTGGCATTTGAGGTGGCATTTGAGGTGGCATTTGAGGTGGCATCTGTGGTTGCATCTGAGGTTGCACCTGAGGTTGGGGTTGCCGCTGCTCAGTTTGCGGGATCATCACGTGCGAGATAACCCTTTGTTCGTGAACTTCCGGTTGCGGTGCTGGTGGTGGCATCATGGCTGGTCCCTGTTCTTGACCATACGCGCCGGGAGTTTGTTCAACTTGTTGGAAGATCATTTGAGGTTCTTGTGGCATGGGTGGGTGCATTCCTCTGACGGAGTTCACCGAGAAGGGGCGCAGCTCGATGGGAATTCGGCGGACTTCGATCTAGAGAAACGTTAAATGTTAGAGAAAATTTAGAACACGGCGTTCAATTGATTTACATAGCGATTCCTAATCCTCTTGGACTTGCGTATTCTTAAGAGTCCTTTTTACTAAACTGTAACTCAATCTTGTTGTAATTCATATTATATCGAGTCATAAGTAATTTCCGTTTTAATATATCAATTAAACAAGCAACAATCATATCATTGTTACGAGCTAGGGCTGCGAGCAACGCAAGAGGCCCACGAAGGGTTATTACTCCAGGAATATAGTTTCAATTTGTTAGTTAGAAATATTAACTATACAAAAGTACCCCATTTTCGGTTTGCATTGTAGCGTCCGGTCGCACACATACAAAAGAGTCTTTCTTTCGTGCAAACGGCCAACGTAATTTACGACTCTCGTTCAACGAAGCTATTTTTGAGTGGACATTTTCCAGACCTAGTCGAAGCATGTTTATTAGAGTTGTGTCCCAAAGTCCTCAATAGCAAACTGAGACCGCCGTAAATTAAGAGACGAACTGAAGGGCACTTCAAGCGGACCCAACGGTCTATCGACACTTGGGTCAAGCATGGGTGGCCAGGAGGAAAGTCCCACCATCCTCTCCGATCACCTCGCCGTTCCGAAAACAAACACGCCAAGGGCGGAAGGAACGGGGGTGAGACGAAGAAAAAGAACAGCTCTGATTGGAAGGACCCAAAGCGTGGGTTAACCAATCAGGGTTGTTTCGGATTTTTACCAGGGAAAACGAAGGCGTTAGAATTAAGTTGTACAGATCATTCAGTCGAGTCAGTCAGAAGTCGTCGTGAGACACACTTCGAAATTGTAGAGTCAGTCGTAAGTCGTCTTGAGACATACTTCGGTTGTAGAGAGAGTCGTCGAGCGTCGTCCGCAAAGACCTCGCGAAATTGTACAGTCGCGAACACTACGTGTATATATATTTAGATTAAAATCTGTTCGCCAGCAAAGTGTTGATTATAAACAGACCCTACCCACAGCATTATAAAAATTTTGTCAATTTTTCTTTTTTCTTTTATTTCTTAGAACACTCGATCTAATTAAATCAAATCTTTTCTAATTTCAATCTAATCAAAACCAATACAAACGTATCAGAAATATTGAAAATATTATACATATATAATATGTAATATATTTTTGTGAATGTTTCGTCAACATATTTCGAAATCATTGAAATTGGTAGCTAACTATACATTAAATGGTTTTCAAACTGGGTGCCGCAAGTACGCCACAAGGATGCCGCGAAATTTTGCATTGTTTATATGTAAAAAGCCAAATATTTAACTGCTACAAACATCTAAATACCTAAATCTAAAACAAATAGAAAATAATAGTAATAATAATAGGGTTGCCATGAATTTTGTTTAATGATTTCAGTGTTCCACCGGACAAAAAAGTTTAAGAATCACTACTATACATATACGTAATTACCTAACGTACTTATTTCAAAACAGTTGACAATCTATCAATCTTTTTCACATTAGACAACTACAAGCTCTAGATTTATAAGCAATAAGCGTCATCTATTACTATTGTTCCCGCCGCGGCCAGACCGTAGCAGTAGTGGGAATATGTTATATCGTTATATCCATGTATCATATAGTTATATTGTTTTATAGTTCTACATTAGTTCTCCGGATTTCGAGTTCCCCATTGTGTTCGGGGACGGAATATAAACAAAATACCGAAGCATTGTGTCCCATGGTCGTGACCGAGGTTTGCCGGTCGGCGCGAATGCCCGATACGACCTGGCCGGTACAAATAAGTCGGTAATCAGACCGAAAAAAAGGGTCGCGATCGAGGTTGGCCGATCGGCGCGAGGATTGCCGTGCAGCCACACAGGGGACGACGTCTCCTGCGGGCAGTCTTGTTTGAGCTCTTGCAGTGATCGGACGGAAAATAAACTAGTGTGTTGTTGTGAACCAGCCGTTTCATTTAAATCCATTTCCTCTCGAGAACAATTATTAACAATTAAGGGTGCCCCAACAATGTTGTACTTTCTTGAAAGAGGCGATTCCCGAGGTCATTCGAAGTACAGTGAAAATGGACTATAAGACTCGCCTATATTTCTAAGTTAGCTGACGTCGACATATCCTTACTACCACGGGGACCCCGTGAAACCAGGAGACCACTATTATGAACAGTAGGGTCTTGGCGGCAGCATTTCCTCGCTGTGACTTTGGCATGTAACGTGTAGGACACATGAATTATGGAGTGTTTACAGACTATCGCTGTACTTTTCTACGTTCGGAACATCATCAAAGAATAGTGCCCTGAGCACGACAAGACCCGAGCTTCAGATATATAAAGCGGATTCACTGTATCTTGTTCCTGTGCGAAAATGTTCTCCGCGGCTTTGCTAAAGAGTTAATAACGAGAAACACGGACCAATCAGATCGCGGCTACAGCGGCTGCCGCTGAACGTGGCGTTCGAATTGGCCGAATTGGAATCCGCCCGCTGCAGCCGCGTCCTGATTAGTCCATGTTTTTTCGGTAATAACATTGCAACAAAGCCGCGGAGAACATTTTCGCGAAGGGAAAAGTTACTTGAAATGACCTTGGGAATCACCCCTTTCTAGGAATTACAACATTTTTGGGACACCTTGTATAAATTCAGGACTCCAGTTGTTTTAACCTTGCCTCGTATTATCAGAACAAGAAGAAGTATGCATAGGTAGTGGAGTGAGTTGATGAGACTCTATTATATGAATAACTCAATTATATAATACGTATATGTAATATACTGTCGTGCCTCCCGGAGTTCTATTGCATGACAATTGTTATGCTCTGATTATAAAATAAACGTACTTGTGGTCCCATTGCGGGATTTTGTGGTCCCATCATCGGTGACTGCGGTCCAACTCGTGGCGGTCTCATTTCAGTGTTCACTTGAGGAAGATGTCGCAATTCAGGAGGAAGAACTCCAGGTGGGATATGGTTTAATCCACGTGGATCGCTTAAAGGCAACTGTTGCATGTCAGGAACTTGATACTGAGTGTGCACTTGATATTGATGATAACCTGGGTCCTGAGACTGAGGCCCAAGAGGCACTTGAACGGTTCCCAGAGGAATGATGATCGGGGTGAGCATCTCTTGGTCTTGATGTCTGAAAGTAAATGTGAATTTAAATGTCAAGAGACATTGGCACGTACTGTTCCTGCCTCACAAGAAGACCCTCGAGACGGCACAGGGGCAAAAGGAGCCCTAGCTCGCACCCAATGGTTCGGCTTTGACGTCACACACTTTAACCAATAATCCGGCTGGAACCGAAAATGTGGAATGACTCAATCGGACGAGATACAGCCGCATTCATGCCGAATTCCTGCCAGGAGACTTCTTGTGAGGCACGCAGAGTAGATACAGTGTCGCCAGATGGGGAGAGGGAGCATGAATCGAAGAGGAAAAATTACCCTCTCTCTGCCACTACCGGAGTATGCACGACAGAGACAAAGCGCGTCACGTGACCCGGCCGCGGCAGAAGCGTGGGGAATAGCGCGGTAGAAGGGGAAGTTAGAGTGGGGACGCAAGCCTTGATCTGGCGACACTGTGTAGATACAGAGTGGAGTGCAAAAGATTATAATAGATTTCTCACTTTTTATTGCAGACGATCAATTTTAGAACTCAAGTATGGTATAGTATATGTGAAATTAGGAGAGATTTAAGTCATTATTTTGATGATTTCGAGTTTGTTTAGAAAATAGATTTTGTAATTTTTCCCCCTTTCCACGTAAATAAGCGTGAAAATAAAATAATAAAATATTTTGAATTAAATTAGATACAATGTATGTACATACTCCTGCTGAGGATTTCCGGATTCACAAAGAATAGCGACACGTTCTCCGCTGAGCCTTTGGTAACGAGAGTCGGTGCTGTTGTTATCAATTTTGTTGTTGTCACCATCCATCACCTGGTCGGCTCTTCGTCTTTCTACCACGCATGATACTCTGCTGCGTGTCTCTTGGATTAGTGTCTGAAAAACCGAAATGAACACTATTTCATTTGTTATACGAAATTTTGACTTTATTCATTAATTTTTTCTCCTATACATACATATATCCTAACTATTAGTTTATTTATCAACATGATATAAAATCCCAATAAAAAGAACAAGAACTGCACTATGGGAAATCGATGTATGTATTATATGAATACTTGTTTAGGCAACAACAATGAGGGTTCTTAAGGGTGCATGATTTGTTCCTTTCTTCTTAAAAATTACGAAAGATTGTAACGTTTTACTTAATTCTTATGTCAATAATCCAAATGCAAATAATTTCGTTACTTGTGAATGTAAATACTAAAGAAGTTTTAGAAAGAAATTGGAAGTGGACACTCGGGTACCCGGTTATTGATATAAGTGTTAATAATAAGCAAAAAATCATTTAAAAAACCATGTATCAATGCTTGATCAAAGTTGAAAGCCATGAGTTCTTGTTTTGAATCACCTTGTACCTACAGCTATAAAGCTATACTTACGCCCGCAATATCGTCAAAATTAAACTGCAAGGGCAGTTTAATATGCATAGGAGGGAACTCGTCGTCATCGTAGTCATCATCGTCATCTTCGTGATCACTATTGTCGCTGTCTGATTTCGAATTGTTTTCATCTTCTTTCTGAAGTTTAATGTCTTTAGTGTCCTCCTTCGTCGGTGTACGTTCAACCAGAGTTTGTTGCGCTTCCTTTGTCTCACTTGTGTCCTGGAAAAATATAAAGAATACTTGATTCAATAACCCTGATTAATTTGTTCTTCAGATTCTTAATTTTAATTTAATCGTTCATCTCTTTAAATTATCTTGTTCTTTAAATTATTTTGACCTGAGGGTTCCGTTTCCGCTTATATTGTGAGAAGATGCATGTTTGTGTGCGGAAAATAAAGAGGTGATTGTTAGTGAGTGAAAAACGCTAGGTGGGAGAAGCAGGATGGTTGTGACGGAGGAGGAGCACAGAGGAGGCGAAGGAAATAAAGAGGCGAAAGGAGCAGCCGAGAAAAGAGGAGCAGAGAAGGATTGAAGCGAGGAGAAAGTGAGAAAAGGCAAAAGAGAAGGAGAAGAGAGCGCCATCGTGCGGGAAAGGAAGGAAGATTGAAGCAAGAACGGGAGGACAGGTAAAGAAGGTAGTCGAAGAGGAATACCGAACGAAAGGAACATAGAGGAAAAAAAGAATTGGCAAAATAAGGAAAGAGAAAGGATAGGAAAAATAAGGAAGATGGAAGTGCAGGGAAAAGAGAGAGAAGGAGGGAGAGGGAGAGGCCCAATAATTTTGGCCTGATGCGTTTTTTCCTATCACCAATAGCAACCAAGTTATTCAGGTGGCCGGTAGTTATTCAGGTAGTCCCCACGATTTTTCAGCCCCTTCGGATGGTCGGACAGAAAAGTGTTTTTTACCAAAGTTAATTAGTATTTAACCGACAAGAAATTGCAATCTTTTGTATTAAAAAAAATCGATTTTCAACAAAAAGTCAAGGTCGCTGTCATATCTTTAAATGAAACTGGGTATTTTTAACTTCATAATATTTTAGGTGACGTCGAAACGAATTCAACGACCTGCTACACGATGACTTTCAGATGACCTTGTAAGAAAATATCGCCATGAATCAATTGCCAGAATATTTGAAATATTTCGACGGTACGTAATAGCAACGCCTCGCACTTAGAGGTAAACAAATGAACGTAAACTGTTGACCGTTTGTGTCGCAAGATCTGTTAGTTCAATACATGAAATTGTGAGATACCTTATAACAATGAGCCGGTACGCTAATAGTGAAGAAACAAATATGTTAAAAATATTTCATGAGTACAGAGGAAATGCTCGACAGACTGCAATGTTAAATGCGGAACAATATCCGGATGTAAATCATCTATGTCCAAAAACATTTCGTAATGTTGAACGTTATCCACGTATCAATGGAAAATTTCAAGTCACCGTAGTCACCGTAAATCAGCAACAAATAATAATAACGCTGTAACAGTGTTAGCTTGTTTTGAAGTAAATCCACATAGTTCTACTCGTGCAATTACTGCAGAAACAGGCATAACAGATACGAGTGTGAGAAGAATTTTAAAAGATAACAAATATCATCCGTACAAATTTACGTTAGATTCAACGTCACCTACAATATTATTTAGTTAAAAATACCCAGTTCCATTTAAAGATATGACAGCGACCTTGATTTTTGAAGCAAAAAAGAAAGGGAAAATGGTAGGATGTTTTATAGTTTTGAAGGGAAATTTCAACAGCGAGAACAAAAAAATCTTATGGAAAGTGTTAAGGGAAAGAGGGGTAAGCGAAGGGTTGAAGGAAAGATTAAAAAAGTTGTATCGAGCGACGATGGCAAGGGTAAAAGTAGGAGGAGAAATGGGAGAAAAATTTTGGGTAGGGAGGGGAGTAAGAGCTCGAAGTTGTTTATTCTACTCATGGCAGATCTAGAAGAAAGAATGAGGAAGAGAGGGAAAAGTGGTGTGGAGATAAGAGGAAAAGAAACTACGTTGCAGTATGCACATGACCTGGTGTTATTGGCGAAGGAGGAGAATGGAATTAAGTTAATGTTGGAAGAATTTAGGGATTATATGAGAGAGAAAGCACTAGAGGTCAATAGGGATAAGACAAAGATGGTAAGGTTTCAGCGAAGAAAGCAAGAGAAAACAGTATGGAGGTGGGGAGAAGGAACAGTAGAAGAGGTGGAAGAAATTAAATATCTAGGATATATATTCAAGAGGGACGGAGGACAAGAGAGGCAGATAGAAGACAGAACAAGGAAAGCAGGAAGTGTTATGAGGAATGTGTGAGGTATAGGGGAATGATATTTCAAAAATAATTACAAAAGAAGAGAGTGGTTTTTTGATGCTCTGATATGGCCAGTGATAGGATATGGAGTGCAGGTATGGGAATGGGAGGAAAGAAAGAAAGTGGAAGCGATGCAAGAAAGATATATATAGTGAGGGAAGAAACGAAAAGAGAAAAATTGAGAGGAGGAAGAAAGGCTAAGAGGAGGATGGGGGAGTGAGTGGGCCAGTCGATGTCTAAAAGAGATAGAAGCCGGAGCAAAAGAAGGAAAGAAATTATCTAATTGGGAGGAAGGAAGAAATATATAGAAGATAGAGGCAATAGAAGAAAATTAGAAGAGGGGAATAAGGAAGAGAGAGGGGAGGAGTGGAAGAGGATAGAAAACAGAGAAAAAGGGATAGAGAAATTGGAGAAAGGCGGCAGAGTCAAAGTATAATACATGGTTTAAAGAGATAAGGGTGGAGAATACGATAGAGTACTTAAAGAAAGGGTTGAAAGAGAAAAAATTGATTAGAATAGCGCGGCAGATATTGGGGAATGAAATGAGGGGAGGGAGATATTGGGAGGGGGAAGATGAAAGATGGTGCAGAAGGTGTGGACTAGAAGAAGAGACTTGGGAACACATGCTAGAAAAGTGCAGGGAAGAAGAAGGAGTAGAAGAAGGGATTCAGGAGAAGGTGGAAGAAATATTGGCTGAACACGGAGGGGGAGAGGGGTGGATGGAAAAATTAGACAGACAAAGAAAGGAAGTGCAGGATAGAAAATAAGAAGGAGAGAGGGGGTATACGGCCAAGGGAAAGAGTGGAAAGATGAGAGAGAGAGAGAGAGAGAGAGAGAGAGAGAGAGAGAGAGAGAGAGAGAAGAAAGGAAAGAATTGTAAAGGGAACGGGTTCACCTTTGTAACCCGTAAGGGAACAAATAAATACACATACATACATACATACAAATAATTTTGATGTTCTAGATTTGCCAAGTTCTCAAATTACCTGGTTTTAAAATCCCTACAATAATTATAAAAGTTTATTTGTTGAAGTTTTACACAACTTTTTTTATTGTAATATGTGCACAGTACAGTGAAAAAGTAATGATTACCGAGATATTCATTAGTTAATCTTTCGTGGAAGTATGACGACAAAATTTTTTTAGTTTTATTTATTTGTTTGCGGATCTTTTACTAATGTATTTGTGACGTTTTTCTGGTTAAAACGATTCCAAACACGAATCACGTTTACTCGTTTAATTCACGATACAATATACAATACAATATAGATACAATACAATAGTTTCAATTCTATGTTTTACCACAAATACAGATCAATTTATAGTCATCCAAAAAATAGAAATCTACGACAGGCTGGCTATTTTTCAACACGAATACACAAAAAGTTTTGTAAATAAGTTGAAAGTAGGTAGGAAATAGCCGGATATTTACACAAGAGTTAAACTCGTACAGTAATTAAATGCATTTGGAGGTTCCATGCGTTCATGAAAGACATTAAACTTCGTCCACCGTCAGTCACTTTCTATTTCTCTATGAAAGTATATATTTTTGTATTTATTATATCTTTAATTATTACGCAAGTAATAAGTGAAATTATCGGCGTATGTTTGACATATATAATTTATGGACACGCACCGTACAAATTAAATTGAAATCGCAAGTATTAAAAATTTTGCATCCATTTCAATTCGATAATGAATTCGTTTACTTTAATTCGTTTCTTTAAAACAAATAAAAAAAAGAAATAAAATCATAAATCATCACAAAATAAATTTCATAAAATAATTTCTTAACCTTTTCAGGGGTGAATTTTTCAAAGTGAAAACAAAATTATTTAATGTTTTGTTCAATTATAATACTATCAATGTTTCTATACGACGTATTTTTTGTTTTGAGGCTCTTTTCTTCCATAGATTTTATTTTTTTTTTACTTAGAGTAGTTTTAATTGAAAGAACACTTAATGTACACATGTGTGTCAGTATCCTTGAAGATGTTAATGCAAATATTTGTATTCTTCAAAGAAGTATTACTTATGTTAATAAACTCTTAGGTTTATTTTAATCAATCTCTAGCCTTAACTTCACAGAAATTTTAAACTTTTTTAAATATAATCCTGTAGATTTTGACGAGTAAATGCGAAAAATCCAAGTTTAAATGTTAGGAATTCACTGGTTCAAAAGTTATACGCGTGTATAATTGAGCGATTTTAAGTGTTTCTGACAGGTAAGGGTGCCGTCATATTGATATGGTGATTAGTTTAATAGTGTCCGAAAGGAGTGCATTGAAAAGTATGTTTATGGAAAACGAACAAATAAGAATTTAAATGTAGACAATTGTCGCTAATTACGCAGTCATTAGACACGTCCACTTCGCATACATAAACAAGATTAAAATGAGAAACGGGTTAACAGCTTGAATCATCGGTGACACAAAAAGTGTATGGATAATATGGTAAAATGAAGTCCCGTTGGAAGATCGCGCGGTAAGAGCATCTAAAATCGCAGCAGTTAATCGGCCGACCCGTTGAGTCGCGTCGTTGCCAGCATTCGATTTCCATCGTTTCGGCGAGGTTATGGCGCGATAACATAAAAGAGAGTTCACTTTCACTCGCGACCCGATGTCGCGACTAGGAAAACGAGTTGCATCTTGCATCAACAGATGAATGCCGCGGCGATAGCTATTCAGCATTCGAGGCCTCGAGTAGAATACTTTTTGATCGTTTTTCTTAGATTTATCGTCGTTTTCTCTAGTGTATGCTAGGAAGTGATCGTCCGACAGATACGATTCAATTATCTCTCCGAGCCGCGATTATTGCCTGTCCTTTAATTACGCTTAATCGCCAATGATAATAACAATAACGATCAGCCAAGGAGATACGTTGCTGCGACATGCTCTAATTAACACGCCTGCTCGCGACGAACGGTCCCCCTCGGTCTCATAGATTCTCGAATGAAGTTTAGCTGTGGATTCCGTTAGCAAAACGAGTCTAATTTCATGGTTTTTGGAAACAAACTGCAGAGAAAAAGCTTGTAACTTGTTAGAGAGTTTTAATTTTTGTGCTATAGATATCAGTGTATTTTTAAGGGGTTATTCTGGTTTTTCGTTTTCACGAAATCGATTTTTCTTTCTTTTTTTTGCGTGTTGCAGAACATACGAAGAAAGGATTTATTTGAATTCGTAAAATTAACGCAGTTATATACGTTTGAAGGATGCGACTCACATTTCATATAATTCATATAAAGAGGATCGACAAAGTATTTGAACATAAAATATCCAATTCTCGAAAAATTGGCGATATTTAATCTGTCGTAATTTCGAAAAAAAGCAATCGTACAGCAATTAATTTGGGCTAATTTTAAAGCTTGAAGATTCTACTTTCGCACAGTGTTATTCATTTTTGTCTAAGATATTTTTACACGGTGTAGCGGATGAGAAAGTGAAGACCCATCTTTCCCCAATAATGCTATGCATTGAAATTTCTGTAAAAACATTGAAAAATTGTTTTCAATGTTAAAGATTAAAGCCTTCCCTTTACAACGACATTTTAACAATTGATGTACGATTTTTTTCACTGTTTTATGAAACAAAAGTGAGGAACAAGTTCGATCTCGTAAAGCTCTCATGGCGTACCTTATGTCACTGTGAAGTTGGCTGGACAACTTTCGTTTAAAGCTTAATCAAACGGCCGAAGAAAATCGCACACCAAGTTTTTCCCTGTCGTTTTAAAGGTGAGATTTCGATCTTCAAATCCACGAAAACAATTTTTCAATGTTTTTAGAGGCCCTTCGATTGGTAGCATTTTATAAGCAAAAAATGTCCTTACTTTTCTATCTGTCAGGTCGTGCAAGATTGTCTTAGGCCAGAGCTGTTGAGCGCCTGCCCGTATGGGCAGCGATTTCCTGGCCCTGGGCCCTGAGCATACACAGAACGGGCGCGGCGAACACGAAGCTACGCCCCTGTGGACAAGGCTACACGTATTTGTCTCAGCTATTTGACCAGCTACGGTTGTGCTACGGCCTATCCCCACTCCGCTAAGTCACTTGCCCGTAGCTTTGCCTATAGCTCTGCCAGTGTCTCCAGATGTGGGGAGGGAGCACAAATTGAGGGGAAAAAGTTACCCTCTCTATGCCAGTACCGGAGTATGCACGACAGAGACGAAACGCGTCACGTGACCGGGCCGCGTCGGAAGCGTGGGGAATATCGCGGTAGAAGGGGAAGTTAGAGTAGGGGCACAAGTCTTGTGTGTTGCAATTTAATTTAATTTAAAATCTTTATGCACAAACCTCCACAAATCTGGCGGGGCGCCCTTGCCCACTAATAAGCATATTGAGCATCTCTGTCTTAAAAACGAACGATAGCTAGTAAAAGTTGAAACTTTAAGCTTTAAAATGTGACTCTTATTGTCATACTATTGTTCTCAACGATTTTATGGCAGTTTAAATATCGACGATTTCTCCAGAATTCGAAATTTAGTGTTTAAATACTTTCTGGATTCACTGTAGCTGTACTTTAAACGCGTTCTTCTCTTTTTTCGAAACTGTTGCCACGATATTTCAAGTTCTAATTGATTACTTGACTTGCAGTTTTAAGAGGATCTACAGCGCATACCATATTAATCCGTCGTCTTTTCTTCCGCATTTTTTTAACGAGCCGAAGGCAAAAATATTATAAAAAATATTTTATTCAGTAATTTGAGTTAAAAACGTGAACATTTTTCAAATAATCAAGATTTTTAATGTATTTTGGTTTAGATCATAGCCATATTCGTACTGATTAAAATTCTTTTTCGTTTTTTGGTTTGCGATCAACCGAAGGAACGGAATCATGACAATATTCGACAGACGTTCTTCGAAACGTACTCTATAATCATGTTTATACTCATCCTTTTAAACCTATACGATACTAAAAAAAACCTACATTTGTTGTCGAGAAATAGTGTGTTTGTTAACACTAGCTTTACAGGACCCGGCAAAATGACGGGTTCTAATGTATTTAATTTACGATTGTTGAGATTATAAAGATGCCATAAACGATGCCATAGACTTTTCGACAAATTTATTTCTTTGGGTATACAATTATAAGAAGAATGCCTATGAATTTGGATAGACAGATTCTTGTTATTATTATAAAATAATGTAATTCAATGTATCTAAAGTGTACATTTGTCGCAGAGAAATATACGATTTTCAGATTTCAATCTACATCACTTCTAACTTTGGGATACACTCTCGCATCATTTCATTTCAAGTAATTTCGTTGTCCTTTTCATTAGTTGTCTGTGTTTCAATGAAAAATCGGTCGAAACCGAAGTAACGATTCACGGTTAACTAGCCGGCTAGATTATTGTTACACCGATTCGTAAATACGGAAGCAGTACGGAATACGTATTTGGTAAATGGTGATAGGAAGGAAGTTACAGGTAGCTGGGCACTTTCGAGAATCCAACAACTTGTGATCGGTCAGTAGGAAACCAATATCGTGCAAGAAACGTTCGTTGCATCAGGTTCTGCCGAGCACAAACGATTCCAACGTTTCCGTCTATCGAATGGCTGGTTCGCCGAGGAAACTTACTTCATACGAAGTGACAACTTTCTACTTGAATATCGGTGAACGTAAGGAAAGGTGAAATAGCTCGGCCTACCGGCCCAGCTCCTGGTTTTCGCAATTCTAAACTCGCCGTGAACCAACTCCAATCTTCTCGCGAACATAGAAAGCTAAGTGGAAGCGTTGATTAAGTGGGCAGGTAAAAAAAAACGTATTTTTTAGATTCTTCGAACCTTAAAAATGCTTTACCAAAATTTTATGCTTGAATTCATTGTAACGACTCAAGCTATGAAGATTCCAGGAGAACGATGCTTCGGAGTAGCGATGACAAACGATCACAAACGTGATTTTTCATGAAACGTACTATTTTCACCTGGCGTAGATAAAATCTCAATAACTACATGGTCGATTGCTCCGAAATTTTGACAGTGAACTTTTTTACGTTAAAGTTATCGTACCTGCTTAATTAAAAAATTATTAGAAAAAGAACAAAATTTCAGAATATGCAATTTACGCGTTCGCTATTTTGCCAATTTCCAAGACTAATTATTTATTTTGGTAGTATAATATATTTATTATAAAATTACATAGAATATTTTATTTGTATGACGAAAGAGCAGCTAAATCATTTAAAAAAAGAAAAAATTGTAACGTAAGCCGTACTTTGAAAACTTCGTGAAAATTGTTAAATTTTGCTGCGTTTGAGAGACTGCACCCTTACAAAGAAAAATTCAGCTTGATTCAATACTTACACGTACAGAAGCAACCAAGCAACAGAAAACATATTGAGTTGATTTTTAAATTTTATGAAATTTCTTTTGATTAGGTTTCTTATATTATTTTACCGATATTAAAAATCGTATTTTTATGGTGACAGATCGAATGTTCCAATTTATGAATATGATAAATCTTAACTTATCAGGTATTTTGTTTTTGCTAAATAAGTTGCTTTGAGTTTATTTAATTTTTCTGGTCGCCGAGTTATTACACTTCCACTTCTTTCTATCGCTTTCTTTGATTGAAAAAATGGATTCACTTAAATTCTATTACAGTCGATTACTGTTACAGTTGATTACTGTTAAATAAATGTCAAATAGTGGCATTGCGAAAAAATTAAATTATGAATGATTTTTAAATGTGTCTAATAGAATATCATAATTATGATGTTGTATTGCAATTATATTTAGGTTGTCGATAATGGCATTATTTTGTTAACAACCCATTTTATTGGCTAGATTCACATATTCATGTGTTAACATAACTATTGGTCATCGTATATATCTAATGTTATACAGGGTGTTCCACGTAACTATCATCGCTAAATTTCAGAAGTGTCCTCGCAGTTTAAAAAAATTTTTTCGATTAAAAATTAAACTGTAATATTTTTTAAATGCTCTTGATTAGTTTCAAGCATGATAAATACACCGACCATAGTTACATCATGCCAAGAACTACAAATAACGTATAAGAAATCAATGCAACTTGTGTTTCAGAAATATGTAACAATATTTTATATATTTCGTGTCACATGTGCATACATATTATTATTTTATGTTATACATATGTATCGTTTTACACTGTAGGTAATATTTTATATTCTGCTCGTTTTATTTTTTGAGTATCAGATTAACTGTATAATACAAATACTTGTATATAAAACAAATGAACTTTTATTTCAAATTTTTGATTTCGATGTGCAAAGTACGTAACAAGAAAACCATTAAGTCACATTATGTACATGCATATTGTAGCAAGTCCAACTTACGAAAGTTGAAATTTGGGATAATTACGTGAGATACATTATGCAATTTATACAACGTATACGTTACAAAATTCCTACCGACCATCAAATTTCAATGTTAAAAAAATACTTAAAACGATGTAGTCAAGAATTATTGGAATGTGACCGTTTCTTCTATTCGTAAAAGTTCATTTCGATTCTTTAAATCATTGTGAATTTCATCTGTATTAAAAATGATTTAATAAATTTTACATAAAAATAGCAATACAAATTAGTAATAATACAACCCCTTTACCAAATAATTTTTGATATTTTCAAATTTCGTTTAACTATTATTATTATATTATTATAACTGTACCTAGTATATTTACGAGAAACAAAAATATTCTGCTTCAATGGTGAGAAGCTGGAGTTAAGCAGAAATTTGTTTCTAGCTTAAATACTCTCATCTACTGAAATATTAATATACTTTACTTAATATACGCATTTGTTTATTATTTGCAAACAATCAAATTGCATTCTACTGTCAAAAATGATCTCTATCGCTTTCTGTGCGTTCACTCCATCTTAAAAATAATGAATGAACCTACAGTTTGGAGGATAATTGTGGGAGCCACGAATTAATTTGCACAACGAATAATTTCAATTCTAAAATAATACAGCAGTATTTTTAAATGTTTTGGATACTTTTATTGGTTTTGTGATTACAATTCGATAGCGAAAGATAATATTCAGGTACGTCCAACAATAAAATAAGGAGAAACCACCGACTTTGATTCCAATAGATAAAGACAGTACCGTAGCAGACCGAGCACTTTCCACTTGGGAAATTGGATGTAGAAACGGTTTTGTGGTGCTGAAACGACAACCTGTGTAATCGTCAAGCTAGAATGAGACGAAACAAGTGAAACTTCTTAACCCTCAAAAGTGCAGGTAGCTGCAATTACTGTCATTTCTATTGCTGCGGTATTCCTTACTTTTTTATTAAAAAGAGTAAGAAAAAACATACGTTGGAAATTCTTGCAAGCTTCCATTGAAGCATAAGGTACGAGCAAATAATGGAACCTCATTGTTACATGGCACACGTCAATTTTATAATGTCGACGACACGTATAATGGTCCACGAGAATGAAATTTTACTGTACAACTTTTCAAAGACATCTTTATGATATATTATTACAATCGATTAAAGTTATTAATCAACAATATTTTATAGCTTAATTTTTAAAATTCAACTTATTAAAAATTATTATAAAATTTTAATAATATTTCATTCATTTTAAAATTCTATTGAAGTCCGTCTATAAAATGTTAAACTTGCATGGAGGTCCACGTTCTTTATTTTTTATTTCTATGCGATTAGTTTACGGTTTCGATTGTCAAAATCAAAATATTTTATTCTTGAAATTATATATCCTATTTAAAATACTATTTTTTTCTTTTTTGAGTCGAATTACATCTAAATGTTGCCCACCTCTGATAGATTTGCAGTCTCTGGCAGGGTACTTTCGATGTGAATGAGCAAAGAACAGAAAGGATTTCACGAGGGAAATGAAACCGACGGGCTTCGCGTGGCATGCAGTACGAACGAAGAAATCGGTATTGCAATTTGCCGCGGAGACGATCACTCGCTCCTGCAGGCTTTCTTTAGAAATCTTGCCACCCCCTTCTGGGAGCTACCTATCAATTAGAGGACCATTATGACAGGTAACCATCGTGTTTAGGCAACGTGCACAATGTCAGCCTCCTATTATAGTATACGACGCGTCCCTGATGATGTAGATTTGCACTCGCGTGCCTTCATCACTCGAAAGATGGAAATCGGTGGCACACTTTTGTTTTGCTCCGACACTGCCGCACTTTTAATTCGGCTAACTGGTTTCTACATATTTCCTCGTTTTGTCCGTTTCGATACGAAAGTGGCGCTTTCAATAACATATACACTTCGTCAAATAATAGTAACTATCGTGGACTAGCCTCTGTGCAGGGTTATTCTAGTAAATCAATTAAGTTCTCTCTCTCTCTCTCTCTCTCTCTCTCACTCTCTCTCTCTCTCTCTCTTGAGTGGAAATGGCACGAAAATCAATGTTATTTAATCAATTGTAGCTTTCTCTTGATCGACTTTTTCCCGTTCCTCGAACACTTCTCTAGATCTTGAAACAGTGGACATTTATGAAACTCCATTTTTCTATTCTATTAAAGTCTTCGTCAGATTGTAAGTAGAATAGAAAATTTAGCAATAGATATAGCGGGTGTTTGCAACTTTCAAGTTTAAAAATGAGAAACTTGTCATTTTTAAAAAGCATTCTAGTGAACCCGAAATGTGAACATTTTATGAAACTATATATTGACGTTAGTTTTGTTATGTTCTCCATGATAGAAAATGAAATACATTTCTAAACGCTCACAGGCAATTGTATCAAACTCTTTATAGTAAACTTCTGACGACTATGGTAATTACTAAATGCACAAATTATTCAATTAAACTTTCAAGTAGCACAATAAACTTAGTATCGTTTAATTAATTTCATTGTACAACTTGGTGTCACCTAATCAATTTCAAGTATAAAAAGCAGTTGTTTAGAGCATTTATTAAATTTTAGCTAACTTCCACATAAGAAAATTTATTAATAAACTGCGGATTTTTATGAACAAATTTATAGAGGAAGATAAATCTTATTAGGTATTTTATTACACTTCTTTAGGTACTTTTCCAAATCGAGTTTCAAACGATCAAAAGCATTGTAACTTTTAATTTTAGTAAGTTTCAAACAATCCCAGTTATTAATAAATGCATAAATTTCGCAATCTAACTTTTAACTTGGTCAATAATTGTTGCAATTTAAATGGTTTTATTTGGTATCGTCATTGAGTAATTTGAATTTTCACCTATAAAGCTAGCAATAACTGTGTGTCATATTTTGATGATACTAATTTAATCGCGAATCTTTATGCGAGTTCCTATTTTTATAGATTATTTCGCAAAGATCGGATTAATGAAACTGTTTGTTTTGATAACTAGAAAATTCTTCTTCACAAAAATAATATGAAGGTATTTTGGAAGTTTATCATTTATGTCTACAAAAATTTTAAATTTCAATATTTTGTTATAAATCATGGATTACATTAAAATTTTAATTAGTTTATAACTTTCGTCTTTAATTTTAGTTTCATACTACTGTCATAACAAATTTCTCAAAATGACCTACTTTTGGCATGACTTAATGCAAGGATGCTTTTAATACGACTAGTTTATGGTGAATATACAATATGCATAATCAAATTTAACAATACAGATCGTTTAGTAACAGTAATTTATATTCGCTAAAAGTAGACTCATTAAAATTTGAAAGTGTCCACAAATTTTTGTGGAATAGGGTACATATCGCTCCTATGAAAGTATATTTAATATAAAAAAAAACAATTGAAAACTTTATGAATCTCACATTGGGCTTTAGTATACAAAACGAAAATATTATATATAAAGATTTCAAACCTTGCGTCATACAGAAAGCAGAAATTGAAATAATAATAATAATACTTTTTACAATGAAGTCTTTGAAATTTAGGTAATACATATCTATTATTAAATCATTAACAAAGTCAAATATTCATTCTTGTGAAAGTCATGTATGCCACAAGGTCTTGGCATACGAAATGAATACACTTGCAACGATAAATACTTTACAAACTATGTAACATTTATTATAATACTCGAGTAGAGATCTAGGTTACTGTTCACTGTTCACATGAGAACCAATTGTTCTCGAGTCGCATCAATGCTTAATTTTGGATTTACAATACTTATGAATTCTTCTTATTTTACACGATGATTATCTCCGACCCAATTTGAACCATACTCGGCCAGATGTGTGCGAGGAGAGTAACGAATATTCGTGAACATTGTTCAACCGTTTCTCGGTTCTAATGATTCCGAGCATTATGGAAACCAGGCGTCCCAGATTCCGTAACAATTCGAAACGCAGAAGCCCGCGATTGAAGATCCAGCGACGTTCAGGAAAAGTGAAATTTAGAATATCCCGTGAGAACGCGGGAATTTTCTAATCCACACGAGAGCGTATCGCACGGATGAGCTGTCGGAAGAGTGAAAATGATCCGTGATAATTGATAAGGAGCAATCTCTGTCGTCAAGGTGATGCAGCATGTGAACAACCACTCGACGAACCACCGAGCAACAATACAGTTAGCCTCTCGAGAGAAAATCTTTTCAGAGAACGTTCACCTTGCTGTCGGCCCGTGCAACGGGCAACCCACTTTCCGTTGCGTTGCTTACACCTTTCCAACGAGAGTCGCAAAAATGCGCGCCAGCATCTTCAGAGAGCTTTCATATCGTAGAGATGGGATCAAAGTGTATTACCACTACGTTCGAACCTGACTAGATAACCTCAAACACTTAACAAGTACAGTTTCTACTCGATAATTGTCGAAAACACGGGTACAGCCAAGGATAATTATCGGCTGGAAGAGACTATTCATTGATACACTGCCGAATGTAAAAAAGGACAGCGAAGCTCGTGGGCCTTGGTCGCTGAGAAGTGTAAACATAATAAGGTTCGGTTATATCCGTGTGAGACCACTTCTTAGTTTCATTTTGCACGAAAGGAATAGCACTCTCCGATAGCACTCTCAATAGCGTATACACTGACGAATTTGTCTCTCGCGAGTAACTTGCGACAGTTTTACTCCATTTACACTAATTTCATCGGAATTATATCATATTAGGTATCATTTTCATTAGAAATATGCCACGAATATGTTGGTGAAAGTCCCATAAAAAAATAATGAAAAATACAGATGTTTCATTATTGGATTAGTAGTGGTCTCCTAGTTTCACACCGATCCGTGATCTGTGATCCGATCCGTTTATACTCCTCAGCGACCGAGTTCCCTTGAGCTTCTTGACCCCTCACGGGGTATAACACGCGGTAGTGGGCATAGTTCTGGGACAATTATAGGCTAGATATTTGGAACATTTATCGAGTAGAGACTGTACTGTGAGTACTGCGAGAATTAAGAGTATGCTGAATTTGCTAATCGTTCGTGAAATATAAAAGGAATGAAAATGTAACACATAAATACCATAACTCTTAGTATTTTCGTTCTTGTTTTATTATTAGATACTAGAATAAGTTTCTGTGGTTTACTAACAGATGTCTGAGCTAAGAATATTGCAATCTGAGATGGTGTAGTATGTGTGTACGCGATAGTGCTACAAACAAGCTATTAGAATATGACATCTGAGTCGAGCGTAAACAGCAAGTGTTTCCATTACATTGAAAATGTCGAATCTCTTCATATGAACCGGATTTCTTCTATCGCGGAGTCTACTTGTTGCGTAAAAAGTGGGAAGAAGTTATAGCTAACGATGTGAAATACTTTAAATAAAATACTCTCTATTTTTCTATTCAAACAAAGGACTTTTAGTTGCTAAAAGAATGGCAGAAACTTATTCGAGTACCTAGTAAATAAATTTATCCAAACTTCTTAAGTATTATCAAATATGTGATGGTACTTTCAAATATCTAGTAATCGAACCCGGAACAAGTATGTACATTCGAATTTTTTTACAAGTAGAGTACATGTATATAATGCAGAACATTACAATATCTCAGCGAAGACGTAACGAACATTAAATGCTATCATAATTTACATTCTGCACAAAAAAGTGTTCATGCAACAATATTGCATTTATTCGTTGTGCAAAATGTTCTTAAAATTGTTTTTACATTTATTTTGTGACATATTTTCCACCTCTATATTTATCTTACTTTTTTTTTGTTTCCAGGCATGAGACGGGGATTTAATATTTGGTTAATTCCGTTTGTAACTTTACGTTACGATTTATTAATATTCTTGTTCATTATTTACGTAAATAAATAAAAAAGATATTCATCAGAAAGAATTTGAACACTGGTCTATAGTACAAAAAGCCTGGTAAGTTGCGAAAACTTTCATCATAAATATCATAAAAACTATTGAGTATCTGCCTCTATAATGGCACACAGTCAGTCTTATAATTAATGACACACACTTTTAAGTCAGTAAAACTTTTTTATACGTGGACGAAACGTTTTCAGTTTTTCTACCAAGCTAGATAGATTAGTTTACTGGATGACATGGAATGAAAATTTTAGGAAAATTGCGTTTAGTTTGAATTACGGAAAGAAATAGTAAAAATTGATTTTCACAACTTTTTTATATGGACTTGTAACGAAAATTTAAAAGATGTGTCTTGTAGACCCATACAAGTTATACACATCTTGAAAACTTCATCGAAATTGGTCAATTGGTTTACAAGTTATAAACGACTAAAAAACTGTAATTTTCACAATTTTTAATCGTTTATAGCTCATAAATCGATTAATCAATTTCGATGAAAATCAGGATGTATGTAGATAACTTATGTGGACGTAGAAAACGCATTTTCGAAAGTTTCGTTACAAGCTTGAACCAAAAAGTTGCAAAAAATATTTTTTTCATAATTCAGAATATACGCAATTTTTCCAAAATTTTCGTATTCATTAACAGGAAAACGAGATCTATGACTGTGCAAAATTTCAACGAAATCGGTGATCCGAAGGCCTTGCAATCTCTTTGTTAGAAAAAATTATGTACAAGTAATGCGGATTACAATTATTTGTTCAAATTACACCCTAAACAATTAATTAATTTATCCATATCTAGAGGTATTTGCTAACAATATTTGGATCATATCTGTTCCTCATTTTCTGATAAGATTTTATATTTTCAAAAATATTTTTCCTGGAGGAACCCATATTCTTCCAGAAAATATATTCTTTGTAAAGATGTTAACGTATGTCGAATAATCATTAGTTTAGATGATATTTTAATTTTAACGTATAGAGTACAAACTGCCCACAAAAAGGATAAAATGGAACGTTTAATAAAATTTAATATTGCTCCATTTTATTTTTAATTCACTAAAGCCCACTGTACAACACCAAATTTGACCTGCAGTAACTGTTGGGCGATTCTTATAGACTTTATCTTTCTAAAACCAAATCCAAAAGCAATTGGTTTTTGTAAAATTACATGATTTTGACAAAAAATGAGGTGTTACGAGAAAACTAAACATGCGAGAAAATTCAGGTTTCAGTCAAAAAAACAGAGGGGACTCCCCTCTACATATCATAAAGCTTTAAACTTTTTTGCTAGTTGACCAATGAAAAATTGATCCGGACAGATTGTTTTAAAATAAAACGGTAGAGAATGAAGCAAACCAAATAATGAAGAAAAGTAAAATTCGAGTGCTTTCCTTGTACAAATACTACTGTGAATTGGGGCACAACGTAGATAAGACATCATGAAAACATTTTCCTTAAAAGGAGGGTAAACAACGTTTTTTAATGGATAAAACGTATTAGTCGTTATAGAACGTGTATTGATTAATGAACGCTATACTTAATATAAATTTCTAGGAAGCTGAAACTTTCGTCCCAAAAATTTGGCATTTCGTGTACGATTATTTAGTAATGAAAATTAAGATAATGAGGGTTGCAAATTACTTACAAGACTTGAAAAAGTAAATAATAAAAATATAGACAGTGAAAGCTTTGTTAAAGAAAATTGAACATTTCATACACATCAAATTTTTAATAATGGTCAAATTAAATTTAACACTAGAACTAGTAAACGAGTTAACATTACCTATTTCAAATTTCTAGCCGTATAATGATTAAAGATATAAGTATGGGTGTCTGTAAATGTACTCAGCATATTGTATCCATTTAAATACAATATACATACTACTTTAAAAGTCAATTAAAACCAGTCGCTTCTAGGATTAAGAAGATAATAAAACTATAGATACTGACAGGTTTACTCCAAGATTCGACATTTCATGTATAGTATTGTGCAATAGTCGTAGACCACTCATACTATATTAGAAATTTACATTTTTGCCGGTTAGAAAGCATACACACAGTTATGTTGAACGTATACATTTTATTATACTAATATAATTATAATATGTACTGTTAAAAATTATATAATGTTACAACATTATATGTATAACGTTATAATGCTATAAATTTGGTAAAATTTTTAATATTTTTCATACGCATCTTTTGCCTTACTTGTGCGTCGACTGTTATCGAATTTAATTTATAATTTAATTTTTAATACTCGAAGCGTTCAGTGACATACGCTTTCTAGCCATTCATTTGGTAAAACGAGGAAGTTTGTGTGTGTGTTGTACGTCCTTTCCACTATAAATATAAATAACAACAACATGACGAAATACCTAAACTCTGCAAGACAGTGGAACGTACTAGAATCTGCGAAACGAATTTCACCAGTTTGCGGATACGCAAACAGTCGATAATTTTCTTTCGTTCGTTACGCAAAAATTAGTTCCGACTGAACGACTCGCGCACAGCGGAACGTTTCATAATGCGTTCCCTCAACGAAACAGGAAAAACGAACATAATGTTGGATCGGCTGGTTAGAAATTCTTTCATCGTGCATAGATAGAGAATATTTATTCATTTATAGTACTCGAATATTTATTCATGTATAGTATTCGTAAAGTGTATAGCTGGATAAGGAGGTCAAAAGTATCCTTAAATATTTTTACTTTTAAAATTCGGTTTCGTGGATCAAAATTCTGATAAAATTCATCAAAAATTCATTTGGTTTAGAGGCACTTTTGTCTTCCTTATCCGGCTTACCCTTTCTTTTCAATCCAGATTTTGCAGTACGACTAGAAATTTGAGAAATTTGATTATTTTTCATTTGGTTCTTAAACATTGGTCCCATATCCGGTTCATGTAATTTTTTTATTTCGTCTCAAAAGCATGCATACAATTTTTACGGTTAAAGCACACAAAACTTTTAAAGTTGAAAGTTTGATTTTCTTAAAATTAATATACTTTCTTCTGTTAAAGCACAAAATACTGTTAACACTATAACAGATAATTTTGTTCAGAGTTGTTAAAATTTTAAATATATTTTTGTGGGAAATTATTAAATAAATGTATTCGTTCGTGCACGCATTAAAATTAAAATCCTACAACTTCATAATAAACACATGAACGCCACTTTCTTTTGGTATCGTTATAGTTTGTGCCCCCCCCCCCCGAATTTCTTAGAAACTGAGAATGATGAAGAAAATTCTACAAGAATCAATTTTTGGTTATCAGTTATCACCAAACTGCGGATCTTTATACAAAATAAAAATGTTCTGCATCAATTGCAAGAAATGGGGAGCCAGATGCATATTTCATTTTTTTCTTTAATCTTTTTAACACGTTGAAGATAGTATATCGTTATTCTGGAATTGTTAAAATTTTTCTCCTGCTTTAAATTGCACCAACCTAGTTTTGTTATAAATGTATAAAATCCGCAGTGTAGTTATCACAATGCAAAAAGGAAAGCTAAAAGTTGAAAGGTGTGTTTGGTGTTGTTTTAATATACCAGATTATTGAAATATTAACAGGACAGTTAATGTTTTGTTATCGGAACACGAAAAAAAAACTCAAAATTTACTGAATACTGAAAGTGATGTTACAATATGGTGTATAATGGTATAATATTACTACAATATTAACAAAATTGTTACGAACCAGGGCTGCAAGCAGCGCGAGAGGCCGGTGGAAGCGTTATTAGTTATTACCCTTGGAATATGGTTTGAATTTGTTAGTTTGGTACGCGGACGAGCCTGATGCGAAATTAAGGAGCCCCTAGGACAATGCTGGGCATGGTTGGGGCTCCTCAAACGCTTGCGTATACCCACCAACCACTCTTTCATGCATTTGGGTTACGCAGGGTCACATTCCCATTTGTTGTTGTTGCCAACGAATTCTAGCTCGGTTTTTATATGCAGAGTTAAGCCGAAGTTATCTAGGGCGTTTCCTTCTAGCAACGAGCTCAAAAGATTCTTGAGAGAAAGTCGAACGGAAAAATATTCTCGGTAAGAAAATAGGCAATGTTAATATTGTTTGAACGATTATTCAGAAGAAATCAGGTTTTCTATGTGCATGTTATTTTACTCTCGTTTATCTGTGTCATACATTTCAAGAAGGACGAACTTCTTTTACGGTTTACATCGCCTTGACATTAATCGGTGTTTCGCGATCTCGCAATGCTAGAGAAGAATTGATGTCTCCATGATGGAAGAGACCCACTACACAGCTATTTCATTTCATTTTCCCGCCAGCTTCCAAGCTGTCAGCTTCGTGAATATGTTTACTGCTTATTTTTCTTCATCCGCTGTTTCTGTTCGACCTATGTATTACGTATCTTAATAAATTTTTCAATAACTGTGTCATTTTAAATAGAAGATCAACAATATTATTTTGAATACTATATTTCCAAAAGAAATTATTAGAGTATGTCGTTGAGGATGATATCTTGGTTCATGGTTGAAGCTGTTATTGCTACTGAAAATTTACGACTTTCGTACATGTGCATCGTCGATTTTTAAAAACTAATAAATAACAGTTGGTAATGTAATTTATCAAGAATTCAAACGTCTGAGGCGCAAAAGATTTATTTATTTCAATGATAATAAACAAATGGTAGCAAACAAAAACAGAAAACAATATGCTTTGTATTTCAAATAAATCTGTTTATTAATTGACGACTGTAAAAATGGCACGAGTCGATAACATTTTTACAGGAGTATTAGTTTTAAGAATGTAAATTTAGGCTATTTGTCAATAATAATATATGGTAAACTTAGCCAGGTTGCTATACATAGAATATTTATAATGTTTACAATCGTTAGACTGCAAATCTGTATCCATTTATATAGGACTTCCAAATTTATAAAATACAGGAATAGATTAACAAAAATTATTATATTCTATTTTTACTATAAAAAATATGCTAGTTAACAAAATGACTTTTTTCCTCATCCAATCTCACAAAATAAGCTATGAAAATTGAAAAATAATTAAACGAATTTGCACCATTTCATTTTTCGTTCATTTTTTTATCAAACAGAGAAATTTATTTCCTGGGAAAAATGAAAGTTGATTTGTCATACCGATTGATATCAAAACAAAACTCATCATTTCGTTTAACCTTGAATAATTGAATTCTCACCTTACAAAAAATGAACTTTGTATTAATTTGTGCTACTATGTCGCAAAACGCCACAAAAATCCTTTTGGACCCTTGATGTTGGATCAAATAAAAAATTTTTTATTTCTTTGGATAAAAAGTTCAAGGAGTCTAGAAAAATATCATTAAAATATATTTAAAACATTGATAAACAAGTACCTAAATATATGTAAGCATTGCCGTCTGTAGGTACAGCAGTCAAAAGTGTCTGCTTTGCGAATTCTATTAGTTGTCCGGAAAATTTCTAACGATTTTTGTAAGGACCATTCAAAGCAAAAGTATGTGCATTATTAATAATGGGTGTAGCCGGATAAGCAGGTCAAAAGGGCCCCCAAACCAAATTGAATTTGCAATAGGCCATTCGATGGCTTATCAAAAGAAAATACTTTGTATCAATTTTCAATCCTATATTCAATCAACCCTTTTATTCTTTTCGATTGAAAATTCTGAAAAAAATCACTCATTTTAGCTATTAGAATGCACATCTTTGTTTCAGAATTTTTAGCTTCGAAACCCAATTTTAAAAAATAAAAAATGTTTTGAAATACCGATTGCTTGTAGAAGTTATGAGATACTAAATTTATGTTTTTACAGTTTTATGGGGGCACACAGCTAAAAATATCAAAAACCGCTATTCTTTACCTTTTCCATGTCCGTACATGTATCATGTTCATATGATTCATATAATTAATTTCTTACATGGACATTATATCAAATTCTAAATAATGAGCATGTATTTCCTATTGTTTAAACAATAAATTACGGGTGAGGATGTACTACATCGAATATTTTCGTTATGTTGTGATGTGCAACAACTAGATATCGGTACACAATCAATTTGTTGTGACTGACTGTACTTTCCGATTTTATGCATTTACAACAAAAATCAGTAATCAAGTCAAATGCAAAATACTAAACACATTTAAAGAAATTAAAAATACTGTGTTTTTTACAACTGAATAAAATTATTATGGAAAGAAATAACTATCTACGTAGTCCTTATACTTTGCAATTAGTACATTTTTGTTTTGCATAACAATCCGCAGTCTAGTAATGTCTGCGATCTCTTTTGTGGGTTTTGGTGGATTGTTTTCAATTAATAGCTTTATTTGGATGTCTTGAACAGTGAAAGGTCTGTCGGATCGATGTACAACGTCTTTAAACGAGTAATTACCGACCATAAATTGAGAAAATCATTTGCAAACGGTACTTTCGCCAATATCGCCATCCACATAAGCAGTGCAAATCATTTTTTGTGTCTGGGACGTATTTCGCTTTTACTTCTTTCCATTTTTTCATTTTCAAGTACATGAAACTTATTTAACAACGTGGCGTCTTGATTAAATACAAGTTTAATTACAATTTCTTTAATTTTTCAATTGTAATAAATTTTAACACTTTCCCTACCAAAAGTCAATTAACAGCTTGTTTAATGTTTGTACTATATCTAAAGTTCAATAATTTCTAAAAAACAATTCCAGAAATAAAAAAAAACAGGAAAGTAAATTATATAAAGTATCAAGTAATGAAGATTTAAGCACATATTTACATTCTATTATAGAATAACAAATAACAATAATTCAAAGTAAAACGTCGTATGAATCAACAATTTCTGAACAGTTTTAAAGAATCGTCAAAGATTTAACGTAAAATAAATTGCATTCTATTAAACGCTATTTCGTTGCAGAGAAAAATTTATAAATTTCAACAAAACATTAATATTAAACAAAATTAATAGTAATAGTATTCATTAAGAAATATTTCATTTACAAGTTGATGGTCTGATATTTCTGAAATAATTCATACACATAGAAATTTTCAAAAATACTTGAATAAACAAAAATGTAAAGTAAATTACGTTCACTATTATCCTTTATAGCGATTGCCTCTTTCGTCATATTATATTATAATAACAGTTTTTTTTTAGTGGCTATAACTAAAAGCAGCTTAATAATTTTCCTTTTAATTCTCTTTTTGTTATTCGAGATAACATGTTGGTTGATAAAATTGCTTTCACTGCTGAGAAATTTATTGGAAAGCCCTCAGCTGTTAATCTTTGATTTATAAGAGACTATTAAATCACCTTCAGTAGATAAAGCGAGGAGAAAATTCTGCGAAAACAGAGTTCGTATCAGACTCAATTATTAAAAGTCGATTAGTGGCCTTTCACGGAAACTTACATCAGTTAATCTTGTAGACAAGGATCTACGAGCTCTTCTGGCAAGCTTTCACTCGTAGAAAGAAAAAAATGTAGAGATGCTCATCCTTCGCGAGCCTCATAACTGTCGGCAGACGATTAACTGTGAAGTATAAATCTATTTCGAAATACAGTGGCGAACAAAAGAATGTTCGAATAGGGTAAGGGACCCAATTACTGTGCCTCTATTAATTCTACTTATTTTTAAAGCATAAAAAATCTCTTTTTTAATATTCATTATGCTTTAAAAATAAGTATAAATATAAGTAAAATAAGTACCTCCACAGCAATTGGGTCCCTTACCCTAGTACCGCATACGATAATTACCACAATTTTTAAAACTAAAATTTCATTTTAAAACTGCAACGAAGTTTCACACATATCTACATCTAATAAAATAATGACAACGAAAAAACTACAAAAGAGATTAGAAAACTGATAGTTTCTTTAAAACGATAAATTGTTTAGAGCCGTAAAAGAAAATTAAATTTTGATAGGTTTCACAAGGATGAACTTTTTAATGGATGAATAGATTACATACGTGAAACTGTATACAATTCATGCCAAACAATGGTATGAATAAATGCTTTCAATGTTTCCATTTTTTAATCAGGTGTTTTACACTGGTCCACATATTGTTCACTAATGAAAATAGTCGTGCCATGAGAGAATTCAACAATTTTTTAAATGTTTTTAAAAGGTACATCTGTATATGCGAAGTATTTATTCGATCTTTTTCCAAAAATGTGTCCCAAAAATGTTGTATTTCCTTGATTAAGGGTGATCCTTAAGGTTATTTGAAATAAGTTTTTCCTTTTCGAAAATGTTCTCCGAGGTTCTACGGACCTATCTAGCGCCGAGCTGGAATCCGTCCGCTGTAGCCGATCCCCGATTGGTCCGTATTTTTCGCTAATAACTCCTTAGCGAAGCCACGAAGAATATTTTTCGCAAAGGAAAAAGTTACTTCGAATGACCTTAGGAATCACCTCATTCAAGGAAGTACAACATTCTTGGGACACTCTGTATTTAAGTTCCAGTGATTGGAAATGAACGAAATGCTTTCTCTGACTTCGCGCACTGATTCGCGCGCTATGGGCCGTGTGTTGTATGTCAATGTTTAATTTTATTTCATTTCGCAAAATAATGGACAAAATGACCATTTTATAAAAAAAGCTAAAGGAGTAAAATAAACTGGCCTCTTAAATGAAGTACGTATGGTCACCGTAATTATTGATTGTCAAACGTTAACGATTGTCATCTGCTTGAAATGCTTCGGCCACGATGAAATTCTGAATCTCCTTTTTCTTGTTGTCAGTTTAAAGACTTCCCTACACGCGCTGATCGTAAAAATAACACGGCTGTAAGACGATTTCCGGTTCGCTTAAGGCTGTCGATAGAAAGTAAGATCGCCTTACGCGACTTGAATGGTAGTCTAACGTGTTTGTATTCGCCGTGATACACAATACCAAAATGCAACGGTGAAAATCGATCGGTTGCTTAATGAAAATCCAAAGAGAGTTTAGTAGACCTTAAGTTGTTCTACAACGTGCAATTTTGAACTACACGCATGCAATTGCTGTCAACTTGTCTTCGAATTAATAATTATTCTACGATTCATATTTGAAGATACTTTATTACATAGCTATGTTGTGTTTGAATATTCGCTAAGTAAATCGTTTATTAACTATGAATTTATAAAATTTGTACTTGTATTTGTATTTGTATTTGTCTTTTACTGTTAAATAATATTTGGTATCATTCGTACAATCAAATAATATTTTAGTACCATATATACTGTTAAAAAACTATTAACCAAGTGCTGGTAAGTAATGTGTTAATTAACAAAAAGAATTTTACACTCTTTTTTTTTAAATAATAGTCGCAAAGGAAATGATTAAATTATATTAGGGTAACGGACCCAATTACTGTGCCCATATTAACTATAATTATTTGTAAAGGATAATGAATATTAAAAAAAAGATATTAAATTTCTTCATTAAAATCAGTTAATATATAGATGTTATATATCTCTTTTTTAATATCGATTACGCTTTAAAAATAAGTATAATTAATATAGGCACAGTAATTGGCACAACCCACAGTAATTGGGTCCCTTATCCTACTCAGAGTGGTTTGATGATTCACGAGTAAAATTGCTATTGTTATTGAACAATTTATTAAGAAATATGTAGTTGTGAATGGAAGATTTGAAAAAATTATTAATTAATAACAGAAGGAGCTTAAAAATATTCTTTTAAATCGATTTCAGGATGGTACGAGGCAACTTTCCTAAAAATATCAAAAGAAAAGTAACCTCCTAAATAACGCAGAATCAATATCCCCAGTTTCTCAACAATTATACGTTCTAAAGTAGATTGTATTTAGTAAAAAGCAATGCTATCAGTGGGGACACATAAGAATGCGTAAGTAAAAGTGATCGACCTAAAAGAAAATTTCAATTAGACAAAACAGGAAGAACCGACACTTGTCGGTGGTAGATCCAAGAAAAACTGCTGTTGATTTTGAACAATTCATTATTGTATAGTGTTATTAGTTTCTAAACAGAATAGAATAGTCCAATTTAAATTTGCACGCGATCATTTATAAAGCTAAGCACACAGCTAATTAGGTATACGTAATTTTTCGCGATGAATGTGAATTTCACTTACAAAAACAGGAAAAAATTTTTCATGATCGCTATCAATTTCGACATTTTTCACTACCAGCGCCACTGTCGCTGTCAGGCAGTGTGCCTCAGTTTGTCTCTCAGACTCCTACGAGTTCTATGCCGGAGTCAATTCTGACCCATGCCGATATTGCACTACAGTTTTCTTTCGATATAAGGAGATGGCTCGGGACTGGCTTTCGTCGTATGACTCTGGTATAGCATACGGAGAATTAATATAGCAATTTTGTACCATAGATTGAAATTGTATATTGAGAAGTGTTTATCTACAAAATATTTGGCCGTTACTGTATATGTACCTGCGCATGTGTTGAAATATTCATGCCGCATTTCTAATTGAAGATACACACACAAATGATGTCAACGGGAACGCTTACTTTCGATTAGTTAAATGCTAATGACGTTTTGTTTGAAAGAGCGCTAATTGAATGGACTGCCAGAATGATCTATTCATGAATCAGTTTTATGATAAGTGATCGAGTTTTCATTCAGCAGTTTTAAATTCTTTAAACTGTATTCAGTTATTTCTACGTGTTCCTTTTTAGGGGAAACTTGTATAGCGAATACCAAAACCGGATTGCATCAAATCTTTTTAAGCAACCCGATTGTTCATTTATTAACAAAAAGTACAAAAACCTCAGAATGGATACGATTTTACATTTCTTTGGGCATTTATTTTTTTTTTGTACCCTGCATGGACAACCGAAATGTAAAATAATTTTAAAACTTTTGTATTTGATAGGTGATAAATGGAAAAGGGTACCAATGCTCGCGCGCACGGCCCTTAGGGGCAGATAGAGGGAGGACGCGAAGCCGGTGACGTCTATATATATATATATATAAAGTGAAATTACTCGTTAATTATTAGGTTTAGGGCTAATGAATGTCAATACTTTTTTACTCAGAATTCGACATTCTTCCATATTTTGGTATAAAAAATATAGTATTTCATTAAAAAAAACAAAGTCGACCTTCAAATCTCCGAAACACTTCCACCTGTAAGAAAAAATAAATACACTAAATTATGTACCCCTTCAGACCATGCAACTTCTGTATACAAAACTTTTTCGTGCAACGCATCCTTTGGAAGTTATATAGGTGTGCAAGTTGCGTGGACCACCCTGTATATTAATTCGTTTATAAGAAGGGAAGACGTATGGTCTACTGCAGTGTTTACTCGATATATGTATATCCAAAACACGAGTCTAGCCAGGGACATATATCGGCCAGGAGACACTATTCTTTGATCCACGCCGAACGTAGAAAATGACAATGGGGATAGCGACTTTTATCAGCTTCGAGACATATATAGAGTAAACACTGTACTCGCACACCCAGTGAACAAACGTTTTTTAACTTGAACCCTGTATCGGTTTTGCAAATCTATTGCGGTCAAACTGTTCTTGCAAACGATCCTTGACCAATGATTCAATCCAATGCTTTATCCTAGCTGAATAATCCCAATGGAGCGCGAGAACTCCTACATGGAAATTTTCTGCTAATTGTGAGATTTATTTAAATCAACGATCGTCGTCCTTGTCCCACAACAACGTTCACACGAAGCTGCACACGGTCCAGTTGCATCGAGAATGTTCTCATTTTAATACTGTAACACGTGTACTATTTATCACGCGTTAGCAACTATCACCTCTATTTCAATGTACAACCTCGAGGAACGACGACGAACAAGAGTGCGAAGTGGCGAACAAATAAATCAAAATTGGAGGCTAACGAGTCTCATGTTTACTTCATTGCAAACATAAATAGAGTAAAGGTTGGTAATATGAAAGATCTAATCTCAAAAGCATGGAAAACTAGAGATTTTTGTTCATAGATAATTGTAACAGATAATTGTGCCTATTTATTTTAAAAAGTTCAGACCTTTGAAGTTATAATGAAAATCTAAAAGAACTCAAAATCGATAGTTCGAAACAGTGATACAAATATGTTAAAATATATAAAATTTAATACAAATTAAAAAATAAATTATTTATTATTCTTAAATTTTAATATATTCAAATATGGAACACCTAAAATGTCTATATGGAAGATTGAGGAACTTTATTTTTGCCATGAAGAAATTAATATTATTAAATAAATTATACGAATGAATAAATACATTTGATTTCTTGGAATATGTTGTAGCCATATACATACATCAGGCACGTGAATAATACATGTGAGGCATCGTATTCATTTTTATCGTAGCAAGCTAAGCACCCAGCACGATCCCTATTATCATCATCATCATGTACCAATAACGTGCATTTTTTTAAAAGCTATGCCATTTTGTTTTTAGTATAGCAGTAATCTTCTTTTCTTTTCGAAACAATGAATTCACGATCTGTTTTACAATATAGAATTAAAAAAAATACACGTTTTCAAATAGTTGCGATTTATATAAAACTGATGCTGATTTACGACATGACTGCATTTTGACATGAAGATTGCGTGAACAATTAACAAGTAAGCATATTATATCGGATTCCACTTTCATTGGACTGCACCTGTGTTAAAAATGTTCAATTAGTCAAAAGTATTTATATATTGAATTTTTTTCGAAATAGAGGGTATAGTTGGATAAGGAGGTCAAAAGTACCTCCAAACCAAATTGAATTTGCAATAGGCCATTGGATAGTATATCCAAAGAAAATACTTTGTGCCAATTTTCAATCCTATATGTCGACATGGGGGGTGGTAAGTAATGGGGTAACAAAAAATCAGGTTTTTCCATCATTTCTTTTATCCTCTTTAATTGAAAATTCTGAAAAATCAGGCATATTTTAGCTTTTAGAATGCACATCTATAAATTTTTCAGAATTTTTAGCTTCGAAACCGAATTTTAAAAAATAAAAAAAATTTTGAAATGTCGATTTCTTGTAGAAGTTATGACATACTAGGTTTATATTTTTACAGTTTTATCATCTCGTTATTTTTATTAACATATAATTTTAACACATACTTAAAAAAATAAAAAACCAGTCATTTTCGTGCACTCTGGCAGAAATCGATATAACCGCCAAAGTTAACCCGATTTCTGCCACAGTGTTCCGGTCCGGACTAATCCAGATGAGCCCTTTGCAGTTTTTGCAACGTTACAGAACGAATAATATGCATATATATTAATATAAGTCTATATTGTTGAAATGAGTGCTAGACATTCGCGATGTGTTGGGTGTAATTCTTCAAAAATGTTAATAATGAAGACGAAGCTAAAAAAGTGGTCGAACGTTGAAAAAAAAATTAAGGGTACCATGCGCAGATAGTTGAATAATCCATAAATTGAAAACATGAAATAACCACCATAGACGATCGCTTCTGTGCGATCTCAAACAATTGCGCAGAAGAGGAAGAAATAAATAATTATTTCGATCAATAATAACACACTTATTAGGTAACACTGGCAAAGTAAAACGGTTATAGCTATATTAGAAACCACAATAATTATTTTGTGCAACGAAGCATGAGCATGAGTCTTATACTATTCAATGCCACATAAGCTTGATTAGAAATTGTAGCACAGGTTTCCAATAATATTCATCTGAATCAAACAAAGCCATTTATCCAGTTTCATAATTTTTACGTTACGATATTTAAAAAATCCATGTTAGGCTGCGATTTCTTTGCCTTTTCTGCACTTCATTGTTAATTATTTGATAGGAACGCCATCGTTATCGTAATTACCACTTGATTATAGATGCACAAGTGCGTCTACCATTTTTCTCAGTCAATTTTATGTCATAATGAGGATTAATCTTTCAAATGATTATCGTTTCACTGGAAGTAATTTTTTAAATCTATTCGAATTTAATTGTCTATAGACGGTTGACAAATGACTATAATTGGTTATTTAATTACCGCCACTCCGAAAAATTTTAATTGTTAATTTTATGTGCTCTTAGAAAACAGCATTACCAGTACATATTTAACCTACACCTAGACACGAGGAGTAAACTTAATCTTAAATGCGGAAATATCTGCACAGAATGCGTAAATTATATCATATTCCTTATCGTCGATTTTAATAAAGCAAAATGAATAAAAATACAGTGATTTATACTTTTTTTTACAGAAAGCTGTTCCAGTTATATATTTAAATAAAAAGGTACATAAATAAACGTGCAAGTGCTATTGCGATAATATTTATATGTATTCGAACTTTATTTCGAAACTGCATGAACAAATGTATAAGTTACTAAATACATAATTCAGACTGAAACACGTAAGTTTTAAACTACATCTTTCTCGCTCCAACATGATTATTTTCTGCTCAAGGTCATGCACTTTATTATCTACCATGCTATTGTAAAAAATATACCGTTCTGAATAAATTAAAATACCGATAACCTTGAAATCTTATTAAAAAAATACCTAAACTTTCTTGTTTACCATTACATTTGCCCCTTAAAATAGTATAACCTCGTTCTGAGCAGTTTTTTCATAGGACCGTAAATACGGAAGATATTTAGGTGTTCCCATTTACATGGTCCACCCTGTATATAAAATTATAATAACGTAAAATAAATAATAGAGCAATATTACAATAATAAAGTTTGTTTTATAATACAGACTAGATTTCATTTTCAACTCATTAGTTACATTACGAGCTCATGAATAAATATATATTGTGTTAATCGATTCAGTGCATCCAAATGTGCAATTCTACATTCATTTTAGATTGTTACAAAGAACAATCACTATAGTTTATATAGCTTTATGAAAATTAGAAAACTACATTTAGTCCGGTTTTACTTGATCTTTATCATAAGACGTCTGAATAAATCAGTTTATTCAACAATTTCCTACAAGAACATCCTTATGCAGTGACCCACATTAGTTCCACATACTTTCCAAATAGAAACGAACTGTAGAAATTCTTATGTGACACTTATCCATCAATCTCGGTTACGTTTTCTTGTAAAACTCTTTTGATTTTTGTCAATTGTAACATTATGAATATCTAAAATTTAGTGTGGTGACATGAAAAAAGCCGCAACAGACTTCAATAAACAAATATGCTACACTCTAGTTTCAATAATCGCAAAATAAAAAGTCTGAAATCATTTTGAATAATTCAGTAATTACAGTACTACACATCATTGATGAAAGGGTAAATTATTATCTCGTAGGTATTTTTTTTTCTAGAATGGCGTGAAATCGATCAACATACAGACTTTTAGTACATTGTTACGAGGTATCCACTATATTCTTTAGTATTTTTTTGGATATCAAAGAAACGCTAATTGTATAAGTTTAATACATATTCTACAATAGTTTGTGTGAAAAAAGTCCTTTACTGGCAGAACTAACATCAAGATGGCGAATTGTTTTACAAAATCAATGTCTTCTGTCGGAGTTTGGATCGTTGTTGGAACTAAAATCAACATTATTCGTAGAAAATTTTCAAAACGTTACTCATTACAAAGTCAAAAATCGTGCAAAAATCCTAAATTATATAAAATTCTAGTGAGATAGTTGTAACCTAACAGAACTAATGTAAACTAATTTTAAATTACAAATTATAAGTCATATTGTAGCAACATTATTGTATAGTTTGCTGTATCTAAATTGTATTGTATGTGCTACATGTATAAACCTTATATGGTTTAAAGCAATAAATAAATAATAATAATAATAATCAGCCTTGAAAGAATATTCTTGTTTTAAATATAATTAAAATGACAAGTTAATATCTCAATCAGTTTTTAATTTATTGCGTCCAAACCACAGTTTTAAGAAGAGCACGTTTAAAATTTGAAATTTATTTCAGGAGTATATCTCGATTGCTTTTTTTCTCCCTTTCAACAGCTTTGCACGATCAACCATTCAACAAAATAGTGCCACGGGTCCTAAATGGCAAAAAGAAAGACGGTGGATTTCCTGTTTCGCGTTAAGATCGTGAATAGAGGAACGTAACTTTGGTTACGTAATTGACTGTTGTGGTTCTCCTTGAACGCAGCTCCTAGCACCGGCGCGTACGGCTTCTTTCTGTTTCATTTTCTACGTTTCATTCTACATCTACCGGTGTCTACCCGTGTCTACCTGTACGCGTCGTTCTTCTTCACTTAGCCGCTCCGCCGGCCGCGGAATTAATTGTCATTCGCTTCCTATTGATAAGTGGTTGTATTTCCTTTGTATACAAAGAACGGCGCACAGTGGTGCCAAACGGCCAAAAAGCGGCAAAAAATCTGTAAACACGAAACTATCCAACGAATTTGTTGGAAAATTTGTGGAGAGATTGCCACAGATACAACGCTTATTTGGCAAAAAAATTTTTGTAAAAAGTTGTTAACATTAAGTAATATGGGCTAATCGAAAATCTCTGTTTTCTGCCCATTTTATATTTATGGAAGCATACAACAAATCCTTTAATAGATTTTGGTCTGGAACTAATAGTTTTGGCAAGGTGTAATAGTGATCTAACTTTGTGCAAAAAATCATGAGACCCTTCGAGACCATTCGCCACAATTTAAGTTTAAATATCAACTTTCAGAATTTCCAAGAGTGAATCGTGCGGAAGTTACGATTATTTGATGTTCCAGGTGAAATTTTTTAGGGATATCTCTAAATAATAAAGAAAAATGTGAAGTGCATATGATTTATTAATTTTTTATGTATAAAAAAATATTTAACAACAATTTTTTTTATCTTACATAAATTATTTTTATAGCGTTCATTGGAGCACTACCAAAAAATACCTGTTGCATCTTTGCGACAGTGGTCCAGTGAATGAAAACTTTGTTTATTTAACATAAAAAATTGTTATTAAATATTTTTTTATATGTATGAATGTCACTTTTTTTATTATCTGATATGTATCCTTTAAAAATTTCACCTGAAACATCAAAATGGTCACTTCCGCGCGATTCATTCTTGGAAATTCCGAAAGTTGATATTTGAACTTAAATTGCGGCGAAAGCATCTCGACGTATCTCATGAAATTTTGCACAAAGCTAGATCAGTATTATAACTTGCCAAAACGATTAGTTCCAGATCGAAGCTATTCAAAGGATTTTTTATATTCCTCCATAAATAAAAAATGTGCGTAACGCAAAGGGGCTTCAGGTTAATCCATATTACTTAATGTTGAACAACTTTTTTTGGAAAATTTTTTTTGCCTGTTAATAGTTGAAGCCATTTGCAATAACCCATATGATTTGTAGATCCCTAAGTATTCAATTATAGGCGGAGTAATTACATAACTATCTCTCTGAAAACTGATGAATTCCCAGGAGCGAGGAAATGGTTATTTACCATGCGTATATCTCCTTAAAAAATTTTTTTTTTAAATCTGACTTTGGCACCTCATGCACGCACTATTAGGCTATACTAAAATAATTTTTTTTTATAAAAATCGAAAATTTATAAAATGGATTTTTTGCCGGTTTGGCACGACTGTGCGGCGCACTGTGTACAATAATGCCCAAAAGCTGGCCAAGCATTAAAAACACTAGAAGAACATTAAAAGCCTTTCTAAAAATACCGTGTACTAAGGTTTTTGAGGTCGTTGATCACGAATTTAATGTTAGATTGACATTTTAATTAATCGTTCGTGAAGAAAAAATTAAATATTTATCAAAAAAGTGATTGTATATATCTATATAAGAGTATAAACGTTTTTCTATCTATGAACATTTGTTTTAACATAAATGTTTTAAACAAATGTGCATACATAAAAAAGTTTATATTCTTATAATCGTAAAGTGTACAAAACAAATCAACAAAATGGTAAATACTTTTTTAAATCTGTTTATTTCTAGTATGTATGTCCTGAGAATCAGAATCAATACATTGATTTTCTACTGATGCATCTGTTAATAGTTGTAAAACTTTCAGATGGTATTTTTTTCTTAGAGATTTTATGTTGAATATCACTTACAATCAGTGAAATATATGGATCCAAATATACCATCATCCTGTGAAATATGTCCTTATTTATTTTAATTCGTAACATCTTTCGACCATATTCTGCTCTATATTTTTTAAATAATTTGTTTGAAGTTTCCAGAACTTGTTCTGAATAGGCACTAATCGGTAAGATGGAGTTTTCGACTACTGATAGTTCATGCATCAAAATCTTGTATACTGATGGTGGCATGTAGAACCAAGGGTATCAATTAACGAATAATTTTGCCGTATCGACACAATATTTTTCGAATCATTTATAATTCATACACTTGAGGCGTTTCGAACAACTCAGCTTGTTCAGTAGCAAAGATTCATTTGGAACTCGTGAACAGCGTCTGTAAAAATCTCCATATAGAATGCATTGAATAATAAAGCCGTTTTATTAAAAACATTAAAAGTAAATATAAAATTGCATAGGTTTCCTTATTTATTAAATTGAGGATGCCTTTTCGATAGCAACATAGAATCCTCAATTTAAAAATATTTGTATATTGATACCGATTTGTCAATTTTCATGAAAAAATAACCAAATTATTATTATATATTATTATTATATTATATTATATTATATTATATTATATTATATTATATTATATTTTAAATATATAGAAGTTAGACTCCAGGAGTAGTATTGTTTGTACAATATACTCATTAGTGAGATCCGACCGCAAGCACATAATATTATTGATATCCTGCTGTTTAACATTTAAAACTAAAACATTAATTTCTTTATTTGGCGCGGACATGTGCAAAATTTTTTTTTTAGGATATTGTTTCAGACATATTTGCAAATACTTCCCATGCAAAACGAGCATGCGTTTTGTGTTTCTTCTTTGTTATTTAATATGAACTTCGGATAAAATGATTTTTCTTTATGAAACCGTACATTTTAAACTATACATATACATACATGCTTATCCATGGTCACGAAAGTAATTTTAACATTAAAATTGCATTATTTAGTCATCGAGGAACAATTTTTAATAACAAAATTATACTCCAAAGTGTACAGATTTAATAAGCATTACAGTTCACAGTATTTGAATCAAGGAAAACAGAACTAGAGATATAATTTAGCAATGTTAAAATTAATTTTTATTGTTTCTTATAGTTTGAACTTTTACTTAATAACATCACAACTAAAATGAACAACATTCGTTACTTCGAAAAATTGTCCTATGACCAGCGTTTTGGCATTTTTGCACACTGTGGCGGCGCTGCTTGATCTCTGGAACTCACGACCAAGAAGTGCGTGTAAGACGTAAAGTCTACGCTAGTGGACAAAATTATTTGAACATTATTCATGAAAGAAGAGCATTCAAAAATACATTGAACTGAAAACATATCGATTGTAAATTCGTCAACATGTTTTCAAGATATAAAAATAATTAAAAAAAAATATGGAACGATATCGATTGAATGGTTTTCAAAGATGGCACGTAAAGTAATAGATACTTTTAATGATTTGTAAACTACAATTTGACACGCCCAGATAGCTTTCATCTAGAATTACGTAAAAAGTGTACACAAAAATCGGCTTTATTGAATGATCAAAACAGTAAAAAATAAAGGAAGGTTTATCCATTAGTGTAAAACATTGTGTCTTTGCGAAAAACATATTGAATGATTCTGTTTAATGATAATGTCTGGGATTCTATTTTCAGCGATAGGGTCTCAATTGAAACTCCACGATTCTTTTGAAAGTACATATTAAATAACTATCGGTTAGTAATGTGTTAAGTAGTAATATTTAGGTAATAATTAGTTAATAATGTTCATCTGTCACTGATTGTGATTGTAACTCCTAAATTGTAAGCGAAACATTAAATGGTAATTGTAAAAATTTAAAAAGGATTTTGTTTAAAAAATTGTTTACATTACCGTGAATCTACGCGACAAAGAATTATAGAACAAAGGGTACAAAGTACGGATTAAAATTGTAGCCACCTTTTGCATAATGAATTCGTGAATGTAGAATGTATTGACGTAAGCGCCGCGCCGCGCCGCGCCATTCAGGTGATTTCAATGCTTGGTAGAACACGGGATGCTAAATATAAATTTATATTTTTCATTAATAATTTGATCGTAGCGAAAACAATATATTAATGCTCTTAAATTTCTTCTTAAAATTTCATCGAAATGGGTTGAAGCAGAAAAAAAGACAAAAGATCTTTGAATCCGTTTCTAAACGGAAAAATATTACCGGAAGCTATTGCAGGAACGACAGTCCGGTGTTTCAAATGACTACGAACTTTTAGGATGCCAAAACGGATTTTAATAAAATAAGTTTGACAACGCGCAGAAAGAAAGTTTTTGTCTGGTTTTTCACGCTTCTCTAAGAGCCATGAAAATGAGTTTGTGTTAATGAGTGTATTAGGCATAAAAAGTCAGAAATTTAGAAAGCGTGGCGCTATTTACGATCGGGGCAATGCATTCTTGTCCAGCTTTGCAAGAAAAGAGAGAGGCGCGAATTCGAATCGGGCACGCAAATTCTAGCTTGTTTCTTACCTTACAGTGCATAAAATTGCTCTTATTTTTGCAAGAAAGTGTGCAGAATTTCATAGAATCTCTCCTCGCTGTGTCACATACAGGCATGCATAAACACTTCAGCTTGATACCATGATATGTTTCTACTATTTTTTTAAGATACATTGTCTGAATTGAAACAATGGCGCAATAGTGCTTGTAAATACCACAACCGCGTTTGTATACGTACTACGAAAAAGTCAACGTTTTTTTTTATTGCCTCATATTCTATTCATCGCAAGGATAAACAGTGCAAACGGAATCATCGGTAAAAACTTAATCGTTCTCTTAATACTAGGTTTATAGAGCACTAAAAATTACTATATTACGTTACTTTATAAAAATTACATGAACATATATATCAAAATTTGTAGCCATTTTTTCAATAATGTACAGGGTGTTTCACCTAACTTAAGCATCTAAAATATCTCGCTTCTTTTTTATGATAGAAAAAAATTTCAGAGGAAAACATTAGTTGGTTCAGAGAGGCAAATATTACTGTTACGTTTTAATTACGGAGTTTCGGGGTTTATTTCGCAGGGAGAAGGAGGTGAGCTTATAGGGAAAAAAAAAGGAAAGAAAACTGTTAGTTGATAAATAAAATATGTATATTAAGAAGAAGAAACTGTTTTATATATACAAATGTGTGTGTAGTGTGTGCGTGAATGTTCGTGTTTATAAAAGAAGTGTTAATGTGTATGTGTGCTTAAATAATTGGTGATATTAATGTAGTTAGCCAGGAGGTGCTGGCGAAGACCGCACCTTCTGGTGGATTTTGGAAGGTGCTGGCAAGGACCGCACCTTCGAAGGGTCTGGAGGAATCTGAGCGCGAGTGGCTCTTTGCCACTCGTATTTATACGGCCGTTTCCTCCATATTTGTATCTATTTTTGGATTTTTCTAGGAAATCTTCTTACTTGGTTTTGTTTTCGATTGTGTTTTTGTTTGTATGGTGGCGAGCTCCTTCGCAGGTGGCCACCTCGCGACGAGTACGTTCTGTGGTGGGGGCAGCTCCCGCTAAACGCGTTAAGCGTGAGCCGGGAGCGTCGCGTTCCCTTGCATGGGAACGTGACACCTCCCCCCTATGGAAAAAATGAGATTTGAAAAATCTCATTTTTTTTTTTTTTTGTGTGTGTTATAATTTCGCTTGAATTTTAGAGATGCGGCATCTGTCCATGTGGATTATCTTCATTTTTCCTTTGATTCGCACCTTTATATTATTTTTGGGTAAAATCTTTAATACTAGATGTGGTCCGGAGTATTGATGTGCTAGTTTGGTCTTATCGTGAAGAAGTATAAAAACGCTGTCTCCTGCTTTTAATTGTTGCGGATGTATTTTTTTGTCATAATAATATTTTGATTTTTCTTTTGCTGCAATCAAGTTGTTTCTTGCTTGAATTTGTAATTTCTTTAAATTCTTGATATGTTGGACGAGGTAATCTTCATATGTTTCCTCAGGGTCTTCATTTATTAAGTCTTGTATAAATGGTAGTCTTGCCGTATTTCCAAACACCAAATGGTGAGGTGAGAATTTTGTTCCCTCGTGAACACTGGTATTATATGAAAATACAGCAGCCTCTGTGCAATCATCCCATTGATTTTTGTTTGTAATATATTGCTTCAGGTATTCTTTTAGGACATGGTGGGCCCTTTCCAACGATCCATTGCTCTGTGGGTGGTATGCTGAGGTTTGAATATGTGTGATTTTAAATCTTTTTAATAAATTTTTAATTGTTGTGCTTGTTAAGTTTGGACCTTGATCTGTTAATAAGCACTTTGGGCTTCCAAATCTGTAGATGAAATGTTTTAAAAATGCGCTGCTGATGGTGTTTGAAAGTCCAGTTGATAATGGAATAGCCAAAGAGTACTTTGTTAGTAAATCCTGGATTGTAAGGAGATATTTGTTTCCTTTCCGGGTAACGGGTAGTGGTCCGACCATGTCTATTGATACCTTATCGAATGCTCTTCCAGGTGTGTCCGTTAGAGTCATTGGTTGTCTATTCTTTACTCTTACTAGCTTCCGTAATTGGCAGTTTAGGCAATTCTGTATGTATGTAGAGATATCCTTTTTCATATTTTCCCAGAAAAAGTATTCCCTAATTCTTGCGTGTGTTTTGGTTACGCCCTTGTGGCCAGATGGTGCCGAGGCATGAAACCTTTCCAATATCTGATTTCTCTTCGAAATTGGTGGTATTTTTACAAGATTTTGACAGACCGTGACCTGTATTGGAAGGTGCAAGATCTTGTCTTCTAATTGTTCTAATATCGGTTGCCAATTTACTTGGTCCGTCCTTGCTGGTTTACTGATTGAGAACGAACTAATTGTTTCTTCGTAAATTATTTCTTGTAATTTTTCGAAACATTTTACTAACATTCGTTTGCTTATTTGGTTTTGAGGTCCCTTCGTGATTGGGAGTCCTATATATTTCTTCCTGTTGTACATGCGGATGCTAGGTTCTCCGAGGGTCAAATTATTATGCAGGGGAAATTTTGCGAAGTCCTGCAATTGGCGAGCTCCTTCATCGAAAGGTTCTCCTGAAGAGGTGATTAAATACACTAAATTGTCCTTTCTCATATGAAGACAGTCTCGTGTTTCTATTATGTTTGAAGAGATGTTTCCATGTTCTTCGTCTCCCGAGGATAATATCTCTTCTTCTTCAGAGTCCTCAGAGGAGTCTTCGGCAGGGTGATTTTGTTCTTCGGGGTCTTCTGGAGGGCTGTGTGGAGTTTCTGTGATTTGCCAAAGCCTTAAGGATGGCTGGGGGGTTCGTGGGGGTTCTTCGGAATCTTGAGGTTCCTCTTCAGGGGTTTGGGGAATCTCCATTGGCTGCCACTGCCCTAAGGATGGCGATGGAGGGTTTTGGGGGGTTTGTGAGGGTTCTTCGGGATCTTGAGGTTCCTCTTCAGGGGTTTGGGGAATCTCCATTGGCTGCCACTGCCCTAAGGATGGCGATGGAGGGTTTTGGGGAATTTGTGGGGGTTCTTCGGAATCTTGAGGTTCCTCTTCAGGGGTTTGGGGAATCTCCATTGGCTGCCACTGCCCTAAGGATGGTGATGGAGGGTTTTGGGGGGTTTGTGGGGGTTCTTCGGAATCTTGAGGTTCTTCTTCGTCCTGGGGGCTGGTCTTCAAGTTTTGTGAGGGAGGATTTCGGGAGAGCGCATCGGCGTTGTAATTGACTTTGCCCGGTTTATATTTGATTTCGTATTCGAATTCCGCAAGCTTTAATCGCCAGCGGACGAGACGGGATGTAGGGTCCCTAACCTTGTGGAGCCAGACCAAGGGTTGATGATCCGTGATCAAAGTGAATTTTTTCCCATATAGATAAGGGCGGAAATGTTGAGTGCAATACACTATTGCGAGAAGTTCCTTTTCAATAGTTGAGTAATTGATCTCGGCAGGGTTTAATGATCGAGAGGCAAACGCGATAGGAAGGTCCTGCCCAATTTGCCCTTGGCTTAAGACTCCCCCGATAGCATGGTTAGATGCATCGGTAGTAACTAAAAATGTTTGATTAAAATCTGGATATTGCAATACCGGCTCGCTACAAAGAGCTTCTTTCAGGTCTCGAAAAGATTGTTCCTGCTCATTTTGCCAATTGAATTTTATTTGTTTTTTTAATAATAGGGTCAGTGGTTTAGCTAGACCGGAAAAATTGGGAATGAATCGGCGATAATAGCCGCTGAGGCCTAGAAATTGTTTTATGTTTCGCGGGGTTCGAGGAGTTGGGAAATTTTGGATGGCGGATATTTTGCTCGGATCGGGTTTAATTCCTTTTTCAGAAATTATATGTCCTAAATAATGCACTTCTTTGCATAAGAATTTGCATTTTTCAGGTTGAAGGTGAAGGTTGGCGTATCGTATGCGTTCGGCTAGTTTGTTAAATTTAATTGAATGTTCTTGTAATGAGCTTGAATAAAGGACTATATCATCCATATATACGAACATCTCGGTTCCTTGTAACCCAGTTAAAACTGTATCCATTAGTTTTTGAAAAGTTGCCGGTGCATTTTTTAGACCAAACGGCATACGAAGGAATTGAAAATGGCCATGCGGGGATGAAAAGGCGGTCTTTTGAGCATCGTTCTTGTCCATTGGTATCTGGTGAAAGCCAGAAGCCAAGTCCAGCACGCTAAAATATTTAGCTCCTCCCAATTGATCCAATATTTCGGTGATATTGGGGAGCGGATATGCGTTTCCAACCGTCTTTTCATTTAAATGGCGAAAGTCGATGACCATTCGCCATCTTTTGTTTCCAGCAGAATCTGGTTTTTTGGGGACTATCCACAGAGGTGAATTGTATGGAGAGTATGATGGTTCTATTATTTTCTTATCTAATAATTCTGTTATTTGTTTATTTATTTCTTCTCTGTGGATAGGGGGAAATCTATATTGTTTATGGTTTACCGGAATATTATCAGTGGTGTGGATTTGATGTGTGGTTAGCTGAGTTGCCGTTAATTGGTCACCTTCGCAGTAAAAAATATCATTATGTTTTGAAATTATTTTTTGGACGTGCTCTTTCTCTTCAACGTTCAGGTGGTTTGTGTCAATTTGGGAGAAGATTCCTGCTGATCTCGAGGTGTTGACTTGCAATATTTTTTGGGGGGTTTCTTTGTTAATTATATAATTGTGTTTGGGGGGATTTTCTATTTCGTCGATTTCCTCGAGATTCAGCCATGGTATTTTCACATTGAACTCCTGATCCCTTGTGTTGAATATTTTAATAAATGCTTGCCCATTATTGTTTTTTACTACACATTCTCCTGCGAAGATGCCTGGACCGACTTTCAAGCGGGGAATGAAACCTACTTTCACGTGTGGATTTTTAATAAAAACGGGGATCGTGGTGATGCTACGTGGGGGAATTAAATGTTTTGGAGGATCGGCAAAGGGAATTCGTATTGAGCCGAGCGAGAGGCAGTGATCTTGGTACGAGATAGTGGCATTAGCCTTTTTTAAAAACTCTGATCCTAGGATTGCAGAGTATGGTATAGGGAAGTCGTTAGGGACGACGTGAAATTCGTGGGTTTTGTTAAATATTTGGATCCCTAAGGATCCGAGGGTTTTCACTACTTGCGACGTGATACCACTTAGTCTCAAGATCACAGCTTTATTTAAGGGAAGATTAGATACTTGGCTCTTTTTTATTAAATTCGGTTCTGCTCCCGTGTCTATCAAAAATTTAGTGGGTCCTATGGGATGTGAGAGGTCTAGTTCGACGACAGAATCGAAGGTTCCTCTGATATGGTAAGTTCGGAGGAGATTGGGAAGGTAGGACGCCCGATTGTTCCCCCTCGCCGGTCGTCCGTCGGCGGGGGTTTGTTTTCGTTTCCCGAAGTTGAGGGACGATTTTGAGGGTTTTTGAAACACTCTGTATGAGTGTGACCAAGCCGGTTGCAGTAGTTGCAACTTTTCGGCGAGTTAGGGAACCGCATTTTATCATTATTATTATTATTATTATTATTAAGATTATTATTATTATAATGAGGTGCCGGTCTTCGCGGCGTGAAAGCAGGTGCCGTTGAATTTAGGGTCGACGGCCTAAATCTAGCTTGTTCTTGTTCTAAATCATTAAAAATATTTATTGAGTGATTATATGCCTCATTAAGGTTATTATAACCTCTGAATTTTAGTAATATTTGAATATTGGACGGGAGGCCCTTAACAAAATATTCTAGAACGAACTCATCTATTTTGGGATCTGTTGGGCGACCTTCCTGTCGTTCTGAAGCTACAATTGTATTTTTTAAATTTTTGACACGCTGGATATAGTCTATGATATGTTCATTAAGACCCTTGAAAATATCTGATAATTGACCACGGTAAAAATATGATGATTTTTGAGGAAGTAGTTTGGTATGAAGAGAATCTAAAAGATTATCGATTGAAGAAAATTCCTCATCTTCTATGATGCAGTAGGCTCTGCCAAAAATTTTTAATCTAATTGATTTGACTAGGTCTGGCTCTTGACAAGGTGAGAGAGCATCCCGAGCTCGTCGACAGGCTTGAAAAAACCTATTGATTGGGATATTACTTCCCGAAAATGTCGGTATGTCTTGAATGACATCTTGAATTTTTTGTGAGGAAGAGTGATTTTGTGTTAACGATGCTTGAGGGGAGCTGACTTGCCTACTTTTCTCGGTGAGTTGAGTTTGTAAATTTAAAACAGTTTGTGTTAGCATTTTAATTTTATCATCTTCTTCTAATCGAACTTTCTCTCTTTCCGTCTCTAAGAAATCTTCGAAATTTTTCTGTGTTTCTTTAAATTGTTCTTGTTGTTCAGCTAGTAGCTGTTCCTTTTTCTGGAGTTGCTCCAACAATACTTCTACTTCTCCTTCAGTAAGTTTTTGTTGCCGTGTAAGAGGCATTTTAATATAAATTTCTAACTTTTTCCCAAAGCTTTTCCTTCTCCGCGTATCATGTGCGAAACCCCACCGCTGTCACCAAATTTTTATCTGTTACGTTTTAATTACGGAGTTTCGGGGTTTATTTCGCAGGGAGAAGGAGGTGAGCTTATAGGGAAAAAAAAAGGAAAGAAAACTGTTAGTTGATAAATAAAATATGTATATTAAGAAGAAGAAACTGTTTTATATATACAAATGTGTGTGTAGTGTGTGCGTGAATGTTCGTGTTTATAAAAGAAGTGTTAATGTGTATGTGTGCTTAAATAATTGGTGATATTAATGTAGTTAGCCAGGAGGTGCTGGCGAAGACCGCACCTTCTGGTGGATTTTGGAAGGTGCTGGCAAGGACCGCACCTTCGAAGGGTCTGGAGGAATCTGAGCGCGAGTGGCTCTTTGCCACTCGTATTTATACGGCCGTTTCCTCCATATTTGTATCTATTTTTGGATTTTTCTAGGAAATCTTCTTACTTGGTTTTGTTTTCGATTGTGTTTTTGTTTGTATGGTGGCGAGCTCCTTCGCAGGTGGCCACCTCGCGACGAGTACGTTCTGTGGTGGGGGCAGCTCCCGCTAAACGCGTTAAGCGTGAGCCGGGAGCGTCGCGTTCCCTTGCATGGGAACGTGACATTACGATAGGCAAAAAAATTTGTTCAAGTTATGTTTTCTAAGATTTCAAGGTCATCGAAGTTTTTTTAAATAAAATGATATATTTTTATTATCGCTGTATGATAGGCAAGGTCAAGACGAATCCAACAACCTGTAATATTATGACCTTCACGTGATCTTGAGTATGAAAAAGTCATAAAAGTAGGACACTGATGTAAATATTTAAATAACGATGACAGAATAAATAATAAAGGAAAATTTATTTCAGCAAGTGTTCAAAATGATGTCCATTAACTTCAATACATTTATGTAACCGATTGATGAGACGTTATAATATTCGGGACACACTTTCTTTGAAAATTCCTTAAAGAACGTCCAATTTTTCGACACCTTGTACATAGTATCTTTCTGCGTACAGTTGAGATGCTTGTACTCATTTACTTTTAGCCTCACCATAAACTAAAATCATTTGTATCTTTTCTGTCTCGTTGTACACCATCGTTTCAGAGAAGTAACGTTGTCTTTCGCAATCGAATAAAAACCGATGAATTTCTTAAACGTACTAATTAGAGTCACCGAAAGGAGAAGAATTTTTATCAGTGTTTACAATTTATTGTAAGCGTGTTTACAATCATTAGTTAAGGTTCAAGAACATTTCTTGATACCATAGGGGGATCATGTCATCGTTATTTAACTATTTACATCAAATGCCCTACTTTTATGATTTTTTCATACTCAAGGTCACGTGAAGGTCATAATATTACAGGTCGTTGGATTCGTCTTGACTTTGCCTATCATACAGCGATAATAAAAATATATCATTCCTTTTAAAAAAATTTCAATGATCTTAAAATCTTAGAAAATATAACCTTGAACAAATTTTTTTACCTATCATAGTATTTTCCCCTCTGAACCAACTAATGTTTTCCTTTGAAATTTTCTTCTATCACAAAAAACAAGCGAGATATTTTAGATAGTCGAGTTAGGTGAGCCACCCTGTATACCCAAGAATTTGTTAACACGTTCGCGGACGTGAATGCTATAGCATTTATTTTCATAGTGATGCAAAATGATATGAATGCTATAGTATTCAAATTTTAAAGCCACTTTTTATTCATTTAATTTTATACAACCTTAAGTTTTTGTAATTAATGTACATTTCAAAGTAATGACCAACTGTCATTACTAATGACACTTAACGTATTATTATTGTTTATGTCTAATCAGATTTCGGATAGTACAACTAGTTTCAAGAAAAATTGCCTGTCTATTTTTGCAGCTCACTGAAATTTTTACTGTCCGTGAACGTGTTAAATCTGTAATTCCTCATGGTTGCATCTTTACAATCTCAATATTCGTAAATTAAAAACATTAAAATTCATTGTTTTGGCGGGTATCGTAAATCTAGTGTTAAAAAATCATGGTAACGTTTTTTCATTATCAGACTGATTTTATTTATATTATTTTTTCATTCCTCAGTCAGATGGTGTATACATGTATAGTGTGTGCTACTGATGAAGCCGTTGGAAATTATTTGTTGGCACGTGAAATATATCGAAAATATAATATAAATAAAATCAATTTGACAATGAAAAAACATTATCGCTATTTTTTAAGAGAACGGTTGAGTTTCGACCCATGGTTCCTTTTGTACTTTTTGTCCTTGCGATGAATAGAGTAAGACGCAATAAAAAAATTGTTGACCTTTTGACCTTGAAATTAATTTTGCAGCAGCTTTCTTACGTCAATTTCCACGCAACCGAGGGTGTAGAATAATTTATGATAATCGTGACGTATAATTTCTTTACAACCCTATAAGTTATGAATATAAGTCATTATGCATGAATGATTGAACGAAAAACTAAGACTTTTACATACGCTTAATATTTCAGGTAGTTGCGATTTTGGAGATAAATCGATACGATTAGTAATACTTCAAAACGTACAACAACGTACTGTTTTTCTTTTTAAAAATGTATCTAGCGAATTACACCGGAGGATTCAAAATTTCTTAAGTGGTTCAATATTAGCAACTTTCCCCTGTACAAAGAGATTGGGAAGTTGTTTTTACTATTTTTGCGAACAGATTTTCTGAATGGAACAGTGTGTACGTAATGCCAACATTTTTAAACATCACGAGCATGTTGACGTTAGGTCAGTTTGATGTTAGCGCTGAGAACGTTACGACCTCCATGAGAAGGAACCCGCCATGCCATCACAATAGTTTCTTCGATAACTGCCGAATCGTGTATATGTAGTCAGCTTGTCGATAAAACAACTCCTGCGGCACGAAACGAGCTTTGTGGGTTCGCCGATGAAAAAATGTGCGATAAATCATGGTAAATCTCGGTAGTTTACTATTACAGGTAATATCAGAGGTGAATACCACAAAGATGGGCGTGACCATAGAGTCTATAGCACAGACCGAGTACATTCCTTTCTTTCGATCGAGTGCCGTGAGAAGCAACTTTTCAATGCTGTCTCGTCATAAACTGAGCGAGTACGTTTCGAGACTAGCATTTAAATTCATGGCAACAAAATTAATCATAGATAACACTGTCCAACACCAGAATTATTTTGCAATACCTGTTGGGTGATTCTTACCATATACACTTTGTCATTCTAAAATCAAATCCGAAAGCAGAATTGCTCTACCACGCAACGTTTTCGAAAAATATTGGTTTTTGTAAAAATGCATGATTTTGATAAAAAATGAGGTATTACGCAAAAGCTATACACACGAGAAAGTTGAAGTTTGAGTCAAGAGATAGAGGAGACTCTTCTTTACATATCCATATAGCCAATTATATTTCTATGTACTTCCTAATAGTTGTAAATGCTTGTTAAAGTTTGAAAATGTGCCGACGCCGGTACTTTGTACGATCTATTTTTGTATTTATGTGAAAAATCCTTTATCTAGCAGGAATTTACTACACAGGAATGCATTCTACAGACATTTCTGGTAAAGAAACCATTCACGAAAAGTATTTGGTTCCCGTAGTATACGAGAAGGTTAAGAAAATATTCATTGACAGCTTTGCGCGACGCGTTCGCGCCAGACGGCCATTACAGTCTTTTCACGACTCGCCAGGGCCGTCGCTATGCGTAGTCGACATTCGTACCACTCAAGTATGTCTTTGCTTACTATGCTTAATTACATACATTTTTTTTTGTCTCTTTGGGCGCCAATCATTACAAAAAATTATAAAAATATGAGTTATATGATCATCATTATATGTATATGAAAAGTTATCTTCGGTTATTTAGGTTACTTCAACACGTTAGAATTTGAAACATGCTGTGTAGTGAGTTTTTTGGGAAGGTTACTACAATTTATAACTTGCCTAAATCATAATATTTTTACATCATTTTTAACAATAATACTGGTACGTTAAGATATAAATACGTATATGCCACACCTAAATTTCATTTCATGGTGTGGATATTTCATGGCCACATACAAGACTGGTCTAAACTTAGTATTGCATTCGAAAGAATAATAAAACTACCAAAAGACAATTTTGCAATGCTAATGGAAAGGCATGTTGCTTGCACATAAATCACAATGGTTGTCTTATCGCTGTGAAAAATAATTAACCGTTAAACAGACTTTCAAAGTGGTTTCAAAAATGTAATTACGCGATTAATACAGTCTATATATTCATTTCTATCAAGAATGTTGTAGTATAATTGATATTCACTTTTAAATGGCAATCAGTTAGATAATAATAACAATTAATTACGCGATGACGTAAGGAGATAATAAAAGTTTTTCTAAACCTACAAGTAGTTACATCAACACACATTATTGTATAATTTTCATGCACAGATTTGAATAAAATAGTGTCTGTTTCGATAGTTAAACGAATAATTCGGAATAGTTATGCGATCTCGCATAACTTCGAAGTTTATCGCTAATTCGACTAACGTCTTCCAAGTGTATTCTATCCAGTTCCAATAGTTTCCAATTGATTTGCACGCGGTGGGTAGGTCTCCTCGTTCAGCGTGTCAACGTTAATCACATTAGTGCCATTATCATGGCGCGACGCGCCGTGGCGTTTCGCTTCCTCACTTTCGATCATAAAGTCAAACAGCATTATTCGACTGGAAACAATCTTCGGGTACCAATCGATCAACAATACTTTCAACAGCGAGGCTTTAGAAATCTCGAAAGCTGGCACTGTGCCGAACGAGTGAAACGCAAGTACGATAGTTTACAGCAATGAGCAAAGTACAATATAAATTGTTCTGGAATCGTATCGTTGATATATGTAGTACGTTTTCTATTTTTGACACAAACTAAAAACATAAAATGTATCCTACTTTCATAGAGAAAGTAAGTATTTATAACATACAGGGTAGTTATAATCTATTTTAACGATTCATTTTAATGAAAACGCAGCTATATTTTTGCCAAGACTCGACAAATCGCATTATAAGAAAACATTGTACACCGAACGAGCTGCCAAGAATGTTTCAGTCTGCTTTAGAACGTTAGCAACAATTTTTCAAAGTGGAAGGTGGTCATGTCGATCAATATTAATTACTCATTAAGAATTGTGTTCATTAATTCAACAAAACTACTTGTGAAGTGATCAGCCGTTCTCTTATATTTTACGTGATTGTTTTAAAAACTAAATGTTGAATGAATTTAGAAAATATGACATATTATTGATTTAGTTATCTACATTCTACATTATTTCAGATTATACAAATTATTTAGTTTGTTAAAAGAATTTCTATATATTCTATATATATTATATTCTTCAATATATTGAAGGTAATTAGAACGAAAGCAACTAAAATTTACTAGCTAATGAAACAGAATATGATGAAGAACAGTGAATAAAATGTAAAGATTGTCTCTATTTTTGTTCTTCATTATAACTCGAAGCTAAAACGCTGTATAGATTGTTCAACGATACACTCGGAGTTAAACTAAAAGCAGTTACAATTACTTATATCCGACAAAACCAAGCGAAAATGGAAAGAATTTTCATCTCAATAAATGTACTACATGGAAAAACAAATGAACTTATGACTCAGCCTACCACAGTTAGAACTTAATTTTCAAATAGAAATGGCGTTACACCAAGAATGCGGAGCAGCACTTACCTGGATGAGCGCTTCAGGCTGTAAATGCTTCAGGAATTCGCCTTGCTGATAATTAACAGACGATTGTTGTTGCTGCTGCTGTTGTTGTTGAAGTCTCAGCTCCGCTTGCATCGCGGCTATCGATTCGGGAGTGCACGATGCACGAGCTTGCACCCAGGAAGCAGCAAGAATGAAGCTTCCTAGGATTATGGTCATTGTCACTAAAGTGGCAGCTGCGATCCTCGCGATTTGAACTGCCGTGCTCTTTGGCCTCATGTATGCCTGAAAATTAACCAAGAAGAAATTCGTTGATGTCAAGCTTTCTATGCACCTTTACGTTCATACATAGGGTCATCCAAATGCGATGCCTAGATGACAACTGTAATAATGTTTACGCGTTGTGTCTTTTCAAATAACATAAGCTGTCTTGTTTCGGTAAAAGTTTATTATGAAAATTTTACATGTTGCACAACTCCAGAAAAATTCTAATCTTTAATAGCCAATTTATATTATTGATCTCAAAGACGCAAAATCAAAAATATCTGTACACATATGAAGTATACAGGGCGTCCCGAAAATGTACTTCCTTCAAAGGGGCGATTCCTGACGCCATTTTAAATAACTTTTTCCTTTGCGAAAATGTTCTCCGCGGCTTTATTAAGGAGTTATTAACGAAGAACACAGACCAATCACAGCGCGGACACAGCAGGCGGATTCTGACTCAGCCAATGTCAACGCTACGCTCAGCGGGAGCTGTCGCCGAGCCGGGATCCCTTTACTATAGCCGCGCTCTGATTGGTCCGTTAATGACTCCTTGACAAAACCACGGAGAACATTTTCGCGAAGGAAAAAGTTACTTCAAATGATCTCAGGAATTATCCCTTTCAAGGAAATACAACATTTTTGGGACAGCCTGTATAAATATGCACCGTACGACATAACATCTTCACCAAGAACAGAACAAGTCGATTCGCATGATTCTACAAGATTTTTTCCTCGTTGGAATTCGTAAAGAATTCAGCGTCTGATATAGACATTATCTGTCACAATTGTTGACTCCGCAGAGCTGAATATATTGTTGTGACTGTATTCAGTCATATGCCAAACTGATCGGCATTTGTTACAGCTATAATATTGACACTACATACGTAATAGCAAAAGGGTGAGAGAATCGAATGATTTTGAAATTAAATTTTTAATTGAAAAGTACAAATAAAAATTTGAGTTATTCATTCATTTGCACACGTAATAAAATAAAAGTAGGTACACCAGGACTTGAATAGAATTCGAATGATAATTATATTGTATGTTGGTTGTGTGGAATTATTTGGTGAAAACTCATTTCTAGATCTAATAAATGAGTTGCATTTTTGTATGCCAAGACTTTCTTATGAAGACTGACTTAATTATCAGTTACGTAAACTTATAAATTTTTTAACATGCACTTGATTATATAAATGCTATTTTTACTCTTTGCCGGTACATATTCAATATTGTAATAACAATCGACTCAATGAACTCGATTTTCAGATATATGTTTCATTATTATAAATGCTATTATTACCTTTCACGGATGCTTTCAATATCGTAATAATAACAACCAATTTATAAACTACTATTAACATTAATAATATCATAAATGTCTTGAACTCCAGATTTCAAATTATAAATATTAAACTAAACGTAAGAATGTTATAATGATTGCGTAAACAATCTGTATGCGTTTATAGAACACAAAAGTCTTCAAGCAAATAAATATAATAAAATTCCGCAGTCGATGTATGACTATATTTTTTTTTAATTTCTGAAACCCCTATCATATACATATATTGTGTTTTATATAATAATATAAACTATAAAGCAATACGATGTAAATAGTCACCCGAATAGTACGTATTATACTTTTGCTTCAAAATTCTAATCTTCGATTAAGAAGAATTTAATTGAATCAATTTTAAGTTATGAATATTTACAATGATTTAACTTGATCAGATTAAATTTTTCTTACACAAAGATTACTTTTCTAAAAATAAAGATATAATATATACTTGTTTAGTAACTGTTTAGACCTTGCCATTTTATCTAAAGATACAGTTATGTAGCTGTTAAACTATGAATGGCCAAATACTTAATTGTACTCATGTAAAACACGGGTTGGCAGTTCTCTGCTTTCTTTTCTATATCAAATGTGCTACTGGGTTGCATTTCATGAAATACTCTGCTTGAAGTGAAGACGCAATTTCATGTCAATCGCACGCTAAACAATAACGCACAGCCACACGCACGGTCGGTGAATATAACAATGAAACACGTGCAAAAATCATTACGCGATAATGTGGTCGATGGGATGTATGCGCGCAGAATGCAGTCACACACATGTATGGGATTTCATGCTGGCTAACCAACCGAGTCGAGGTCTTTTGTCGTTTCACGCTCTCCTTTCGCAGTCTCGCGGCATTCCTACTTCGTAGAATAAAGCTAATTGCGGGAAAAAGTGAAAAAGTTTATTGGTGAATCTCTCTGTTTCTCTACACACATGTTTTTCTTTGCCATCGTGTAGATGGTACAAATAAAGGGTGCAGCTGGAGATGGAGATCAAAAGTGCCCCCAAACCAAATTGAATTTGCAACTGACCATTCGACAGCATATCCAAAGAAAATACTTTGTGCCAATTTTCAATCCTATATGTCGACATGGGGGGTGGTAATAGGGTAACAAAAAAATCAGGTTTTTCCGTAATTTCTCTTGTCCCCTTCAATTGAGAATTCTGAAAAAATTAGGCACATTTAGCTATTAGAATGTACGTCTATGAATTTTTCAGAATTTTTAGCTTCGAAACCGAATTTTAAAAGACAAAAAAATTTTGAAATGCCAATTTCTTGTAGAAGTTATGAGATATTAAGTATATATTTTTACATTTTTAGCATCTCGTTACGGTTGTTAACATATAAGTTTTTCAAATTCTTCAAAGTGGGGCACATAGTTTAAAAAACTATAGAATATACACATAGAATATAAATGGTGTCCCAAAATTCCCGCAAGAAGTAATTTTGATAGAAAACACAGGTTAATAATTAAAAATTGTAAATTTTTTATTGATTCATAAAGTGTAAGTATAGGACTATGTATGGATAGCATATCGAGTAAATAGCCTCCGCGGCTTTGCTGGCACATACGTACTCTTTTAGTGGAATTTTCCATGGCCGTTTGGCATAAATGTGGCTGAATTTCGTTGATACAGCGCTCAATTTCCTCCTTCAAGGCGTGGGTGGTCATGGGCTTGTTGGCATAAATCTTAGACTTCAGAAAACCCCAAAAAAACGCCAAAATTACTTCTTTCTATCTAAATTACTTCTTGCGTGAATTTTGGGACATTCTTTACTTACATCTGATACAATAGGCGGTGGTGGAATCAAATGTTATTACTATAACTGTGCAAATGGTAATCGCACCATTGGGTGTTGCGATGATTTATTACTTATATACGATATCTTTCACAAATGGTTAGGCCGGCAGAAATTCTCTCCTGCTGAAGAAATGCTCCCCGTAAGCTATTCAAAACTTATGAAGCAACGAGATAAGAACTCTTCCATGCAAATACATGCACATTATTTAGAATTTTATATAATGTCCATGTAAGAAATTAATTATACGAATCATATGAACATGGTAAATGTACGGACATGGAAAAGGTAAAGAATAGCGATTTTTGACAGTTTTTGCTATGTGACCCAACTTTGAAAAAACTGAAAAAATTATATGTTAACAACCGTAAAACTGTAAAAATATAAACATTGTATGCCATAACTTCTACAAGAAATCGGCATTTCAAAATTTTTTTTATTTTTTAAAATTCGGTTTCGAAGCAACAAATCCTGAAAAAATTAATAGACATGCATTCTAATAGCTAAAATGTTCCTGTATTTATTTAGAATTTTCAATCGAAGAGGATAAGAGAGATTACGGAAAAACCTGATTTTCTTTGTCACTCCATTACTATCCCCCTGTCGACATATAGGGTTGAAAATTGGCACAAAGTATTTTCTTTGGATAAGCTATCGAATGACCTATTGCAAATTCAATTTGGTTTGGCCGAATTTTTTACCTCCTTATCCAGCTACACTCTTTGAATCTGACTGGCACAAAATATTCGATCACAGTCGTGAATATTAGATGTATGCAAAAGTGTTCGTCTGTTTTTCAAATTTCTTTTATGTATACACGACACATGAGGTTGGCTGTTTATAAACGTCGATTATAAACGTATTCAATTCGAATCAATTCCCCTGATCTGGCGACACTGGCCGAGACCGAGTCGTGTCAGTACAGTTTTCATTCGATATAAGACAATGGCTCGGGACGGCTTTCGTTCTATTTCGAATAAGAGTTCCTATGCGACTTGACTTTGTCCTCGAGTGGGCCGAAAGAGAACACGAAGAATAAGCAAGAGGTGAGAGGTAGCGGCAGACTGTAAAGTGGTCAGCCGAACAGTGATATCTTTCGTTGAAAAAGGATAGAATATGGTATACCTTTTCGTTCTCGCATTAAGCGGTGTCGAGCGAACAACTTCTAAAGAAGAAGAGAGTATAGAAATTCTTCTGTTACGAAAAGAGCATCGTCGTCTTATATCAAAAGAAAACTGTATTGGTAGCTGAAAAGGAATGTGAGAAGGGCACGCCCCGAGTCACGAGTATTTTCGGCTCTAACGAAATACAAATACTTCTCTCGATATATATCCCAAATATCTAGCCGATAAAAGTCCCAGAACTATCCTCACTGCCACGGGGTATACTCTGTAAGGGGCCAAGAAGCTTTAGAGGCCTCGGTCGCTGAGAAGTGTAACATAATGTGTGTCTGGTATATCGGTGTGAGACCAGGAGACTACTACTAATCCAATAACGAAACTTCTTTATGTTTCATTATTTTTTTATGAAACTTTCACGAATATATTTGAGAAAATTGTCTGATTAAAATGATACCAAACACGATATCATTCGGATCATATTTACACTAATTTTCCGTTAATATAATTGTAATGAGAAGTAACTTTCATCGTTTGTTACACAAGTAAATATCATCGGAATTATATCATATTTGGTATCACTTTCATTAGAAAAATCCCACGAATATGCTCATGAAGGTCCCATAAAAAGATAATGAAAAATACAGATATTTTGTTATTAGATTAGTTCTCACCGATACACTCGACCTGTTTTATGTTACACTCCTCGGCGACCGAGGCCTCTAGAGCTCCGCTGTCCTTTTCTACGTTCAGCGTGGATCAAAGAATAGTATTTCCTGGCCTATATATGTCCCTGGCTAGACCCGTGTTGTGAACATATATCGAGAAAACACTATATTGCATAGAATAAAATAAACAACGGATTATGAAACTAGAGGGTTATAGCTTCAAAATGAGTCGAAATTTATTTAGTGTTCAATGAAGATACTATACAATGTACCTCACAAATTTATAATCATCCTTCTTATGGGCGATTACAGAAGAGACGCCTCATGTTTACGATACGCTTAAAAGCATGTATTTCGAATGCAAATGTCAATACAATCACAGCTAAAAAGTACATCTTACAATTAGCTGATTACTAGACAGGGGATCTTTATGCAAAATAAAAATTTTCTACGCGAATTGCAACAAAGTGGAGTGAAATAGAAATTTATTTTCATTCCTAATATGTTTAATAGGCTGAAAATAATACAACAGAGATAATTACACCTACTCGTTTTTGTTATGAATGCATAAAATCCGCTGTCTAGTGATTACACACGTGCTATCTTTTCGTCCAGGAACGAAAGAGAGTTCTATTTCATTTTCAATTGCTTTGTGTTTGTCTTTGAAACTGCGAATTCGCATGAAGTTCGACAGAGACACGGTCCCAAAACAACAACGAGATTCGCAGACATTGCCGGTTCCTTATTAAATTTTATTTTTGGAAAGTTTTCATCGGCAGTGTGTGCATGTAGGTGTAATAGTCCTTTCGTTTCGAGTGCCTGGCAACAGTGCCTGGGCGCCTGTTTACTTTTGTCTGGCAGATCGAGCAGCATAAAGGCAGCCTCGGATGGCCTACTATCTCCTCGAGGCCTCTCACCTTACAGTCGTCCATCCACATCGAGGTCATTACAAATACGTGCAAGTACAGTCTCTGTCACAAGCATTTACCCTTTCCAATTAATTAACTAATTAATGCGGCACCCGTAACAACCTCTGCCTCGCCGATCCAGCTACCTCCTCCCCTTGATTTTTTGTGAGAAAATTCCAACTCATAAACGCATTCAGGATAGAAATTATTTTTCAGACGTTTACTATTCATCGTCCTGAAAGAAATTGCCTGAAACGCGAACGAGTAACGGTAAAATTCTAGCATTTATAGTGCGATATCAAATTTCTGATCAAACAACCAGAAATTTCTGAAATTAATTGTTAAATGGATCAATGCAACGTTGAAATGGCGAAACTTGTCTTTATTTGGTGCTGCCCAGTTTTATGCGTGCATCAATACACCAGGAGCACTGTGATTTATCTTTATAATCAGCACGACGTATTATCGCCACCTATACGAGATTCTTGTTGTTGATTATTTATGAAATAATGAGGCGAGGAATGAAACAATTTTTCGAGAGAGTTCTTCTATCGTCTCGTAATATTTTGTGCTGAGCTGTGATTAGCATTTGCGGTTTACACAAATCTTTGAGATTCTTTAAAAGACTAAGATTTATTATAGATATAATACTATTTATTTTATTTCCATTTTATTGAAGTCATTAATCAGGGAAGTAAAACTCTATTCAATTCTAGTTTCTCTAAACTTGCCTATGAAATTTCTGATTTTGGACAGACACCCATTCTTTAATTATTGTCTTATAGGATGTCATCGAGTCTTCAGAAAACGAGATAATCACAAAATCAATCAATTGTAATCCCACAATGTTTAAGATAATATGCTTAAACTTTTGTCTGCAAGGAAATATAAAATTTCATTGAAATGTTTAGTGAAAAATTGTACAAGTTATAAATTGCATAGTTGCTTTAAGGATCACGTACACAGAAAAATGGAGAACTAAAATGTCTAAAGATTAAGTTGGAACGTTTTGTGAAATGTTTGGAAACGTTTCTTCACCCTGCACTCAAAAAAATGTAATAAACAAACGTACATATGGACAGTAAACTTGGCGCGATCAAAAATATGTGCAAAGCAACAATAAGTAAACTGTAACAGTAGATTACGTACGTGGATTCTACTTAAAATAGTGGAAGGCGTGTTTTAAGTGAAATTTCATAATACGAGTAACGAAAACAAAATAAAAGGATTTAAAATAAAAAATAAGCAAATGTCACCTTTAAAAAATATACAGCGATTCAAATATCAATATGTATTTGCGAGGGCTATGGCAAAGTATTTATTTAAATTACATGAAAGTAAGAAATTAAGAAATTAAGAAGAATGTATACCAAAAAGAATTTCATAACAAAAGGAAATCCAGATAAAAGATAAATAAACTGGTAAAATATTGAAAATAGTGGAAGGCGTGAAGAAATATAAAGACTCGTTTTAGGACTAAAAAGATTGTGTAACATTGATTTTACGTAACTATCATGAAAAGACATAATTGTTAGGGAAGAAGAAGAATAAAATGTAATACGATAAAATACAAGGAGTTATAAAAAATTAAAATCTCCTAACTCGGATTGAGACTCGGATCTACCAAGATAATCTCGAAAGTTCGCCTACGATCGCAGACACAATTTTAGAATCGGTAGATCTTTATGTGTCTTTTATTATGGGATTTTGATGGGTCTATTGCTTATAAAAATGTTAAAAATGCAAAAACATCAAATTATAAATATACAATTTTTCAGTACTATAAAATTTAATTTATTTTTTATTATAAAATTTTGATACCATACTATTTTATTTTTATTCCAATGAGAACAGAAACCTATATTTCATTCCAGTTTCTGTAGAAGTTTAATTTTCATCAACATCCGCTGCTTAATGATCACTTTCGAATTTCGATCAACTGAACATTCCCTAACCATAAATTTAATTTCCTAGTTAAGTTGGTGTAAAAAAAGGCGCAAATAATGTACGTCGACTTTGTTTTGTTTTTCATAGAGACCTAACATTTAAAATGAACCGACCATCCAACGCGTTGCATATTTGAAAGAAACAAAATGTTCCACTGTTTGCAAAATATCAAGTGACACAAAACGGGTTGATAAACTATCCTCCTTTCCTTTATGTAATTTTTTATAATACATTAAGCAGTGTTTCAATATTACGTGAAAAAGTATATCAACGAACATATTTTTGTTGGTTTACTTTTTTGTTAGTGCAGGAGTTAATTAATAAATTGTGATAAAATTGTAATAAAAATATGTGATTCAAAACATTTCGCCGACAGTATGCCTAACGGCATACTTTTCGAACATATCCTCATCAGCATACTCTGAGTCATAGATCCATCGACATTATGCGTTATTGCTTTGAACTCTGGAATGGTTCATTCGCTACGCTATTCCCGATTATGGTGATTTCTGTTTACATATTAATATTCATATGAGTGTATGTAGAGGGAATCTGAAGCTTTTCATAGGTTTTTAGTAAGCTAATCGTCACCGTTGTTTTTTTAGAAGAGTCTTAAACTTTCGTATAAAGTGCGCTATTAATAAATTTAGCTAATATATTGGATGAAATTTAAGTATTGTCCAATTTATACGATAATCTCATTTCTCATTAATTCGGAATTCCTATGTTAAATCATTATTAGATTTAATCAATGTTATTTTATTTAACTACTCTCATTACGATTGTCAACATATACTTATTCAATAATTTTTCGCTGCGTGCAGCGAAAGCCATTTATAATACATAATAGTAAAATATTATCTTTATTAATATTGTATTTGTTTAAAACATTTACTTGTGTACATAATACTATCACTGTACTAAAAAGAAAAACTTCATATGTATCTACCTACTTTATACTCGGTTCTAATTTTAATAGTAAAAATATACACTTTAAATATTTTTCAACGCAAGGACATCTTTTTCACGTTTCAACAAGATGCATGCACACTTCGAATTACGAACGCAATTATGAAGGACTTGCACAATATCAATAGGATGTTATATAAAATATCTTCTATAAAGCATTAGCTTCAGAAGAACGATAAACCGTACAAGAAAATCTTCAATGCACGACACTCATTTATTACGGGTTGTTATCTCCGTCAAAGTGAAAAACGGGTACGAACGAATTACAGCTATCTTCTTAGATAGGTTTGATAGGTATTTATGCAAAGTTCCATCAAAATCGGAGTGTATCAGTTCCCGATGTTCCCTTGTCAGAATAATAAAGCCAAGTTAAATAAATATCAATACAATAATTTCATACTTCATTTTTATTTGAAAACTGTATGAACAAAGGTGTAAGTCGCTGTACAATGTTTATTAGTGAATCCAATTGCCGATCAAGGAAAAGACGAGCCAGGTGACTCACTATCGGTAAAAGGAACTGTACGGGACTTCGTCTTTTTGTTCGTGTAGATGCCTGTAGTAGCCACTTAAAATGGAGGAGGAGTATTAGAAACGGCTGTTGTCTTCCGCGAACCATATGCCTTACTCTGAGTGTACTAAATTCAGAATAATAATAAGAGAATCCGTGATAGTTATAGTAATTATTTCCTGCGTTGTAAGCAATGTTTTCTATCATCAAACTAACGCATTTTTCACCAAAATTTTTTACTCTTATTGATTTTATCTAGAATTTATCTATTGCTACTGTCCATATCTCATTTTTATTTGCTGTAGGTTGTATCAATTATTTTCATAATTATGTTGATTTATGTTAATACTAGACTACTTTATATTACTTTCGTTGTCATTTATGAATGGGTAGGAAATGGATAGGTCCAATTTAAAATAATATAAAGGTTCAGAGAATTTTGCGATATCAGTGTTTAACCTACTAAAATTATTAAAGAAAGAAAGAACTGTTTACTTGGTCCCTGTGATTTACCATTGATGCACACAATTTTTGTTTTGTATTGAAGGAATAAATTTGTTGGATAACTCAGTAAATAGATTAAGTTCATGCAATGTTTCTAGCTTTAGTATAAAACTATTTGGTATTATACCCGTTATTCTACCGTTACACATTTTTGTAGCTATATTGAGAACAATTTACCAACTGCAAGGTTAGATAAAATCGCGGAAGAATGCAAGAAGCTACTTATTTTTTTCGGGAAAGTGAATGGTCGACTTACATAAACCATTTTGAACACTAATTTGCACTATGCAAACTCAAAGTGAGGCGATAGGCATGAAGAAAAGAATGCAAAGATGCCGAACATGATATGTCGCTCCACACATTATGTGCTTTGCATGGTTTAGAGAACCATGAGCATGATGCATTTTCAACGAAAAATATTAACAATTAGTGTCATTTGCACTTTAGAATGTTAAGGATGGAAATTATGTGAAAGAATCTTTAACTACTGACCAGAATTATTGATAACGCTGTTTAAATAACGTTCCATGAGCCACTTAAAGGGTGTAGTCGGATAAGAATTGCCGGATAGAATTTGCAATAGGCCATTCGACAGATTATCCAAAGAAAATACTTTGTGTCAATTTTCAACCCTATATGTCGACATGGAAGGTAGTAATGGGGTGACAAAGAAAATCAGGTTTTTCCGTAATTTCTCTTACCCTCTTCGATTGAAAATTCTTAAAAAAATCAGGCATGTTTTAGTTGTTAGAATGCACATCTATGAATTTTTTGAGAATTATTAGCTTGGAAGCTGAATTTTAAAAAATAAACCGAATTTTTGAGATGCCGATTTCTTGTAAAAGTTATGAGATACTAAGTTTATATTTTTACAGTTTTAGCATCTCGTTATGGTTGTTAACATATAATTTTTCAGATTTTTCAAAGTGGAGGCACATAGTTAAAGAAGTCAAAAACCGTAATCAATGATGACAGCGACGAAGACTAATGCAGCAGAGGGATAAGAACTCTTGAATGGAAATACATGCATATTATTTTAACTATGTGCCCTCTGTTTGAAAAATCTGAAAAAATTATACATTAACAAATACAACGAGGTGCTAAAACTGTAAAAATATAAACTTAGTATCTCATAACTTCTACAAAAAAACGGCATTTCAAAATATTTTTTCTTTTAAAATTCGGTTTCGAAGCTAATAATTCTGAAAAAATTAATAAACGTGCATTCTAATAGTTAAAATATGCCTGATTTTTTCAGAATTTTCAATTGAAAAGGATCAGAGAAATTACGGAAAAATCTGATTTTCTTTGTTACCCCATTACTACCCCCCATGTTGACATACAGGGTTGAAAATCAGGGGCCAAAAATAACAGTTATTCTCAAATTTTCTACGATAAAAATCATTAATAAAAAGTTGATTATTATTGAATTTGGTTTGGGGGCACTTTTAACCTCCTTATCCGGCTACACTCTTTATTCAAAATACTTCTTTGTTCGTAAAACTTTGTTTCTAACATATTCGCTTCGCAACATTAAATACGAGAATAATATATGGAATGAACTTCGTTGGGCAATTTCCTAAACCCTTGTAAAAGCGTTATTCGAATAATAAGTGTGGGTATAAATGAAATTATCATGTTACCTAATGCCGCAGGAAATTCAAGTTACAATTACTTGCTATGTAAATAATGGTAGGATGGTCTCATGATGAAACGATTACTTGCTGTACATGTATAGGTACGCCCCGTGTGTTCACAACTCAACACGCTCGATATAACCGGTCGGCTTTACGCTATTTAAAAACAATTCATTGTGAATTTCAGTCCCATGCGATTTCTATAAATGAATTCCTTAAATATATTGCAAAAAAATCGCTAGTATGAGCGCATAATACAATTTTTGTGTCACTAGACTGCAAATGTACGTTTATGAAATTTTCAGATTTTTGAGATATAAAAAAAAGAATGTGTGTATAAATAAAATTTAATAGTACTTTTATTTAAAAACTTCCTTCTCAATGAAATCGGTGAAGCGTTTAAATGCCGCGTAAACATTGTTTGCAAACACGATACGCCTTGAAAAAACTACGCCTTGAATGCGAAAATTTGGTTCTTATTTTTTTCGCAAGAAATCACCTCGTATCCGTTTGTATATGCTATTTGACTGGAAAGGAATAGATGTTATCATAAGTAGACTGCAGATCTTTATGCAAAATAAAAATTTGTCTACATCAGTTGCTAGGATCTGGAACCAAATAGAAAAACTTTCTTTAATAACTTCGATAGGCTAAAAATCGTATATCGATGAATTTAAATTGTTTTAATCTTCTCATTCTGTTTTAATTGCATCTACTCATATTTTTAATAAATGCATAAAAACCGCAGTCTAATCATAAAGTATAGGTAGATGTTTGTATTAAACCAATATGTTGGCACTATCTAGTTCTTATAACTTATGTAAAACTCTTATAAACTTTGTAAATATTATGTAAACAAAATGTGGTTGCTAATGACCTTGTAGTTAATGCAAGCTTAATAAATAAATAATATGATCTATAATGTACTGTTTGGTATTTCATCTACTCACTTGTGTCATAGAATTCGTAATGCAATCATAATCTTAGCAGTCTGATGCATAATATTGAAATTATAAGTAATAAAACTAACAAAATGTTTGAGTATCAAAATACATTACTTTATGTATAATTAAACTATACATTTTCTATCCCCTTTTGTAGTTTTCAGATATATGTGAAATATTCGTTGCTGCTTTAAAATAAGATTTCAGTTTGTGGAAATTGTTGCAGTTATCGCGTGCATTGCTATTTAAGGCTTTCTTTTTTGTTGTATACATTTTCGCGAAACAAAAAAAATCTGACAAACAAAAAATCTTTACTGTTCAATTTTGACAGTTATTCAGAAAGGAGAAACGAAGAGTTATTGAAATAAGAAGCGGCAAGAAAGTGTTCGACGTCCGCAGAAGGTTGAATTTCCAACTGGCACATAGAAAGTTTCCGGTTTTCATGAAACAAACGAATGAAAAAAGCGTGGCCGACGTTGAAAATGAAACCTCGTCTGCATAATTTTTTGCGTCACGCTCGCAAAATACGAAAGTTCAATTACCCAGAGAAACAGAATAAAATAACACGGTTGAAGTGGACTGACGTTGCTTCTTCTAGAAGAAAATTGATTGCAATTGAAACTATAGGTTTCGGATCACGAAGTTCCGTTACCTTATTGTTTGAGAATACAATAATTCGACTATTTCGCAAGTTGGATGTGCGAAAGATTCCCATGGAGTTTCCGTTTTCCCAACAGAAATTAACTACATGTTTCCTCCGACTTTCTTTGATTACGAGCGCTGTCACTCATATTTACAGATAATAATTATAAACCGATTTTTCCAAGAAATTTCGAAGCGTGTGCAATTGTGTTTTCGGATACATTAGAAGCCTCGATTATCCGAACTAAACAAACACACCTGGGAGTTTTGACCTCCTTATCCGGCTACACCCTTTGAAGGTTGTTGAGATAATAGAGATTTCAGACATCATCGGTTCGGATAATAGAAGTTATCCTGTATAATTAAACATCAAGTTACTTTCTTTAAATAATACGTTGGCGATATCATTACGTTTGAATCTATTGCGATATGTACGTAAACACCATTCAATTAACTCTTTCAAATGCAGTAGAACATCAAACTATTTTTGTTTAACGTATTATTAAGTCCTTTTAGATCATTGCCTTCCCAATCCAAATGAATTATTTTTAAACATTCATATTGTTAACCAATATATTTTCAAGTATTACACAATTGTGTTTTCCAATACCATTGGACATAAACATTAGAATTTAGAAAATACAGTTTATTTTTGGAATATTTATTTTATGTACTTAACTTTTTCGGATAATCGTAATTTTAGGGTAAAAAGTAAAAAAAAATGATATTAGAAAAAAGAAACGTTTTACCAGTTAATTTTGAACATTTCTTAGTTTTTTGTGATATATTGATACTTTTTAGAAATGATAAAATATAATGTGCAGAAATGACGTGTTTCTGTTCAAAGGTTTAAACAATTTTATAGAAGTGCTATTACAACTTTTTAGGTTATGAAAATGATAATCTTGTAAATTTTTCAAACATGAATTGATAACGGATAAACATCATTATCTGTCATTACTAAGCTCAAACACCAAAAATATGTGCTAAATAACTAATGACTGGTGAAATTCGGGAAACGAGAGAGAGAG